>NW_024070185.1:83445737-84102441 GCF_014754425.2 Oryx dammah | reverse complement strand
TAATTTTTGATCTCTTCTCTTCTTATCCTTTTTTGTCCTCAAATCTATCCTCTAAGTTTATGTCTGTTATTTTATTAGAACATGACTTAAATCCAATGAGATTTAAATTAAATTGGAAAGAATTTTAAAAATACAAAAACATCCTTTTGCATAGCAAAGGAAACCATCAATAAAAGGTAAAAGCAGCCTACCAAATGGGAGAAAATATTTGCAAATCATAGCTTATAAGGGGTTAACATCCAAAATACATAAAGAACTTGTACAACTCAATAGCAAAAAAAGCTAAGCAATCAGATTAAAAAATGGGCAGAAGATCTGAATAGACATTTTCCCAAAGAAGACATACAGATGGCCAACAGGTACAAGAAAGCTGCTCAAGATTACTGCTGCTGCTGCTGCTAAGTCACTTCAGTCATGTCTGACTCTGTGCGACCCCATAGACGGCAGCCCACCAGACTCCACCGTCCCTGGGATTCTCCAGGCATGAACACTGGAGTGGGTTGCCATTTCCTTCGCCAGTGCATGAAAGTGAAAAGTGAAAGGGAAGTCACTCAGTCATGTCCAACTCTTAGCAACCCCATGGACTGCAGCCTACCAGGCTCCTTCGTCCATGGGATTTTCCAGGAGAGAGTATTGGAGTGGGGTGCCATTGCCTTCTCCAGCTCAAGATCACCAGGAGAATGCAAATCAGAGCCACAATAAGATATCATCCCACACCTGTTAACATGTCTATTATTAAAAAGCCAAGAAATAATAAATATTGGTGAGGATGTGGAGAAAAGAGAACCTTTGTACTCTATTGTTGGGAATGTATATTACCACAGGCACATGGAAAATAGTATTGAAGTTCCTCAAAAATTAAAAATAAAACCACTGTATGACCAATAGCTTCACTTCTGGATATTTTATCAAAGAAAACAAAAGCACTAACTCAAAAACGTATCTGTATCTCCATGTTCACTGCAGCACTATTTGTACTAGTCAAGATACAAGAACAACCTAACTGTTTACCAACAGATGAACAGATAAAGATGTGAGATAGATATACATATAAATATATTCAAGGGATTAAATCTGATAGAGTGCCTGAAGAACTATGGACAGAGGTTTGAAATATTGAACAGGAGGTGATGATCAAACCATCCCCAAGAAAACAAAACGCAAAAAGGCAAAATGGTTGTCTGAGGAGGCCTTACAAATAGCTGAGAAAAGAAGAGAAGCGAAAGGCAAAGGAGAAAAGGAAAGATATACCTATCTGAATGCAGAGTTCCAAAAAATAGCAAGGAGAGATAAGAAAGCTTTCCTCAGCAATCAATGCAAAGAAATAGAGGAAAACAATAGAATGGGAAAGACTAGAGATCTCTTCAAGAAAATTAGAGATACCAAGGGAACATTTCATGCAAAGATGGGCACAATAAAGGACAGAAATGGTATGGACCTAACAGAAGCAGAGGATATTAAGAAGAGGTGGCAAGAATACACAGGAGAACTATACAAAAAAGATCTTCATGACTCAGATAACCATGATAATGTGATCACTCACTTAGAGCCAGACATCCTGGAGTGCAAAGTCAAGTGGGCCTTAGGAAGCATCACTATGAACAAAGCTAATGGAGGTGACAGAATTCCAGTTGAGCTATTTCAAATCCTAAAAGATGATGCTGTGAAAGTGCTGCACTCAATATACCAGCAAATTTGGAAAACTCAGCAGTGGTCACAGGATTGGAAAAGGTCAGCTTCCATTCCAATCCCAAAGAAAGGCAATGCCAAAGAATGCTCAAACTACCCCACAACTGCACTCATTTCACACGCTAGTAAAGTGATGCTCAAAATTCTCCAAGCCAGTCTCCAAGTAGGTGAACCGTGAACTCCCAGATATTCAAGCTGGTTTTAGAAAACGCAGAGGAACTAGAGATCAAATTGTCAACATCTGTTGGGTCATAGAAAACACAACAGAATTCAAGAAAAAAAAAAAAGCTGCTTCATTGGCTACACTAAAGCTTTTGACTGTGTGGATCACAACACAATGTGGAAAATTCTTAAAGAGATGGGAATACCAGGCCACCTTACCTGCCTCCTGAGAAGTCTGAATCCAGGTCAAGAAGCAACAGTTATAACTGGACGTGAAACAATGGACTGGTACCAAATTGGAAAAGGAGTACATTAAGGCTGTATATTGTCAGCCTGCTTATTTAACTTATATGCAGAGTACATCATGAAAAATGCTGGACTGGATGAAGCACAAGCTGGAATCAAGATTGCTGAGAGAAATATCAATAACTTCACATATGCAGATGATACCACCCTTATGGCAGAAAGTGAAGAGAAGCTAAAGAGCCTGTTGATGAAGGTGAAAGAGGAGAGTGAAAAAGCTGGCTTAAAACTCAACATTCAAAAAACAAAGATCATGGCATCTAGTCCCATCACTTCATGGCAAATAGATGGGGAAAACAATGGAAACAGTGACAGACTTTATTTTCTTGGGCCCCAAAATCACTGCAGAGGGTGACTGCAGCCTTGAAATGAAAAGACATTTGCTCCTTGGAAGAAAAGCTATGACCAACCTAGACAGCATATTAAAAAGCAGAGACATTATTTTGCCAACAAAAGTCTGTATAGTCAAAGATATGGTTTTTCCAGTAGTCGTGTATGGATGTGAGAGTTGGACCATAAAGTAGGCTGAGTAAAGTAGGCTGAGTGTCAGAGAATTGATGCTTTCGAACTGTGGTGTTGAAGAAGACTCTTGAGAATCCTTTGGACTGCAAGGAGATTAAATCAGTGAATCCTAAAGGAAATCAGTCCTGAATATTCAGTGGATGGACTGATGCTGAAGCTGAAGCTCCAGTACTTTGGGCACCTGATGCGAAGAGTTGACTCCTTGGAAAAGACCCTGATGCTGGGAAAGATTGAAGGCAGGTGGAGAAGGGGATGGCAGAGGACGAGATGGTTGGATGGCATCACCAACTCAATGGACATGAGTTTGAGCAAGCTCTGAGAGTTGGTGAAGGACAGGGAAGCCTGGCATGCTGCAGTCCATGGGGTCACACAGAGTCAGACATGATTGAGCAACTGAACAATAACAATTATATATATTTAATTCAGCCATAAGAAAGAACTCTTCCCATTTTCAACAGTATGAATGAACCTCGAGGGTGTTACTTGAAGTGAAAAAAGTCAGAGATAGATAAATAGCATATGATCTCACTTATGTGGAATCTAAACACAAACACATTCACAGATACAGAGAACAACTGAGGTTGTTGGATGTGGGGATAATGGGCAAAATGGGTGAAGGAGTTTTAAAGGTGTAAACTTCCCATCATCAATAAGTCTTGGGTATGTCATGTACAGGCAAGTGGCTATGGTTAATAATATGCATATTTGAAAATTGCTAAGAGAGTTTATTGCAAAAGTTTTTAAAATTAGTTTATTTATTTTAATTGGAGGCTAATCACTTTACAATATTGGGGTGGGTTTTGCCATACATTGACATGAATCAGTCACAGGTGTACATGTGTCCCCCCGTTCTGAACTCGCCTCCCACCTCCTTCCCCATCTCGTCCCTCTGGGTTGTCCCAATGCAACTGCTTTGAGTGCCCTGCTTCATACATCGAACTGGGACTGGTAATCTATTTCACATATGGTAATATACATGTTTCAATGCTATTCTCTCAAATCATCCCACCCTCACCTTCTGTTCTTTATATCTGTGTCTTTTTTGCTGTCTCACATATAGGGTCATCATTACTGTTCTTTCAAAATTCCATATATATGCGTTAATATACTGTATTGGTGTTTTTCTTTCTAACTTACTTCACTCTGTATAATAGGCTCCAGTTTCATCCACCTCATTAGAACTGATTCAACTGCTTTCTTTTTAATAGCTGAGTAATATTCCATTGTGTATACGTACCACAGTTTTCTTATCCATTCATCTGCTGATAGACACCTAGGTTGCTTCCATGTCCTAGCTATTGTAAACAGTGCTGCACAGTACATTGGGGTACACGTGTCTCTTTCAATTCTAGTTTCCTCATTGTGTATGCCCAGCAATGGGATTGCTGGGTCGTATGGTTTTTCTAGTTTTTAAGGAATCTCCACACTGTTCTCTATAGTGGGTGTACTAGTTTGCATTCCCACCAACAGTGTAAGAGGGTTCCCTTTTCTCCACACCCTATTCATTATTTATTGTTTGTAGACTGCAAAAGTTTTTATTACAAGAAAAAACTTATAATTATATATGGTGTTGGCTATTGACTAGATTTATTTCGGTGACCATTTCTCAATACATATAAATATTGAATCATTATGTTGTACACCTGAAACTAATATATTGTTATATATCCATTATACCTCAATAGAGATTTTTAAAAAATAAGAAAACATTTCTAATTTGAAGGAGACTTGCCATTTTATTTGTAGAGAAAATAGTCAAGTTAGTGACATTAAGCAGATTTATTAGATCATTTTTATTAGGACCTTTCTTAATTGCTTTGGGTGAAATTTGGAGAACTTTTGAAATAAATAAATACAAATTAGTTTGAATTTCAAAATGACTTACAAATATGTTTAAATGTGTAGAAATTATTCGCATCGGTGACATAAAGAAGATTCACCAAATTGAGCTTATCCCTCATGGCCAGATGGTTGCAGTGATCTCAGGGCGAAGTCACCACGTGCAGCTATTTCCCATGTCAGTTTTGGAAGGAGGAAAGACTGATAGTCACAAGCTGGCAGAAACCAAAGGGTGCCACACCATGACTTCTGGAACAGTGTGCCAAGGGGCCCATACATGCCTCTGTGTGGCTAGGAAAAGCCAAGTCTTCTGTTACAAGCTGTTTCAGAGCAATACAATTTCTCACAGAAAATTTAAAGAGCTCCGAATCCCAACCACCGTCCAGTGGATGGGCATATTCAGTGAACAGCTCTGTGTAGGATTTCAGTCAGGATTCCTCAGATACCCCTTGAGGAGAGAAGGCGTTCCATACAGGATGCTGCACTTCCATGACCCTACACTGTCATTTATCGCTCATCAACCAGTGGATGCTCTCTGTGCCGTTGAGATCTCTAGTATTGAGTATCTGTTATGTTTCAAGAGCATTGGAATTTACACTGACAGCAGGGGCCTCAGATCTAGGCCAGTTGAACTGATGTGGCCAGCACCTCCAACTTATTGCTGTAAGCCTATCTTACAATTTATTTTCTTGTCTCTATGTACGTTTCTGTCCTTGTTGTTACAGTTTTATATCCTATGACTAAATATTGTTAATGACAGCTTTAATTTTTGAAACCATCACTGAAGATTTTTCCTAAGTTGTCTATGTCTCTTCAAGTAGAAGAGCTCTAAAGAAGTTATATCTAAGTCAACATGTGAAATAACTTAGCCTTCAATGTTTACTATATTCATTGGAAAACTTACCTTGAATATATTCTTAACCCAAGTTGTTGCTTTTTGTAGGATCCTAAGTAGATGTCTTCATGATCACTGAAAATCACATAAGCATTAACTAACTGTAAGAAATAGTTACTAAGTAAATTACTTTTTGCCTTTTGGGTTTAGCTTATGTAAAGTCTACATAGACTGTTCTAATAATTTTATATTAAATAATTTTAAATTATTTAAATTAAAATAAAATAATTTTAGCTTATTTGATATTTTATTGATGCAGGCTATCATTTTATAATTTTAATACAGCTCTTTTTTATTCACTTAGAGTCTAGTAATTGAGCACTTAATATGAACAACTTGCTATGCTAAAGGTTAAGGGCACAGTATTAAACCTGGTAAAACAGACAGAGTGAATCCTTATGGAGATTATAATCATGGTATGAAATCAATAATTAAGCAAGTGCTGTGATAGGGAGTACAGTATTCTATAGGAGCATGAAGGAGGAAAGCTTAATCTAAACTAGTAAGTCTGGGAAGGTCAGCTAAAAAACTGAGTCATTTTTTTCTTTCAACACTTTAAAAATGTCATTCTACTGTTTTCTAACATCCATCATTTCTGATGCGACATCAACTGTTTTGATTATTCATTGATTTCACTCCCCACATATACTTTTCTAATCTTATGCCATACTCTTTCAGTGAGCTGACATGGGTTAGGATTCACAGATTTTGAAAAGTTATGAAATTACTTAATGATGCTGCTATTATCTAATAGCATTAGAAAGATCATGGTCAGATTTTACATATGTATTTTAATCTACAACTTGACACATGTGCATCATTTATTTGCCATTTTAATTTATGTTAATCCTGTTTATTAAAAAAGATTTTGACGCAGCTACTATATAATAATTAAAATATTATTGAGGGATTCTCTTTGGTTTCCAATCTGAAGTTTTTCTTAAAATGTTTTTGGGCTTAGCAGATATAATTAATCATGAGTACGGTATGATTCTATTTACATAACGTTTTTGAAATGACAAAATTTTAAAAATGGAGTAAGAGATTAAGGAAGGAGAGGAAGATGGAAAGGAAGTGAGTGGGATTATAAAAGGGCATCATGGGAGATCGTTGGAACTATTCTGTATCTTGTGGTGGTGGACACATAAACCTATACAAGTGGTAAAATTGTATAGACCTTGACTCACACACATGTGCACGAGTGCTAGTAAAACTGGGGAAATCTGCTTAAGATGGATAGGTCAGCTCTATCAAGGTCAATATGCTAGTTCTGCAAAATGTTACATTGGGGAAAACTGGGCAAAATATGCAAGAGATCTTTCTGTGTTATTTATTACAGTTGCATGTGAATTTATAATTATCCTAATAAAAAATTCTAATTAAAAATGAATCCTGAAGCCCACACTTGCTGTTACCTCCTCCCCTTCTCCTAGGTTATAATGCCCCATATCTCTCAGTGTACAGTGAAAACGCAGTGGACATCTTTGATGTGAACACCATGGACTGGATCCAGACCATCCCCCTCAAGAAGGTGACTCGACACTGAGATCATGTGACTGATGAATTACTGACTGAATATGGAAACTCAGTTGTGCATTTGCTGGACTTTCTAATGTGTACTTGGTAATTTAGAGGCTTAGCTAAGACTAAAAATAACCAACAGAAACCCAATTGGTTAATTTCGCTACTAGTACAAGAACTCTCTTGTGATATTTAGTTGCATTATATAAAGTAGGATTTTCATGATATAAATGTATGCTGTTTATTTATATAGATAAAATATGCATATTTGGGGCTTCCCAGGTGACTCCGTGGGTAAAGAATCCACGTGCTGTGCAGGAGACGCAGGCCGATGCAAGTTCAATCCCCAGGTCGGAAAGATCCTCTGGAGGAGGGCATAGCAGCCCACTCCAATATTCTTGCCTGGAGAATCCCATGGACAGCGGAGCCTGGTGGGCAACTGTTCATAGGGTTGCAAAGAGTCAAACGTGACTGAGCACACACATGCATATTTATATCATACAATACAGATATTACTTCCCACTTTCACTTTAGTCACTTGTATTTATCACTAATTTTCACTTAGTATAATTTTTCATCCTGTGAAGGAAAATTTTACTGGCAAAAAAAAGAACAGTATATAACCAAAGCTGTGCTTCAGCTCTGATTTTCAATTAGAATTTCAGGTCCATAATAAAATAAAAATTTTGTATCTATACTGTAAATAATTTGAAATATACATTAAAATTTTAAAGTAAAAATACTACTATTTTGTTAAGAGAAGCCCATGCTTGAAGATTTAAGAATAGTTAATTTTACATATGTGGAGTATACATAGCTTGAGCCATCAAAAAGGAAGTTTATATAGGAAAGGATGAAGGAAGTATTCACAATTATTTGTGAGATTTTGCCCCACTTTAAACAATATCAGCAGCAACAAAAACTTTTGTAAGTACTGTCCCACCACATAAAATATTAAAATATACTTTTCCAGCATTCTGAATGTGAACAAGTCACACTTAGTTTGATAAAATGAATTCATAGGACAGATGCATCTTCTTAGGAAAATCTTTTAGTTACTAATAACTGTCAAAAAGTTAATAGAAGAATGAAATATATATGCCTATTTAAGTTAGTAATATTCAGATTTTTAAAATTGCAATATTCATGTTTTTGAAATTTTATCAGTATGAGTATGTAACACCATTTATTTCCTTTAATTGGTTTTTTCTGAGACTACGTTACTCTGAGGGGGCAATTTAAATAGAATATATTTATTCTTAATTCTTTATATGTAAGCAAATAGCCATATAACTTAATTTTTAAAAGCATTCATTGAAATGGTAATCTTTTTTTTATTATTATTTTAGGTTCGACCCTTGAATAGTGAAGGATCCCTAAATATTTTTCTTTGGGAGCCAATTAGATTAATATATTTCAAAAATAAGAAGACAAGTAAGAAATAACTTCTTCTTAGTAAAACTTCTTCTAAGAAACCATGTCCCTAGCTGAATGCCCCAAGTCACAGAGCCAGTGAGTGGAGAGGGTCTGACGTGAATGTCTGTGCCCTTTACACACAGTCTTGGGATGTGCTCCTGGCAAAGTATTTCTCCTTCATCCTCACATAGCAGTAGAGATAAAAACATTTACTTGTGGCACACCAGCTATTTTTAAAGCAGGACTGCTGGTTGGACATAAACACCTGGAAATACTAATCAACCATTTGAACGCTCACTGTGAAAAGCCATTCATTTCCCAGCCGGCTCTGCGACCAGACGGGCGTCAAGCTTTCGTGCACAGCTGGGAAGCAGACGTAGTCCACCGCCATCACCCTGCTCCAACTTCTTCCGCCCACGTTATAAACAGTAGCAGATATGAAGTGTGAGACAAGTCATAGGGATTCGTTTCTCTCTCCTTTTTTCTTATTTAATTTATAGGATGGAATATCTAGCACAGCAGAGAATTAGTTTGTTGTGACTTCCATAGACTGGGTGGCTTAAACCACA
Organism: Oryx dammah; assembly: GCF_014754425.2. Classification (NCBI taxonomy): domain Eukaryota; kingdom Metazoa; phylum Chordata; class Mammalia; order Artiodactyla; family Bovidae; genus Oryx; species Oryx dammah. Next base: position 84,093,525 of record NW_024070185.1, on the reverse strand, counting down.
GAAATGTATTGTCTCAGTCCTGGCGACCAGAATCAGAGATCAGGGTGTCAGCAGGGCTGCTTCCTTTTCAGGGCTGTGAGAAAAAACCTTATCCCTGTCTCTTTGCAAACTTCTGGTGACTTGCTGGCAATCTGTGTTCCTTGGCTTTCAGATACATCACCCTTGATATGGGCCTTCACCTTCATGTGATGTACTCCCTGTGCTTGTCTGTGTCCAAATTTCCTCTTTTTATAAGGACACAATCAGATTAGGGCCCACCCCAGTGATTTCATCTTAACTTAATCCTCTGCATAGATCCTAATTGGAAATAAGGTATATCATATTCACCTGCCGGGGTGGAGGCAGGGTCGGGGGATGGCGGGTGGTTAGGATGACAGCTTCTAGGTGGACACCATTTAACCCATAGAAGCACTCTTATTTTCTTTTTGGAGTCTAAGACAGTTTTGAGGGTTTCTGGGTGACAGTTTATTGACTTCTAGATATGAAGAGCTGAAACAGAGTAAGTCCTAGATTCTTGGGGTGCATCCTTCCCCAAAGATCAGAAGCAGCAGCAAGTAGAGATTGACTCTTACCTCCAGGAGAAGGGAAGTGGGGTCCCCTTACTCCACCTCAGTACCTTTTCCTCCTGCAAGGAGCCTCAGAAATGCTTTGCTTAGTTACAGTCATTATATTGTTTTCAACATAAAAAACAATTTTGATATCCTTTAGCCGCAGAAATCTGGTAGAAGAAAAACAGCAAAGTAAAAAGACACCAATATGATTGCCCTCTCCTTCCAGTGAAATGATGTCATTTTGTAGATAAAAGTCACAATAGATCTCTTTTTAAGCATGGCATACATTGACATTAAATTCTCTTCATTAATGCTGTTACTATTCTTGAATATTTGCCATGTTCATCCACTATGAACTTTAAGAAATCAGAGCAATATGATATTTGTGCAGTTCAGTAACAGTTGTGAAATTAACAAGAGAAAATGTGAGATTAATGGATGGGATCTCAACATTTTAAAAGATGACATTGTTTTGTTTTAAAATATGTGTAGATGGAGAGGAGCTGGTATCTTTTGAAACACCAGATAATCAAGAGAAGCAAATGATTCAGCACCTTAGCAGCAAGCGGCATTATTCCTTCAGGGTTCCCAGAGCAAAAGCAGTGCTACCAGAGGGGCTGTAATGACCATCTCTTCACACATGATCCAGAGAGACTACTCAAGGACCATGTGATATTCGATGTGGTTTGGAAGAAAAGGAAATAAATGTGAAACTCGGGCAGAGACATCTGTTTGAGTGGTGTTATGCTTATTTTTCTGTGCAACTTTATTTTGAAAAATTTCCCCAGTTTTATTGAAATATAATTGACATATAACAATGTATAACTTCAAGGTGTATACATAATGGTTTAAACATTTATTGTGAAATGATTAGTACAAATAGTTGAATTAGCTTCCATCATCTCATATATATATATATACAATAAAGAGAAAACATTTTTTCTTTGTGAGAACTCTTAGATTTACTCTCTTAACAACTTTCATATATACCATACAGCAGTGTTTCATAAAGTTGTACATTACAACCCAAGGACTTATAACTGGAAGTTTATACCTTCCCACCACCTTCCTCCTCTATGCAACTTTAGAGAAAACCTTCATGTAGTGAGTATGAATAGACATGTAATAAATACATTGATACATTTCTCTGTGAAGGTGGAATAATTGAAAATTGGTATGTAAGGCCTCTACATAATGCAAATATAGAACAAACACTTATACTTGTCATAACGTGGATCACTGAGGTGTTTTGCAAAGGAATGAATAATACTGAGCTGCATGTGGATTGATTACTCTCTGATTCAGGAGATGCCTTTGACTTGAAAAGAATCTTCACTACCTTACTTGGCTATTTTTTGGTGGTAATTTCTATACTGAATAAGCAGAAAAATAAGCTGATCATCTTTGAATTACAAACAAAAATATATCTAGAGTAGTACTGATCCTTTTAAAAGAGCTATAATTATATGGCATCACCGACCCAATGGACATGAGTTTGAGCAAGCTCCGGGAATTGGTGATGGACAGGGAAGCCTGGTGTGCTGCACTCCATGGGATCGCAAAGACCTGGACATGACTGAGCGACTAAACTAAACTGAACTTTATGGAAAATACATCATAGGGCTGAGCTTCTTTGATGTCTGGGGCTGTTAAGGGCCATGCGATTTCTACCAAAAACATTAAGATACTTAAGTTTAAGGAGTATCTAGAAAGCACAGAATAACTGAGTATTCATTCTCCACCAAATTTTAATTTGGACATGTCTATCAGCTGCCCATAAAAAAGTCATCAATACAATTTTGTCTTTGTCTTTTAAAGTTGATTGCAATAGCATCTTTGTTGATTAATAATTTTTAATAAAGTAAGATTTTTCAAAATGGAGTTGAAAATCTTCCGATTTAAACATGGGAATGAAGTATATATGAAGTATATATCTAATTTGACTGCCGTCTGTTCTTTCCCTTTTCCATCACCAAAGAGAAGAGGTTCTGGGGAGGGCAGCCCCACCCTAGCCTGTTCACATGCCCAAGGACTGAAATATGCCTTTGTTTCCAGAAATGTATTTTATATAGAGTTATTTCTTTTAAATTTTTAAAAATTAATTTTTACTGGTGTATATTTGATTTCAGTTCACTTCAGTTGCGTGTCCGACTCTGCGACCTCATGAACCGCGGCACGCCAGGCCTCCCTGTCCATCACCAACTCCCGGAGTTTATAACCAAACTCATGTCCACCGAGTCGGTGATGCCATCCAATCATCTCATCCTCTGTCATCCCCTTCTCCTCCTTCCCTCAATCTTTCCCAGCATCAGGAAATTATTTGATTTACAATGTTGTATTACTCTGCAGACATGTTTCTGATTTGGCTCAGCTTCTTCATACCTTCATTCCTTCTGGAGCTCTTTCTTCACTCTTCTCCAGTAGCATATTGGATATCTACTAATCTGGGGAGTTCACCTTTCAGTGTCATATCTTTTTGCCTTTTCATACTGTTCATGGGGTTCTCAAGGCAAGAATGCCAAAGTGATTTGCCTTTCCTTTCTCCAATGGACCACTTAGCTACTAAACAGCCATTTAGGGTTGCTGTGTGATGAAGCGTTCAGACACTAGGGGGCGGTATCATACAATGCAGACCTGGTCCAGAGTCTGATAACACTGAAATCAAATTGGGATGCTATGGAAGTGGCCACTTTTGAATATGTCCATGTTAAAGCTTTGCAGCAGTAAATATAACCGAAACGCTCAAGATATAAAATAAAAATAAATTACCCCAATAGGAGTTATTCATTGTTCTTTGTTAATGTTTAATATTTTTAGTTTTAAATTCCATGTAAAGTATTTGCACAATATATTAAAAACATTAAAAGGTTTCATAACTATCCAGAATCAAAGGACACACATATATGTATGTCTACACCCATAATTAGATAAATTTTACTGTTGTAGTTCCAGCAGGAAAAAATGACCTCCTCTGTCATAAAACAACACTTGACTTTTCCACGTATATTTCTCTCTTTTCCTCAGATACCAGAAAAGCATCAATGAAGTTTATTTACTTATTTATTTTGTCTATAGAGTTGCTAATTACAAAATTGATAACTTGGACTGTCAAGAAAGATTAAATTGCCTGTCAAAATGGTTTTTGAAAGTTCTGTCTTAATATAACTCTTTTGTCACGCAAAACTTAAAAACTTTTGCTCTCAATAGATTTTATTAGTATCTATTTGTTTGTATATTTATGTTAAATATAATCCACCAAATCAAACGCTTTTTATGTGTTTATTTTAAAGGACAATGCTACCTATTATATGTCTGTGGGAATTCAGAGCAGTTATTAGTCAGTGAAAATCAGGTTCTTAGGTGCCATTTCCCTGAACAGGGAATGAATGATGGGTGCTGTCCTTCTCTGGCTGTGGCAACCACTGATAACATTGCTCTAGTAGCATCTGGGGCCAGCATGGAAAGCTCCAATACTTATGTGGGAAGGAATGAGATGGCTTCATTTCTCAAGCAAGGTTATTCTCTCTCTGCTAGTGGGTCGACAGAGGAAGAATGGTTCTCTGCAAGTACCCGGGAAGCATACGAGATGGGAATGAGCTTTTCTTCACCAACCACTCTGGGATGATGTGCAGATTGAGAAAAGATTTGGGAACTGGTTTCCCAGGCCCAGAGGGACAATGCCATGCCCAGGAGAGCTGGGGTGGGGTCTCTTGAGTGGTCCTGCAGAGGTCAATGCCCATCAGGCTTGGAAGAGCTGCCCAGAGTCCTGGCGTGCTTAGAACCTTGGGCATCCATTCCTTATCCATTCGTCCAGCTGTCCCTCTGACTTGCATTTATGGAGTGCCTGTGTGTTTTGTGTCTTACAGAGGAAGGGACCAAGCAAGGGTGTGGATGAAGGGTGAGCCCAGGACTGAACTCTGTAGGGAGCTTAGGCTCCGTGGTCTGTGGGAGTTGAACTATTCCTGCTTTCAGAATGAGTGAGCCATCACAAGTGTCCCTGCTGCTGAGATGTCAAGCACGAGGTGCCTGGAATCTACCTACTGGGAATGGCATACAAGGCTGGGGCACCGTCATAAGGGCTGTTTAGTGGAGCGGGTATATATGCATTGTGAGTGGGTGGAGCGGTGAGTGGCAGATGGGGGAATGAGGATCCTCCAAGACTTTTTGACCGGGAATAGTGGGAGAGAGATGGGTGCTGCAGCAAGAAGGTGACTCAGGTTGGAAAAGGAAAGTAGCTGCAGGTACCTTATGACATCCGCAGAGTCAGACAGCTTACACACTCAGAAAAAAAGAAGGCCATCTTCCCTCACTCTAACGAAAACTCCACATAACACCTGGGGCTAGGATCCTGTTGTCCAAATCCACATTCACTTCCAGGAATTTTCACCTGGGCTCAGGAGAGAGATGCTAGTTCCTAGTCATGGTGCTCCCCATGTTCTTGTCTACAAAATGAATATGAACTATGAAATACCAACACAAAGAAAATAAGAGTCATTGCAAAAAAAAAAAAAAGATGAAAATGAACCCAGCTCAAGGCAGGCAAGGATAGAGAAGGTAAGACCTGATAAGAGCTATTGCTTTTTCTCCTGGATACAGCTGTACCTGAAGCTTAATATTGAGCATATTGGTTACACTAGGTGAGATGCCTCTCCTGCTAGAGCAGGTTTGAATTGCATCTGTCATCCATATTCAAAATAGTCCATGTTCACTGATGTATCTATTCTTTGGAAATTCAGGAATATTCCTACAGTTGCCAAGCCTGTAATATATCATTTTTAGGAAAAAAAATATTGAACTCTGATGGCATTGTTTTTCTGAAAATTATCTGTGACACCAAGAAATAAAGGAACTGAATAGAATCAGGGAATTTGTTTATGCAGAATCAAACATAATCTTCAGGGAGGAAAAACATAATTACTTTGTTATCCATTTAATAAGCTATTGTCATCAATGATGACCTGCAGCTTTTCATAATTTTCTCCAAACAAATCAGTCCACTATAACTCTGCTACTAGATATTGTGGCATTTATTTCATTATCCCCTATTTTACTTTTGCCATTCCTTAATCCTGACTCATTAATAAAAAAATTTTGTATTTGTTTTTTGCATTTTTTGCACTTGTTTGCCAACACCTTGCATACAACAGCTGGCTTTCTTCCCACTTCCATTTTTAATAACTCAGAAAATGTGGTGAAGATCAGAGTTCCCATAGTCTTAACAATGAAAGTGTTAGAAGAATGACTCTCTTCTGCTCTCCTCTTTGTGAAGCCAAAATGCCAGCTCTCTATTTTGTATCCGTTTTCAAGCTCGAGTTCCTGACATATTGTTTCCGTTGTTAGGTCTGAGATTCAAAACTCAACAAGGTTAGGGATGATAAGAGCAGAAAGCCCTGTAGAGTAACAAACCTTGTCCCAAGATCCGTGGTTATCAGGAATCTTTGTTTTCTCTTTCACAGCACACACTCTCATTTCTTTAGAAATGGTTGTACTTTTCCCTTCAAGGGAAATAATATTATGGTTCACTTTTCAGGTATAAATCATTTGGCTGATGCAGATTGTGAATTTACTGTTAAATTTCAAAATCTCTATCTAGGCTTTAAATTTGAGTCTTTTTCATTGATTCTAGGCTTTAATTTACTGTTAAATTTCAAAGTTTCTATCTAGGCTTTAAATTTGAGTCTTTTCATTGATTTTTGGAACCCTGAAGTCTTAATTCTCTCCATCAAACTGAGGAAGAGACAGGAGGTCCCAAGTCAAAGAAAAGACTGAGGATGGGAAAAAGAAGAGCAGAAAAGTTTTACCTTCGAGAAGCGAGTATGTTGGGACCCCTGACTAGACGAGGGGAGATCTAGGGATTGGCTTGGCAGTGACCCTGCCCACTGCTTCCCTCCCCTGCTTTGGCAGATGGATCACCAACTGTTTGTACACTATTCCTAGACACATTTACTTATTTAATTCTAAAGTTCATGAAAGGATGAGCTTTTTAATTAACTTAAAGGAAGAACTGTGAGGACCACAGACATGAGACGATGGTTAATTTTCCTTCCCTGGGTCTAAGAGATATGAGCTTTTCACATTTTTCAGTGAGTTGATCTTACTACAAACCAACCCCTCCCTCCCAAAAAAGGGCTGTAGTGGAATGAGATAACTGTAGTAAATACTTTTGGTGTGTCTAGAAATAAGAAAGTGAAAGTGGTTTAGTCCTGTTCGACTCTTTGTGATCCCATGTACTGTAGCCCACCAGGATCCTCTGTTCATGGAATTCTCCAGGCCAGAATACTAGGGTGGGTAGCCATTCCCCTCTCCAGTAGATCTTCCCAACCCAGGGATCGAACCCAGGTCTCCTTCATTGCAGGCATGTTCTTTACTGTTTGAGCCACTAGGGAAGCCTGCTCTGTTCCAATTTTCTAACTCTGAAGACTGCTCCACCCCCACCTCCAGGTTGGCTGTATTTGTATGGCTTGATCCTGTGTCCGCCAGAGGTGGGTCAAAGAGGAACAACTGTCCCTAACTGGGACAACCACTTTCTCTCTCCAGAACTTGGGAATTAAGATTGGGGGATGCTGGTCTGTCCTTGTAGATTATTTTAGAATATTTAAATTTGGGACCTCTCAGTTGCCGTATCGGCCAAGTACATAGAAAAGTGGATAGATCGAGTCTATAAAGAAAAGAAAAGCCACATTGGGAAAGGACCTGGGAGGATAGGGCAGAGGCCCAGGGAGATTTACTTAGAGCGGCTGGGTCACATCCTGAGCTCTTCCAGCTTCTGGTTCTGGTCCTTATGGAAGCTTCCATGCCATTACAATGATGCCATCAGAAAAATCTCTCCCTTTTTGGATTAAATCACTGTGAGTAGACGTTCATTGCTCTCAAACAAAAGAACTTTAGTTAGGATAGTGATATGGGTAGAACATTGTATTAAACAGAAGAAGAATTGAGAAGTACTTCTGGGCAGAGATGACTTTTACCCATCTCCTCTGCCTTCCTCTGTGAAAAATCACTTAAATAGCCCCTTAATATTAAATCTTACTTACTAATAAGAGGTAATCAGCCATTTCAAAGTTAAACTGCTGCTGCTGCTAAGTTGCTTCAGTCGTGTCCGACTCTGTGCGACCCCAGAGATGGCAGCCCACCAGGCTCCCCTATCCCTGGGATTCTCCAGGCAAGAACACTGGAGTGGGTTGCCGTTTCCTTCTCCAATGCATGAAAGTGAAAAGTGAAAGTGAAATCGCTCAGTCGTATCTGACTCTTCGTGACCCCATGGAATGCAGCCTACCAGGCTTCTCCTTCCATGGGATTTGCCGGGCAAGAGTACTGGAGTGGGTTGCCATTGCCTTCTCCTAGTTATTGTTTATTAGATAGTGTGTTTAAAAGGACCAAAAGTTAAATGTGGGGGATTTCAAGACAAGATGTGGTGAGATCACACTTGGTGATTTCATGACAAGATGTGGTAGGATCACAGGATCTTAGTGCTGACATGCCCATGCACCTGTGCTCAAATCTGCCTGCCATGTCCCCTGAATGCGCCCTCCGTGTGGAGTGAGTCTCATGCATTATCCCCCTTATTTTCTCAGTGTCTCAGATGAGGAAGAATCAATCCAATCCCACCGCAAGCCACTGCTGTGGAGCTGCTTTTTTGCCATCTTTGGACCCAGTCACCTGTAAACACACATTCAGCGGTCATAATGCTGAAATTGGCCCCAACATGTGGCACGAGGCCAAGGCGAGCAAGTTCTGCTCTCAGGGAGCTTCAGTGTGGGCACCCAGACATTCAGCCGCTTAGCTGTGGCTCCATAGTTTGGAGCTGGTTTCAGTCCTTTAGGAATTCCTGAGATTTCAAGTATTCCTGTAGTCACCCACACCTAGGTCAGCTCTAAATGGGGTTGACTTGGGTCAGATGCGACTTCAAATCAACTCAGAAAGCAAATTCTTGTAATTATTTGCAAAAGCATCCCTATGCTACAAATTTCTTCAATCCTGCCTCCACAGCAAACCATCAAAAGCCAGGGCTTGCTAAAGTATTTTTTTAACCCTTCTTTTCTTTCTTTATAGTTTAAAAAAGATATTTGTGCCCTTCTGCAATATGCATTTGTATAAGCCCCAAAATCTGAACTGGTCTACTTTTGCACATTTACAGTGATGCCAATTTTTTCAAACAGACAGATATGCAAATGTTTAAATTGGGTTTTAAAATTCAGAAACTTTTTTTAACTGAGATAGGAATGAAAATAAATTGTAGCAGGTGTAATAAAATGAACTTTGCTGGGCTTCCCTGGTGGCCCAGTGGCTAGGACTCCACACTTCCAATGTAGGCTGCCCAAGTTCATTCCCTGGTCAAGGAACTATAATAAATCCCACCTGCCATAACTAAGAGTTCACATCCTGAAAAGATCCCACACACTCAAAAAAGATACGTCTTGCATGCCCACAATTAAGACCTGGGAGAGCTGAATAAATAATTATTATTAAAAAATCTTTTTCCAATCTTAGTGTCATTTTAAGCTTAAACACTTCAACAGTGACACCAGTAATCAGTCATGCATTGATATAGCTGTTTCCTTTACCAGAAAAATCAAAATATTTCAGAAAAAGCTAAGTTTTGAGTCTTTGGGGGAAGATCTGAAACAAGTTGAACCTTTGAATGACATCAGAATAGAATTCCCTGTCATTGTCATTGGAGAGCTGTGTAAACCAGCTGGATCTATAAATGTATGGGATTTGGCAGAAGATGCTATCCTATAAGGAATGTGCTAGAATCCTGTTATTCCTATCAATTTGACAAATTATTCTAATCATCCAGAGGGGAATTCTCCTGTCATTTCCTGTTATGGACATGGATTGTGTCCCTACTGATATTAATACATTGAAGTCATAACCCCCAGAAACTCAGAATGTGACCTCATAGGGAAGAAAGTTCTTTACAGAGATTACCAAGTTAAACTCAGGTCATTATAGTGGGCCTTACTCCGATATGACTGGTGTCTTTATAAAAAGGGGAAATTTGGACACTTGACACACACACACACACCTAGAGGGAAAAAAATATGAAGACCCAGAAAGAAGATGGCCATCTACAAGCCAAGAAGGGAAGCCTGAAACGCATCCTTCTGTTACCGTCCCTAGAAGGAATCAATTCTGTCTACACCTTGACTTTGGACTTCTGGCCTCCAGAACTGTGAGACAGTGAAATTTTGTTATTTAAGCCCCTCTGTCTGTGATGCTTTGTTATAGAGCCTCAGCAGACTGATACATGTCTTATCACAATAGCACAATAGGGGGGCAGAGCTGGGTGGGTTTGGGGTCTCCATTTAGACTAGAGCTGTGCATAAAAATCACAGTGCAAGCCTAGAATGTGAATACATATATAATTCTAAATTTCTTAGTGGGCATATTTTTTAAAAAAAACAAGTGAAATTAATTTTGATAATGTGTATATAATTTTGATAATATTATTTTATTTAACCCAATATATTCAAATATTATTCTTATGAGTTATCTTATATACTAACAAGACATTTAATCTTCTACTCAATGTCTTATGTCTTTGACATATAGTATGTGTACTTTGGAGGTTTCTACAGTAGCTCTGGAGCTACCCCGCATCCGAGGTCAGGGGCGGCAGTGGGCAGGAGCAACCCCACGTCCAAGGAGGGGTGGCTGCACAGGCGCAGGAGGGCCTAGAGGAGCTCTTCCACGTTCAAGGTCAGGAGGGGCAGCGGTGAGGAGATACCCCTCGTCCAAGGTAAGGAGCAGTGGCTGCGATTTGCTGGAGCAGCCGTGAAGAGATACCCCAGGTCCAAGGTAAGAGAAACCCAAGTAAGACAGTAGGTGTTGCAAGAGGGCATCAGAGGGCAGACACACTGAAACCATAATCACAGAAAACTGGCCAATCTGATCACACTAGGACCACAGCCTTGTCTAACTCAATGAAACCAAGCCATGCCCGCGGGGCAACCCAAGACAGGCGGGTCATGGTGGAGAGGTCTGACAAAATGTGGTCCACTGGAGAAAGGAATGGCAAACCACTTCAGTATTCTTGCCCTGAGAACCCCATGAACAGTATGAAAAGGCAAAATGATAGGATACCAAAAGAGGGACTCCCCAGGTCGGTAGGTGCCCAATATGCTACTGGAGATCAGTGGAGAAATAACTCCAGAAAGAATGAAGGGATGGAGCAAAAGCAAAAACAAGACCCAGCTGTGGATGTGACTGGTGATAGAAGCAAGGTCCAATGCTGTAAAGAGCAATATTGCATAGGAACCTGGAATGTCAGGTCCATGAATCAAGGCAAATTGGAAGTGGTCAAACAAGAGATGGCAAGAGTGAGCATCAACATTCTAGGAATCAGCAAACTAAAATGGACTGGAATGGGTGAATTTAACTCAGATGACCATTATATCTACTACTGCGGGCAGGAATCCCTCAAAAGAAATGGAGTAGCCATCATAGTCAACAAAAGAGTCCGAAATGCAGTACCTGGATGCAATCTCAAAAACGACGGAATGATCTCTGTTCGTTTCCAAGGCAAACCATTCAATATCACAGTTATCCAAGTCTATGCCCCAACCAGTTATGCTGAAGAAACTGAAGTTGAATGGTTCTACCAAGACCTACAAGACCTTTTAGAACTAACACCCAAAAAAGATGTCCTTTTCATTATAGGGGACTGGAATGCAAAAGTAGGAAATCAAGAAACACCTGGAATAACAGGCAAATTTGGCCTTGGATTACGGAATGAAGCAGGGCAAAGACTAATAGAGTTTTGCCAAGAAAATGCACTGATCATAGCAAACACCCTCTTCCAACAACACAAGAGAAGACTCTACTCATGGACATCACCAGATGGTCAACACTGAAATCAGACTGATTATATTCTTTGCAGCAAAAGATGGAGAAGCTCTATACAGTCAACAAAAACAAGACCAGGAGCTGACTGTGGCTCAGATCATGAACTCCTTATTGCCAAATTCAGACTGAAATTCAAGAAAGTAGGGAAAACCGCTAGACCATTCAGGTATGACCTAAATCAAATCCCTTATGATTATACAGTGGAAGTGAGAAATAGATTTAAGGGACTAGATCTGACAGATAGAGTGCCTGATGAATTATGGAATGAGGTTCATGACATTGTACAGGAGACAGGGATCAAGACCATCCCCATGGTAAAGAAATGCAAAAAAGCAAAATGGCTGTCTGAGGAGGCCTTACAATTGCTGTGAAAAGAAGAGAAGTGAAAAGCAAAGGAGAAAAGGAAAGATATAAGCATCTGAATGCAGAGTTCCAAAGAATAGCAAGGAGAGGTAAGAAAGCCTTCCTCAGCAATCAATGCAAAGAAATAGAGGAAAACAACAAAATGGGAAAGACTAAAGCTCTCTTCAAGAAAACTAGAGATACCAAGGGAACATTTCATGCAAAGATGGGCTCAATAAAGGACAGAAATGATATGGACCTAACAGAAGCAGAAGATACTAAGAAGAGGTGGCAAGAATACACAGAAGAACTGTACAAAAAAGATCTTCAAGACCAAGATAATCACGATGGTGTGATCACTCATCTAGAGCCAGACATCTTGGAATGTGAAGTCAAGTGGGCCTTAGAAAGCAATTCCAGTTGAGCTGTTTTAAATCCTGGAAGATGATGCTGTGAAAGTGCTGCACTCAATATGCCAGCAAATTTGAAAAACTTAGCAGTGGCCACAGGACTGGAAAAGGTCAGTCTTCATTCTAATCCCAAAGAAAGGCAATGCCAAAGAATGGTCAAACTACCGCACAATTGCACTCATCTCACATGCTAGTAAAGTAATGCTCAAAATTCTCCAAGCCAGGCTTCAGCAATACATGAACTGTGACCTTCCAGATGTTCAAGCTGGTTTTAAGAAAAGGCAGAGGAACCAGAGATCAAATTGCCAACATCCGCTGGATCATCAAAAAAGGAAGACAGTTCCAGAAAAACATCTATTTCTGCTTTATTGACTATGCCAAAGCCTTTGACTATGTGGATCACAATAAACTGTGGAAAATTCTGAGAGAGATAGGAATATCAGACCACCTGACCTGCCTCTTGAGAAACCTCTATGCAGGTCAGGAAGCAACAGTTAGAACTGGACATGGAACAACAGACTGGTTTCAAATAGGAAAAGGAGTCCGTCAAGGCTGTATATTGTGACCCTGCTTATTTAACTTCTTTGCAGAGTACATCATGAGAAACACTGGGCTGGAGGAAGCACAAGCTGGAATCAAGATTGCCGGGAGAAATATCAATAACCTCAGATATGGGGATGACACCACCCTTATGGCAGAAAGTGAAGAGGAACTAAAAAGCCTCTTGATAAAAGTGAAAGAGGAGAGTGAAAAAGTTGGCTTAAAGCTCAACATTCAGAAAACGAAGATCATGGCATCTGGTCCCATCACTTCATGGGAAATAGATGGGAAAACAGTGGAAACACTGGCAGACTTTATTTTTGGGGGCTCCAAAATCACTGCAGATGGTGACTGCAGCCATGAAATTAAAAGACGCTTACTCCTTGGAAGAAAAGTTATGACCAACCTAGATAGCATATTCAAAAGCAGAGACGTTATTTTGCCAACAAAGGTCCTTCTAGTCAAGGCTGTGGTTTTTCCAGTGGTCATGTATGGATGTGAGAGTTGGACTGTGAAGAAGGCTGAGTGCCGAAGAATTGATGCTTTTGAACTGTGGTGTTGGAGAAGACTCTTGAGAGTCCCTTGGACTGCAAGGAGATCCAACCAGTCCATTCTGAAGGAGATCAACCCTGCGACTTCTTTGGAAGTAATGATGCTAAAGCTGAAACTCCAGTACTTTGGCCACCTCATGTGAAGAGTTGACTCACTGGAAAAGACTGATGCTGGGAGAGATTGGGGGCAGGAGGAGAAGGGGACAACAGAGGATGAGACGGCTGGATGGCATCACGGACTCGATGGACGTGAGTGTGAGTGAACTCCGGGAGTTGGTGATGGACAGGGAGGCCTGGTGTGCTGCTGTTCATGGGGTCACAAAGAGTCGGACATGACTGAGCAACTGAACTGAACTAAACTGAACTGAACAGTAGCTCTGTGGTAAAGAATCCAACTGCCAATCCAGGCGATATGTGTTTGATCCCCGGGAAGATCCCCTGGAGAATGAAATGGCATCCTTGCCTGCAAAATCCCATGGACAGAGGAGCCTGGCAGGCTACAGTACATGAGGCTGCAAAATAGTCAAACATAATTTAGTGACTAAAAACAACAAATGTGAAATTTATGCTTATAAAGCATCTAAATGATAGTAAAAGTTAGAGATATGCTGACCAATCAATTTTATTTTGAAAGAAAACTTGAGAATGAAATAGTTTCTCACTGCACCGTTCTTCCTAAAGTTTAGTTTTGTGTTTTCAATATTTGCTATGCAATCATGCTCCTTTTTTGTGTGTGTGCTAATATCTCATCTTGGTAAATATCTTCCTTCCTGATATTAGGGGCACTGGTCACTAGATAATCAGAAGCACATGACAAACCTATTATCTTTCATTTTCTTGCAGACAGTAAAAAGGTTTCTAAAAAGGTAATGCCAGGAATAGGATCAGATCACAGCATTTGACACAGTGAGGACCTCAGCCCTGCTTCACACCTCACTGCCTGTATCGCTGATCATCCTGCTCACAGCGCCGATTCTCTTGCTGTTCATACAGCACACACGGGGTTTGTTGAACCCAGGGTAAGCAAAGCAGGAGCTAAGAGGCTGAAAGGAGGTTCGAGGAAGCAGAGAAACTGCAGACACATTTATTCTTTTCTGGCAACAGTCATGGCATAACCTAACACAACACAACCTCTCTCTTGGCTGACGCAGCAGCCTCAACTGTAGACACGCTGTATTCTCCCCTCGCCTCTGGAGGCAGACGCAGCAGACACAGCCTGGTCGCAGCAGCAGTAATGCCCACGGCTATATGGGTGGAGTCCATACAGGTGTACTGCACACTGTAACCCGAGATCGAATGAGCACCTCCTGACGGGCATGCGCAGTGCTCTAATGATCTCAGCTGTTACAAGTTTCGGTTCTGTTCAGTTCCTCACTCAGTCATGTACGACTCTTTGCGACCCCATGGACTGCAGCACGCCAGGCCTCCCTGTCCTTCACCAACTCCTGGAGTTTACTCAAACTCATGTCCATTGAATCGGTGATGCCATCCAACCATCTCATCCTCTGTCCTCTCCTTCTTCTCCCGCCTTCAATCTTTCCCAGCATCAAAGTCTTTTCAAATGAGTCAGTTCTTCCCATTAGTGGCCAAAGTATTGGAGTTTCAGCTTCAACATCAGTCTTTCCAATGAATATTCAGGACTGATTTCCTTTAGGATGGACTGGTTGGATCTCCCTTTTTGTCCAAGGGACTCTCAAGAGTCTTCTGAACACCACAGTTCAAAAGCATCAATTCTTCGGCGCTCAGCTTTCTTTAGAGTCCAACTCTCACATTCATACATGACGACTGGAAAAACCATAGCTTTGACTAGTTGGGCCTTTGTTGTGTGTGTGAGGTCACTCAGTCATGTCCAACTCTTTGCGACCCCATGAACTGTAGCCTACCAGGCCCCTCTGTCCATGGGATTTTCTAGACAAGAGTACTGGAGTGGGTAGCCATTTCCTTCTCCAGGGCATCTTCCCAATCCAGGGATCGAACCTGGGTCTCCACATTGTAGGCAGACGCTTTACCGGCTGAGCCATCAGGGAGTCAGACCTTTGTTACAAGGTCCTTAACTTACAAAACATGAACAGGCCACCTTGGCTAATTTGCTCTCTCCCCACAATGCCTGTTCCTCTTTCATTTTGAAGTAGATTCTTACTACTTTGGTCCTAAAAGGGGTGATGAGAATGCAAGCATGGCCCTGAGTGGCCTAAGCAGCACAAGATTTTGCAGGTCTACATGAGCTGAAACCTTGTGATTATTCTGTTCAGAGGCAATGGTTACAAAAACACAGAGAAGCGTGGTCATTTCTACAAGCAGAGAACCCAGTCTGGGGCAATGCAGACAACATCTGGGTGCCGTGGAGTTCTGGGGGTGTGGGGGCGGAGTGCCATCACTGGTCCTTCCCCTGCGCTGCCAGTTAAGTGACATCAGACCCACCTTGAAGGACCTGTCAGTGGGTGGATACTCAGATCATAAAGAACACCTGTGAGGTGTGTGTGAGAGGGCCCAGAGAGAGGTCTCTGTGGGATGCTCTGAAAGGTCTCTGGGTGAGATTTCTCAGAGTGGGTGTATGGGAGATCCCCGTGTGGGGCCAGTGTGGGTCTGTGTGGGGGCTCCTCGTGGGAGACACCCCATTACTGACTTTTCTGCCCATGAAAGCAGGAGAAGGGCTCAGAGACTTTCTCCTTCTGGTTTCTTGCTGCTTTGTAGGTGTCCCTTTGTGTCACTTCTCTGGGCAGGAGTCTAGGGAGTCCAGATCCCGCCCGCTTCAGCACTCACTTCTCAATGCCTCTGAAAGGACCGGGCAGCAGCCAGGCTCAAGGTTCCTGCTCTGTGCCTCACTCTCCTGAGCTCTGGAAATCACTCTGTGGTCTAGGTCTCTGTCCCCCAACCCCACAGGCCCCAGCTGGGGCCCAACTGTTGTGTCCGCCCTGGAGAATCAGACACAGAGTCAGAACCTGGATCCAGGGAGAAACCACAGCACAAGCAGGCCTATCCCCGCTGCCCCACCCCACCCTGGTCCTGGTCCCACATGTTGGCACCCTGGCAGGCATGAGGGCAGAACAAGTTCTGCTGTCTCCTGGACCAGCGGCACCTCCTGGAGGAGGATTCCCCACCATGGGAATCCTGAATTGCTCTAGGGAATTGCTCCCGTCTGCCCCATGTCAGCAGGCCTGGGGAGGAACGCTGACGGCACTTTCTGCCGATAGGTCCCTTCACACCCACTGAGTGACATTATCTGCTAGCCTCTTCTACCCTGGGCTCTGGGGTGAGCAAGGCTGAGGGCAGATGAGACTTGCTATGACCCCTGCACAGTTCCTGGACCTGTTGAGTCTCACCTTTCCCCTGGGAGCCTCCTTGGGCCACACACGTAGGGAGAGGTCACGGACCGCGAGTCTGTCCCAAGTTCCCAGTCTTGTGAAAGCTGATTATTTGCATTGTGGAGAAGTGAAGCTTCCCTTCTTGGAGGCTCCACTGCCTCTGGGAGCCTGGCCCTCTGTGCAGGAGCTCCAGGTGGCTTCACACAATCTGGGCTCTGAGAGCTGGAGTAGGGGGGAGACTCTGGGGTGGGGCCGCCAGAAGCCACCGGGCCCCTAATGTCTTTCCTCTGGGCCTGAAGTTTGTGGTGGGTTGCCAAGGGCTCCTTGGTCACTGCACAATCTATGGAAATCTATGCCACCTGCCTCCTTCCCCTGCATCCCACTCTCGGGGCACAGCATCCCACCCTCAGGGCACAGCATCCCACCCTCAGACAGTGAGGGGACTGCGTGCAGTCATGCCCCTGCTCTTACCCCAGGGGAGGTGGGCTCTGTGAGCAGGGCTGTCCTCTCCTCAAGGGCAGAGGTGGACTGGCCCCCGGGGGCCTCCATGCTCCACACTGCACACCCTCAGAGCCGGGAATGTGGTCCTCATCCTCGTCTCTGCTCCAGAGTGTGAGAAAGGCAGAGGAAAGTGACGCTCCTGGCCGATCTCAATCCCAGCTCCTTCTAGGAGAGAAGGGGCTTCTAGGGCAGCGTCATGTAATCCCACCTTGACACGGGAAAGAGGTTCTCCCTCCTCTGGACTCGGGCCAGCACTGTCCCCAAACTCTCCTCCTTTTTCTGACATGTGAACTTGTCTCTGATACTTTCTGAGCCTGCGGGGAATTTCAGCCTCTTCAAAGCTCTCCCCAACAACTGCACAAATCCAAGGTAGACAGAGAAATGGAGAGGACTGAGCTGGATCCTGAGAAGGGGGAGGTCTTTAGATTTAGTTCACATTGGCGTGTCCTGAATGCCGTGGCTTGTTTCTGTAATGCTAGTATTGTGGAAACTGAAAGTGCAGTTTCTGGGGTGAGGGTGAGCATCCTACTGAGGTCCACCTCCCTCCATGGCCCTGTCCCATCTGGAAATCACAGCAGGCACCTGGGAAGAAAGGCCCCTCATCCCTTCCGCCCAGCAGGACACTACAGACCCCCATTTCTCATAAGGGAAAACACTGATTTCAGAAAAGAATAAAATCTGTGATAGGAAGAAGCCATTAGCACACAGAGGGCATGTTAACATGAGAGGAAAAAAATTTTTTTCTTCAAGATATGCTTTTTCTCTTGGAGAAGAAGATTCCTACCAGGAATATTTTCACAAGCATGTATGATTGACCAGAGGGGTGTATTTCTGAAGGAGACATTTACTTGCAGAGTGGAGGGGACAGCCTGGGACACTTGTTACTCTGATCCATGCTGGCAGGTTCTGCCTGGTGGGGGACCTGGCTCTCTGGGTGGGACTGCCACTTGCTGTCCCTGGGACTGGTCCACTTATTCCTTTTTGGACAGATGTGGCCAATGGGGGTAGTTTGGTGATCACCAGCTTATTTCTCCCCACTATCTTTTGCTCCAGGAAGTAGAGCAACCTATGTTGGCAGCAATGTGGACCTTATCAGTTCCGCTTTTCACCAATTTAACCCCAAGGCATGAGGTCCACGGAGAAACACCATCTTCTCCCTTAGGATCCGTCCAACAGTTCTCATGAGAGTCTGAGCCTCAGCATTCCTGCTGTCCATAATCAGTCTACATTTGACTGGTTCCTGGCTCTAGGCAGTGGCTGCTGCAGGCTTGCCTTTTTGCAGAGGCTCTTCTGATCCTTTGCATTTATTGGAGAAAATCCACTGCAAAGCCGCTTAATTTTTTTTTTTTTTTTTTTTGAAGTGGCTTTCTGAAAGAACCTGTCCCTTCTTCTGGATTAACTGTCACAACTTGCTTCTTAGGGACTCAGCTGATTCCTGTTTCTGGCCAGGGTAGCTCATGCTATGGGTCTGGTAGGTGCTCCGTTCTGCCAGGCTTTTTGTATGCTGTCCTAGTTTGTGCCTCCTCTAAATCTCTGTCCCATCAGTGGGGACAAACTCCTTGCTCAGGCTCTTATATTTGGGATTTCCATTTCAGGGCCACCTGCTTCCCTGGCTGCTCCCTCCACTCGATGCAACATCATAGTGTTTCTAGGAATTGGACATGTCTCCACTGGACAATGGAGAAGGCGATGGCACCCCACTCCAGTACTCTAGCCTGGAAAATCCCATGGATGGAGGAGCCTGGTAGGCTGCAGTCCATGGGGTCGCGAAGAGTCGGACACCACTGAGCGACTTCACTCTCAATTTCACTTTCATGCACTGGAGAATGAAATGGCCACCCACTCCAGTGTTCTTGCCTGGAGAATCCCAGGGATGGGGGAGCCTGGTGGGCTGCAGTCCGTGGGGTTGCACAGAGTCAGACACGAGTAAAGCAACTTAGCAGCAGCAGCAGCAGCATCCACTGGACAAGGTCTGGGAACAGGACAGAGGAATGATGTTTGCAGCAAGGAACATACTCCAGTGACAGTCTTTGAGAAACGTGTCAGTCTTGAAGGAGCACAGCAGTAGCACAGCCTTGAGCCTGTTTCTGCTGGTCTGTGAACCCTTGGAACAACACTGCCTCAAAGCATAGGTCTTCTGGATTTGAGGCAATGGACTTTGTATTGAACTTGGAGACCGTGATCTCCTCAAATCCATATTAATGATTAGGGATTGGATCAGCACACGAGGTCCCAAAGTACCTTTCCGAGCACGGTCCCCCTCCACCACCTCTTGTTCTCTGGAAGAATGGGAACATTCAAGTCCCATGACTGTCACACTAGAGCAACATTCTGGGGAGGCTCACCCTTCACGTTCTGCCTGTTGCTCATTCCTGACCCTTGCTGGATTTGAACTGGGCTCCAAGCTGCCTTTGTCAGTCCCCACAGCAGATTCACATGCCAAATTCTGCCCACAAAGTTGTATATGGAGACCTACGAATGTGGCTTGTCTTCCCGTCCAGTCAGAGGGACCTCTGAGTGCATATGGATGTCACCAGTGGGGGACCTCCCAGAGGCCCCTGGGTTTCCTCACTCACCTGTGAGTGAGCTCACAGGGGACTCTCAGGATCAATGGGGGGGCACTGTTAGCACTTTCTCTCCTGAATGGGGCTGCGCAGGTTTCCCCAAGCCCTCAGTTAACTGGGCTTCTGAGTGGCCCCAGATTCACAGGCCGCCTTCAACATGGACCCTTGAGCCTTTTTGAACTTTCAGCTAAGTATGAACTGGAGGACCTTGGAGAATAGGTCCCACCTGTGCCTCACCTAAAACGTTATTTTATGTGCTTCCAGCTCCTGTTGGACATAAAGACTGAGAACAGTAACTCATGGGAGGTATTCATGGAGGCTTCCCCATCCTGAGAGGAGTCTGGGCTTTTCTGTCTCCATGGGAGCATGTGTCTCTCCAAGAATGTCTAAAACAAGGTTGGCAGCAAGCCTCGAACAATGGACATTAACAGGGATCTCACTCTCACAGATTCGCTCTGACTTCCTCTCTGTAAGGACTCCTGGGACTTCTGGATGCCTCCTGCCTGGACTCTACTCTCTTCCTGACTCATGTTTCACTCTTGAATCCTTCACTGAGGGGTTGACTGACATCATATACAGATCTCTTAGGATCCTCCCCCATGCTCTGCCCTACATCATGGCACAGTCTATCCCTGGTGGGATCTGTGCTGTGCACCTTCAACCTCCTCTTCTGTATGTCTTGGCTACTTTTTCCTGGACCTGCAGAGGGCCTTGAGGGCTCCTTCTTGCCCCGTTCCTGCCAAGGTCTTGGGAATTGATCCTGAGGCTGTATCAGTTTCTGAGGTGCTTGGATTTTTCAGGGCACACCACTCTGTTCCCGTATGAACCTTTTTGAAAGATGGTGCTCCAGTTTCTCCAAAAGATTAGGGCTAGTCAAATCCTCAGGAAGGATGGAGACAGAACTGTGGGTCTGGGAAGACCTGTTCTCCTGGGAAAGGTTGGGAGTGACCTGGCTAAACGCCTATCTTTTGACCAAATAAGGTAAATTTCTCCCTCTAGTTGCTTTTATAAAAAAGTGACATTCCAGGCTTTGAGCTGAATGATTGTGCTGAGAGATGAAAGACTGTGCCTTATTTTGTTTGGACTGCAAGATATTTCACAGGACCTCATCTGGTATTGAGAAGATGATGGTCGGATTGGGAGACAGGTGAGAGATGGGCAGTGGTCTCTAACTGAGCTTGAGGTCATGGTTGACATCAGGGCATGGTTAGGAGTCAAGGGTACAGGTCAGACCTGAGTCTCCACCTGAGCCTAAGTTGGTGGTTGTTGACACTGAAGCATGGTTGGAGCCATGACGTGTGGGTGGGCCTGGGTCTCCATGGAAGCCTCAGATGATGGCTGACCTTGGGATATGGTTGGAGGCAAGGGTAGGGGTCAGCCCTGGGTGTCCATATGACCTAGAGGTGATGGTTGCAATGGGGCATGATTGGAGTCAAGGACTGAGTTTGAGCCTGGACCACAGGGTGATGAAAGGCATGACCATTGATGAGTTGTGAAGGTAAATTTAGCTTGAATTTGAAATGGCTCAGCCTTAGAGCATTCATTGAATAAGATAGCGTATAACTCTAGAGGGGACCCAGGTACTGTGACAGTAGCCACCAGAGACTCACTGTGCAGAAAAGGGAGACCCCAGAAGAACTAGCTACCTGTCTTCTGTAGATGGTCCCCCCAAATGTCAAAATATGGGGGTTTCTCAGGACCGAGCAGCTGTTTAGGTTTGCCTTTTAGCTCCAGAAGTGTTGGCGACCCAAGGTTTCCTTCGTGTCATCTGGTGACTGAATCTTCTTTTCCAAAGTATTCAGGTAGTAGCTTGACGCCTCCTCTTTTTCATTCTCTTTCTAAATCTTCAGTTTTACTCTCTTGTGATTAGTATCACCAGCAGTTTCTGGACGTCCACATTGACGTGGTATCTGCCTGCCTGTTTGTGGGGTCTTACCCAAATGAAGCCTCTGATGGGTGGAGGGGAAGGTGTTCTTGCCTGGACTCAAAGTGCATCAAGGTGGAAGAAGCTCCAGGTACTGGGGGCTGCCAGCAAGAGAGGGTTGAAAAGAGACAACTTGAATGGACATGACTGGTCTCCAAGAGGAGAGTGAGGACCTGTGTGGGATGGTGCTCAGTGGCAGTGCCACCTGGTCACCCTGAGTGAGATTCAGCATGGCACCTGATGGAGGTGAGGCAGAGAAGGCTGTCAGAGGTGGAGGGCAGGGCCCTACATGGGGGTGGGAGGGGAAAGAGCAAGTGACCTTGGTGAAAAGCTGTCCCGGAGAAAGAAACTCTCTGTTGTGGAGAGGCACTAAGGGATGAAGTTGAATGAATGGAAGAGTGGAATCCCTGAGCCTGCAGAGATAGTAGAAGCCCAGGGTAGTGGCTGCTTGGCCAGAGGAGCTGGGGACATGTTGGGCTAGCCTCTTCCCTGAATTGTTGATGGGCTCCAGCAGGTACTGCTTTGCACATCTAACCAGATGTCTTCACAGGACACCTGATGAAAGCTGTACTTGTCAGAAATCCTCTCCAGGTGGCTGCAGGAGAGATAAGGAACAAGTTGTAGCCAGGAGCTGCCCGGGCCAGATGAGCCAGGCAGGCCAAGCAGGGGTGGGCACCTGCAGCCCATGGCTCTCCACGGCCCCCAAGCTGACATCACAGTGTTACTGCTGTCCGTCACACCAGGGCTTTTACCATACCCAACCCCCAAGACTCCCCCTCCCAGCTCAGCCCCAGGCTCCCTGCGGCCCTGTGCTCAGAGCAGAAACTCTGGGAAGAAGAACCCAGGAGAGAAGGGGAAGATTCTTTACATTTGCGGAAATGAAATCAGGCCCCAGACTTGTTCCAGTTCTTCCAGGCCATTTTGGCAAGCTGGAAATAGGCAGACTGGGTCATGGTGGTGAAGGCAGCAGCCTAGGGGCCTTATAGGAGGCTGAGTGCACTGTCCCTTTAAGTAGGGGGATACTGGAGCCCAA
Organism: Oryx dammah; assembly: GCF_014754425.2. Taxonomy (NCBI): domain Eukaryota; kingdom Metazoa; phylum Chordata; class Mammalia; order Artiodactyla; family Bovidae; genus Oryx; species Oryx dammah. Next base: position 84,070,956 of record NW_024070185.1, on the reverse strand, counting down.
GCACCAGCATCTAAGGCCACATGATCCCTGAGAGTAATGATGAAATTCATGAAAGCATGTATCATTTACAAAGTGCTTCCACATCCTTCACCCCTTGCTGATCTCACAATCCCCGCTGTGCAGGAGAATGGGCCAGGGGCACTGCACAGACGAATCTGAGCAAAGTTAAACAACTTGTCTTGGTCGAACCCCACAATCTCACCTCCCAAACCAGGGGTTACTGGTGCAATGCACTCCACATGCACCTGCTGGGCCACACCATTTTCCAGGTCCCTCACAGCTTCACCCTACACATGGAATCTGGGAAGTATCTGGGTTCTGCTCTCCTACCCAGAAGCATCCCTGGGGGTTCTATTTCCTGAGTGACAGGCCCTGCTCCCTGTGTTCTCAGAGTCCATGGACCTGGGCCCTCAGGGCCACAGTCAGTTCAGTTCAGTCGCTCAATTGTGTCTGACTTTTTGTGACCCCATGGACTGCAGCATGGCAGGCCTCCCTGTCCATCACCAACTCCCAGAGCTTGCTCAAACTCATGTCCATTGTGTCTGTGCTGCCATCCAACCATCTCATCCTCTGTTGTCCCCTTCTTATCCTGCCTTCAATCTTCCCCAGCATCAGGGTCTTTTCAAAGGAATCAGTTCTTCGCATAAGGTGGCCAAAGTATTGGAGTTTCAGCTTCAGCATTAGTCCTTCCAATGAATATTCAGGACTGGTTTCCATTAGGATTGACTAGTTAGATCTCCTTACAGTCCAAGGGACACTCAGAGTCTCCTCCAACACCACAGTTCAAAAACATCAATTCTTCGGTGCTCAGCTTTCTTTATAGTGCAACTCTCACATCCATACATGACTCATGGGAAAATCCATAGCTTTGACCAGACGCACCTTTGTTGGCAAAGTAATGTCTCTGCTTTTTAATATGCTATCTATGTTGGTCATAGCTTTTCTTCCAAGGAGCAAGCATCTTTTAATTTCATGGCAGCACTCCTGATCTGCAGTGATTTTGGAGCCCCCCAAAATAAAGTCTCTGTTTCCACTGTTTCCCCATCTATTTGCCATGAAGTGATGGGGTTGGATGCCATGATCTTAGTTTTCTGAATGTTGAGTTTTAAGCCAACTTTTTCGCTTTCCTCTTTCACTTTCATCAAGAGGCTCTTTAGTTCTTCACTTTCTGCCATAAGGGTGGTGTCATCCACATATCTGAGGTTATTGATATTTCTCCCAGCAATCTTGATTCCAGCTTGTGCATCATCCAGCCCAGCAGTTCACATGATGTACTCTGCATATAAGTTAAGTAAGCAGGGTGACAATATACAGCCTTGACTTAACTCCTTTTTCTATTTGGGACCAGCCTGTTGTTCCATGTCGAGTTCTGACTATTGCTTCTTGACTTGCATGTAGATTTCTCAGGAGGCAGGTCAGATGCTCTGGTATTCCCATCTCTTTCAGAATTTTCCAGTTTGTTGTGATCCCCACAGTCAAAGGCTTTGGCATAGTCAATAATGCAGAAGTAGATGTTTTTCTGGAACTCTCTCGCTTTTTCGATGATCCATCGATGTTGGCAATTTGATCTCTGGTTCCTCTGCCTTTTCTAAAACCAGCTTGAACATCTGGAAGCTCACGGTTCACGAATTGCTGAAGCCTGGCTTGGAGAATTTTGAGCATTATTTTGCTGGCTCAGTCAGTAAAGAATTTGCCTGCGATGCAGGAGACCTGGGTTTTATCCCTGGGTTGGGAAGATCCCCTGGAAAAGGGAAAGGCTACCCACTCCTGTATTCTGGCCTGGAGAATTCCATGGACTGTGTAGTTCATGGGGTCACAAAAAGTAGGACACAACTGATCAACTTTCACTTTGCCAGCATGTGAGATGAGTGCAATCATGCGGTAGTTTGAATATTCTTTGGCAATGCCTTTCTTTGGGATTGGAATCAAAAGTGACCTTTTCCAGGGTCAGAGAGGTGGAGAATAATGCTTAGGGCACGCAGGGCTGAAGGTCAGAACTCACCCTTTAAAGCTTCATTTCTTTCTGCTCCTACTTCTCCCTTGGCTCCATTTGATGCTGAGAAAAAAAAAAAAAAGGACACGGGATTCATTTTCTCTCTCCCCTCTCTAGACAAGCATCAGAAACTCAGTGTCCATTCATCATATGATTTTCTATGTTTAACTGAGCTCTATCAGTTTTCTTTCCTTTCACTCATTTTTAAAGCGGATACACATATTTTCTGTTTTCTTTCTGTGAAGAACATAAAGAAAGATTTTCAACATGAGATTCATGCTGGACTTCTTTCGTCACTGTCCCTCAGCTTAAGAAATGCACATTTTCTCAGACCTAAGGGGGAGTGTGAGCTCTGTCAGTCAGGTCTCTGCTTCCTGAGACCAGGGCCCCCTCCAATCCCTGCTCTGAGGCTCTCGGCGCCTCAGCAGTGACCTCAGATTATTCCTGGTCAGAGACACCTGTTCACATCTGGTGAACTGGTATCAAGTCTGTCCTATGCTAAGGCTGAACTCAGTGTCTAATCCTCAGACCCTGTATTCGGGGACTTCCTGGGAGCCCTCCACCACACCTGGAAACTAGTTTGAGATCTTTGGATTGAAATCCTAGTGTTCACGGGATGCCCTCCCATCCTGGTTTGTACCTAAAGGGATGATGCTCTATTCTTCCTTGAGAATAGGTTTCCCGTTCTTTACCATCAAAGGAGTCTTTCTAGTTGATTCAGAAATTTGGAAATAATAATAGTAAAGAAGACAGCATCTTGTGCTTGTGAGTCTGGGCCAAGGGTCCCTTACCTTCCTGATCAATCATTAATCACCTCCAAAGTGCAACTGGGGCCAAGTATCAAACTTCAGCCAAATATCAAAAGTGCTTTTCAGAGAACAGAGAGGATTCTCCATCATCTGACTCACACTGCTACCTTCAGGAAATTGAGCAAAAGGTGTGCACTGGGGTCTAAAGTCCTAGACCCCCATCACTGAGCTGTGGTCTGGTCAAAAACGGTTCCTGAGTGTGGGGAGGGAGTAATAGGGGAGGAGGCTGGACTGTGGTCCCTTCCAAAACATCCAGCCACACTCTTTGTCCTTGGTATCTCTCAGTCATTGAGGGTGTTCAAGCGCCCATCAATGTCCCAAAGGATGGGATCACAGTTTGCACCTGGAATTTGGTTAAATCGAAGCTGGGAAAATAAGTAGTCAAGCTCCTTACAGGGATAAAATGGAAGGTTGACATTTTGCCTATTCCTTTCTCACTTGTATAGTTGGGAGGTGGTAGGAGGTGCTGCTGCTTTGCCCATGAAGAACTGCACCTTTGTTTGCTACAGTTATGTGGGTAATGAAAGCAAACCCCATTCAGTGTCAAAAAATCCAGGGGCCTGTCCATTGGGCGGCAGCCACAAAACTGGAGCCTATGTGGACAAGCATAAAATGACTTAACAAGTTTATTCTGGAAGATTACACGGGCATTTTCAGTAGCTCTTTACACCCCATCCCTCACACACTGAGAAATGTCATATCCTTTAACCATGTGAGAAATGTTTACAAACATTAAACTGGTCTCATAACTGGATAATCTGTAACATAGAAGACTTTTGGCTTTAAGTAATTCAGCCCTTGCATGAAGATCGATCCAAATGTTAATGATTACACTTAAGTGAACGAGGCTTTAGGCATGAAATTCCCGCGAGGTTTATATTTCTCCTCATCTCACTAAAATCACTCTTTTAGGGACAGATGATGTCGGAAACATGTGTCATATTTTTATTTTCACAGTGGTTTAAATTTTCTGTCTTTTTTTCTTTTTACTCTCCAGTAGTATACCACCTCACCTGCACTGGGTTCCAACATCCTCCTTTTGATGACTGTTCAGCAGCTAGTTGTGATTTTGGTATTCTTGCAGGAGAACATACACATATGTGTTTCTACTCCACCATCTTGCCACAACTAGCTGCTGAACAACCATCGACAGGAAGATGTTGGAACCCACCAGAAAAAGATTCCCCACATCCAAGGACAAAAGAGATGGGAATGCCAGACGACCTTACCTGTCTCCTGAAATATCTGTATGCAGGTCAAAAAGCAATAGTCAGAACTAGACATGGAACAACAGAGTGGTAAACTGGAAAAGGGGTACATCAAAGCTGTATACTGTCACCCTGCTTATTTAATTTATATGCAGAGTACATCGTGTGAAATGCAAGGCTAGATGAAGCACAAGCTGGAATTAAGATTGCCAGGAGAAATATCAATAACTTCAGATACACAGATGACATCACCCTTATGGCAGAAAGCAAAGAAGAACTAAAAAAAAGCCTCTTGATGAAAGTGAAAGAGGAGAGTGAAAAAGTTGGCTTAGAACACAATATTCAAAATGGCATCCAGTCCCTTCAGTTCATGGCAAATAGATGGGGAAACAATGCAAACAGTGAGCTCTAAAACCACTGCAAATGGTGACTGCAGCCATGAAATTAAAAGACTCTTGCTTCTTGGAAGAAGAGTTATGACCAACCTAGGCAGCATATTAAAAAGCAGAGCCATTACTTTGCCAACAAAGGTCCATCTAGTCAAATATTTGGTTTTTCCAGTAGTCATATATGGATGTGACAGTTGGACTATAAAGAAAGCTGAGTGCTGAAGAATTGATGCTTTTGAGCTGTGGTGCTGAAGAAGACTCTTGAGAGCCCCTTGGACTGCAAGGAGATCCAACCAGTCCATCCTAAAGGAAATCAGTCCCGAATATTCATTGGAAGGATGGATGCTGAAGCTGAAGCTCCAATACTTTGGCCATCTGATGCAAACAGCCAACTCACTGGAAAAGTTTCTGATGCTGGAAAACATTGAGGGCAGTAGGATAAGAGGGTGACAGAGACTGAGATGGCTGGACGGCATCACCAACTCGATGGACATGGGTTTGAGCAAACTCAAAGAGATACTGAGGACAGGGAAACCTGTCCTGAGCTTGCAAAGAGTCAGGCATGACTGAGCGACAGAACAACCAAACAACGTCTACACTAGTTATGTTTATTGTCTACTCTCTTACTTTGCCAACAAAGGTCCATCTAGTCAAGGCTATGGTTTTTCCAGTGGTCATGTATGGATGTGACAGTTGGACTGTGAAGAAAGCTGAATGCTGAAGAATTGATGCTTTTGAACTGTGGTGTTGGAGAAGACTCTTGAGAGTCCGTTGGACTGCAAGGAGTTCCAACCAAGTCCATCCTAAAGGAGATCTGTCCTGAGTGTTCATTGGAAGGACTGATGTTGAAGCTGAAACTCCAATACTTTGGCCACCTGATGCGAAAAGCTGACTCATTTGAAAAAATCTTGATGCTGGGAAAGATTGGGGACAGGAGGAAAAGGGGACGACAGACGACGAGATTGTTGAATGGCATCACCGACTTGATGGACATGGGTTTGGGTGAACTGCAGGAGTGGGTGATGGACAGGGAGGCCTGGTGGGCTGCAATTCATGGGGTCGCAAAGAGTCGAACACGACTGAGTGACTGGACTGAACTGAACTGAACTAGTGGTAAAGAACCTGCCTGCCAATGCAGGAGATGGAAGAGACCTGGGTTCAATCCCTGGTAGGGAAGCTCCCTGGAGAAAGGCATGGAAACCCACTCCCGTATTCTTGCCTGGAAATCCCATGGACAGAGGAGCCTGGTGGGTTATGGTCCAGTGGGTCATAAAGAGTTGGACATGAATGATGCAACTTAGCACATATGCAAGCATAATTATCATATTCTCATCCAAATTATTGAGGTATGATTTGCTCAGTTTGTGGTAAGACTGAAACAAAGTGCTTCACTAACAAACAGAATGGAGAGAGGCACCCTTTAAAACACACACATATTGCTATATACAAGTTACAAGTTGTAACTAAAAATGTGTGCAAACCAAGCTAGGTAGACTGTTTAGACGTTAAAGAGCTATGGGAAATAGGCTGCATTTTGAGTTTGCCTTATTCTATTTTCATTCAAAAATTTCTTTTCTACATATACCATGTATCTCTTACTAGAGGATTTTGGGTGCCTGTGAATCAAGGAAAATTTGCAAATAAGTCAAAATCTAACAGAAACTTCATTCACAGATGCTTCAGTTTTCTGTTTTATTGATACCACTTTATAGATGGACTGGAATCAACTAAAGCCTGTTGAAAATACATATGTAAACAGTAACTAATGGCTTTCAGATGTTCATTACATTGAAAAAAATCCATTCTCTTTTTTAAAAAGTACTTTGCAAGCAGATCATAAATCAATTTTTAAAAATGGCTTCAGTCAGTCTCACCAGTTAAGAGTGACTGGAGCAGTCTCTGGGAGGATCTTTCAGGAAATTCACCTAAGTACAAAGAGGACACCAATGTAAGCCTAGCTGACATATCCAGTTTCTATCACTCCATTGCCCCTGTCATTTTCTACAACATAAGTAGGTTTTGATTTCCATCTTATATTTACAAAAATTTAAATCACATCTAGAAAGATTAGGAGGTTCTGTGGACTATTACTTTTCCTGAAGAGTGAATAGAAAAACAAATTAATATGTTATTTCTGATTCAATTTGGAAATAGAATTTAAGATTCACATGGATCATCTCAGGCTTTCCAGGTGGCACTCGTGGTAAAGAAACCACCTGCCAATCCAAGAGACATAAGAGATGTGGGCTCCATTCCTAAGTCAGAAAGATCCCCTGGAGGAGGCCATGGCAACTCCTTCCAGTATTCTTTCCTGAAGAACCCCATGGACAGAGAAGCCTGGCAGGCAACAGTCTATAGGGTGGCAAAGAGTCAGACATGACTGAACCTACTTAGTACACTTATATCTGAATAATCACATTTTTACACTTTATAACTATGATAGCTGCCTTCTCACCCCAAAACATCAGAGCTGATGATCTATGAAAAAGCATTGTTTAGGTTTAGATCTATATAAACTAATATTATTCAGCAACTTTATTAATCATTGTTTTTAAGTTTCTTTTTTTTTTAATTCAATGAGTCTTCCTGGTATGTAACTGAAACTCACTCTTGCTTCTATAACCAAGCTGGAATTTCTTAAAAACTCCACTTCTTTGGTCTTTTCCTAAGATCAAGTCCCGGGCATCCTGTTCATCCTTGATGCTACAATATAGAAAGTATGATGCTCCCATGCTCAATTGCATCCAACTCTGTAAACTCATGGACACTAGCTTGCCAGGCTCCTCTGTCCATGGAATTTTCCAGGCAAGAATACTGGAGTGGGTTGCCATTTCCTTCTCCAGTGGATCATCTTGAACCAGTGATTGAACACGCCTCTCTTGGGTCTCCTGCATTAGGTGATGGATTTTTTGCTCCTTCACAACTAGTGAAGACTTCTGTAAAGTAGAAGATAGATGTAAAATGCAAACATCAAAAAAATTGATCAACCTAAATAAGGATATATGAAAGACACATGACAGCAAATCTCAGCAAAAGACGATTTAAGAAGTCATAACAAATAATTTATGACCAACAGGAAAGAATAAAAGCCAAAATAATCTAGAGATGCTACCAAAACATGTAGCCGTGGATTTTCACAAAGCTCTTAGAAAATGTTAAGTGACTGGCTGGATTTAAGACACATTGGACAGGAGATGTTGCAGATCACATAGTAGGAGAAATCATTAATTCTATGCAAAAGCAGTGTTACTGACTTAGTTAAAAATAGGTCACTATTCCCAACCATTTTTTTTTCACTTATTATTTTTTTCAGCTTCACCACACAGCATAAGGGGTCTTCATTTCCCAACCAGGGATTGACACTGTGCCCCCTGCAGGTGGAAGTGGGGAGTCTTAATCACTGGACCACCAGGGAAGTCCCCCAAACTGTTTATTCTTAATTAGAGATTAATTTAAATATTAACATAGGCATTGAAAATCCACACTATATGCATCTGTGAAATAGATTACTGGTAAGCATTGTGTTCATGGGGTTCTTAGGAATGCTGAAGTGGTTTGCCTCCTGAGAAAACCTGTATGCAGGTCAAGAAGCAACAGAACCAGACATGGAACAATGGACTGATTCCAAATTGGGAAAGAAATACGTCAAGGCTGTCATGCAAAATGCCAGGCTAGATGAAGCACATCTTGGATTCAAGATTGCCGAGAGAAACATCAATAACCTCAGATGTGCAGAACACCAAACTTTTGGCAGAAAGTGAAGAATTAAATGATGAAAGAGAGCAAAAAAAGCTGACTTATAACTCAACATTCAAAAAACAAAGATTACGGCATCTGGTCCCATCACTTCATGGCAAATACATGGAGAAACAATGACAGACTATTTTCTTAGACTGCAAAATCGCTGCAATGGTAAGTACAGCCATGAAATTAAAAGACACTTGTTCTTTGGAAGAAAAGCTATGACAAACCTAGACAGCATATTAAAAAGCAGGGACATTACTTTGTCAACAAAGGTCTACATAGTCAAAGCTATGGGTTTTTAGGTAGTCACGTATGGATGTGAGAGTTGGACCACAGAGAAAGCTGAGCACTGAAGAATTGATGCTTTTGAACTGTGGTGCTGGAGAAGACTCTTGAGAGTTCCCTTGGACTGCAAGGAGATCAAACCAGTCAATCCTAAAGGAAATCAATCCTGAAGGACTCTTGCTGAAGCTAAAACTCCAATACTTTGGCCACCTGATACAAAGAGCCAACTCACTGGAAAAGACCCTGATGCTGGGGAAGATTGAAGGCAGGAGAAGGGGATGACAGAGGATGAGTTGGTTGGATGGCATCACCAACTCAATGGACCTGAGTTTGAGCAAGCTCCGGGAGATGGTGAAGGACACGGAAGCCTGGAGTGCTGAAGTCCATGGGGTCACTAAGAGTTGGACAGGACTGAACAAAAACAACAAAGCATTATGCACAATCTATACCACTTATTGGGGTCCCTCGTGGCTCAGATGGTAAAGAATCTGCCTGCAATGCAGGAGACCCGGGTTTGAACCCTGGGTTGGGAAGATCCCCTGGAAAAGGGAATGGCAACACACTCCAGTATTCTTCCCTGGAAGAATTCCATGGACAGAGGAACCTGGCAGGCAGGCTACAGTTCATGGGGTCACAAAGAGTCAGAAAATACTGAGAGATTAACGCTTTGACTTTTCACACCACTTAGTAATGTAACAGCATTAAACCTCCATTCCTAGAAGGCTAACTCAGTTGATGAGATGGTAAGTCCCATCAGACTCTAGCAAGCTCTGAGGCTGGCAAATATTCAGGTAAGAAAGCTAATGAAAGAAACTTTTGGACATACAAAGACATAGAAAGTATAGGAAACTTAGATTACCCTAAAAGAATTCCTCCAGGATATTCTTTAGTGCAAACACACACTAAATTCAAGAGATAGGGAAACACAAGACCCAAGAACAGTGGCAGCATAACTAGTAACATACAATGAAGTCTAAAACACTGTCAGTAAGTAATAACCTGGATCTAAACTCCCATATGAAACCAGCAGTAGGACTGGAGAGGGACTATTAAAGTTCTTGGCCAAAAGCAGGGAGAATAAAAGAGCCCTACGCTCAGTGTCTCCACTGTCCATTCATTATTTGTGAAACAGCAGTCCTCAGAGAATAATAATGCTGCTTGATCAAAATCAGTGCCTACCAGTTACATACACAAACTCCTTGAGCACTTTTGGGACTTACCTGGTGACTTAGATGGTAAAGAATCTGCCTGCAGTGGAGGAGATCGGGGCTCAACCACTGGGTGGGGAATATCCCCTGGAGTAGGAAATGGTAACCCACTCCAATATTCTTGCCTGGAGAATCCCATGGACAGAGGAGCCTGGCGGGCTACAGTCCACGAGGTTGCAAGAGTCAGACACGACTTAGCGACTAAACCACCACCACCACATGCTAGTAATGCTCAAAACACTCCAAAACAGGCTTCAACAGTATGTGAACCATGAACTTCCAGATGTTCAAGCTGGATTTAGAAAAGGCAGAGGAACCAGAGATCAAACTGCCAACATCATTGGATGATCAAAAGAGCAGAGTTCCGGAAAAACATCTATTTCTGCTTTATTGACTATGCCAAAGCTGTCAAAAAATATTTTGATTTCTGTCATACATCAGCATGAATTAACAATAGGTGTACATATGTCCCCTATTTCTTGAATCTCCCTCCCACCTCTCACCCATTCCCACCCCTCTAGGTTATTATAGAGCCCCAGTTTGAATTCCTTGAGTCATATAGCAAATTCCCATTGACTATCTATTTACCTACTTTTTTACTGAGTGTAATTTAGGTGAAATTTGTTGAAATGAGGCTGTATCTCACATATACGTACATATGATTCCTGATATGAATTGCTTTTAGGTGAAAAAAAATATATTCTAGAGTGGGTTTTCCTGCATGTTAATAATCAAAGAAGCAAACTTTGTGCCACATTTGGACAAATTCTTATGGAAATTAAAAGGAAATAACTGCCTATGAACAAAACACAGCTAAAAGAGTTTTGAGAAGACACAAGACAAACACAAATCAAAATATGTCCTGAGAAGAAACAACAGTGAAACTAGTGTTGGCACTGGGCCACATTCCTGGGAACCAATTTGGTTCTAGCTCCTAAGATTGATGGGAACCTAAGTATATTAAGAGCATCTCTGAATTAGGACACAAAATGGAAGATTAGTATATATTTACCTATACATTCAGAAAACTCTGTGTGTGTGTGTGTACACAAACGTGTTGTTGCTGCTGTTGTTGAAGTCATCAAATCATGTATCATTCTTTTGTAACCTCATGGACTGTAACCCACCAGGCTCCTCTGTCTTCCAGATTCTCCAGGCAAGGGTACTAGAGAGGCTTGCAATTTCCTTCCACAGGGGATCTTCCTGATCCAGGGATCAAACCCAGGTCTCATGCATTGACAGGCGCCTTTCTCTACCCCTGAGTCACCTAGGAAGGCCCAATACAAACATGAGGATATTGTATCTGTACATCATGGGCACACTTTGTTATTATTGTTAAATATACAGCAAAAAGAGTTAGCTTTCAGAAATTGTCATTATTTTAAACCTCAGTCAAAATTTTACACTTGACAAACCAGAATAATGAGCTGAAGAATGTCTAAGAGTAATAAACAGAGTTAATTTCCTAATTCATTCATTTCCTCATTATTTAAACATAGCAGAAGTTGTGTTTCAAAGTACCATTTCCTGTTATAATTTGTAAGAAAACAAAATATAAATTTAGCTAAAGAATATTCCTCTTGAAAGCAGAATCCCTGAAACCCAGCTCTAAGTATATCTCTAAGTTGATATATTTTTTAAAGGTGTAATTGAGTTATTACTGGTAAATTAATAAGAAAAGAACTACAGATGATGTGGGCCTTACATACCTTCTTGAAATGTTTTGTACGGGCTTATAATCATTCACCCTACAGAATAAGGTAGTTCTGTTTTTGCTCATAGTAACAGGAACAGTCCCAGGGTTTCCCCTCCTGGAGATCTTGGTGGAGCAGAGAGGCCTGAAAGTCTAGCTCCAACTGTCCAAAGAAACTGCCGGTATGAGGCCAACTGCTGCTCATTAGGGATGGAAGGGTCCTGCCCTAGGATTCCAAGGATGGTACTGGCCTCAGCGGCAGTTAAATGAGAAGACTCTACTGTGCAGGCTTGATGGGCATCCATGTGTAATGGCCCGTCTGTCTATTAGCCTGTGGGAAAGGAGAAAATCCTTCCCTGGAACATACAATGGGAGACATCCAGAAGGGCATTCTGCTGAGGACATTGAGAGTGGATCATTCAACATAGCCTTTAAAAAATTGTTTTTAACTAGAGGATGATTGCTTTACCATGTTGTGGGGGTTTCTGCTGTACAGCCATGTAAATCACTCATAACTATAATATTTCTGCCCTACAATTATGTGTATATATGTACAGTGTATATATATGATATAATGTATATACATTATATATTCCCTCCATCGTGAGCCTCCCTCCTACCACTTACACCCCACCCCCTAGGTCCTCACAGAGCACCAGGCTAGGCTTCCTGTGATATATAGCAGCTTCCCATTAGCTATCTATTTTACACATGGTTGTATATATATATGTCAATATGACTTTCTGAATTCAGCCCAACCTCTCCTTCCCCTGCTGTGTCCACAAGCCTGCTTGCTATGTCTACATCTCTGTTCCTTAACTGCAAAAAGATTAATCAGTACCATTTTTCTAGATTCCATATGTATGCATTATCCATATACAGGCATTAATATAGATAATGTGTTTTTCTCTCTTCTGACTTCAGTCTACATTCATTCTCCTCGCTACAATGGACTCAATTTCATTCCTTTTTATGGCTGAATAATGTTCCACTGTATATATGTACCCCAACATCTTTATCCATTCATCTGTCAGTGGATGTCTAAGTTACTTCCACATCCTGGCTACTGTAAATAGTGCTGCAATGAGCTTTAGGGTACATGCGTCTTTTTGAATTGAGGTTTTCTCAAGGTATATGCCCAGTTATGCGGAATAAAGCAGGGCAAAGACTAATAGAGTTTTGCCAAGAAAACGCACTGGTCACAGCAAACACCCTCTTCCAACAACAAAAGAGAAGACTCTGCACATGGACATCACCAGATGGTTGACACTGAAATCAGATTGATTACATTCTATGCAGCCAAAGATGGAGAAGCTCTATACAGTCAACAAAAACAAGACCAGGAGCTGACTGTGGCTCAGATCATGAACTCCTTATTGCCAAATTCAGACTGAAATTCAAGAAAGTAGGGAAAACCGCTAGACCATTCAGGTATGACCTAAATCAAATCCCTTATGATTATACAGTGAAAGCGAGAAATAGATTTAAGGGGCTAGATCTGACAGATAGAGTGCCTGATGAACAATGGAATGAAGTTCATGACATTGTACAGGAGACAGGGATCAAGACCATCCCCATGGAAAAGAAATGCAAAAAAGCAAAATGGCTGTCTGGGGAGGCCTTACAAATAGCTGTGAAGAGAAGAGAGGCGAAAAGCAAAGGAGAAAAGGAAAGATATAGGCATCTGAATACAGAGTTCCAAAGAATAACAAGAAGAGATAAGAAAGCCTTCCTCAGCAATCAATGCAAAGAAATAGAGGAAAACAACAGAATGGGAAAGACTAGAAATCTCTTCAAGAAAATTAGAGATACCAAGGGAACATTTCATGTGAAGATGGGCTTGATAAAGGACAGAAATGGTATGGACCTAACAGAAGCAGAAGATATTAAGAAGAAGTGGCAAAAATACATGGAAGAACTGTACAAAAAAGATCTTCATGACCCAGATAGTCATGATGATGTGATCACTAATCTAGAGCCAGACATCTTGGAATGTGAAGTCAAGTGGGCCTTAGAAAGCATCACTATGAACAAAGCTAGTGGAGGTGATGGAATTCCAGTTGAGCTGTTTCAAATCCTGGAAGATGATGCTGTGAAAGTGCTGCACTCAATATGCCAGCAAATTGGAAAACTCAGCAGTGGCCACAGGACTGGAAGAGGTCAGTTTCATTCCAATCCCAAAGAAAGGCAATGCCAAAGAATGCTCAAACTACCACACAATTGCACTCATCTCACATGCTAGTAAAGTAATGCTCAAAATTCTCCAAGCCAGGCTTCAGCAATACATGAACCGTGAACTCCCTGATGTTCAAGCTGGTTTTAGAAAAGGCAGAGGAACTAGAGATCAAATTGCCAACATCTGCTGGATCATGGAAAAAGCAAGAGAGTTCCAGAAAAACATCTATTTCTGCTTTATTGACTATGCCAAAGCCTTTGACTGTGTGGATCACAATAAACTGTGGAAAATTCTTCAAGAGATGGGAATACCAGACCACCTAACCTGCCTCTTGAGAAATCTGTATGCAGGTCAGGAAGCAACAGTTAGAACTGGGCATGGAACAACAGAATGGTTCCAAATAGGAAAAGGAGTCCGTCAAGGCTGTATATTGTCACCCTGCTTATTTAACTTATATGCAGAGTACATCATGAGAAACGCTGGACTGGAAGAAACACAAGCTGGAATCAAGATTGCCGGGAGAAATATCAATAACCTCAGATGTGCAGATGACACCACCCTTATAGGAGAAAGTGAAGAGGAGCTAAAAAGCCTCTTGATGAAAGTGAAAGAGGAGAGCGAAAAAGTTGGCTTAAAGCTCAACATTCAGAAAACGAAGATCATGGCATCTGGTCCCATCACTTCATGGGAAATAGATGGGCAAACAGTGGAAACAGTGTCAGACTTTATTTTTTTGGGCTCCAAAATCACTGCAGATGGTGACTGCAGCCATGAAATTAAAAGACGCTTACTCCTTGGAAGAAAACTTATGACCAACTTAGATCGCATATTCAAAAGCAGAGACATTACTTTGCCAACTAAGGTCCATCTAGTCAAGGCTATGGTTTTTCCTGTGGTCATGTATGGATGTGAGAGTTGGACTGTGAAGAAGGCTGAGTGACGAAGAATTGATGTTTTTGAACTGTGGTGTTGGAGAAGACTCTTGAGAGTCCCTTGGACTGCAAGGAGATCCAACCAGTCCATTCTGAAGGAGATCAACCCTGGGATTTCTTTGGAAGGAATGATGCTAAAGCTGAAGCTCCAGTACTTTGGCCACCTCATGAGAAGAGCTAACTCATTGGAGAAAACTCTCATGCTGGGAGGGATTGGGGGCAGGAGGAGAAGGGGACGACAGAGGATGAGATGGCTGGATGGCATCACGGACTCGATGGACGCGAGTCTGAGTGAACTCCGGGAGATGGTGATGGACAGGGAGGCCTGGCGTGCTGCGATTCATGGGGTCGCAGAGAGTCGGACACGACTGAGCAACTGAACTGAACTGAACTGATGGGATTACTGGGTCATATGGTAGTTTTATTCCTAGTTTTTTAAGGAATCTTCATACTGCTGTGCATAGTGGCTGTATCAATTTGCATTCCCACCAACAGTGCAGTGCAAGAGGGTTCCCTTGCCTCCACATTCTCTATAGCCATTCTGACTTGTGTGAGGTGATACCTCATTGTAGTTTTGATTTGTATTTCTCTAATAATGAGTTATGTTGAGTAGTTTTTCATGTTTATTGGCCATCTGTATGTCTTCTTTGAAGAAGTGTCTGTTTTGGTCTTCTGCCTGTTTTTTGATTGGGTTGTTAGTTCTTTCTGATGTTGAGCTGCATGGGTTGTTTATATATTTTGGAGATTAATCCTTTGTCAATTGTTTTCTTTGCAATTATCTTCTCCCATTCTTTTTCTTTGTCTTTTAGTCTTGTTTATAGTTTCTTTTGTTGTGCAAATGCTTTTAAATTCTATTAGATCCCATTTGTTTATTTTTGTTTTTATATCCATTACTCTATGAGGTGAGGTCAGAGAAGATCTTGCTATTATGTAGTCAAAGACTGTTCTGCATATGTTTTCCTTTAAGAGTTTTACAGTTTCTGGCCTTACATGTAAGTCTTTAAGCCATTTTGAGTTTGTTTTTGTGTTCAGTTCAGTTCAGTTCAGTCACTCAGTCGTGTCTGACTCTTTGCGACCCCATGAGTCGCAGCACGCCAGGCCTCCTTGTCCATCACCAACTCCCGGAGTTCACTCAGACTCATGTCCATCGAGTCCATTATGCCATCCAGCCATCTCATCCTCTGTCGTCCCCTTCTCCTCCTGCCCGCAATCCCTCCCAGCATCAGAGTCTTTTCCAATGAGTCAACTCTTCACATGAGGTGGCCAAAGTACTGGAGCTTCAGCTTTAGCATCATTCCTTCCAAAGAAATCCCAGGGTTGATCTCCTTCAGAATGGACTGGTTGGATCTCCTTGCAGTCCATGGGACTCTCAAGAGTCTTCTCCAAAACCACAGTTCAAAAGCATCAATTCTTCAGCACTCTGCCTTCTTCACAGTCCAACTCTCACATCCATACATGACCACAGGAAAAACCATAGCCTTGACTAGATGGACCTTAGTCGGCAAAGTAATGTCTCTGCTTTTGAATATACTATCTAAGTTGGTCATAAGTTTTCTTTCAAGGAGTAAGCGTCTTTTAATTTCATGGCTGCAGTCACCATCTGCAGTGATTTTGGAGCCCAAAAAAATAAAGTCTGACACTGTTTCTACTGTTTCCCCATCTATTTCCCATGAAGTGATGGGATCGGATGCCATGATCTTCGTTTTCTGAATGTTGAGCTTTAAGCCAACTTTTTCGCTCTCCTCTTTCACTTTCATCAAGAGGCTTTTTAGCTCCTCTTCATTTTCTGCCATAAGGGTGGTGTCATCTGCACATCTGAGGTTATTGATATTTCTCCCGGCAATCTTGATTCCAGCTTGTGTTTCTTCCAGTCCAGCATTTCTCATGACGTACTCTGTATACAAGTTAAATAAGCAGGGTGGCATGTGCTAGAAATTGTTCTAATTTCAAAGAGTCCTTCATCCATAGTTCTCCAGGCATTCTGTCTATTAGATTGAATCCCTTGTATCTACTACTCACTTCCTCTGTATAATCATAAGGGATTTGATTGAGATCATGTCTGAATGGCCTAGTGCTTTTCTCTGTTTTCTTTAATTTATGTTTAAATTTTGCAATAAGGAGCTCATGATTGGAGCCACAGTCAGCTCCTGGTCTTGTTTTTGCTGACTGTATGAGCTTCTTCATCTTTCACTGCAAATAATAACATCAATCTGATTTTGGTATTGACCATCTGGTGATGTCCATGTGTAGAGTTATTGCAAGAGGGTTCTCTTGGCAAGAACCAGTGCATTCTCTTGGCAAAACTCTATTAGCTTTTGCCCTGCTTCATTTTGTACTCCAAGCCCAAACTTGCTTGTTACTCCAGGTATCTCTTGACTTTCTACTTTTGCATTCCAGTCCCCTATGATGAAAAGAACCTCTCTTTTTGGTATTAGTTTTAGAAGGTCTCATAGGTCTTCTAGAATGGTTCAACTTTAGCTTCTTCGGCATCAGTGTTTGGGGCATAGACTTGGATTACTGTGATGGTGAATGGTTTGTTCTGGAAAGGAACAAAGATCATTCTGCCGTTTTTGAAATTGTACCCAAGTACTGCATTTTGAACTCTTGTTGACTATGAGGGCTACTTCATTTCTTCTAAGGGATTATTGCCCATGGTAGCAGATATAATGGTCATCTGAATTAAACTCACCCATTCTCATCCATTTTCATTCACTGATTCCTAAGATATCATGTTCACTCTTGCCATCTCCTGTCTGACCACTTCCAATTTACCTTGACTCAAGGACCTAACATTCCAGATTCCGATGCAGTATTGTTCTTTACAGCATCGGACTGGCTCTCACCACCAGACACATCCACAACTGGGTGTCGTTTCCACTTTGGCTCAGGCTCTTCATTCCTTCTGGAGCTATTTTTCTGCTTTTCTCCAGTAGTATATTGAACACCTACTGACCTAGAGGGTCCATCTTTCATTGTAATATATTTTGCCTTTTCATACTGTTCATGGGATTTTCAGGGCAAGAATGCTGAAGTCGTTTGTTATTCCCTTCTCCAATGGACCAAATTTTGTCAGAACTCTCCACCATGACTTGTCTGTGGGTGGCCTTACAGGGCATGGCTCAACATTTCATTGAATTATACAAGGCTGTGATCCATGTGATACTTGTATGTATACTTGTATGTTATACATACTTGTATGTATAGTAAAAAAATATTTTTTCTTAATATCTTTGAAATTTTGGCAAATTTCCTGAAACTCCTGCATTTACTATTAATTTCTTGCTATATTTATATTCTACGTTATTTGCCATTATTCAAGTCTATATACTTATAAGCTCTGCTCAACTGTGCAGCATCTTCACTTACAATCAAACGTTATTCCTCAGTAGCATCTATAAGCATCTGATTCTTTCCAT
This sequence comes from Oryx dammah, assembly GCF_014754425.2. Taxonomy (NCBI): domain Eukaryota; kingdom Metazoa; phylum Chordata; class Mammalia; order Artiodactyla; family Bovidae; genus Oryx; species Oryx dammah. The sequence goes on along the minus strand of NW_024070185.1, from coordinate 84,053,103 downwards.
TTCAAAATGTGTTTTCTACTATTTTCTAGGGAAGAAAATTTTTATATCCTACACTGTTAAATTTTACATGCTTTTGAAGTCTAATTTAAGAAATGTAATTAAAATGCCTGAGTTTTTTTTAGATTATTATTCATAAAATTTTGCTGAATCCTCTATAACTGATTTAACATATTTCTACATAGTCATATATACATTCTATGACATTTATAAGACAAGCAGTTCAAAGAATTTTTGACAATTCTGATCATATATCTACTTATTGAACATACCTTTCAAATCTGTTGATGACTAATATTCTCCTGTTAATGTGGTCTACACTGCAGATGGTGATTGCAGCCATGAAATTAAAAGACGCTTACTCCTTGGAAGGAAAGTTATGACTAACCTAGATAGTATATTCAAAAGCAGAGACATTACCTTGCCAACTAAGGTCCATCTAGTCAAGGCTATGGTTTTTCCTGTGGTCATGTATGGATGTGAGAGTTGGACTGTGAAGAAGGCAGAGTGCTGAAGAATTGATGCTTTTGAACTGTGGTGTTGGAGAAGACTCTTGAGAGTCCCATGGACTGCAAGGAGATCCAACCAGTCCATTCTGAAGGAGACCAGCCCTGGGATTTCTTTGGAAGGAATGATGCTACAGCTGAAACTCCAGTACTTTGGCCACCTCATGTGAAGAGTTGACTCATTGGAAAAGACTCTGATGCTGGGAGGGATTGGGGGCAGGAGGAGAAGGGGACGACCCAGGATGAGATGGCTGGATGGCATCACTGACTTGATGGACGTGAGTGAACTCCGGGAGATGGTGATGGACAGGGAGGCCTGGTGTGCTGCAATTCATGGGGTCGCAGAGAGTCGGACCCAACTGAGGGACTGAACTGAACTGACATGGTATAACTCAGAGCTTAAAATAGCCAAATTGAAATGAAATATATGACATACACAGATTATTTTGTTTGTAGAAACTGAAAGCATAGATTTAATTTATTGAAAATAGTTTTATTAATTATATAATTAATAACTAAATAATTTTTATTAACTTTAAAATAATAATTTTCAGCTGTGAGAATTTTAGTTTTACTGTGTCTTTTCTAATAAGTATAATTTTTTTGCCTTACTCAAGAAATAATTTAATTCTTATAATTTTAGTGATATGAGTAACTTGCCCATATATTTTCATGTCTTTGATTCAGAACCCAGATTCTGTTTACGTTCAGGTTCACACACCAACAATAAGGAGAAAGGAATATCATGGTAGAATCCTCTTTCCAAACTAAGATACTTGATATGGTACAAATTTAGCAGGTCCTTGAAAAATTACAGGAAGTTGGTTTGGGTCTAATTCACCCCTTCCTTCCTCCCTCCCTCCATTCTTTCCTTCTTCCCTTCCTTCCCTCCTTGCCTCGCTCCTGCTTCCTTCCAGCCCCACTTCTTCTGTCTCTCCCTCCTCCCCTCCCTCTTTTCCATCCCTCCTTCTTTCTTTCATTTTCTCCTAGAGACTTCTGGCTAAAGATAGCAGATTCAAAAATGCATATTTTTTATTTCTAATGAAATTCATTAAACCAACTAAAGAGAGAAAAAGAGTGCACAAATAAGTCAACATAATTTTGCAAGATAGAAGAGCCAGAGTGAAGGGTTAAGAGGGCTAAAGAATCTGACTATCAGGTATTTAGAAGTGAAGTGAAGTCGCTCAGTCGTGTCTGACTCTTTGTGACTCCATGGACTGTAGCCTACCAGGCTTCTCCGTCCATGGGATTTTCCAGGCAAGAATACTGGAGTGGGTTACCATTTCCTTCTCCAGGGGATCTTCCCAACCCAGGGATCGAACCTGGGTCTCCCACATTGGAGGCAGACGCTTTACCCTCTGAGCCACCAGGGAAGCCCCATCAGGTTAGGATCAGTTGTTTAGAAAGGGTTTGCCAAAAAGTCACAAGATAATATTTTGGGAACCTAGAAGGATTCAGGGATTAGGGACACCAGATTCAGGGATTAGGGACCAACTTCCAAGAGCCAGAGACAGTTTTGAAGCTTCTGGATCATCCAGATCTTGATGCTCCCTGCTGTGACTATGGCAGAAATTGTATATATGAGTGAACACTACCAAAACACTCCCTGCGGGAGTTTGTTACAAAGTAAAAGTATGTGAGACTGAACACAGCGTTGTAACCTATCAAGGGGAATTGCAGAATTAAGTGTAGACTGACTGCTTTTTCTTTTTTCTTTCTTGTCCATTTGGTTAAAAAAAAATCATTTTTTTTTACCCTTTGGAGTTTAAAAAGTCATCAGCTCAGTTGGTTATGAATCCGCCTGCAATGCAGGAGACCCTGGTTTGATTCCTGGGTCAGGAAGATCCGCTGGAGAAGGGATAGGCTACCCACTCCAGTATTCTTGGGCTTCCCTGGTGGCTCAGCTGGTAAAGAATCTGCCTGCCATGTGGGAGACTAGGTTCGATCCTTGGGTTAGGAATATCCTCTGGAGCAGGGAAAGGCCACCCACTCCAGTATTCTGGACTATACAGTCCATGGGGTCACAAAGAGTCGGACACAATTGAGCCACTTTCATTTTCAAGTTTTGCCTAGAATGTCTGGTTCATTATAATCAGTGTTTGAGAATCCTTTTAAATATAATCAACTTCAAAACCAAATTTTTTTAATATCATGGAGATAGCCATTCATCTGTAGATTAAAATCACATGTTTTTCTGAAAAATGCCTAAAGCAAAGGAATTATTATTTTCTCCATTATCTTATTTTTTGGTATTCCTTTCTGTTGAGAGATATATATATCATATATATGGCAAGATGTTTATAAGATCTTCTGTAAGTGAATATTTTAAGAAAATAAAAAACTACAGGTGACCATAAAGTCTGGCAATCGTGACAATGTTTTTAAAATAGAATCCTCTTAATTGCTTCATCTAAGATAAAGGGCAAGTCTATGCTATGGAAACTGAATCCACAAGTCACTTGAAGCAATATATGACAGATGCAGGTGCAATGACTGATGAGAATGCTGCTTTACTGCACACTGTGCATTACAATTGTGCAGTTTATTGAACTATGCATTGCTAGCGAGGGACAATGCATTCATTCGCCAAAGCAATAAACTATTTATTATGGGTATTTGTTTATGTTCTCTGTTTTCAGTTTGTTCAACTTAAATTCAAAGAACTGAATAATAATCAGATTGAAAAGGAAATAGCACACTTTGCAAACCATTTCCTGTATGGAATTTCCCTAATTTGTCCCATTTTGTTAACATATGAAACTCACCTGCATAACTTTCACTGTAAAAAAATACCACCCTGTAGACTACTACAGGATATCCACGACCACATTCCATCATACTGTGATTCAATGAAGTTAAAAGAAAGTAAGGTTGAAAATTATTTATAAATTTTATTGTTGAAATATTTAGGCACAAAAAGGGTCTAACTGATGGGATGATACTGTCATCCTGATAGATAATCTAACTCAACAATGATAAATGTGCAATAGCTATGATTAATGTAAATGTTAGCAAGGCAAGGAAAATTACTTGTTTATGAGCAGTGAGAAACATTAAGTAGTATAAGTAAAGGGTCCCCTTTGCAAAGGGCTGGATATACGATGTGAGGATTTTGATGACTGTTGGACATTTTGTGTATGTTAATGCACACTTAGATTATTCTGTGCATTTTTTTTCCAATCTGATATAAAGAAGTTCCTTCACGTAATTTTATTAGGCCATGTGTATACATCAAGCATAGGTGAAAAGGTATCTTCTATAAAATTCCACACTATTTGAAGCAAAGTGTCATTTTTTAGTCTTGTAATGACCATAAAATGGAGCCTTCCTGCATCTAGGAAACTGTATGTTTTAAAATAATTATTTTAAAAATGAAAACTCCCCTATAGTTCATTCATTTAAGCGATGTTACCTGAACATTTGGACTTTATGGTATCTTGGAAATATGCATAATACTATTTGAGGGCATTACTACATTTTAAGAAACAAAGTATATTTTTGCCAGAGGACAAAAAAGGAGTATTGCTAGATATGATTCATTTGAAAAATCTTCATGATATTTTTCACCTGTTTCACTTAAAAATAAAACAGAACCCACAAAGTTGACACAAACTGTATGTCCAAAATAATGTGTTAGTTGCACAGTCCCCTGGCAAGTGAGTGAGACACCACAAGCCTTATTATTGCTGCTTTATTCCATCCCAAAACCCATTTACTGCAGTTTTTTACTTTGTTTCCTAAGTAAAGTAATCTGCATCTTGAAATCAGATCTTATCTGCTAAGAAATTTTTAAAAATATGATATGGCACCATCTGATTGGAATATGAATAAAATAAGACAATAGGATATTTGACTCTCATTGCAAGTTGGCAGCATTTCACTCGTGTTTAAAATGTGTGATTCTCTAATCCCTGGGGCAGAGCTCAAGCTACTGAAGATCTGTGGAGGAAAGACTTTTGCAGGCCTGCAGGTGCTGAACGTTGTGATTCTTCTGTTTAGGTACAATGGTTACCGAGAGACAAGAGCATGATCCTTTTTCTCCAAACAGAGAACCCCGTCTGGGGCAATGCTGGAAACGTCTGGCTGTCTTAGAGTTCTGGGGGTGGGTCAGGGCACCGTCATTGGTCCTTCCCCTGTGCTGCTGGTTGGTAAAGTGACATCAGGCCCACCTTGAGAGACCTGTCAGTGGGGGGATACTCAGATTCTGAAGAACACTTGTGAGGTGTGTGTGGGAGGGCTCAGAAAGAGGTTTCTATGGGATGCCCTGAGAGGTCTCTGAGTGGGATTTCTCAGAGGGCGTGTGTGGGAGGTCCCCATGTGGGGTCAGTGTGGGTCTCTGCGCGGGGTCACAGTGGGGGACACCCTATTGCTGACCCCTCTGCCCATGAAGGCAGGCGAAGGGCTCAGGGACTTGCTCCTTCTTGTTTCTTGTTGTCCTGTCAGTGTTTGTGGGGAGAGAGCAAATTGGCCAAGATTGTGTGTTCAGGCTCTCTCGCCCCACATTTTGTAAATAATGACTGTGTAACAGCTGAGAACATTTATAGCACTGGGCATGCCCATCAAGAGACACTCACTTGGTCATGGGCTACTTTAGGCAGTGCATCTGTACAAGCTTCACCTGGAAAAGCCTGGAAGCGTGGTTGTGTGCGGTTATGCTGTTAGGTTATGCTATGGCTGCTGCATCAGCCAGGGGAGAATAAACGTGTCTGCAGTTCCTACAGCTCCTTGAGTCTTCTTCCAGCATCGCAGCTCACGCCTTGCCTACACATCCAGTCTGTAGTCTCTTCTGCATCTGGTTCTGCAGTGAGCAAGGCCAAGAGCAGGCAAGACTTGCCACAATTCTGGCACAGGCTCTGGGCCTGTTGAGTCCCACCTGTTGAGTCCCCTGGGAGCCTCCTTGGGCCACATGTGTAAGGCAGAGGTCAGGGACCCCGAGTCTGGCCCTAGCTCCCAGTCCTGTGAAAGCTGGTTATCTGCATTGTGGAGAAGTGAAGCTTCCCTGCTCAGAGGCGCCACTGCCTCTGGGAGCCTGGCCTCTGTGGAGGCGCTTAGGCTTCACACTATCTGGGCTCTGAGAGCTGGAGTAGCGGGGGAGACTCTGGGGTGGGGCCACTAGGAGCCACCAGGCCCCTAATTTCCTTCCTCTGGGCCTGTAGTTGGTGGTTGCCAGGGGCTCCTTGGTCACTGCACAATCTCTGCCACCTGCCTCCTTCCCCTGCATCCCACCCTTGGGGCACAGCATCCCACCCTCAGACAGTGAGGGGACTGCGTGCAGTCATGCCCCTGCTCTTACCCCAGGGGAGGTGGGCGCTGTGAGCAGGGCTGTCCTCTCCTCCAGGGCAGAGGTGGACTGGTCCCCGGGGGCCTCCATGCTCCACACTGCACACCCTCAGAGCCGGGAATGTGGTCCTCATCCTCGCCTCTGCTCCAGAGCATGAGAAAGGCAGAGGAGGGTGACGCTCCTGGCCGATCTCAATCCCAGCTCCTTCTAGGAGAGAGAAGGGGCTTCTAGGGCAGCGTCACGTAATCCTTGACACGGGAAAGAGGTTTCTCCCTCCTCTAGTCTCGGGCCAGCACTGTTCCCAAACTCTCTTTATTCCAACATGTGAACTTGTCTCTGATACTTTCTGAGCCTGCGGGGAATTTCAGCCTCTGCAAAGCCCTCCCCCACAGCTACACAAGTTCAGGGTAGAGAGAGAGAGATGGAGAGAAGACTGAGCTGGATCCTGAGAAGGAGGAGGTCTTTAGGTTCAGTTCACCTTGGCATGTCCTGAATGCTGTCGCTTTTTTCTGTAACGGTGGTTTTATGGAAACTGAAGGTGCAGTGAGGATGAGGATCCTACTGGGGTCCACCCCCCTCCATGCCTCTGTCCCATCTGAAAGTCAGAGCAGGCACCTAGGAAGAGTGGGCCCTGACCCTTTCCCTTCCCCCTAGCAGGGCGCAGAGAGGCCATCACCTTTCATGAGAAAAAAGTTTCACTTTGGGAAACAACAAAATCTGGGGTATGAAGAAATCATTATCACAGAGAGGATGTGCTAAACTTGAGAGAGAAAAAATTTTTTTCTCTGACAGGCATGCATTTAAGTTTCCCCACCAGGAATGCTGTGACAATCGTGTTTTGATTAACCAGAAGAGGTTTATTTCTGAAAGAGACAATGCCTTGGACAGTGGAGGGAATAGCCTGGAACACCTGTCACTCTTGATCCATTGCTGCTAGCCTCTGCCTAGGGGGTGACCTGGCTCCCTGGAACTGCTCCATTGACTCCTTGTGGGACAGCTGTGGTCCATGGGGGTAGCTGGGTGATGAAGGGCTGTATCTACCATCACTCTCCTTTGCTCTCAGTTGGAGAGAAACCTATGGGAGCAGTAACGTGGACCTAGTGGGTCCCAGAGTTCTCCTTTGCACCAGCTTAACTCTGAGGCATGAGGTCCACAGTGAAGCACCACCTTCTCCTCTAGGATCCATCCAACAGCTATCATGAGAGCCTAAGCCTCAGAAGTTCTGGTGTCATAAGCAATCTGCTTTTGACTTGTCCCTGGCTCTGGGCAGTGACTGCTGCAGGCTTGCCTTTTTGCAGTGTCTCTTCCAATCCTTTGCCTTTATGGAGGAAAATCTGCTGCAGATGTTGCTTAATCTTTTTTCTCATCCAATGCCCCGGTAGACTCTCCACTCTGCCAAACATTTTTCATGCTGTCCTAGTTTGAAACTCTTGTAATTCTCTCTCCGACCAGTGAGGACAACTTCTTGCTCTGGCTCTGATGTTGGGGCTGTTGCTTCAGGGCCTCCAGGTGCCCCTGCTTTTTCCCTCCACTGGAACAACTGGTCATAAGGCATCTGGAAATTGGATGTGTCTCCCCTGGACGAGATTCCTGCAAATCCCAAGTGTTTGTAGGAGTTAACATATCTGAGTGATAGTCTTTGAGGAGTATGTTAGTGGCCCAGTCTTGAAGGAGCACTCCCCTAGGGCAGCCTTTTCTTCTGGTCTGTGAACCCTTGAAACTCAAGCTTACAACACGTGCATCAGCAGGTAGATTGTCTGTGTTTGAGGAAACAGACTTTTTTTTTAAAATTAATTCATTTATTTTAATTGGAGGCTAATTACTTTACAATATTGTAGTGGGTTTTGCCTAACATCGACACGAATCAGCCATGGGCACACATGTGTTCCCCATCCCGAACCCCCTTCCCACCTCCCTCCCCATCCCATCCCCCAGGGTCATCCCAGTGCACCAGCCCTGAGCACCCTCTCTCATGCATCGAACCTGGACTGGTGATCCGCTTCACATATGATAATATACCCATTTCAATGTTACCCTTTCAAATCATCCCACCCTCACCTTCTCCCACAGAGTCCAAAAGACTGTTCTTTACATCTGTGTCTCTTTTGCTGTCTTGCAGGTAGGGTCATCGTTACCATCTTTCTAAATTCCATATATATGCATTAGTATACTGTATTGGTGTTTTCCTTTCTGACGTACATCACTCTGTACAATAGGCTCCAGTTTCACCCACCTCATTAGAACTGATTCAAATGTATTCTTTTTAATGGCTGAGTAATATTCCATTGTGTATATGTACCACAGTTTTCTTATCCATTCATCTGCTGATGGACATCTAGGTTGCTTCTGTGTCCTGGCTATTGTAAACAGTGTTGTGATGAACACTGGGGTACACCTGTCTCTTTCAGTTCTGAGGAACAGACTTTGTATTCGAGGAGAGACTTTTATTGCAACTTACAGACTGTCATCTCCTCAAATCCATAGTAATACTTTAGGATTTTATTAGCACACTAGGTTCAAAAGCACCTTTCCAACCAGGGTCCTCCTCAATGGCCTCTTGTTCTCTGGAAGATTGGGACCACATGTTAAAGTCAACTACTGTCATGCTTGAGCAGGAGCCTGGGGAGGCCCACCCCAGCTTCCTCCTGTGGCTCATCGATGGCCTTGGACTGGCTGCCTCTTAGCTCCCATGACAGACCCATTGTGCTGGATTCTGCCCACAAAGTTATGTTTGTGGGCCTGAGGTGGCTTTCTCCTTGACCAGTCAGAGGGACCTCTGAAGGCTTGTGGACCTCGCCAGGTGGGGGCCCTCCCACAGCCCACAGTGGGCAGGGAGGGGACTTTCCATGGGGAAAACTGCCTCTGTTGTTATCACTTTCTATCCTGGGTGGGGCTGAGGAGGTTCTCCCAAGACCTTGGTTAACTAGGCTTTTGAGTGGTCCCCAGAGTCACAGGTTGCTTTCAAGTTGGATCCTGGAAGGGGTATGTAGTGAACCTTTGTCAACTTCAAGCTAAGTATGGACTTGAGGACATTGAGGGGTAAGCACCATACCTGTGCCTCACCCAAAACATTATTATATGCGCCTTCAGATCCTGCTGAATATAAGGACTGAGGACAAGAGACCCATGGGAGGTATTCATGGAGGCCTCACTCTCCTGAGAGGAATCTGGATTTTCTGTTCACTGAGGAGCATTTGACTGTCCAGGAAAGTCTGAGACAAGGTTGTCATCTAGTCTCAAACAATGTACATCCACAGGGTTTGGACACTCAGGGATCTGCTCTGCCTTCCTTTCCGTAAGGACTCCCAAATCTTATTCTGGATGCTTCCTGCCTGAGCCCAACTCTCTTTTTGACTCGAGCCTCACTCTTGGAACCTTCGCTGTGGTGCTGGCTGAGGTCATGTACAGATCTTTCTAGGATCCTCCCCAAATTCTGATGTATATCCTGGTGAAGGCCCTTCCCTGGTGGGATCTTTGCTGGGCACTTGGACTGTGCATCCTGGCTGCTTTTGCCTGGACCTGGAGAGGTCCTTGAGGGCCACTTCTTGCCCTGTACCTGACAAGGTCTTGAGAATTGATCCTGAGGCTGTATCCAATCCAGTGCTTGCATTCTGCAGGGCATACCACTCTGTTGCTGCGTGAACCTTTTGGAAAGGTGGTGCTCTAGTTTCTCCCAAACCTCAAGGTTGATCAAATCCCCAAGAAGGATGGAGACAGAACTGTGGACCTGGGAAGACCTGTTCTCCTGAGGAAGGTTGGGAGGGACCTGGCTAAACACCTGCTGAGAACTTTTAACCAAAGAGGGTAAAGTTCTTCCACTCTCTAGTTGTTTTTACAAAAAGTGACATTCCAGGATTTGAATTGCATTTGGATGAATGATTGTGCCTTAGTTTGGACTCTAGGGCAAGATCCTTCACAACACCTAATCCGTGGCTGAGAAGAGATGGTCAGATTGGGAAATAGGGTTAGACATGGTCAGGGGTCTCTAACTGAACCCAAAGTGGTGGTTGACATTGGGGCATGGTTTGAGTCAAGGATTGAAGTTGATCCTGGATCACAGGGTGGGTCAAGAGCTGGGCAAATGACAGCTGTGAAGTTACTTTAGCTTGAATTTGGAATGGTTCAGCATTAGAGAGTTTATTGAATAAGATAGGGTGTAGCTCTAGAGGAGACCCAGGAACTGTGACAGTAGCCACCAGAGATTCACTGTGCAGAAAGAGATCCCAGAAGAGCTGGCTGCCTGTCTTCTGTAGATGGTCCCCAAAATGTCAGGGGCTTCTCAGGACCAAGCAGTTGTTCTGCTTTGCCTTCTATGCTCCAGAAGTGTTGGCGACCCAACGTGTCCTGCTTGTCACCAAGTGACTTGATCCTCTTCCCCAAAGAAGTCAGATGGTAGCCTGCCTGCACCTCCTTTTCATTCTCCTTCCAAATCTTCACTTCTACTCTCTTGGTGATTAGTGTCTCCAACAACTTCTGGACATCCAGGTTGACAAAAGAGAGGCTACCAGCCTCTACCTGTCTGTTTGTGGGGTCTCCCCAAAGGGAGGCCTCTGACGGGTGGTGGGGAAGGTGTTCTTGCTGGGACTCAAGTGTATCAAGGTAGAGAAACTTCAGGCTTTGGCAGTCCCCTGCCACCAAAACAGGGCTGAAAGGGGACAGCTTGAAAGAACAAGGCCTGAGATGGCTGGTCTCCAAGGGGAGAAGGGTACGAGTTTCGTGAGATGGTGCTCAGTGGGAGTGCTTGGGAGTCACCCCTAGTGAGACACATCATGGAGCCTGGTGGGGAGTGGGGGCAGAGGAGGCTGTTATAGGTGCAGGGCAGCCCCTGGGTCAGGAGGGCATGGCAGGGAAGGGGAAAGAGCAGGTGGCCAGAGTGAAAGTCTGTCCAGGGGAAGGAAAAGCTCTGGTGCTGAGAGAGAGTCAGGGAGGAATCTGAGTGAACAGAGAAACTGAGATCACTGATCTTGGAGAAACTGTGGAGGCCTGAGATGGTGGCTGCTCAGTCAGCAGAGGTGGGGACAGGGTGGGAGCAGCCTCTTGCCTACATGGCTAGTGGGCTCCAGCAGGGGCTTGCTTGTATACCTCGCCAGGGGGTTCTTGAGAGGAGAGCTGATGAATGGTGCCCTTGTCAGTAATCTTCCCCAGGTGTCTGCAGGAGACAGGAGGCACAAGCTGCAGCCAGGAGCCCCTGGGGCCAGGAGGGCTGGGCAGGCCAAGCAAGGGTGGGCACCCACAGCCCACAGCCCTCCCTGGCCCCCAGCCAACTTCACAATGCTCCTGCTGTCCCCACCCCAGGGCTTTAGACTTTCCCCACTCCCCAGGACTCCCCCTCTCAACTCAGCCCCAGGCTGCCTGCATCCCTGGGATAACACCAGAGGTTCTGGGAAAAAGAAGAACCCAGGAGAGATGGGGAAGGTTCTTTTACCTTTGCAGGTGGGAAGCCAAGTGCCGGACCTCTTCCAGTTCTTTCAGGCAATCTCTGCAAGCTGGAAATCAGCAGACTGGGTCATGATGGTGAAGACAGGGGCCTAGGGGTCTTATAGGAGGTTAAGTACACTGTCTCTTTAAGGGGAAACCCCTGGGAGATTGGAGCCCAAGCACCAGCACCCAAGGCCTCAGAATGCCTGACAATGATGGTGAAGCTCAGGAAAGGGTTTATCATTTACAAACTGCTTCCACATCCTTTACCCCTTTCTGTCTTTACAATGCCCTGTGGGGAAGAACAGGCAGGGGTCACTTCACAGAGGAATCTGAATGAAGTTAAACCTTGTGTTCAGGCTCAGAACTAGAGGTCCCACCTCCCAATCCAGGGGCTACCGATTCAATGCAGCCCACACACCCCTGCTGGGCCACACCCTTTGCCAAGCCCCTCAGGATTCTGCCGGGAATCTGGGAAGTATTTGCATTCTGCTCTCTTCCCAGGAGCTTCCCTGGGGGTTCAGTTTACCGAGGGACCGGAACTACCACTGACCTCCTTGGAGCCCTCAGAGCTGGTTCCTCAGGGCCCTGAGAGACTCAGGGCTAAACATCAGAACCTACCTTTCAAAGCTTTATCTGTCTTCTTATCCCTGCATCTCCTGTTCAGCTGCATTTGATGCTGAGGGACAGAAAAAACGAGGACCTTGAACCCAATTCTCATTCTCCCCTCTCTAGACAAGCATCAGCTACTCAGGGTCCATATATAATAAGACTTTCTACATTTAACTAACAGAGCTCTGTGGTTTTTCTTTCTTTTTACTCGTTTTTTTTAAAGGGGACAAAAATATTTTGTTTTCCTTCTTGTAGAACATAAAGTAGAATTTTCAATGTGAGGTTTACCCTGGATTTCTTTTCTCACTGTTCCACTGCTCAAGAAACACATACATTCTCAGACCTGTGGGTGAATCCGATCTCCCTTTGGTAGATCTCTGCTTCCCAATCCAGAGCCCCACCCCAGCCCCTGCTCTGAGGCTCTCAGGGCTTCAGCACTGCCCTCGTTCAGCCCTCATCCAAGACACCTATCCTGTGACTGGTGAACCGATGCTTAGAGTCCTGTACTGTAGTTGAGATGAACTGAGTATCCAGTCCTCACCCCCTGGTCACTGTATTTGGGACTTTTCCTGAAGCCGTCTTCCACACTTGGACAACTGGTCTGAAATATTTAGATAGAAATCCTAATGTTCACTGTGTCCCCTGCTCAATCTAGTTTGTCCCTAGAGGGGTGATGTTTTATTCTTCCTTGAGAATAGATGTTCTATTCTTTCCCATCTCAAGAGTCTCTCCAGTTGATTCAGAAAATTGGAAATAATAGAAAAAAAGAGAGAATCATGTGTTTGTTGATTAGGGCCAAGGGTTCCTTACCTTTCTGGTGTTTCTGTGTTTCCTAAGAGGTGGTAAAGTTGGTTTATTCTGGAAATAGGGAAGGAACAGGAAAAAGAGCCCCAGTCCAAACAGAATAACAAGGATGGTTTCAGTCACCCAGGAAGTGGAACTGGAGTCCAGCCAAGTACCACAAGTGCTTTTAAGAGAGTCAAGAAGATTCTCCATCATCTGAATCACACTGCTGTACTCAGGCAACTAAGCACAGGGTATATACTGGGGGACTAAAGTCCTAGGTTACCATCATAGAGCTGTGCTCTGGTCACAAAGGGCTCCTGAGTGTGGGAAGGGACCACGGTAGGGAAGGCAGCATAGCCCCTCCCCAACCATCCAATCCTGCAGCTCGACTCACCTAACTTCTCATCCTGTTAGAGACAGACATGAGTCACGTTTCAATTCTTTATACTTGAAACTCAGACAATACTTGGTTCCTCTGAGATCTCTGCTTGAGCCCCATCAATACTTTTTCAAAATCTGGAGTTCTCCTGGTAGTTTTGGTTAATCCCAGGAATTTTTACTCTCAGGATGCCCTTGTGTGTAACTCCAAATTTTCCACATAGGATTTTGTGCCTTCCATCAACCTAGGCATAGAGCTTAAATTTCTTTTATACTTCTTCAGCCATGAGAATTTTGAAAATATTTTAAAATCTTTAAACTTTTAGTTAATATTCTGATATAAGGACTACTCAATAATGGGACTGGGACAACTAATTATCATGGTATCATGATGGCAAAAGATAGATTCCTACTTTATGGCAAGCAAAGATATAATTTCCTGTTGATTTAAGAATCTAAACACAAAAAGCAAAAACTTTTTTTTGGCACTTGGAAACAGAAGGAAATATAGAAATGGATTTTTATGGGCCAAAGAACTAAACAGACATTTCTCCAAAGAAGACATACGGATGGCTAACAAACACATGAAAAGATGTTCAACATCACTCATTATTAGAGAAATGCAAATCAAAACCACAATGAGGTACCACTTCACACCAGTCAGAATGGCTGCGATCCAAAAATCTGCAAGCAATAAATGCTGGAGAGGGTGTGGAGAGAAGGGAACCCTCCTACACTGTTGGTGGGAATGCAAACTAGTACAGCCACTATGGAGAACAGTGTGGAGATTCCTTAAAAAATTGCAAATAGAACTACCTTATGACCCAGCAATCCCACTACTGGGCATACACACTAAGGAAACTAGAATTTAAAGAGACACATGTACCCCAATGTTCATCGCAGCATTGTTTATAATAGCCAGGACATGGAAACAACCTAGATGTCCATCAGCAGATGAATGGATAAGAAAGCTGTGGTACATATACACAATGGAGTATTACTCAGCCATTAAAAAGAATACATTTGAATCAGTTCTGATGAGATGGATGAAACTGGAGCCAATTATACAGAGTGAAGTGAGCCAGAAAGAAAAACACCAATACAGTATACTAACACATATATATGGAATTTAGAAAGATGGCAATGATGACCCTGTATGCAGGACAGCAAAAAAGACACAGATGTGTATAATGGACTTTTGGACTCAGTGGGAGAGGGAGAGGGTGAGATGACTTGGGAGAATGGTATTGAAACATGTATAATATCATGTAAGAATCGAATTGCCAGTCTATGTCCGATGCAGGATATGGCACACTTGGGGCTGGTACACGGGGATGACCCAGAGAGATGTTGTGGGGAGGGTGGTGGGAGGGGGGTTCAGGTTTGGGCACGCATGTACACCCATGGTAGATTCATGTCAATATATGGCAAAACCAATACAGAATTGTAAAGTAAAATAAAAAATAAATAAATTATAAAATAAATAAATAAATAAATAAAGACTTGAGCTAATAATATGCTAATTTTATAAAAGCTTTTTTAAAAAAATAAAACCTCCCACTGCTATAAAAAATTAGAGATTTGAAGAAATAAACAGTATTCAATAAAAAAAAAAGAAATGGATTTTTAAAAAAACAATGAGAAAGCTCAAGCAATAAAAATAGAGAAAAAATTACCAAGGTTTGTGATGCGAGATGTGATCTATGCTAGAAAATATTTCATGTGCACTTGAGAAAAATGTATATTCTGATGATTTTAGATGGTATGTCCTATAGATAGCAATTACAGCCATCTGGTCATTTAAGGCTTGTGATTTTTATTAATTTTCTGTCTGAATGAGCTGTCCATTCGTGTGCATGGGGTGTTAAAGTCCCCCACTATTATTGTGTTCCTGTTGATTTCCTTTTTTATAGCTGTTAGCATTTACCTCATGTATTGAGGTGTTCCTATGTTGTGTGCCTATATATTTATAATTGTTATAGCTTCTTCTTGGATTGAACACTGGATCATTATGCAGTATCCTTCCTTGTCTCTTATAAAAGTTTTTATGTTAAAATCTACCTTATCTAATATGAGTATGACTCCTCCCACTTTCTTTTGATTTCCATTTGCATGAAATATCTTTTTCCAGCCCCTCACTTTCAGTCTGTATGTGTCCCTAAGCCCAAAGTGGGTCTTTTCTAGAGAGTATATGTAGGGGTCTTGTTTTTGGGTTCATTCAGCAGTCTGCTTCTTTTCATTGGAGGACTTAATACATTTACAATTTTTAAAAAATTTTTATTTTTACTTTATTTTACTTTACAATACTGTATTGGTTTTGCCAATGAATCCGCCACGAGTGTACGTGAGTTCCCAAACATGAACCCCCCTCCCACCTCCCACTCCATATCATCTCTCTGGATCATCCCCATGCACCAGCCCCAAGCATCCTGTATCCTGCATCGAACATAGCCTGGAGATTCGTTTCTTACATGATAGTATACATGTTTCAATGCCATTCTCCCAAATCATCCCACCCTCTCCCTCTCCCTCAAAGTCAAAAAGTCCACTCTACACATCTGTGTCTCTTTTGCTGTCTCGCATACAGGGTTATCATTACCATCTTTCTAAATTCCATATATATGTGTTAGTATACTGTATTGGTGTTTTTCTTTCTGGCTTACTTGGCTCCAGTTTCATCCATCTCATTAGAACTGATTCAAATGTTTTCTTTTTAATGGTTGAGTAAGACTCCATTGTGTATATATATGTACCACAGCTTTCTTATCCATTCATCTGCTGATGGACATCTAGGTTGTTTACATGTCCTGGCTGTTATAAACAGTGCTGCGATGAACACTGCGGTACACGTGTCTCTTTCAATTCTGATTTCCTCGGTGTGTATGCGCAGCAGTGGGATTGCTGGGTCATAAGGTAGTTCTATTTGCAATTTTTTAAGGAATCTCCACACTGTTCTCCATAGTGGCTGTACTAGTTTGCATTTCCACCAACAGTGTAAGAGGGTTCCCTTTTCTCCACACCCTCTCCAGCATTTATTGCTTGCAGACTTTGGATCGCAGCCATTCTGACTGGTGTGAAGTGATACCTCATTGTGGTCTTGATTTGCATTTCTCTAATAATGAGTGATGTTGAGCATCTTTTCATGTGTTTGTTAGCCATCTGTATGTCTTTGGAGAAATGTCTATTTAGTTCTTTGGCCCAGTTTTTGATTGGGTCATTTATTTTTCTGGAATTGAGCTGCATAAGTTGCTTGTATATTTTTGAGATTAGTTGTCAGTTGCTTCATTTGCTATTATTTTCTCCCATTCAGAAGGCTGTCTTTTCACCTTGCTTATATTTTCCTTTGTTGTGCAGAAGCTTTTAATTTTAATTAGATCCCATTTGTTTATTTTTGCTTTTGTTTCCAGTATTCTGGGAGGTGGATCATAGAGGATCCTGCTGTGATTTATGTCGGAGAGTGTTTTGCCTAAAAATATGGAGTGCTTCACGAATTTGCGTGTCATCCTTGTGCAGGGGCCATGCTAATCTTCTCTGTATCATTCCAATTTTAGTATATGTGCTGCCGAAGCAAGCACAATACATTTACAATTAAAGTAATTGTTGATAAGTATGATTCAATTACCATTTAGTTTATTGTTTTGAGTTTGTTTCTGTAGCTCTTATCCTTCCCATGAGTTTCCTGCCTAAAGAAGTTCCTTTAACATTTTCATTACAAAGCTGATGTAGTGGTGCTGAATTTTCTTCACATTTGCTTATCTCTTCACATTTGTAATGCTTTTGATTTCTCCGTGGAATCCGAATGTGATTTTTGCTGGGTAGTTATCTTGTTTGTAGGTTTCTTTCCTTTCACCACTTTAAGTATATCCTGATACTACCTTCTGGCCTACAGAGTTTCTGCTGAAAGATCAGCTGTTGACCTTATGAAGATCCCGTCGTACATCATGTGTTGCTTGTCCCTTGCTTCTTTTAATATTTTTGTCTTTGTGTTTAAGTTGTTGGTTTGATTAATATGTGTCTTGGCATATTTCTCCTTGGGTTTATTCAAGGAGATATGTATGTACCTCTCTAGGCTTCATGGGCTTTGGTGACTATTTTCTTTTCGATGTCAGGGAAGTTTTGACTGTAATTTTCTCAAATATTTAATCACATCCTTTCTTTTCTTCTTCTTCTGGGGCTGCTATAATTCAAGAAGAGTTCCTCTTGATAGGTTATAATGCTGTGTTCAGTCTCATCACTTTTACTTTATAACAAACTCTCACAGGAAGTGTTTTGGCAGTGATCCCACATATATAGAGGTATACACTCTCTGCCATAGCCACAGCAGGGACGCAGTAGGGAACATTAAGATCTGAATGATCCAGAATCTTCATAACTGCTTCTGCCTCTTTGAAATCAGTCAGATTCATAATCTGATGTCCCTCATCACCACATCTTTCTAGGTTTCCAAAATATTAGTTATAGTGTGACTTTTTGGCAAGTCTTTTCTAAGCACATGACATTTAGATTTCTCAGCCCTCCTGACCTCTTGCTCAGGCTTTTCCATCTTCAAAATTATGTTGACTTATTTGTCTACTCTCTTCTCTCTCTAATTGATTTAGTGAGTTTCATTAGAAAGCGAAAATGTATGATATGTTTAATCAGAAGTCTCCAAGGGAAAAAAGAAGGAAGGTAGGAAAGGAAGGAGGGAGAGAGATAGGGAGGAAAGAAGAGGTGGGTTAGAGACCAAAACTAACTTATTGTCATTTATCAAGGAACTGCTAAGTTTATAACTAAACCAAGTACCTTAATTTGAAAGAAGATTCTACCATACTATTCCTTTCTCTTTATTTTTGGTGTGTGAACCTGAAAATGAGCAGAATATTTGTGATCTGAATTAAAGAGAGAAAAATAAATACAAGCCAGTTACCCATATCACTAAAATTATAAGAATTGTATTATTTCTTGAGTAAGGCAAAAGAATTATACTTGTTAAACCAAAGCATAATAAAACAAAATCCTCACAGTGCTGAAAATATATCTTCAGTAATTTAAATCTATACTGTCAGTTTCTACAAATAAACAAAAATATATATATATTTCATACACTTTATTTCAATTTGGCTATTTTAAATATCTGAGTCATAGCATGTAGATCACTTTAAAAGGAGAATATTAATCATAAACATATTTGAAACATATTTTTAATAAGTAGATATATGATCAGAATCTTCAAAAGATTCTTTGAACTACTTGTCTTATAAATATTGTTGAAGAAATGTATGCCTTTAAATATGTATAAATATAATTAAATCAATTATAGGGAGTTCAACAAGATTTTGTTAATACTAAAGATCTGAAAATAGGCTTAGGCAGCCTAGAGGGGTGGCATGGGGTATGGGGAAGGAGGGAAGTTCAAAAGGGAGGGGATATATATATATATATGTATATATATGGCATAAACCAACACAATATTGTAAAGCAGTTATCCTCAAATTAAAAATAAATTTAAAACTAAAATTAAAAATAGGCTCAGGTAATTTAGATCACATTTCTTAAATTAGACTTCAAAAGCATATAAAATTTCATAGTCTTTATGATAAAAAATTTTTCTCCCTTAGAAAATAGTAGAAAATATATTTTGAAATTGAAAGAACTGGATGCTTACAGAAATTACTGGGAAATAAAGTTATATTGTAAGTGAAGATGCTACACAGTTGAGCAGAACTTATAAGTGTATAGACTTGAAGAATGGCAAACACCGTGGAGAAAAAATGCAACTAGAAATTGATAGTAAATGCAAGAGATTCGGGACATTTGTCAAATTTTCAAAGATATTAAGAAAAAGTTACATCTTTACTATGCATTCCAATAAACAGACTTTTTCATGTAAATTTATAAAATCACCAAAGTGATTCATTTGTACATATACATATAACCATTCTTTTTCAGATTCTTTTCCTGTATAGGTTATTACAGAGTATTGAGTAGAGTTCTCTGTGCTATATAGTAGGTCCTTGTTGATTATCTATTTTATATATGCTGCTGCTGTTGTTGCTTCAGTCATGTCCGACTCTGTGCAACCCCATAGACGGCAGCCCACCAGGCTCCCCCGTCCCTGGGATTCTCCAGGCAAGAACATTGGAGTGGGTTGCCATTTCCTTCTCCAATGCAGGAAAGTGAAAAGTGAAAGTGAAGTCGCTCAGTCATGTGGGACTGTTTGCGACCCCATGGACTAGAGCCCACTGTCCCTGGGATTTTCCAGGCAAGAGTACTGGAGTGGGTTGCCATTGCCTTCTCCGATTTTATATATAGCAGTGTGTATTTGTTAATCCCAAACTCTTAGTTTATCCCACCTCACCATGTTTCCCCTTTGGTAACGGTAAGTTTGTTTCTAAAATCTGTGAGTCTGTTTGGCAAATGTATTTTAATGCCTTACTTAATACCAGACTTGATGTTATGTTATGATTTATGTAAAACACTCCTGTTATAGCATGACTCCTTAACGTTAATTAAAGCAATGAAAATAATGAGAGAACTGTCCCTGCCATATCATGTCTTCTCATGGTTTGTACCATAAGTTTTACTGACTGTTTCATCATTCACCTAACTGTGCTTTCTCCTCCTTCAAATCCTCACTTCATAATAGACCCTATCATTAAGCTCTTTGTTGAAGTGCAGGTAGACTTGTCCTCTTTCACTGATTTTCAGGAAATCAGAGTTTTCTCATTTGAGTTTCTCATTTGAGTTTCAAATCTTTCTGTGTTATCAGTTTCCCCACCAAGGGAAAGAGATCCCTTTACATACTCTAGGTATACAATTACACATTTTATGATTTTTATAGTTATTTATAGTACAAGAAGATCAAACCAGTCAATCCTAGAGGAAATCAACTGTAAATATTCCTTGGAAGGACTGATGCTGAAACTGAAGCTCCAATACTTTGGCCACCTGATGCAAAGAGCCAACTCATTGGAAAAGAGTCTGATGCTGGGCAAGATTGAAGGCAGGAGGAAAAGGGGACGACACAGGATGAGATGGTTGGATGGCATCACTGACTCGATGGACATGAGTTTGAGCAAACTCTGAGAGATAGTGAAGGACAGGGAAGCCTGGTGTGCTGCAGTCCATGGAGTCACAAAGAGCTGGACACGACTGAGTGACTGACAACAGCAAAGTGCTCAGAGTAGAAACCACACTAACCAGAGAAACTCACAGCCAAGCAAAGGCTCCTTGTACTGAGCTGGAGACTCAGGAGTTAAGGAAGGACCTGCTTTATGGGACTTTTGGTCCAAAGGCCTATGTAAGCATCTTTTTCTTCATTAGTCACAATTTTCCACCACTGCCATCAACAACCAATACATTTAAAGTGTAATATCTCACAAGAGCTAGAGGGTACTGGGAAAGCACATTATCCTTTTGCAGATTTATCCTCTCAATTCAGTTGCAAGAAATACCAAACACATTTTTTCTGTATTATAGAAAGCTATGTAGGAGTTGGTGATGGACAGGGAGGCCTGGCATGCTGTGATTCATGGGGTCGCAAAGAGTCGGACATGACTGAGCAACTGAACTGAACTGAACTGATGAACCTAATATGCATAGAACTTAAAGGGCATAGGGTTAATGCACACTGTGAAAGGTGTAACATTGAAAATGAGAAGCATTTTCTCACAAAATTTGCAAATAATACTCTTTTAAAATTCAAGTTTGCTGTTTTTCTTAGCATTGGATTTCTTTATAAGTTTACAATTAAACTTAAATTGAATTTGTAGGCTCATTTGAGCAGAGGGATCTTCAGCCTGTGAGCTCTATGTGTGGTGAGTGATACGGTTTATGATGTGTGTATGTAGAGTCTATGTGGCGTGTGTCTGTACGTGTGCATGAGTGTGTGCACAATGAGTCTGTATCTGTGTATGTGTGAGTGTGTATGGTGTGAGAGACTGTGTGTGAGGGTGTGTGTGTGTGTCTCTGTGTGTGCAGGGCATGGGTGTATTTATGGTTTTGTCCTTGTTTCCACCAGGCTTCTAGGCTTCTCAGTCCAGGATCAGGATCTATAGTGATGCGGAGCTCCTGCCCCCGGGGGATGCTGGGGACAACACCGACCAGCCTTGGCTTGGTTCAGAGCCTGGTCAGCGGTCTGGTCTTTGAATCCCTGCTTCTCTCATCGGTTGTTCCATAGAAGCTGCAGGCTCAGATGGCATCAGTAACTTTTCTTCTTATTCCAGGAGTGAAAAGTCCCACTTCAGGTTCTGGTTTCAAGAGCTGAACATTGTTTTGTAAAACGCATTCCCCCTGTTCCCTGCAGGTGTTGACCTCATGCCCAGAACCTGGCAGGCATTCATGACTTCAGGCTCACTCACTGCTCTCCACCCCATTCTTGTCCATGGTATTGTGGATTTTGCTTAAGAGCTTATTTATTTCTCTTTGCTTTTCTCTTATGTATTTTATCCATAAAATATTGGCATATTGGGAACAGAAGATTTGCATCTATGTGGTAATCTATTGAACCACTTTTACTGGAATTTCCTCTAAACTGTCTAAAAATATATGATTACAGTTATAACCTTGCTTAAAAGCTTTCAGACTCTGTTGCTTTGAATAGAAAGACTACACTTCATATAATGATATAAAAAGGCTTCTATAATATTACATTTCAAGAAGCTCCTCTAAACTTTGTGTGTCTCTCATGTTTTAGGAAACTAAGACAAATCTCCTGAGTATATTTAACACATGGATAGACAGGAAAATATCTAGGATAATTTCTGGTACACAATGATCAGTCAATACATGTTCCTGGCTGTGACCGTTTTCACAGCTGCTGCTGCTGCTAAGTCGCTTCAGTCGTGTCCGATTCTGTGCGACCCTATAGATGGCAGCCCACCAGGCTCCCCTGTCCCTGGGATTCTCCAGGCAAGAATACTAGAGTGGGTTGCCATTTCCTTCTCCAATGCAGGAAAGTGAAAAGTGAAAGTGAAGTCGCTCAGTCGTGTGTTATATTCCATCATTTAATCCTTAAGACCTATTAACAGTAAAACATTCTTTTCATTTTGTACTTGATGAAATTGAAATATTATTTGAAGAGTTCTTCGTGAAAATGAAAAATGTCTTTTATTTTAAAAACCAAAGGAATTTTTGTTGTTGTTCAGTCAGTAAATTATGTCTGACTCTTTGCGACCCCATGGACTACGGCACACCAGGCTCCCCTTTCCTCCACTATCTCCTGCCGTTTGCTCAATTCATATCCATTGAGTCTGGATGTTATTTTTTTTTACTTTATTATTTGCATTATTTTATTAGTATTAATAGAATGTATTATAAGAAACAATATATAGCAATGGAGAAGAGAAAATAAAAACAAATAAAAAGAAAATAAAAAGCAATAACAATGCTTGTGGTAAATTTAGTAAATAAAAAGATGATATTTCAATCATTATACCATAAATGTTTTGTCCATAAATTGCATTGTAAACCAAATTTAAACTATTACATAAAATAATATTTATACTCCTTAATGTACTTAACCATTTCTTATTTGGGTTATTAAGATTTTTATTAGTATAGGCAACACCCTAGTAAATTGTTTGTACATAACTCTTACATCACAATTTTCATTGTGTCTTTGGGGATAAATTTCTGAAAGCAAAACTATTGATTGAAAAGTTATACACACTGTAGGACTTAATTTACTCATCTACCAGTAGTGTGCAAGAATGTATGCTTACTGAATCTGTAACAATAACTATTTTACTGCTGCTGCTAAATCAACTTCAGTCGTGTCCGACTCTGTGTGACCCCATAGACGGCAGCCGACCAGGCTCCTCTGTCCGTGGGATTCTCTAGGCAAGAATACTGGAGTGGGTTGCCATTTCCTTCTCCGAACTATTTTACAGATCCATGTAAGTTGGATATGTAAATATATTTGTAATGTGTACTTCTTTGGTTACAGTGATCGGGCATTAAATATTGCTTCTGGGCTCCAAGGTCATTCTTCCACACCTGGCTTGGAAACACTGATTGGGGCTGGTACTCTGCAAACTTTCCCTTTGGCCACTTCTTTCCTTGTTAGGTCCTGTGACTAGTGGGCATCAGAGTGAGGCTATCAAGCAAGAGGAAATGACAAAAGACCCTCCTTGTTCATCTGTTTCTGTCTTTCCAGCATCAGCTCTTCTCCCTGGTAGCAATAGTGGATTCTAGCAGCAGCTGGTTCTATCTTCTTTCCATTTACTCCCAGAATGATGCATTCCATTCAGTGGTATCAACACCAAGAAAGCAATGCGCTTTTCTCAGAGGTCTGGATCTCAATTCTTCAGGGTCCTCTTACAAACTTTCTGATTGTGAAAACACCAACCTCTTTCTTTGTTCCTGCTGCTCTCAGGGGAGTCAGTGATGCTGTTTAACCTTTCTATCCTCTGCTGCTCCCTTCTTTTGCCTTCAAGTTTCCCCAGCATGAGGGTCTTTTCCAATGAGTCAGCTCTTCTCATCAGGTGACCAAAGTATGGGAGCTTCAGCTTCAGCATCAGTCCTTCCAATGAATATTCAGGACTGATTTCCTTTAGAATTGACTGGTTTGATCTCCTTGTTGCCCAAGGGACTCTCAGGAGTATTCTCCAGCACCACAATTCAAAAGCATAAATTCTTCGGTGCTCAGTATTCTTTACAGTCCAACTCTCACATCCATACACAACTAATGGAAAAACCATAGCTTTGACTAGACAGACATTGGTGGCAAAGTAGCGTCTCTGCCTTTGAATGCACTGTTTAGGTTTGTCATAGCTTTCATTTCAAGAACCAAGCGTCTTTTAATTTCATAACTGCAGTCATCATTCCACAGTAATTTTGGAGCCTAAGAAAATAAAACCTGATTCTACTTTTTCCCCTTCTATTTGCCTTGAAGTGATGGGACCGGATGCCATGATCTTTGTTTTTTGCACGTTGAGTTTTAAGCCAGCTTTTTCACTCTCCTCTTTCACCTTCATCAAGAGGTTCTTTAGTTCCTCTTCACTTTCTGCTGTAAGGGTGGTGTTATCTGCATATCTGAGGTTATTGATATTTCTCCTGGCAATCTTGATTCCAGCTTGTGCTTCATCCAGCCTGGCCTTTTACATAACGTACTCTGCATAAAAGTTAAATAAGCAGAGTGACAATACAAAGCCTTGATGTACTACTTTCCCTATTTTGAACCAGTCTGTTGTTCCATGTCTGGTTCTAACTGTTGCTTCTTGATCTCACAGGTTTCTCAGGAGACAGGTAAGGTGGTCTGGTATTCCCATCTCTTTAAGAATTTTCCACAGTCTGTTGTGATCCACATAGTCAAAGGCTTTTGCATAGTCAATGGAGCAGAAATAGATGTTTTTCTAGAATTCCCTTGTTTTCTCTGTGATCCAATGAATGTTGGCAATTTGATCTCTGGTTCCTCTGCCTTTTCTAAACCCAGCTTGTACATCTGGAAGCTTTCAGTTCATATACTGCTGAAGCCTAGGTTGAAGGATTTTGAGCTTAACCTTACTAGCACTGAAATGAAAGCAATTGTACTGTAGTTAAGACATTCTTTGGCATTGCCTCTCTTTGGCATTGGAATGAAAACTGACCTTTTCCAGTCCTGTGGCCACTGCTGAGTTTTCCAAATTTGGTGACATATTGAGTGCAGCACTTTAAGAGCATCATCTTTTAGGATTTAAAGTAGCTCAGCTAGAGTTTCATCACTTCCACTAGCTTTGTTTGTAAGAATGCTTCCTAAGGCCCACTTGATTTCAACTCCAGGATGTCTGACTCTAGGTGAGTGACCACTCCATCATGGCTATCTGGGTCATGAAGAGCTTTCTTGTATAGAACATTTGTGTATTCTTGCCACCTCCTCTTACTATCTTCTGCTTCTGTTAGGTCCTTACCACTTCTGTCATTTATCACATCCATTCTTGTATGATGTGTTCCCTTGATAACTCCAGTTTTCTTGAAGAGTTTTCTGGTCTTTTCCATTCTATTCATTTCCTCTATTTCTTTGCATTGTTCACTTAAGAAGGCTTTCTTTTTTCTCCTGAAATCTTCTGGAACTCCACATTCAGTTGGGTATATCTTTCACTTTATCTCTTGCCTTTCACTCCTCTTCTTTCCCCAGCTGTTTGTAAAGCCTCCTCAGACAACCACTTTCTCTTCTTGTATTTCTTTTTCTTGATAATGGTCTTGGTCACTGTGTCCTGTACAATGTTATGAACCTCTGTTCATAGTTCTTCAGGCACTTTGTCTACTATGTCTAATCCCTGGAATCTATTCGTCCCTTCCACTGTATAATCATAAGGGACTCGATTTAGGTCACACCTGAATGGCCTAGGGGTTTTCCCTACTTTATTCTATTTAAGTCTGGATTTTGCAATAAGAAGATCTCAGCCACAGACAGCTCCAGATTTTATTCTTTCTGACTGCTTAGAGCATCACCATCTTCAGCTGACAAAGAATACAATCAACCTGATTTCGATATTGACCATCTGGTCATGTCCTTTTTTGCCAACCCAATAAAACAGGGAATAATGAAGTCAGTTTTCATTTCAATCCCAAAGAAATGCAATGTCAAAGAATACTCAAACTACCACATAATTGCACTCATCTCACACACTAGTAAAGTAATGCTCAAAATTCTCTAAGCCAGGCTTCAACAGTACGTGAACCGTGAACCTCCAGATGTTCAAGCTGGTTTTAGAAAAGGCAAAGGGACCAGAGATCAAATTGCTAACATCTGTTGGATCATGGAAAAAGCAAGAGAGTTCCAGAAAACATCTATTCTTTATTGACTATGCCAAAGCCTTTGACTGTGTGGATTACAACAAACTGGAAAATTCTTCAAGAGATGGGAATAGCAAATCACCTGACCTGCCTCTTGAAAAATCTGTATGCAGGTCAGGAAATAACAGTTAGAACTGGACATGGAAAAACATGCTGGTTCCAAATAGGAAAAGGAGTACATCAAGGCTGTATATTATCATCCTGCTTATTTAACTTATATGCAGAGTACATCATGAGAATTCCTGGGCTGGATGAAGCACAAGCTGGAAGCAAGATTACTGGGAGAAACATCAATAACCTCAGATATGCAGATGACACCATCCTTATGGCAGAAAATGAAGAACTAAAAAGCCTCTTGATGAAAGTGAAAAAGGAGAGTGGAAAAGTTGACTTAAAGCACAACATTCAGAAAACTAAGATCATGGCATCCGGTCCCATCACTTCATGGGAAATAGATGGGAAAACAGTGGAAACAGTGTCAGACCTTTTTTTTTGGGGGGGGGCGCTCCAAAATCACTGCAGATAGTGACTTCAGCAATGAAATTAAAAGACTCTTATTCCTTGGAAGAAAAGTTATGACCAACCTAGACAGCATATTAAAAAGCAGAGACCTTTCTTTGCCAAGAAAGGTCTGTCTAGTCAAGGCTATGGTTTTTCCAGTGGTCATGTATGGATGTGAGATTTGGACTACAAAGAAAGTTGAGCACCGAAGAATTGATGTTTTTGAACTGTGGTGTTGGAGAAGACTCTTGAGAGTCCCTTGGACTGCAAGGAGATCCAACCAGTCCATCCTAAAGGAAATCGGTCCTGAATATTCATTGGAAGGACTGATGTTGAAGCTGGAACTCCAGTACTTTGGCCACCTGATACAAAGAGTTGACTATTTGAAAAGATCCTGATGCTGGGAAAGATTGAAGGCGGGAGGAGAAGGGACGATGGAGGATGAGGTGGTTTGATGGCATCACCGACTCAATGGACATGAGTTTGAGTAAACTCTGGGAGTTGATGATGGATAGGGAGGCCTGGTGTACTGCAGTTCATGGGGTCACAAAGAGTCGGACACAACTGAGTGACTGAACTGAACTGAATGAATGAAATAAGCACATACAGATAACCTAGTAACAGATTCTTACTAGACTAATTTATTTGGAGAAAATTATGAAAATCTGCAGGTCATCATTGTTACTAGTAGTTTATTCAATGGATTATAAAGCAATTGTCTTTTTCCATCTTAAACATTATGTTTGGTCCTATCATAATTTTTTCATTCTGTTCAGTTCCCTTATTTCTTTATGTTATGAATAAATTTCAGAAAAAAACAATACTAGAGGAGCTCAACATTTCTTTTCTTGAAACTGATGTATTACAAGTCCAGGCAACCATAGAAATGTTCCTGAATTTTCAAAGGATAGATACATTGGTGAACATAAGCTATTTTGAATATAGAGGACAGATGCAATTCAAATCTGCTCTAGCAGGAGGGACAGTCTCAACTTGTGTAACCAATATAATCAATATCAAGCATCAGGCACAGCTGTACTAAGGGACAAACATTATTTTAGATCAGGTTTCATCCTCTCTATTCCTGTCTTCCTTGGGTTGGTTTCATTTTTCTTCTGTGTGTGTGTTTATTTTATTTTTTTTTTCTTTTTGGCAATTACTCTTTTGGGCTTCCCTGGTGGCTTAGAGGGTAAAGCATCTGCCTGCAATGCGGGAGACCTGGGTTCAATCCCTGGGGTTGGGAAGATCCCCTGGAGAAGAAAATGGCAACCCACTCCAGTACTCTTGCCTGGAAAATCCCATGGATGGAGGAGCCTGGTAGGCTACAGTCCACGGGGTCGGAAAGAGTTGGACACGACTGAGCAACTTCACTTTCTTTTCACTTTAATGACTCTTTCTTATTTTCTTTGTGTTGGTATTTCATAGTTCATATTCATTTTGTAGACAAGAACATGGGGAGCACCATGAGTGGGAACTAGCATCTCTCTCCTGAGCCCAGGTGAAAATTCCTGGAAGTGAATGTGGATTTAGACAACAGGATCCTAGCCCCAGGTGTTATGTGGAGTTTTCCGTTAGAGTGAGGGAAGATGGCCTTCTTTTTTTCTGAGTGTGTAAGCTGTCTGACTCTGCGGATGTCATAAGGTACCTGCAGCTACTTTCCTTTTCCAACCTGAGTCACCTTCTTGCTGCAGCACCCATCTCTCTCCCACTATTCCCGGTCAAAAAGTCTTGGAGGATCCTCATTCCCCCATCTGCCACTCACCACTCCACCCACTCACAATGCATATATACCCGCTCCACTAAACAGCCCTTATGACGGTGCCCCAGCCTTGTATGCCATTCCCAGTAGGTAGATTCCAGGCACCTCGTGCTTGACATCTCAGCAGCAGGGACACTTGTGATGGCTCACTCATTCTGAAAGCAGGAATAGTTCAACTCCCACAGACCACGGAGCCTAAGCTCCCTACAGAGTTCAGTCCTGGGCTCACCCTTCATCCACACCCTTGCTTGGTCCCCTCCTCTGTAAGACACAAAACACACAGGCACTCCATAAATGCGAGTCAGAGGGACAGCTGGACGAATGGATAAGGAACGAATGACCAAGGTTCTAAGCACTCCAGGACTCTGGGCAGCTCTTCCAAGCCTGATGGGCATTAACCTCTGCAGGACCAATCAGGATTTCCCATCCCAGGGAGCTTCCTTGGGCTTGGCATCGTCCCTCTGAGCCTGGGGTAAGACAAGTGAAGTCACTCAGTTGTGTCCGACTCTTTGCGACCCCATGGACTGTAGCCTACCAGGCTTCTCTGTCCATGGGATTCTCCAGGCAAGAATACTGGAGTAGGTTACCATTTCCTTCTCCAGGGGATCTTCCTGACCCTGGGATCGAACCTGGGTCTCCCGCATTGGAGGCAGCCGCTTTACCCTCTGAGCCACCAGGGAAGCTCTGAGGAACCCGTTTCCAAAGCTTTTCTGAATCTGCACATCATCGCGGAGTGGTTTGGTGAAGAAAGCTCATTCTCGGGTCCTGTGCTTCCTGGGAACTTGAAGAGAACCTTTCTTCCTACAGCAACCCACTGGCAGAGTGAGAATAACCTTGTTTGAGGAGCAAAGTAAACTCATTCCTTCCCACATAAATATCCATGCTGGCCCCAGATGGTATCAGAGCAATGTTATCAATTGTCTTCACAGCCAGAGAAGGACAGCACCCATCATTCATTCCATTCAGGGAAATGGCACCTGAGAACCTGATTTTCACTGACTAGTTTAGTAACTGCTCTGAATTCCCACAGACATATCATAGATAGCTTTTTTCTTAAAAATAAACACCACAAAAAATGTGTCTGATTTTGGGGGGTTTTTTAATTTAAACAAACAAGCAAATAAATACTAACACAATGTACTCAGAGCAAGGATTTTTAAGTTTTGCATTACAACACAAATATAATTAACATGACAGAACTTTCAAAAGACATTTTGACATGTAATTTTACCTTTCCTGAAGGTCCAAGTTATCAAGTTTGCAATTAGCAACTGTATAGACAAAATAAATAAGTAAAAAAACTTCACTGCTACTCTTTTGATTGCTGAGAAAAAGATAAATAATGTGGAAAAATCAAATGCTGTCTTATGGCAAAAGAGGTCATTGTTTCCTGCTATAACTACAACAGTAAGATTTATATATTAATGTGTGTATACATATATGTGTGTTCTTTGATTTTGGATAGTACTGAAATCTCCTTTTAATATAATTTTTATATACTGTATATACACTTTACTTGGAATTTGAAACTAAAAATATTAAACATTAACAAAGAAGAATGAATCACTCCTATTTGGAAAACTTATTTTTATTTTATTTTTGTCTTGAGTGTTTTGGTCATATTTACTGCTGTAGAACTTTAACACGAACATATTCCAGGATGTTCACTTCCACGGAATCCCAATTTGATTTTCGGTTTTTAGTCTCATTAGACCCTAGACCAGGTCTGCATTGTGTAACACCGCCACCGTGTGGCTAAATACTTCATTTACACAGTAATCCCAAATTAAGTTCCTATTAAAGACAACATCTTTCAAAAAAACTTTGAGTCCGTTCCAATGAGGTGGATGAACCTAGAGCCTATTTTACAGAGTGAAGTAAGTCAGAAAGGGAAAGACAAATACCATGTATTAACGCATATGTATGGAATCTAGAAAGATGATACCCATGATCTTACGTGCAGGGCGGCAAAGAAGATACAGAGGTAAAGAACAGACTTTTGGACTCAGTGGGAGGAGAGGGTGGGATGATTTGAAAGAATAGCATTGAAACATACACCTTAGGATATGTAAACTAGATGACCAGTGCGAGTTTGATGTATGATGCAGAAGTGCTCTGTGGCAACTTTGAGGGATGGGGCGGGGAGGGAGGTGAGAAGCGGGTCCAGGGTGGAAGGGACACATGTATGCGTGTGGCCAATTCATCCTGATGCATGGCAAAAACCATCACAATATTGTAAAGTAACTATCCTCCAATTAAAATAAATTAATCCAATTTTTAAAAAACTCACTAACAACCATTGAAACAATCAGAAATATACAACCCATAACCAAAGACACAAGGACTGAGATATTTATATGTTGATCACACATCAAATACATTTTAATATTTTACGATGGGTGGATCTTTACATTCCTGAACAATCTGAAGCATTCCATTTCCTGAAGGAGGGATTGGGGGCAGGAGGAGAAGGGGACGACAGAGGATGAGATGGCTGGATGGCATCACTGACTCGATGGACATGAGTCTGAGTGAACTCCGGGAGTTGGTGATGGACAGGGAGGCCTGGTATGCTGCGATTCATGGGGTCGCAAAGAGTCAGACATGACTGAGCGACTGAACTGAAGTGAACTGAAATTCTGACGGGTTTTTAAAAAAACATTAACTAAGTCACATAGAAAAAAAAATCAAATACCTCTTAACCTTCCTGCCAACTCGGCTTCCTGAAGACTCACGGGACACTGTGTATGTGGTGTGTTTACCCATTGTTTTTTTGTTTATAAAGCGATGCATGTTCATTTCAGAAAACGCTTCCAAATCCATCAGGAGTGTTTCCTGTATTGACAGAGATGGGAAGTGATGATTTCGGGACGCCCTGGATACTGGAGTTCCTCACTGTGGGTCTCAAGGCCCTCACTGGGCAGGGGAGACTGGAGATGCTCCCTGTCCCAGTCCCACAGGACCCTCCACACTACCCTCCACCTTCAGTCTTGCATCTGAGCCTGGCCTGTTCTCTTAATAAATGAAGAGTGACAGTGACTTCCAAAGCACAAGGGAGAGGCTGCTCCAAACTTAGCCTATTGGCCCCAGATTAGGACACTGGGTCTATGCAGAACTCAGTGAGGAAAGGCACAGACCACTAGACCAGAGCTGGCAAGAAGCTGAAGCGGGATTCATTCACTCGATCAACAAATATTTGGTGAGTTCCTAGCAAACTTTGTCTAAGATACAGATGGATAACACTGTTTGGGGTCTAATGGTTCAATGATCATTAACCAAAGTATCAGAGACAAAGTGAACACTAACATATAACAAACAAAAAGGAGAAGAAATATAAACTTCTGATTTATCTTGCAAACTGATATTACTCAGTGATTTGCTTGCCGTGAAATATAACAATAACCACACACACCTACACTTTCACCCATTCCAAATGTAGTTTTGCTAAAAGCACTGCATAATGAGTATTTCATTCATGCCTGCTCAGGCTTTCTTTTGCGCTTCCCTCGTAGTTCAGTTGGTAAAGAATCCTCCTGCAATGCAGAAGACCCTGGCTCAATTCCTAGGTCAGGAAGATCCACTGGAGAAGGGATGGGTTACCCACTCTAGTATTCTTGGGTTTCCCTTGTGGCTCAGCTGGTAAAGAATTTGTTTGCAATCCTGGAGACCTGGGTTCAATCCCTGGATTGGAAAGATCCCCTGGAGAAGGGAAAGGCTCCCCACTCCAGTATTCTGGCCTGGAGAATTCCATGGACTGGAATTCTCATGGGGTGGCAAAGTCAGGCACTTTTCACTTTCACTGCTCAGGCTTTCCTGGGTCATATTCATGGGGCAGTGTTGTCCTTTCCAACTTAAAAGAGAGCTAAAGCTGCCACCAGTGCTATTCCTTAGAGTCCAGGAAATAACACATTTGAGTAGCAGTCAAGAGCATAATATCTAACTATAGATCTTTTTTAAATTTAATTTTTTTAAATTTATTTTTTTAACTGAAGGATAATTACTTTACTGAATTGTATTGTTTCCTGTCAAACATCAACATGAATCAGCCATAGGCATACATATGTCTAACTGTAGCTCTTAGGAGTGAAAATATTGTTTACGTCAAAAATGATGTTACTAGACCTACAATGGTCATAGCCCCATGTACCTTAGCAAACAGGCTGTCAGCACTCTTTGTACAGCTTAGAATTTCAAAAAGCCATGTTGACAATTATTGTCTAGGCAACCTAAGATCTCCCTGAGACTAGCTCTTGAAGATGGTGTCGCGAAGTCCCCAGCAAGTTCTCACTGGCAATAGGAATGACGCCCACGTTTCGGGATTTCTGGGTCCAGCCACAATGGGACTATGCACACATTCCCACCCTGACTAGCACCCGGATAACCACCTTTTCAACATGCAACCGAGCTGTAAAGTGAGCAAAGGCAGCCACCCAGGCCAGGTGGCAAAGAGGAGTTAAAACATGACCACTTACTCTGCTGACCACACAAAACTTCACTAAGCACAAAATTCCTTCCCATGGGGAGACAGAAAAGCAAACAGATAAGTAAAGCACGCAGATGTTGATGGTGAGTTCTACAAGGAAAAGAAGACAGGAAGGGGTGGATATGCAGTGAGGCTTAGAAGTCTAAGTAGTTCAGTTCAGTTCAGTCGCTCAGTCGTGTCCGACTCTTTGCGACCCCATGAATTGCAGCACGCCAGGCCTCCAGGTGTCCATGTAGACTGCTTAGCAAAAGTGGCTGAAAACTGACATTTGAGCCAAAACATATACAGAATAAGGAAAGTGTGCAGCGGGGATCTATAGAGTGTGCCGGGAAGGTCATAGCAAGGATAAACGCTGGGGCAGGGGGTGAGGTGAGGGCTGGGAGGGGCTCCCAGAAGCAGGAAGTGGCTGTGGACAGCTGGCTAGGGAGAGAAGACCCTGGAAAGCTCTCAGCAGAGCACACGACTTAGGTATCAGGCTCCTTGTGGTTGCCAATATTGGCAGCCACAATATAATATTGAGTCTAATAATAATCAATATTGAATCCCCCGGGAAGGGATTCATTTGCCTCTGATCACCTCATTGATAGGGAGGGATGCCTGCCCTGAATAAATGACAATACCAGACAGATGGAGTGGTCCAAGCACAACCCTATGGGGCCCTCCTAGATACAAAAGCATTTCTGTGCTCTTGTTTATTTGAGGGAAAAAAGTTTTTAGCCTCCTAGACCTTCTCTGAGTTCCAAAGGGCAGATGGAGGGAATGCAGGAACAAAAAAGAAGTTAATGTATTGGTGTTAGAGTTGGATAATAAAGAAGGCTGATTAAAGAACTGATGCTTTCAAATTATAGTGCTGGAGAAGACTCTTGAGAGATTGATGCTAAAGCTGAAGCTCCAATACTTTGGCCACCTGATGCAAAGAGGTGACTCATCGGAAAAGACCCTGATGCTGGGAAAGATTGAGGGCAGGAGGAGAAAAGAACCACAGAGGACTACAATTTCTTTTTGTGATTTTTTTTCTCCATGGTGTTTGCCATTCTTCAAGTCTATATACTTATATGCTCTGCTCAACTGTGCAGCACCTTCATTTATAATCAAACTTCATTCCTCAGTAACATCTGTAAGCACCCAATTCTTTCCATTTCAAAATGTGTTTTCCACTATTTCCTAGGAAATATAAATTTTATATCATATAGACTGCTAAATCTTATATGCTTGTGAAGTCTAATTTAAGAAATGTAATCTAAATTACCTGAGCCTATTTTTAGACTATTAGTATTCATAAAATCTTGCTGAACCCTCTTAAAGTTAATATATTTCTACATATTTATAATCATACATCCCTTCTACTGCATTTCTAGTACCAGTTAGAAAGAATCTTTTGAAGATTCTGTTCATATATCTGTTTACTGAAAATATCTTTCGAATTCATGATTCATGTTCATGATTAATATTCTTCTTTTATGCAGTCTATATGCTATGGCTCAGATTTTAAAATAACCAAATTGACCTAAAGTATATGAACTATACCTATATTTTGTTTGTAGAAACTGAAAGTATAGATCTAAATTACTAAAAATATTTTTTCAGCACTGTGAGAATTTAAGTTTTACTATGTTTTTGTCTAACAAGTATAATGTTTTGGCCTTTCTTAAGAAATAATCTAATTCTTGTGATTTTAGTGATATGGGTAACTTTATTTTCATCTTTTTGATTCAGATCACAGATTCTGCTTTCTTCAGATTTACACACTCATGATAAGAAGAAAGGAATATCATTGTAGAATCCTCTTTCCAACTAAGGTACTTGATTGACCTGTAAACTTAGCAGATCCTTGGAAAATGACAAGAGCCGGTTTTGGTCTCTCACCCACCCTCCACCCTCCCTCCCTCACCTCCCTTCTCTCCTTCCTTCCCTACTTCCTCAGTGCCTCCCTCTTTCCCTTCCTTCCGTCTCTCCTTCCTCCCTTCCTTTCTTTTTTCCTAGAGACTTCCCGTTTACATTGCAGTATCAAGAATGTGTAAATTTTGCCTGTTAATGAAACTTGCTAAGCCAACTAAAAAGAGAAAGAGTAGACAGATAAGTCAACAGCTTTTGGAAGGTGGGAGAGCATGAGTTAGGAGACCTGAAAAACTTGAATGTCAGGTGTTTAGAAAGGGCTTACTAAAAAGTCACAACATAACTAGTATTTTGGAAACCCAGAAGGATTCGGGGATTAAGGCCACCAGATTATGAATCTGACTGACCTCAAAGAGGCAGTCTTTTTGCTTCTAGATCATCCAGACCTTGATGTTCTCTATTGTATCCATGGTGTGAGTATAGCAGAAATGTACTTGTATGTATTTGGAAACTACTTCCTGTGGGAGTTCATTATAAAATAAAAGTATGAAACTGAAAATAGCATTGCAGTCAATCAAGGGAAGCTCTTCAAGGTTAATATGATAGACTGATTACTTTTCTTTTCTTTTCTGCCAATTTTGGGGAAAAAATTTACCCCTTGGAGTATTAACAAGTCATCACATAATTGCCACCGTCCATGCTTTTTTTTTTTCCCCTAGAATTCCTGGTTCATTATAATCAGCATGAGAATTGTTTTAAATATCAATCAATTTTAAAACCAAACTTTTAAGAGTTTCTGAATATCTCAGAGACAGTCTTTTATCTGTAGATTAGAAATCATGTTTTCATGCAAAAAATGTCAAAAACAAAAGACTTATTATCTTCTCCATTATCTTACTTTTTAGCACCACTTTCAGTTTGGTATATATAAATGGTAAAACATTTATAATATTTGCTGTAGGTGAATCTTGTTAAAAATAAAATATGGGTGACCATAAAGTCTGGCAATACTGACAATTTTTTAAATTGATAAAATCCCCTTGAAGGTTTCATCCAGGGCAAATGTGCCAGTTCATGCCATGGAAGTCGTACACACAAATCATTTAAAGCAACATATGACAGATGTACATGCAATTATTGGTGGGAATGTTTCTTTACTGCACAACTGTTCATTGCAGTTTTGCACAGTTTATTGAACTGTGAATTACCAAGGGGGGAAAATCACATTCACACGTCATTGCAGTGAACTATTTAATATGAACATTTATCTGTTTTCAGTTTTCAGTTTATTCAACTTAAATTCAAAGGACTGAATAATAATCAGTCTAATAATGTTAAGACACTCAACTTGAAAAGGAAATAATATACTTTGTAAGCGTTTCCTGTATGGAATTTTTTCCAATTGGTCCCATTTTATTATGATCATGAAACTTAACTGTATAATTTTCACTACAAAAAAAAAAAAAAATACCACCCAGCAGACTACTAAAGGACATCAACAACCACATTCCATCATGCTGTGATTCAATGAGATAGTAAGGAAGTAAAATAGAAAATTAGTTATAAATTTGTAAATCATAGAAAATACAAGAAGGGAATTTTTGTTGAAATAAATAGGCCAAAAGAGCCCTCATGTCAGCTCTGCTTCTCTTTAGAGGAAGGACTGTGATATTGTGATATTGTCATCCTGAAGGATAATCTGCCTTAACCAACGACTACCAGTGCTCTCCAGCTATCATTAAAGTAGATTTTAACATGGCAAAGAAATCTAGTTGCTTATGAGCAACAAGAAATATGTATGTATTATCACTAACATGCTTTCTTTGGAAAAGGCTGAATATACAAAGTAAGAATTTTGATTATTTATGTACGCTTTGTTTACTATAATGCACACTTTGATTATTTATGTACATTTTCT
Source organism: Oryx dammah (assembly GCF_014754425.2). Classification (NCBI taxonomy): domain Eukaryota; kingdom Metazoa; phylum Chordata; class Mammalia; order Artiodactyla; family Bovidae; genus Oryx; species Oryx dammah. The sequence continues at coordinate 84,016,872 of NW_024070185.1, read as the reverse complement.
TCAATTCAGAAGTGCAGAAGTCCCTTCTAGCAATTTTATCAGGTCATGTGTATATATCAAACATATGATTCCCAGATGGCGCACTGGTAAAGAATCCACTCGCCCATGCAGGAGATGCAGATTCAGTCCCTGTGTGGGGGAAGATCCCCTGGAGAAGGAACTGGCAACCCACTCCAGTATTCTTGCCTGGAAAATTCCATGGACAGAGGGGCCTGACGGTCTACAGAACAGGGGGCTGCAAAGAGTCAGACATGACTGAGCACATACACATATATCAAGCATAGATTAAATGATACCTTTTGTAAGGTTCCACACAATTTAAAGGAAAATGTCCTTTTTTTAGCCCTATAGTGAACGTAAAATGGAGCCTGCTTCACTTTTGGAAACTGTACACTTTAAAAGAATTCTTTTTAAAAATGAATCAGTTTAATCTACGTTACCTGGACATTAGGACCTTGCCATATCTTGGAAATATGCCTAACTCCATTTGAGGGCATTACCACATTTTAAGAAAAAAAATAAAAAGTATATTCTTGCCAGAGGGGGGAAATAAAGAATATAGCCAGATACACGATTCATTTGAAAAATCTTCACATAATCTTTAGCCTATTTCATTTAAAAATAAAACAAAACTCAAGCCTGACACAAGCTGTTATATTGTGTTAGTCACACAGCCCCCTTGGAGGTGAGTGAGACTCCATATGCTTTGTTGGTTTATTTTATTCCTGGAGCCCATTTGCTGCAAGTCTTTACCTTGTTTCCAAGTAAGGAAATCTGCCAAATTCAGTTCAGATATCCCAAGAAATAATATATATATATACACATATATATTGACCCCATCTGCCTGGAAGTGGCTAAGATACTTTCTCTCATTGGAATCTGACAGCGTTCTATTCCTTTTTAAAATCTGTGATTCACTAAGCAGTGGGGCAGGCTTCTGTGGTGGCTCAGTGACTGCCAATGCAGGAGACTTGGTTTCAGTCCCTGGATCAGGAAGATCCCCTAGAGAAGGAAATGGCAACCCACTCCAGTATTTTTGCCTGGGAAATCCCATGGACAGAGGAGCCTGGCAGGTTATAGTACATGGGGTTGCAAAGAGTTGGACATGACTTAGTGGCTAGACAACAACAACGTGTCTTGAGGTAGAGCTCTAGCTAATGGAGATCTGTGGAAAGACTTGCAGGTCTGTTGTAATTCTTCTACAGAGGTAACAAAAGGTCAAAAATCACGAGCATGGTTTCTCCAGGCAGAAAGGCCCACTTGGGGAAATGCTAACAATGCCTGGACGTCTTAAGAGTTCGGGGAAGGGTATCAGGCAACAGCTGATGGTCCTTCTCTGCTGTCAGTTTGTTGAGTGACGTCAAACCTACCATGAAGGACCTTTCGGGGGTGGATACTCAGGGCCTAAAGAACACTTGTGAGGTGTGTGTGGGAGGGCTCAGAGAGGTCTCTGTGGGATGAGCTGGGAAGTCTCTGGGTGAGATTTCTCAGAGTGGGTGTGTGGGAGGTCCCCGGATGGGGTCAGTGAGGGGACTCTTAGTGGGGGGACCTCCATTGGTTGCCTTTCTTCCCCTAAGACAGCAGAAGGGTGAAGGGACTTGCCCCTGCTTGTTTTTTGCTCTTCTGTGTTCCTTCTGTGTCACTTCTCTGGACAAGTGGCTTGGAGGGCCAGCTCCCCCAACCCCCAGCCCTCATGTCTTGGTGCCCACAAGAGCACCCAGCAGCAGCCAGACAAGGTCCATGCTGGGGAACTCCGGACTGTCTCCTGAGCTCCAGAGTTGGGGGGAGCATTCTGTGGCCTGGGTCCCAGCCCCTCCCTCAGGCACTGGCTAAGTCCCCACTGCTCTGCTCTCCCTAAAGGATGGGATCCAGAGGCAGGACCTGGCTTTTGGGAGAAATCTGAGCACAAGCAGGCCTGTTCCCAATGATCCCCACACCTTAGGTCCAGGTCCCACATGTTGGGGTCCTGACAGGCATAAGGGCAGGGCCATTCCTGCTGTCTCAAGGATCAGGGACCTCTCCTGGAGCAGGTCTCTCCATCGCAGGAATGACTGTGACACAGTCATGAATTGCTCTAGGGAACTGCTCCTGTCTCCCCACTTTCCAGTGTGGACAGGCCCAAGGAAGTAAGCTGATGGCACCCGTCTACCTACAGGTCACTTTCCACCCAATGGGTGACATATCCTGTCTGCTGGCCTCTTCCCCCTCCGGGCTCTAGGGTGAGCAAGGCTGATAGCAGGTGAGACTTCCTATGACCCTTGCATGGTCCCACGGCCTGTTGAGTCCCACCTCTCCCCTGGAAGCCTCCTTGGGCCACACACATAGGTAGAGGTCACAGACCACGAGTCTGTTCCAAGCTTCCGGTCTTGTGAAAGCTGATTATTTATACTTGTGGAGAAGTGAAGCTTCCCTTCTCGGAGGCTCCACTGCCTCTGGGAGCCTGGCCTTCTGTGGAGGAGCTCCACATGTTCTCCCTCTGTCTGGGCTCTGGGAGCTAGAGTAGGGGGAGACTCTGGAGTGGGACCACCAGGAGCCACCAGGCTCCTAACTTCTTTCCCCCGGGCCTGTAGGCAGTGGTGGAATGCCAGGGCGCTTTGACCACTGCATGTGGGGAAATAAACAAGACGGCACCCATCAGGCTCTCTCACCGCATGCTCTCATGCCCTCTTACCCCATGTTCTATAAACAAGGACTTGGCATGGTTCTATAATGGCTGAGCTCACTTATAGCACTGCGCATGCCCATATGAGGTACTTGCTTAGTCACGGGCTGCTTTGTGCAGTACTCTCGTATGAGCTTTACCAAGAACGCGCTGGTTGCTACTGTACAGGGGCTAGACTGGAGTGACACCATGGTTATGTTACATGAGGGTTGTGGGTGGTACACCAGTATGAGCTTCATCATGAGCCCTGGCTGCTGCTGTATTGGAGCTCCATTGGAGAGGTATCATGGCTATGTTATATGAAGTTATGTTATGGCAATGTTACGGTTATGTCATGGCTGCCACTAGAGCTGCCAGGAGAGAGGCTGTGTTATGGCTGTCATGCCAGCCAGGAGAGAATAAACATGTCTGCAGTCCCTATGGCTTCTCGAGTCTTCTACCAATCTCTTAGCTCAAGCTTTGCCTACCCTGAGTTCAGTGAACAGTGTGAACAGCAAAACAATTGGCGCTGTGAGCAGGATCAGCGATACACGGCACACTATGGGCATCTCTGCCACCAGCCTCCTACCTCTCTGTCCCACCCTAGGGGCACAGTGTCCCACCCCAGACTGCGAGGTGACTGCACACACAGTGACACTCCTTCCCTCCCTTCAGGGGAGGTGGGTCCTGTGAGCAGGGTTGTCCTCTCCTCCGGGGCAGGGGTGGATGAACTCTCTGGAGCGTGCACGCTCCCCACCACACACCCTCAGAGCTGGGAACGTATGATCTTTGTCCTCACGGCTGCTCCAGAGTAAAAGAAGGGGAGAGGGAGGGTGACCCTCCCGGCCAATCTCAATCCCAGTTCCTTCCAGGAAAGAAGGGGATTTCAGGGCAGTGTCATCTATCCCCCCCATGACATGGGGAAGAGGTTTCTCACACCCTGGACTCAGGGCCAGCACTGCCCCCAAACTCCTCTCTTATTCTGACATGTGAACTTAACTCTGACACTTTCTGGAGCCTGAGGGGAATTTTGGCCTCTGCCAAGCCCTCCCCTACAGCTGCACAAGTTCAAGGTAGAGAGAGAGATGGAGAGAGGACTGAGCTGGATCCAGAGAAGGAGGAGGTCTTTAGGTTTAGTTCACCTTGGCGTGTGCTGAATGCTGTTGCTTGTTTCCATAATGCTGGTATTATGGCAACTGCAGGTGCAGTGAGGGAACTGGGGTGAGGGTCAGCATCCACACTGGGGTCACCCTCCCTCCATGGCCCTGTCCCATCTGGAAGGATTAAAGCTGGCACCTGGGAAGAGTGGACCCTGATCCCTTTCCTTCCCCCAATGGCACAGACAGGCTACCCCTTCTCATGAGAAACAATAATTATTTCAGGAAGCAATAAAATTTGTGGTAGGAAGAAGCCATTAGCACACAGATGATGTGCTAACATGAGAGAAAAAATTTTTATCTGAATGGTATGCTTTTTTTATTTTCTTGGAGAAGAGATTTCCTACCAGGAAAGCTGTGACAAGCGTGTTCTGATTGACCAGAAGAGCTTTATTTCTGAAAAAGACAGTGCCTTGGACAGTGGAGGCTATGGCTGGAGACACTTGTCACTCTTGATCTATGCTGGCAACCACTGCCTAGAGGGGGACCTGGCTCCCTGGGTAGGACGGCCAATTTGATGCCCCTGGCACTGGTCCACTCACTGTTTTTAGAACAGCTGTGGCCCAAGGGGGTAGCTTGGTGATGGCAGGATGTATCTCCCACCACTCTCCTTTTCTGTTTGTAGGAGGAGAACCTCTGGTAGCAGTAATGTGGACCGAATGGGGCCCAGAGTTCTCCTTGGCACCAATTTAACTCCGAGGCATGAGGTCTATAGTGAAACACCATCTTCTCCTTTAGGATCTTTCCAACAGCTGTCATGAGAACCTGAGCCTCAGCAGTCCTGCCCTCCGTTATCAATCTCCTTTGGACTGGTTCCTGGGTCTGGTGGCTGCTGGAGTGGCTACTGTAGCCTGTAGTGGCTGCTACAGGCTTGCCTTGTTGCAGGTGCTCTTCTGGTCTTTTGCTTTTATTGGGGAAAATCCACTGCAGAAGCTGCTTAATCCATATTCTGAAGCGGCTTTCTAAAGGAACCTGTCCTTTCTTCAAGGTAGACTGGTAGGACTTGCTTGGCGACTCTGCTGATTCCGTTTTCTGGCCAGAGTGGTTCATCCTGCCGGCCTGGTAGGCCCTCCGTTCTGCCAATCTTTTTTTACGCTGTCCTAGTTTGGACCTTCTGTAATTCCCTCTCCCATCAGTGGGGACAAACTTCTTGCTCTGGCATGTACGTTGGGGCTGCCATCTTAGGACTTCCTGCTGCTCCTGGCTGCTCCCTCCGGTTGATGAAACATCATGGAGCATCTGGGAATTGGTTGTGCCTCCACTGGACAAAGTCTGGGAACAGGACAGGGATTCCTGAGAAGCCAAGTTGTTTGCAGCAATGAACTTATCTGAGCGACAGTTTTTGAGAAGCATGCCAGTGGCCCCAATTTCACAGTCTTGAAGGAGCAGGCCAGTGGCTTGACCTTGAGCCTGTTTCTGCTTATCTGTGAAACCTTGGCACTCAAGCTTACGAAACTGTGCATCAAAGTGTAGATCTTCTAGACTTGAGGCAGCAGACTTTGTATTCAATGAGAAGCATTTATTGAATTTTGGAGATTGTGATCTCAAATCCATATTACTTTGTGATTTGATCAGCAAACAAGGTTCAAAAGTACTTTTCCAACCAGAGTCCCCCTCTATGGCCTCTTGTTCCATGGGAGATTGGGACCTTTCATCAAGTTCCACCACTGTCACGCTAGAGTAGGAGTCTGGGAAAGCCCATCGCCCAGCTTCCTCCTGTGGCACATTCCTGACCATTGCTGGACTTGGACTGCTCCAAGGCTCCAGGCTGCCCTTCTCAGCCCCCATGATACACTCATTGTGCCAGATTCTGCCCACAAAGTTGTACATAGGGGTCTGAGAAGATGGCTTGTCTCCCTGTCTAGTCAGAGGGACCTCTGAGGGCTTAAGGATGCCACTAGGTAGGGGTCCTCCCATGACTCCCTGGGTTTCCTCGCTGGCCCATGAGGGAATCGGGAAGGCAGTCTCCATGGGGGAAGCTGCCTCAGCTGTTATCCTTCTCTTTTCAGCTTGGGGCTGAGGAGGCCTTCCAAAGATCTCTGTAGACTGGGCTTTTGAGTGGCCCCCAGATTCACAAGTAGCTTTCAAGGTGGATCCTGGAAGGGGTATGCAGTGGGCCTTTCTCAGCTTCAAGCAAAGTATGACCTTGAGGACCTTGAGGAGTAAGCCCCACATATGCTTCACCCGAAATTTTAGTATATATGCTTCCAACTCCTGTCGGACACAAGGACTGAGGACAAGAGACTCATGGAAGGTGTTCACAGAGGCTTCCCCATCCTGAGAGGAATCTAGATTTTCTGTTTCTTGATAAGCATTTGACTCTCCAGAAAGGTCTACAATGCGGTTGGCAGCAAGTCTCAAACAATGGACACCCACAGGGTTTGGACTCTCTTGAATCTTCTTAGTGTTCACGCCCATAAGGACTCCCAAATCTTCTGGATGCTTCCTGTCTGGGCTCAACTCTCTTTGTGACTCAGGCTTCACCCTTGGAACCTTCACTGTGGTGTTGGCTGAGATCATGTACAGGTCTTTTACAATCTTCCCCACACTTTGTTCTATATCCTGGCAAAGGTCCTTCTCTGGTGGGATCCTTGCTGAGGATCTGGACCTCATCTTTTGTGTGTCCTGGCTGCTTTTGCCTAGAACTGCAGAGGGTATTGAGGGCCCCTTCTTAGCCTGTACCTGACAAAGCTTTGGGAATTTGCCCTGAGGCTGCGTAACTTTCTGAGAAGCTTGGATTCTGCAGGGCAGGTCACTCTGTTGCTGCATGAACCTTTTAGAAAGGTGGTGATCCAATTTCTCCCAAACCTCAGGCCTGATCAAATCCCCAGAAGGGGTGGTGACAGAGATGTGGGCCTGGGAAGGCCTGCTTTCCTGGGAATGGTTGTGGGTGACTTGACTAAAGACATGCTGATATCTTTTAACCAAAGAGGGTATAATTTTCCTACTTTCTAATTGCTTTATCAAAAAGTGATGTTCCAGGTTTTGAATTGCATTTGGGACAGAAGTTTGTCCCTTACTTTGGGCTGTTGCGTAAGATACTTCACCGTACCTAATCTGTGGTTTAGAAGACGATGGTTGGATTGGAAGAGATGGTGACATATGAGCAGTGGTCTCTAACTGAAACCTAGGTGACGGTTGACATTGGGGCATGATTGGAGTCAAGGGTAGGGATTGAACCTGGGTCTCCATGTGAGCCCGAGGTGATGGTTGACATTGCCGTATGGTTGTAGACAAGGGTTGGGGTTGGGCCTGGGTCTGAATGTGAGCCTGAGTTTGTGCTTGACAATGGGGTATAGTTGGAGTCAAGGGTAGGGGTTGGACCTGGGTCTTCATGTAAGCCCGAGATGATGGTTGACATTGGGGTATGGCTGTCGACAAGGGTTGGGGTTGGGCCTGGGTCTGAATGTGAGCCCGAGTTTCTGCTTGACAATGGGGCATAGTTGGAGTCAAGGGTAGGGGTTGGACCTGGGTCTTCATGTAAGCCCGAGATGATGGTTGACATTGGGGTATGGTTGTAGACAAGGGTAAGTGTTGGGCCTGGGTCTCCATGTGACCCTGAGGTGGTGGTTGAAATTGGGCCATGGTTGGAATCAAGCATCTGGGTTGTGCCTGGGCCACAGTGGAGGTCAAGGGCTGGGCCAATGACAGTCGAGATGTTACTTTAGCTGGAATTTGGAGTGGTTTGGTCTTAGAGCATTCATTGAATAAGATAGGGTGTAACTCTAAAGGGGACCCAGGTACTGTGACAGTAGCCACCAGAGACTCACTGTGCAGAAAAGGGAGACCCCAGAAGAGGTGGCTGCATGTCCTCTGTAGATGGTCCCCCAAAGTGCCAGGATAAGGGGCCTTCTCGGGACCAAGCAGTTGTTCTGATTTGCCTTTTATGATCCAAAAGCCTGCCTCCACCTCCTTTCCTTTCTTCTTCCAAATCTTTAATTCTACCCTCTTGGTGATTAGTATCTCCAGCAGCTTCTGGATATCCGGGTTCACAAAAGGGAGGCTACCAGCCTCTACCTGTCTGTTTGTGAGGTCTCCCCAAAATGAGGCTTCCTCTGGGTGACTGGAAAGGTGTTCTTGCTGGGACTCAAAGCGTGTCATAGTGGAGGAGCTCCAGGTTTTTTCAGCCCCCTGCCACCAAGACAGTGCTGAAAGGGGGCAGCTTGAATGGAGTAGGCCTGAGATGGCTGGTCTCCAAGGGGAGGGTAGAGATGACCTGTGTGAGATGGTGCCCAATGGGAGTGCCATAGATTCACCCTGACTGAGATTCAGCATGGTGGCTGGTGGCTGTGGGACAGAGGAGGCTGTCGGAGGTGCAGGGCAGGCCACTGCATCAGGAGAGCATGGTGGTGTTGGAGAAACAGCCAGTGGCTGGGGTGAAAGGCTGTCCAGGGGAAGGAAAGGCTCTGGTATTTGAGAGGCACTCAAGGAGGAATCTGAGTGAACCGAAAATGAGGAGGGAACTGAATCTGAAGAAAGGGTGGAGGCCTGAGGTAGAGGCTGCTCAGTCAGAGGAGCTGGGGACACCGTGGGAGCAGTCTCTTCCCTGTATGGCTGGTGGGCTCCAGCAGGTGCTGCTTTGCACACCTTCCCAGGGGCATCTTGAGAGGAGAGTTGATGAAAGTTGCCCTTTTCAGGGAACCTCCCCAGGTGTCTGCAGGAGACAAAAGGCACAAGCTGCAGCCAGGAGCCCCTGGGGCCAGGAGGACTGGGCAGGCCAGGCAAGGGTGGGCACTTGCAGCCCACAGCCTTCCCTGGCCCCCTGCTGACTTCATACTGCTCCTGCTGTCCCTCACACCAGGGTTTTTGCCAAACCCCCACCCTAGGATTCCCCCTCTCAGCTCAGCCCCAGGCTGCCTGTGGCCCTGGGATCACACCATAGGATTTGGGAGGAATAAGAACCCAGGAGAGAAGGGGAAGAGTCTTTACGTTTGCAGAAGTGAAGTCAGGTTCCGGACCTCTTCCAATTCTTTCTGGCAATCTCTGCAAGCTGAAAATTAGCAGAGTGGGTTATGGTGGTGAAGGTAGCAGCCTAGGGCTCTTAAAGGAGGCTAAGTGCACTGCCCCTTTAAAGGGATACCACTGGGAGATTGGAGTCCAGGCAGCAGGGTCCAAGGCTGTCTAAGGGTCCCTGACAGTGAACCTCAGGAAAAAGTTTATCATTTACAAAGTGCTTCCATATCCATTGCCTCCTGCTGCCCTCACAACCCCTCTGTGGAGAATGGGCAGGGGCACCTCACAGATGAATCTGAGCAAAGTTAACATGTCCACACTTGGACATGGAGGTCCCACCTCCCAATCCAGGTGCAATTGGTCCAGCACAGCCCACATACCCCTGCTGGGCCACACCCATTTTCAGGACCCTCACAGCTTCATTCTGCACATGGAATCTGGGAAGTATCTGTGTTCTGCTCTGCTCCTCAGGAGCCTCCGTGGGGGTTCTGTTTCCTGAGCGGCGGGCCTGGCCACTGGTCTCCTCAGAACCCATTGAGCTGGGCCCTCAGGGCCAGAGAGCGTGGGGACTAACACCCAGGGCACACAGGGCTGAATGGCATAACCTACCTTTCACAGCTGCATTTTTCTTCCGACTCCTCCTTCTTCTCCTTGGCTCAGTTTGAGGCTGAGAGGCAGAAAAAGCTCCATTCTCACTCTCTCCTTTCTAGACAAGCATCAGACACTCAGAGTCCATACATAATGTGACTTTATACATTTAACTAGCAGAGTTTGTGTTTTTCTTTGTGTTTGTGGTTTTTTTTTCTGTTTTTCCTTTCCTTTTACTCATTTTTAAAAGGAATAAGAATAATTTTTTTGAAGAACATAAAGAAGGATTTTCAATGTGAGATTCACTGTGGTTCCTTTGTCACTGTTCCTCTACTCAAGAAATACACATTCTCAGACCCACTGGTGAATTTGAGCTCCATCAGGTAGGTCTCTGCTTCCCAAGTCCAGGGCCCTACTCCAGCCCCCTCTCTGAGGCTCTCAGGGCCTCGGCACTGCCCCCAGATCAGCCCTCATCCAAGATACCTGTTCACGGCTGATGAACTGGTGCTCAGGAGTCTGTCTTCTGGCTTAGAGTAAACTCAGTATCCTATCCTCAGCCCCTGGTCACTGTGTTTGGGACTTGCCCTGGATCCCTCTACCACACCTGCACAACTGGTCTGAGACCTTTTGGCTAGAAATCCTGGTGTTCACTGTATCCCCTTCCCAGCCTGGTTTGTCCCTAGAGGAATGATGTTGTATACTTCCTAGAGAATAGATATCATATTCTTTCCCATCTCAGGGGTCTCTCTAATTGATTCAGAAAAGTGGAAATAATATTAGAAAAGAGAACCATGTGCTTGTGAAGCTATGCCAAGGGTTCCTTACCTTTATGTTTCCATGTTTCCTGGGAGGTGGAAAGGATGGATTATTCTCCAGATAGGGAAGGAACAGGAAAAAGAGCCCCAGTCCAAATAGAAAGGCAAGGATGGTATCAGTCACCCAGTAAGTGGAACAGGAGTTCAGCCAAATATCAAAAGTGCTTTTCAGAGAAAAGAGAGAATTCTCCATCATCTGTATCACACTGCTGCCCTCAGGCAACTAAGCACAGGGTATCCACTTGAGGACTTAAGTCCTAGGCTCACATCACAGAGCTGTGGTCTGGTCACAAAGGGCTCCTGAAGGTGAGGAGGGAGTGATAGAGGAGGAGGCTGGATCCTGGCCCCTCCCCAAACATTGAGCCTTTCAGCTTTATTTATCTACCTTCTCTGAGCCTTCCCATCCTACCTTCTCATCCTGTTAGGCAGAGATTTTAGTCGAATGTCAGTTCATCCCATCTGGAACTCAGACAAGGTTTCCAGATATTTTTACTCTCAGGATGCCCTTGTTTGTAACTCCAAATTTTCCACATGGTAATATTAGTGCTTTGCATCAACCCAGACATAGAACTTAAATTTCTATCATACTTCTTTCAGTTCAGGTCAGTTCAGTCACTCAGTCATGTCCAACTTTTTGCGACCCCATGGACTGCAGCATGCCAGGCTTCCCTGTCCATCACCAACTTCTGGAGCTTGCTCAAACTCATGTCCATAGAGTTGGAGAGTTGGTTATGCCATCCAACCATCACATCCTCTGTTGTCCCCTTCTCCTCCTGCCTTCAATCTTTCCAAGCATCAGGGTCTTCAAATGAGTCAGTTCTTTGCATCAGGTAGCCAAAGTATTGGAGCTTCAGCTTCAGCATCAGTCCTGATGATGCTGAGGACTGATTTCCTTTAGGATTGACTGGTTGGATCTCCTTGCAGTCCAAGGACTCTCAAAGTCTTCTCCAACAACACAGTTCAAAAGCATCAATTCTTCAGCACTCAGCTTTCTTTATATTTATAGTCCAACTCTCACATCCATACATGACTACTGGAAAAATCATAGCTTTGACTAGACAGACCTTTGTCAGTACTTTTTAATATGCTGTCTAGTTTGGTCATAATTTTTCTTCCCAGAAGCAAAAGTATTTTAATTTCATGGCTGCAGTCACCATAAGGGTGGTGTCATCTGCATATCTGAGTTTATTGATATTTCTCCCTGCAGCCTTGATTCCAGCTTGTGCTTCATTCAGCTCAGCATTTCACATGATGTACTCTGCATATAAGTTAAATAAGCAGGGTGACAATATACAGCCTTGACGTACTCCTTTCCTAATTTGGAAGCAGTCTGTTGTTCCATGTCTGGTTCTAACTATTTTTTCTTGACCTGCATATTGGTTTCTCAAGAGGGAGGTCAGGTGGTCTGGTATTCCTATCTCTTAAAGAATTTTCCACAGTTTGTTGTGATACACATAGTCAAAGGCTTTAGTGTAGTCAATGAAATCAATGTTCTTCTGGAATTCTCGTTTTTTTTGTATGATCCAACAGATGTTGGCAATTTGATCTCTGGTTCCTTTGCCTTTCCTAAATCCAGCTTGAACATCTGGAAGTTCACAGTTCATGTGCTGTTGAAGCCTGGCTTGGAGAATTTTGAGCATTGCTTTGCTAGTGTGTGAGATGAGTGCAATTGTGTGGTAGTTTGAGCATTCTTTGGCATTGCCTTTCCTTGGGTTTGGAATGAAAACTGACCTTTTCCAGTCCTGTGGCCACTGCTGAGTTTTCCAAATATGCTGGCATATTGAGTGCAGCACTTTCACAGCATCATCTTTTAGGATTTGAAACAGCTCAACTGGAATTCCATCATCTCCACTAACTTTGTTCATAGCCATGCTTCCTAAGGCCCGCTTGACTTCGCATTCCAAGATGTCTGCCTCTAGGTGAGTGATCACACCATTGTGGTTATCTGGGTCATGAAGATCTTTTTTGTATATTCTTCTGTGTATTCTTGCCACCTCTTCTTAATATCTTCTACTTCGGGTATCCAGTTCAGGTATGGATCTAATCATACTTCTTCAGCCATGTGAATTTTGAAAACATTAAATTTTAAAAAAATCTTCACTATATTCAGCCACAGGAACTTAAAAATTAAACAAAAAAGGTACTTGAAATTTACAAAGTTATGAAGTATAAGACAAATTAAAATAGTTAAGCTTTCAAATAAATTTTTCATATGTTTCCAACATCCTTATTTCTAAAATTAATAAAGTCCACAAAAACTTTTGGAACATCCTCTACTGATATACACATATCCTTTAACAAATCAGGCTATCATTTTCTTGTTTCTAATTTTCTTGTTTATTCACTTTTGTCTGTGCTGAGTCTTTGCTCCTACATGGGCTTTTCTCTAGTTGCAGCATGTAGGAGCTACTCTCTAGTTGCACTGCACAGGTGTCTCATTGTGGTGGCTTCTCTTGTGGTGGAGCACAGGTTCTCGGGCACTCAGGTTTCAGTTTCAGTGTGTGGGCTCACTAGTTGTGGTTCCTGGGCTCTAGAGAACAGGACTAATAGGTTGTGGCACATGGGCTTAGTTGATCCATGGTATGTGGGATCTTCCTGGAGCAGGGATCAAATCTGTATCCCATGCACTGGTAGGCAGATTCTTTACCAGAGCTATCAGGGAAGCCTAATCCAGCATTTTCAAATCTAAGAATCAACCTTCTTTTTTTTTCAGTTCAAAAAGCTTTCTTCAGTAGTATTTATAAGTAGGACTGCTAGCTTCAAATTCTCCAGCTCTTTTTTTTAATCTGGGAATATTTTTTTCTTTCTTTTTTTGAATGGTAGATTTTCTAGACATGCAATCCTAGATTGACAATATTTTTTTTTCAGCTCTTTGAATATGTCATCACACATCCTTCCCTCTACTCTTACTGATTGTCAGTGTTTAATTTTACTGTGGTTCTTGTGTATATGGAGAACAGTTTTTCTCTTGCTCCAAGAGTTTACCTTGATTTTTCCACACTTTGACCAGGATGTGTCTTAGATGTATCTTTTTGCTTTCATTTTACTAGAGGTAAACATTGAGTCTGTAGATTAATGTTTTCCATCAGATTTGGTAAGACTTCAGTCATGTCTACAAGTATTTTTTTCTTCTTCCTCTTTCTCTCCCTGCTTTTTGAGATTGTTTCCGTGTTTGCTGGTGTGCTTAATGGGTCCCATAGCTCGTTTATCCTCAATCTTTTCTCTTTGTTTTTTACATTGATTTCTATTAATCCATCTTCAAATTTATGGATTCTTTATTCTACCATCTCAAATGCACTGTTGAACCCCTAGTCAATTTTCCATTTCAATTATTGTAGTTTTGAATTCCAGAATTTATATTTGGTTCCTTTTTTTATAATTTGTAGTTCCTCATTGAGTTTGTCTATTTGTTGACTTTATCATGTGCTCAGTCATGCCCAACTCTTGGCAACACCATGGATTGTAGCCCACAAGGTTCCTCCATCCATGAGATTTCCCAAGCAAGAATACTGAAGTCGGGATGCCATTTCCTACTACAGGGAATCTTATTGACTCAGGGATCAGACCCATGTCTACTACATTGGCAGATGGATTCTTTACCACTGAGCCACCAGGGAAGCCACAGTGGTGGCTACACGTTATTAAACACACATGTTATAAAACACACACATACATTGCCCCAATATCAGTTTCCTAGGTTTGATAGTGTCTTATTATTACATAAAATGTAACCTAGGAAAACTAGATGGAGATTACTTGGGGCCTTTCTAATTCTGCAACTTCCTGTCTATCTACAATTATTCCAAAACAAATCATTAAAAAAATACTGTGCTCGAATAAGAAAAAAAAAATCTATATAGAAGTGTGGTTTTTTTTTTTTTTTTTTTTTTGAGAGTGCTCAACCATTCAAGACAACTTTAACTTTGAGGCAGTCATTTTATCATTGGTAACATAATGTAACTGAAAGTGGGGTCCAGCTGCTTGCCATTCAAAAGCCAATAAAGATGCAACATGAGTGTAAAGGAAAGTTTGCTCTATTTTGGATGCCAGCAACCAGGGCGGGGGTGGGGGGAGAGGGGTCGGAGAAGGTGGACTCCTGTCTGAAGGCTGGCACCCCCACCCATAGACAACCTGTAGACAACAGCTTTCATAGACAGAGGCAGGGGGCTACAAGCAGAAACAGCACAGTCAGCTCTGATAGTCATCTTCAAATTTGTCATGTGGTTGTCTGACCAGAGTCATCTTGATTGTTTTAAGAGCAGTTAATCTTCAGTTACAGCATCAGTTTGTTCCCCTTTCCTTCAGGCCAATTCCTGGAAAAGTGGCAGCTTATGTAACGGCCACAGTCTGGTCATCGTGTAGCTGGTTTCAGTATTTATAAGACAGTTCAGAGGATATGGCTCAGAATATTATCTATGGCCTTTGAGAAGAAACTAAAGGTCCTTGACTCTGCTTACTGACTAAACTATATTTTGTCCTTTTATTTTTGGATTACTTTGTTTCTGCATTTTCTCACTTCTCTGATTAAACTTATTATTTAGCTCAAGTTTTTGTGTTTTGTGTTTTTTTTTTTTTTTTTACAGAAAAAAAAAAATGCAGGTGGAGGACATGAGGCCCTGCTCCAGCTCAATAATAACAGAAAAAAAAATTATATCAGGGGACTTCCATGGTGGTCTCAGTTCAGTTCAGTCGCTCAGTCGTGTCCAACTGTTTACGACCCCATGAATCGCAGCATGCCAGGCCTCCCTGTCCATCACCATCTCCTGGAGTTCACTCAGACTCACGTCCATTGAGTCAGTGATGCCATCCAGCCATCTCATCCTCAGTCGTCCCCTTCTCCTCCTGCCCCCAATCCCTCCCACCATCAGGGTCTTTTCCAATGAGTCAACTCTTTGCATGAGGTGGCCAAAGTACTGGAGTTTCAGCTTTAGCATCATTCCTTCCAAAGAAATCCCAGGGCTGATCTTCAGAATGGACTGGTTGGATCTCCTTGCAGTCCAAGGGACTCTCAAGAGTCTTCTCCAACACCACAGCTCAAAAGCATCTGGTCTAGTGGTTAAGAATTTACCTTGCAATGCAGGGACTTGGGGTCGACCCCTGGTTGGGTATCTAAGATCCCACATGCGAGGAGCAATTAAACCTGTGCTCCACAACTACTGAGCCCTCATACCACAGCTATAGAGTCCGTGTACCATAATGAAAGATCCTGCATGATGTAACAGGGATCTTGTGTGCCACAACTAAGACCCAATGAAGCCAAATAAATGAATAAATAAATATTTTAAAATAATTATACCAGGAGACTATACCTTAATTTAAGGTATAAATTATACCTTAAGGTATAAATTTAAGGTATAAGGCAGAAATTTAATGTAATTTTTGAAGCAGTGTATTAGAAACATTGTGTGTGTGTGTTAGTTGCTCAGTTGTGTGACTCTTTGCAACCCCATAGACCGTAGCCCACCAGGCCCCTCTGCCCATGGGATTTCCCAGGCAAGAACACTGGAGTGCGTTGCCATTTCCTTCTCCAAAAGGAACTACAGAAAGAAAGAAAGTGAAGTCACTCAGTCGTGTCCGACTCTTTGCAACCCCACGGACTGTATATAGGGTACCAGGCTCCTCCATCCATGGAATTCTCCAGGCAAGAGTACTGGCATTTCTTTCTCCATTAGAAACATTCAGTTCAGTTCAGTTCAGTCGTTCAGTCGTGTCCAACTCTTTGCGACCCCATGAATCGCAGCACGCCAGGCCTCCTTGTCCATCACTATCTCCCAGAGCTCACTCAGACTCACGTCCATCGAGTCCATGATGCCATCCAGCCATCTCATCCTCGGTTGTCCCCTTCTCCTCCTGCCCCCAGTCCCTCCCAGCATCAGAGTCTTTTCCAATGAGTCAACTCTTCACATGAGGTGGCCAAAGTACTGGAGCTTCAGCTTTAGCATCATTCCTTCCAAAGAAATCCCAGGGTTGATCTCCTTCAGAATGGACTGGTTGGATCTCCTTGCAGTCCAAGGGACTCTCAAGAGTCTTCTCCAACACCACAGTTCAAAAGCATCAATTCTTCGGCGCTCAGCCTTCTTCACAGTTACTTTCTGCTAAATAATATTTGCTAACCATTGACAAGGTTAACCACAGGTAGATAAGTTTAATAATCAATGAATAACATTAAGATAGAAAGGCAGTCTCTTAAGATACCTGCTATCATTCTATATGGACTTTTTCATTAATTAGACCGCTTTGTAGAGCTCTGATGTCAAGGTAAGTGAAAAGTTCAAAGCTGCTGAAACCTAATGAGGATTGCAAAAGGTCCCACAATAAATTGTGGCAAACTAATTAAACAATGTAAATAAAGAATTACAGAGCTGGTATAGAATTTAAAGACTTCACAGAGCATCAGGTTGAGCTCCCTGTGCCTACAGAGCAACCTCCCACTGGCTATTTTACACATGGTAGTGTAAATACGTCAGTGCTACTCTCCCAATATGCCCCACCCTCTCCTTACCCCACTGTGTCCAAAGTCTGTTCTCTGTGTCTCATCTCTATTCCAGCCCCTTGGTTCATTGGTACAATTTTTCTATGTTATATATCCCATATATATGTGCTAACATGTGAAATTTGTTTTGCTCTTTTTGACTTACTTCACTCTGTATAACAGAAGCCAACATAATATTGTAAAGCAATTATCCTCCAATTAAAAATAAACATAAAATAAGAATTTAAAGACTTCTTAACAACATATTATTTGAGAGACTCTGTGATGTTTCCAAACTTGCTCAGGACTGGGGACCAGGCCAAATCCAAACTATTTGGCCCCTGAAACGTGATCGTCCCTAAGAGCCATGCTCTGTAGCTTTCTTGCACACACTCCTCTCCTCATAAGTTGTCTTCATAGCACTGTGCAGCTTTAGCCATATTTCAGGGCCTGGATTGAACTGAGAGCATCTCTCCTACACATGCATTTGAGGGCAGGCAGGGCCCTGATCCAGAGAAGGTGATGGCACCCTACTCCAGTACTCTTGCCTGGAAAATCCCATGGATGGAGGAGCCTGGTGGGCTGCAGTCCATGGGGTAGTGAAGAGTCGGACACGACTGAGCGACTTCCCTTTCACGTTTCACTTTCATGCATTGGAGAAGGAAATGGCAACCCACTCCAGTGTTCTTGCCTGGAGAATCCCAGGGCCGGGGGAGCCTGGTGGGCTGCCTTATATGGGGTCACACAGAGTCGGACACAACTGAAGTGACTTAGCAGCAGCAGCAGCAGGGCCCTGATCATTTCTGAATAATCTGCCTTCAATGAGCCCTATTATAGTTAGCAAGCTTCTCTGTAGCTTAAAATACTTCAGTAGGTAAGACATCGGTATTTTACCTATGTGAAATGTTTCATTTAAGCTTTTGTGTATTTCATGTAATTGTCAACTACGTATCTCTGTATTCTTTTTTTTTTTTCCCCTGTATTCTTAAACACAAAACTATAGCTCATTCTAGCCTAGCTTATTTAGAAATACACAGGACCATATTGAAAGTTGGGGACTGCGGCTTTAAGGATTATTGTGCTCTGTCAAACAGGTATCTTACTCAATTTATAGAAAAGACTAGAGTTTCTTAGTATCATATTCATGTTTGTTGCACCTGAGTGGAGTGCCTGCATTTTGTACAGCTTGAGATTTTCATGAATAAATTTTTTTTCTCACGGTGGTAAGATTAAAAAAAAAATCTGCAGAAAAAAGAAAGAAAAATATTTCAGAAAGTACCTTGTTAGAGATATCCCAATCACACGTTTTTTACCATCAGCCTTTATGATTCTGGGTTTTTATAACCCAAATTATTCTGACACATTTTTAGGGAGAAAGGAAATATTTTTTCCTACCTTAATCATACTACTTAAGTCATCATAGTTTCATATTATTGAATGTACAAGACCAAAAACATTCACATATTCATAATCACATTTGGGAAGATTTACTTTAAAAACACTCTTTAAATGCAAGCTCACTATCAAAGTCACAAGAATATCTTCTGCAATAGGGATGTTAATGTGACTATTATTTCTTTGTAAAATCAAATACGATATTGAGCAAGTGGTAGGCATTCAGTGTGACCCCTCCAAGACCACGCATGGTGGTGATAACGCCCCTGGGATAGGAGTGCTGGCCAGGTCCTTGGTCTCTGAGTGGGTTTTCTCACTCAGGGCCAGAAGAGGCCCTGACAGGGGTGGGGCTCAGGCCCAGGACCCTAGCAGTCTCACTGGGGCCTGAGCAGTCGAGGGTTAGGGTTAGGGTTAGCAGTCGAGGGGAACCACTTTCCATGTTCTGCTCTGATCCCCACAACTCCACCAGTCCCTCTCCCTCCCTGCTGACCCCCTTGCTTTGAGAAGGCCCCTCGGTGTGGGAGCCTCTCTTCCTCCCCAGCACCACTCAGGGGCACCGATCCCATCTTGCCTCCACTTTTCTTCCCCCTCTTTACCCACACCCCCACCACGTCCTACCTGGTTGTGCAGGGATTCCTCCCATTCCCTTAGGTGTTTGAGGTCCCCCACTCTAGCGCCTAATAGGTGCTCTGTGAGAACTGCTCCGATGCATTCATGCTGTAGTTGTGAGGAGACACAAACTCCATATCCTCCTACTCTGCCATCTTCTATTTGGAGTGAAATGAGGCTGTTTTTTTCTTTAAAGATATAATTCATATTAAAACTTGCACTGACACAGTAAACTAACCAGAAGTAAATTGAGGAGAGGGTTTATTATTTGACTGAGATAAATCAACCATTTTAACTTGTTAAATGGCTTCAAGTACATTCACAGTGTTGTGTAATCCTTACTTTTTTCTAGTTCAAACCCATTTTATCGCCTTAGAGGAAGCCTGCTCATGGAGCAGTTACACTCTGTTCCTTCTTTCACCTAACATCTGGGTAATCATCAATCTGTTTTCTGTCTGTGCAGATACATCTATTTGGATATTTCATATATCGATAAATGTAATTACATAGTATGTGACCATTTATGTCTGACTTCTTTCCCAGCATAATTTTCAGTGTTCATGCATATTACAGGATAAATCAGTACCTCATTTCTTTTTTCTTCCTATCTTTAGTGAGGTATAATAGACAAATAAAAATATATATCTAAGACACACAAATTGATGTTTTGATGTACACATACATTTTTAAAATAATTGCCATCAGTTCAGTTCGGTCGCTCAGTCGTGTCCGACTCTTTGCGACCCCATGAATCGCAGCACGCCAGGCCTCCCTGTCCATCACCAACTCACGGAGTTCACTCAGACTCGCATCCATCGAGTCAGTGATGCCCACAGCTGGGTATTGTTTTTGCTTTGGCTCCATCCCTTCATTCTTTCTGGATTTATTTCTCCACTGACCCCCAGTAGCATATTGGGCACCTACTGACCTGGGGAGTTCCTCTTTCAATATCCTATCATTTTGCCTTTTCATACTGTTCATGGGGTTCTCAAGGCAAGAATACTGAAGTGGTTTGCCATTCCCTTCTCCAGTGGACCACATTATCAAGCCAATTAATCTCATATAGTCACCATTTTCTTTATTTTTGGTGCAAACGCTAAAGATCTACTGTCTTAGAAAATTATAAGTATACAATACAGAGTTGTTTACTATATCATTGTACAATAGATTTTCAGAACCTATTCTTTTTTCCTGAAACTGTACTCCTTGATCAATACCTGCCCATATTGCCACCCCCTATCTCCTGTCAACTACCATCATGCACCCTACTTCTATGACTGTTTTGTATTCCATATTAAAGTGATACCATGCAGTATTTGTATTTGTCTTTCTGTATCTGGCTTATTTCACTTAATATAATCTCTGTCAGTTTCATCCATGCTGTCACAAATAGCAGGATTTTCTTCTTTTTAAAGCAGGGGTTCCCACCCCCAGGCCACAAACCAGACAGTATGTGGCCTGTTAGGAACCAAGTTGCATAGCAGGAGGTGAGCGGCAGGTGAGTGAGAGAAACTTTATCAGTATTTATAGTTGCTGCTCATTGTTCACATTACTGCCTGAGCTCTGCCTCCTCTCCAACCAGTGGCGGCATTAGATTCCCATAGAAGCAAGACCCCTACTGTGAACTGCACATGCGAAGGATCTACATTGCATGCTCCTTATGAGAAGCCAATACCTGATGATCAGAGTCAGTGATGCTAGTGCTGGGGAGCAACTACAAACACAGACTATCATTAGCAGAGAGGTTTGACTGCACAGAGGCCATAATAAATCAATTGCTTGCAGACTCATGCCAAAACCCTATTAGTGAGCAGCAAGGGACAATTAAGCTGTGGCAAATGAGTTGATGTACTTCAGTTATACAGCTGCATCTGGTGGTAGGTTTAAGTCAGAATCCGACACTTATTTTAGTTCATGTGGATCCCACCTATTATTTTATTTACCACTTCTGTCTGTGCCTCTTTCCCACACTGTGCACTTGTCTCAGTCATAGTTTTTTAAGCCCTGAAGCTAACCCTAGCCAAAATGAGAAAAAAACAAATCTCCTGGGGAGATTCTTTGAAGGGGGAAGATCCAATGATGAGATGGCAAAAGAAAATAGGACTGCCAACAAAAAGAAAGCTACATTTAAAAGAAAATACCAAGAGTTCTACTTAAATTACAGGTTCATTGCAACAGGCAGTCCAAATTCTTCAAGCCTGCTTTGTAGAATATGTAGTGGCTGGCTATCCAAAGAAGCTATGAAACTCAAAATTGCTTTGCCACATGGAGACCAAGTACTCTGCATTAAAAGACAAGGCTTTGGAGTTTTTCAAAAGAAAAAAATGTGAGCATGAAGAACAGAAGCAATTATTGAAGGCCACCACTTCATCAAATGTGTCTGCACTGAGAGCATCATTCTTAGTGGCTAAAACTATGAGGTCCTTTACTATCGGTGAAGAGCTGATCATGCCTGCTGCTAAGGACATTTGTCATGAACTTTGAGGAGAGGCTGCAGTTCAAAACGTGGCACGTAGTCCTCTTCATTTAGCACCGTAACTAGATGAATTGATGAAATAGCAGAGGATATTGTGGTACAGTTGTTAGAGAGAGTTAATGAGTCACTGTGGTATACAACCCAGGTTAACAAGTCTACCGATGTTGACAGCTGGGCAAGAACACTAGTTTTTGTGCAGTTTCTCAGGACTGTGCACGAGAATATGTTATGCTCCCTTTAGTTGCAAATGAACATCACAGCTGCAGAACTATTCAAGTCTTTGATTGATTATGTATTAGGAAAACTGAATTGGTCATTTTGTGTCTGTATTTGCACAGACAGATGGAGTAGAAAATGGCAACCCACCCCAGTATTCTTGCCTGGGAATCCCATGGATAGAGAAGCCTGACAGGCTACGGCCCATGGGATTGCAAAGAGCTGGACACAACTGAGCAACTAAGCACTTATGCATGCAGGCACAGACAGAGTGGCTGCCGTGACCGGATGGCTTTCTGGTTTCACTACTCCGGCCAAAAAGGTCACTTCTTAATGTGAGCTTATGCATTGTGTCATGCATAAATACTGTCTAGCTGAAAAATGTCACCTGAACTTAACAATGTTTTTCAGGATGTGATTAAAATTATTAACCATATTAAAATACATGCTCTTAACACACATCACACACCTCTGTGAGGAGACAGACACAGAGCACGTCTTCTCTTAAACCCAAATGTGAGATGGTTTTCTAAAGGTATATCATTGGCTAGAGTTTTTGAGTTATGAGAGCTTCTCCAAAGATGGTCACCACTAGCAGCACATTTCACTGACACAGAATGGATGACAAAACTTGCTCACTTGTGTGACATTCAACCTGCTCAATGAACTCAATCTGTCCCTTCAGGGGAGCATGACAACTTGTTCAAGTCAGCAGATAAAGTGGCTGCATTCAAAGTTAATCAGCAGTTAAGGGGGTGAAAAGTTTGGGTTTTGCTTTTGGGTTTTTTTTTTTTAACATGTTTCAAACATTAGCAGAGATTTTGAGAGAGATTGAGCCAGGGGCTTCTTTCTCCAAAATGGTGCTTGATCAGCTATCTCAGCTTTCAAAAGGGTTTGAGCATTATTTCCCAACCACAGATGATCCCCAAATTGGAAAGGAATGGATCTGCAGCCCATTTGTGAATAAACCAGGTGAACTGACTTTGGCCATGCTAGGAGAGGATTAGTTGCTTGAGATCACAAACGACAGTGGCCTTAACAGTATGTTTGGGCAGTTAAGGGCTCTGGCCAGCGTGTGGGGATGAGAGGATCCCTGAGCCAAGCAGGTCTCTGCTTCTCTGGGGGCCCACTGTGGATGATGGCCTGTAGGGCCCCAGGTGTGCAGGTGGTGAGCTTAGGTGGCAGCAGCTCATCGGAACACCTGGACACATTGGGAAAGGACAAGGTGGTGGTTTTCCTCAAGGGGATGCCAGAGCAGCCCCAGTGCCGCTTCAGCAATGCCATGGTAGATTCCACAACCCACAATGTGCTAGATAACTCCCAGCTCCCACAAGGCATTAAAGACTATTCCAACCAGCCCACCATCCCACAAGTGCATCTCAACTGCAAGTTCCTGGGGGAGGTGGTGACATTCTTCTGCAGATGCACCAGAAGCGGGGAGCTGGTGGAAGAACTGAAAAGGCTGGGGATCTGCTCTGCCCTCTTAGATGAAACAGAAGACCAGGACTCAAAGTGAGGGTGACTGAGCCAGGAGCCACTGGTGTCAGAATCACACTGCCAGAGAAGCCTTACCAATTCTGGTTCCCACTCTTCAGATGACTCCTTGCACTGATACCTCTATTGTATAAGCAACTGGGTGATTTTAGTGATTTATCATGAATGTAATTGTAACCACTGGACTGTCAGAATCAATATTGTATTATAAGATTGCTATTAACAAAGTTCCTTCTTATGTTGTTCTTTGCTCTTTGCCTGATTCAGGAGTAAACCTGCTGCTGCTGCTGCTGCTAAGTCGCTTCAGTCGTGTCCGACTCTGTGCGACCCCATAGATGGCAGCCCACCAGGCTCCCCTGTCCCTGGATTCTCCAGGCAAGAACACTGGAGTGGGTTGCCATTTCCTTCTCCAATGCATGAAAGTGAAAAGTGAAAGGGAAGTCGCTCAGTCGTGTCTGACTCTTAGCAACCCCATGGACTGCAGCCCATCAGGCTTCTCCGTCCATGGGATTTTCCAGGCAAGAGTACTGGAGTGGGGTGCCATCGCCTTCTCCGAATGGAAGCTTGCTGCTGCTGTTAAGTCGCTTCAGTCCTGCCCGACTCTATGCATCTTAACCTAGGAGCTTTTGAATCATCATCATTATTCAGGAGTCCTCTGCAAGTATGTCAGTCTGCAAAGATAATTTATACCCTCTCCCCAGTTTTTTGTAACTTGTTAAGAAAAATAATGGACAAGGAAGACATGAGATAACTGGGGTGCTTTTTTTTTTTTAATAAACTGCCAACCCAGTGGGGGGAAAAACTGTTTGAGACAACTTCAAATCTCTATACATTTTGAATTAAAGTCAAGGCAGGATATATTGAGATTGCCACAA
Source organism: Oryx dammah (assembly GCF_014754425.2). Taxonomy (NCBI): domain Eukaryota; kingdom Metazoa; phylum Chordata; class Mammalia; order Artiodactyla; family Bovidae; genus Oryx; species Oryx dammah. Next base: position 83,993,181 of record NW_024070185.1, on the reverse strand, counting down.
AAGCACTTAAAAGTCTGCTTCCATTTCCAACATACTATCTTTGTGACGCAGGGCTTTCTGCAGTGACAGCAACCAAAACAAGATCATGGAGTAGACTGGACATAAGCAACACACTTTCAGGTGTCTCTGTCTCCCATCACCTGCAGATAGGATCATCTAGCTGCAGCGAAACAAGCTCAGGGCTCCCACTGATTCTACGTTATGGTGAATTGTATAATTATTTCATTATATATCACCATGTAATAATAGAAATAAAGTGCACAGTAAATGTAACGTGTTTAAATCATCCTGAAACCATCCCCCACTCAGCCTGTGAAAAAATTGTCTTCCACAAAATTGGTGCCAAAAAGATTGGGCACTGCTTTTTTAAAGTTTGAACAATATTCCATTGTGTACAGGCATACCTTGGAGATATTGCAGGTGTGGTTCCAGACAACAAAAATAAAGTGAATATTGCAACAAAACACTCCACATGAATTTTGGGGTTCCCCAGTGCATATTAAAGATATGTTTATACAATACTGTAGTCTCTTAATATGCAATAGAATTATGTCTGAAAAACCAATATATATACCATAATTTAAAAAAAAAAAACAGCTCTTAGTTTCAGTAGTCTTTCCTTTTGTATTTTTTGTCCTTTTTTTTTTCATTTATAGCTGCCCTAACTTTTATTTCCTTCTTTCTGATAACATTCGGCTTAATTCATTGTTTAGTTCCTTGATGTTCTTAGTTGTTGTTGTTAGGTTGCTTATTTGAGAGCTTTCTTTTTTCTTAATGTATACTATTATCATTATAAACTTGCTTTCTAGAACTTCTCATAAGTTTTAGTATGTTGTATTTCATTTTTATTTGTCTCAAAATATCTTTCCAATTTCCTTTTGATTTCTCTTTTAACCCTGTTGTCATTCAGGAACATGTTTTCTTAATCTCCATATATTTGTGATGGGCTTCCCTAGTGGTTCAGCAGTAAAGAATCCACCTATAATGTAAGAGACATGGATTTGATTCCTGAGTCAGGAATATCCCCTGGAGAAGGAAATGGCAATGCACTCCAGTTATTATTGCCTGAGAAATCTCATGAACAAAGGAGTCTGTCAGGCTACAGCTCATGCAGTCAGTCACAAGAGTTGGACATGACTTAGCAACTAAACAACAAAAACACCTGTGATATGTCTGGCTTTCCTACTGTTATAGATTGTCATATCATTGTGGGTGGAAAAGAAAGTTAGAGTAATTTCAATTGTATTAAATTTGTTAAGACTTGTTTTGTGACCTAACACATTATCTACCATGGTGAGTATTCTATGTATGCTTGAGAAGAATGTGTATTCCAGGGGTATTGGATGAAATGTTCTGCATATGTCTGTTAGGTTCATCTGATCTGATGTGTAGTTTAAGTCCAATATTTCCTTATTGGTTTTCTTTGGGGATGTTCTGTCCATTGTTGAAAGTTGGGTATTGAAGTTCCACGGTATTATATCGCTGCCTATTTCCTGCTTCAAGTCAGGAAATAATATTTGCTTTCTATATTTAGGGTACTCTGATGATGGACAGGGAGGCCTGGCGTGCTGCGATTCATGGGGTCGCAAAGAGTCGGACACGACTGAGCAACTGAACTGAACTGAACTGAACTGACTGATGTTGGATGAATAAAAATTCTATTAATATGTCCTCTTTATAAATTTATTCTTTATCATTATGTAATGACTTTGTCTCTTGTTACAGTGTTTGACTTCAAGTCTCTATAATTATAGCTATCAAATCTATACAATTATAGCTATCGCTGCTTTATTTCTCATTACAATAGTGTATCTTTTTCCATTCCTTTACTGTTATTAAAGTTGAAGTGAGTCTCTTGTTGTCATTGTATAGTTGGGTCTTGTTTTTTAATTCATAAAACAACTCTACATTTTTAAATGGAAGAATTTAATCCATTTGCATACAAAGGAATTACTGATAGGTAAGGGCATAGGCCATTATTTTAATTGCTTCTGGGTTTTTGTAATTCTTTTACTCTTCTATTGCTGTCTTCCTTTGTGAATTGATGATTTTCTTGTGGTATGCCTTGATTCTGTCCCTGTCTTTTGGGTATCTACTAAAGGTTTTTGATTCTTTGTTATCATGAGGCTTACATACAACATCTTATATTTATGACAGGCTAAAATGATAAGCTTAATTTTGAAAATTAATACATGAAAAAGATCTACATTTTTACACTCTCTTCATTTTATGCTTTTGATGTCACAATTTACATCTTTTTATATTGTGTATTTATTAACAAAGTATTGCAGTTAGAGTTGTTCTTGTATTTTAACCTTTAAAGTTTTAAGAAATTTAACCATCACCATCACAATATCATTCTGAATTTAGCTATTTATTTGCCCATAAGCTTTATACTTTCATATGCTTTCATATTCCTAACTTACATGCTTTCATTTCAGAATAAAGAATTCCCTTTAACAACTTTCACATAAGCTCCTTCAGCTTTTGTTTGTGTATGAAAATTCTCTTGTCTCTCCAACTTTGAAGCACAAGTTTACTGGGTAGAGTATTCTTAGCAGGTTTTTTTTTTTTTTTTTTAAATCATCCCATTCCCAATGGCCTGTAACATTCCTACTGAAAAATCTGCTAATAGGCTTAATGAGGATTCCCTGTATAAAGTCACTTTTCTCTTGTTGGTTTTAAGATTCTATCTTTAACTTTTGATAATTTCATTATAGTGTGTCTCTGGGTAGATCTCTTTGAATTAATCTTGTTATACGTTTTATGGACTTCGTTAATCTGGATATCTCTTTCTTTTTCCATATTAAGGAAGTTTTCAGGCACTCTTTCTCTGAATATGCCTTCGGCCCTTTCTCTTCTTTTTCTTTCTTGAAGACCTAGAATACCTACATTGGTTCACTAAGTGGTGACCCTTAACTTATCTTTGCTTTCTTCCATTCTTTCTTTTCACTCTTTTGATTGGAAGATTTCCACTCCCTTGTCTGATTCTTTCTTCCACTTGATCTGGTCTACTTATGAACATCTCTGTCGAGTTCTTCATTTATTATGTTTTTCATGTCTATGATTTATGTTTGGTACTTTTTAAAAACATTTTCTGTCTTTTTGTTGAAATTTGTACCTTGTTCATGCATTATTCTCCTGACCTCAATAAGCATCTTTATTACCATTATTTTGAACTCTCTATTGGGTAAAACACTTAAGTCTATTTCATTAAGGTAAGTTCCTAGAGATTTGTTATTTTGTTTGAAACATCCTCATATCTTCCCTTTTCTTGATTTTCTGTGTTGGTTTCTGTATAAAACAGCCACTTTTCCCAGTTGACACATTGGCCTTGTGTAGGAGATGAACCTCCATAATCAGCCTGGCCTGAGCTCCTGATTGTCTCTACAAGTTTTATGATCTAATCCTGTCTTTTTCCTTAGTGGCTTCCTATAGTTAAGGGTGTGCCAATACTCATCAGTGTCCCCAAAGATGTGAGAAAACTTCTTATGCCTATTTAGGCTTCTAGACCCTTTAACTCCCCGATGCAGGTTAATTGGAAGCCCAATTATCAGGCAGGAACTGGGAAAATCAGGACATTATATATGCAGTCTATCCTCTATCAAGAAGAATCCAGGAGTTGGGCGTTTTTGCTTACTTACTTTTTGCTGAATCAGGGGAAATTGTTGCTGCAAGTGCTTTTGTGTCCAAATAAAATCGCCTTTGTTTTTAAGAAGGAAATAGCAACCCACTCCAGTACTCTTGCCTGGAAAATTCCATGGACTGAGGAGCCTGGTGGGCTACAATCCATGGGGTCACAGAGTCGGACATGGCTGAGCAACTTCACTTTCACTTTAGTTTTTGCTGAACCAGGGGAAACGGTTGCTGCAAGTGCTTTTGTGTCCAAATAAAACAGGCTTTGTTTTTAGTGGTCCCAGGGACTCATGAATGATGAGCCCTGTCAGCTCCCAGAGCTACATGATCTGGGGGCTAGTTCCTTGGGTGGTAGTTGAAAATCGGGGTGTGAGATATGTGAACCAGCTTTCAGGAGTGAAAATGAACACTTGGTCTTACTGTTGGAGCTGGCAGAGACAGCCCACCAGCTTTACCAGGCTTACAAGAGGATCCTAGTCAGCCCCTACATGCAGACTGACTAGAAGCCAGAACCACGGGCAGCAGCTAGAAAAATACACAAATTCCTTCCAGGGACTAACTGGGAGATGCGCATTTTTGTTTTCTCCCTCCATGCTGGGCCTGGGTGTATAAACTACAGGGAGTCTTCAAGCATCCTTTCAAAAACTGTTTCTTTGCTACAGTACTGTAGGATTCATGAATGTAAGCTCCATTGGCTTTCAGAGGTAGGTTATTTTGGAGTCTATCCCTCAGGTGGCAGTTTTAAAAGTCAGGATTGTAAACATGTAGAAAGTTCCTTCTAGGGACATGCAGGATTTGGTTTCATTGTTGGAGCAAGATGGAGGGAGAGGGCAGGGTAAGTACCCACTGGCTCTTTGTGGCTCTGGGGAGGATTCAGCTCCCTCTGCCCTAAGCTTGAGGAAATAGCCACAGGGAGTGCTCAAGCACCTAATAACAATTGCTTCTTTGCTATAACACCGTGGGACTTGTGAATGGAAGCCCTTTGGTTCTCAGAGCTAGATGATTTGAGGGTCCATCGCTCAGGCGGCATTAGAAATGTGCCCAAACACTTTACTGATGAGGAAGGGGCTGGGAATTGATGGTTTCAGAAAGATTATAAGGCATTATTCTGGGGTGGGGTTTATAGGAAGTGTCTCACCCTTCACTATACATTTTCATGTGGGTATTTTCTCAGTTCCCAATGTGTAGGAGTCACTCAAGCAATTTCTAAGCTTCTCTCAGAGGGAACTGATCTGTGTGTAGCTGTAAATTCAGTGCATCCATGGAAGGAGGGAAATTCGGGAGTCTCTTGTGTCACAATCTTGAGGAACCTGTTGATATTTTCTCAGAACCAACTCTTGGTTTCATTGACTTTTATTATTGTTTTTCTGTTTTGTTTATGTATGCTGTATTAGTTATTATTTTTCCCATCTGCTGGCCTTGGATTAAGTATTTTCTACTTTGTTAAGGCATACAGTTTTCCACAGTGGCTGCACTAACTTACATTCCCACCTACACTATAGGAGGGTTCCCTTTTCTCCCCACCACCTCCAGAAGTTGCTATTTGTAGACATTTTAATAATGGTTATTCTGGGTGGTGTGAGGTGATATGTCATTGTAGTTTTAGTTAGAATTTCTCTAATAATTTGTGATGTTGAGCATCTTTTTATGTGTTTTTAGATGAACAGGGAGGCCTGGTGTGCTGCGATTCATGGGGTTGCAAAGAGTCGGACACGACTGAGTGACTGAACTGAACTGAACTGAGACCATCTGCGTATCTTCGGAGAAATATCTCTTTAGATCTTTTGCCCACTTTTTGATTGGGTTGTATTTTTTATATTGAGCAGCATGAGTTATTTGTTATCTTTTGGAGATTAATCCCTTGTTGGTTGCTTCATTTGCAAATATTTTCTCCCATTCTGAGAGTTGTCTTTTCATTTTGTTTACAGTCTCCTTTGCTGTATAAAGGCTTTTAAGTTTAATTAAGTCACATTTGCTTTTATTTTCATTACTCTAGGAGGTGGGTCAAAAAAACATCTTGCTATGATTTACATCAAAGAATGTTCTGCCTCTGTTTTCCTCTAAGAGTTTCATAGTATCCAGCCTTAAATTTAGATCTTTCATCCATTTTGAGTTTACTTTTGTGTATGGTATTAGGGGATGTTCTGATTTAAGAGACTGCTTTTTGTTTTTTCCCATTTATATGCTTGCCTCCTTTGTCATACATTAGGTGACCATAGGTGTGTGGGTTTACCTCTGAGCTTTCTATCTTGTTGCATTGATTTATTTCTGTTTTTATACTAGTACAAAATAATTTTGATTACCGCAGCTTGGTAGTATAAATCTGAGGGCAGGAAGCCTGATTCTTCCAGCACAATTTTTCTTTTTCAAGATTACTTTAGCTATTTGGGTTCTTTTGTGTTTCCCTACGTATTATGAATCTTTTGTTCTAATTCTGCTTAAAAAATGCCATGGGTAATTTGATAGGGATTGCACTTGTATTTGTAGAGTGCTTTGGATAGTGTAGTCATTTTGACAATACTGATTCTTCTAACCCAAGAACACGGTATATCTCTCCACCTTTTTGTCATCTTTGATTTCTTTCATCAATATCTTATAGTTTTCTGAAGACAGGTCTTTTGCCTCCTTAGGTAGGTTTATTCTGAGGTATTTTATTCTTTTTGATGCAATGGTAAATGAACTTGTTTCCTTAATTTCTTTTTCTGATTTTTCATTGTTAGTGTATAGGATTGCAAGGGATTTCTGTGTATTAAATTTGTATCCTGCGACTTAACTAAATTCATTAATTAGCTCTAGTAATTTTCTGGGGGCATCTTTAGGGTTTTCTACATATAGTATAAGTACATCCGCAAACAGTGAGAGGTTTACTTCTTTTCTAATCTGGATGCCTTTTACTTCTTTTTCATTTCTGATTGCTGTGGTTAGGACTTCCAAAATTAGATTGAATAATAATCTTGTGCTTTCTCTGCATCTATAGAAATGATCATGTATTTTTATTTTTTTCTGGTTTGTTAATATGGTGTATCACACTGATTGATTTGCATATATTGAAGTATCATTACATCCCTGGGATAAACCCCATTTGGTCATGGTAAATGATCCTTTTAATGTGTTGTTGGTTTCTGTTCACTAGTATTTTCTTGAGGATTTTTGCATCTATGTTCATCATGGATGAAACTGATCTGTAATTTTCTTTTTTTGTGATATCTTTATCTGGTTTTGGAATCAGACTGATATTGGCCTCGCAGACTGAGTTTTGGAGTGTTTGTCCCTCTGCAATTGTTTGGAACAGTTTGAGCAGGATAGGTGTTATCTCTTCTCTAAATGTTTGATAGAATTTGCCTATGGAGCCATCTGGCCCTGGACTTTTGTTTGCTGGAAGATGTTTGATCAGAGTTTTCATTTCAGTGCTTGCGATTGGTCCGTTCATGTTTTCCATTTCTTCCTGGTTCAGTCTTGGAAGTTTGTAGTTTCTGGGAATTTGTCCATTTCCTCCAGGTTGTCTATTTTATTGGAATATAGTTGCCTGTAGTAGTCTCTTATTAAAGCTTTCCCTGGTGGCTTAGAGGGTAAAGCGTCTACCTGCAATGCAGGAGACCTGGGTCCAATCCCTAAGTCAGGAAGATCCCCTGGAGAAGGCAATGGTAACCCACTCCAGTACTCTTGCCTGGAAAATCCCATGGACGGAGGAGCCTGGGAGGCTGCAGTCGATGGGGTCACAAAGAGTCGGCCACGACTGAGCGACTTCACTTTCACTTTTCAGTCTCTTATTATCCTTTGTATTTCTGCCTTTTCTGTTGTAACTTCATTTCTAATTTTATTGTCTTCTCCCTTTTTGCCTCGATGAATCTGGCTAATGGTTTGTCAATATTGTTTATCATCTCAAAGAACTGTCTTTAGATTTATTGATCTTTGTCAATATTTCCTTCATTTCTTCATTTGTTTCTGCTCTGATATTTACGATTTCTTTCCTGATACTAATTTTGGGGGGTTTTTGCTCTTCTCTTTCTAGTTGCTTTAGGGTTTTCTTGGAGGTCAGGAACGGCGGCAGTAAGGAGATACCCCTCGTCCAAGGTAAGGAGCAGCGCTTGTGCCTTGCTGGAGCAGCCGTGAAGAGATATCCCACGCCCAAGGTAAGAGGAACCCAAGTAAGATGGTAGGTGTTGCAAGAAGGCATCAGAGGGAAGACACATTGACTCCATATTCACAGAAAACTAGTCAATCTAATCACACTAGGACCACAGCCTTGTCTAACTCAGTGAAACCAAGCCATGCCTGCAGGGCAACCCAAGACGGGAGGGTCATGGTGGAGACGTCTGACAGAATGTGGTCCACTGGGGAAGGGAATGGCAAACCACTTCAGCATTCTTGCCTTGAGAACCCAATGAACAGTGTGAAAAGGCAAAATGACAGGATACCAAAAGAGGACTCCCCAGGTCATTAGGTGCCCAATATGCTTCTGGAGATCAGTGGAGAAATAACTCCAGAAAGAATGAAAGGATGGAGCCAAAGCAAAAACAATATCCAGTTGTGGATGTGAATGGTGATAGAAGCAAGGTCCGATGCTGTAAAGAGCAATATTGCATAGGAACCTGGAACGTCAGGTCCATGAATCAAGGCAAATTGGAAGTGGTCAAACAAGAGATGGCAAGAGTGAACGTTGACATTCTAGGAATCAGCAAACTAAAATGGACTGGAATGGGTGAATTTAACTCAGATGACCATTATATCTACTACTGCGGGCAGGAATCCCTCAGAAGAAATGGAGTAGCCATCACGGTCAACAAGAGTCTGAAATTCAGTATTTGGATGCAATCTCAAAAACAACAGAATGATCTCTGTTTGTCTCCAAGGCAAACCATTCAATATCACAGTTATCCAAGTCTATGCCCCAACCAGTAACGCTGAAGAAACTGAAGTTGAACAGTTTCATGAAGACCTACAAGACCTTTTAGAACTAACACCCAAAAAAGATGTCCTTTTCATCATAGGGACTGGAATGCAAAAGTAGGAAGTCAAGAAACACCTGGAGTAACAGGCAAATTTGGCCTTGGAATGCGGAATGAAGCTGGGCAAAGACTAATAGAGTTTTGCCAATAGCATGCACTGGTCATAGCAAACACTCTCTTCCAACAACACAAGAGAAGACTCTACACATGGACATCACCAGATGGTCAACACCGAAATTAGATTGATTATATTCTTTGCAGCCAGAGATGGAGAAGCTCTATACAGTCAACAAAAACAAGACCAGGAGCTGACTGTGGCTCAGATCATGAACTCCTTATTACCAAATTCAGACTCAAATTGAAGAAAACAGGGAAAACCTCTAGACCATTCAGGTATGACCTAAATCAAATCCCTTATGATTATACAGTGGAAGTGAGAAATAGATTTAAGGGCCTAGATCTGATAGTAGAGTGCCTGATAAACTATGGAATGAGGTTCGTGACATTGTTCAGGAGACAGGGATCAAGACCATCCCCATGGAAAAGAAATGCAAAAAACCAAAATGGCTGTCTGGGGAGGCCTTACAAATAGCTGTGAAAAGCAGAGAGGCGCAAAGCAAAGGAGAAAAGGAAAGATATAAGCATGTGAATGCAGAGTTCCAAAGAATAGCAAGAAGAGATAAGAAAGCCTTCCTCCACAATCAATGCAAAGAAATAGAGGAAAAGAACAGAATGGGAAAGACTAGAGATCTCTTCAAGAAAATTAGAGATACCGAGGGAACATTTCATGTGAAGATGGGCTCGATAAGGGACAGAAATGGTATGGACCTAACACAAGCAGAAGATATTAAGAAGAGGTGGCAAGAATACACAAGAGAACTGTACAAAAAAGAGCTTCACAACCCAGATAATCATGATGATGTGATCACTAATCTAGAACCAGACATCTTGGAATGTGAAGTCAAGTGGGCCTTAGAAAGCATCACTACCAACAAAGCTAGTGGAGGTGATGGAATTCCAGTTGAGCTGTTTCAAATCCTGGAAGATGATGCTGTGAAAGTGTTACACTCAATATGCCAGCAAATTTGGAAAACTCAGCAGTGGCCACAGGACTGGAAAAGTCAGTTTTCATTCCAGTCCCAAAAAAGGCAATGCCAAAGAATGTTCAAACTACCGCACAATTGCACTCATCTCACACGCTAGTAAAGTAATGCTCAAAATTCTCCAAGCCAGGCTTCAGCAATACATGAACCGAGAACTTCCTGATGTTCAAGCTGGTTTTAGAAAAGGCAGAGGAACCAGAGATCAAATTGCCAACATCTGCTGGATCATGGAAAAAGCAAGAGAGTTCCAGAAAAACATCTATTTCTGCTTTATTGACTATGCCAAAGCCTTTGACTGTGTGGATCACAACAAACTGTGGAAAATTCTTCAAGAGATGGGAATACCAGACCACCTAACCTGTCTCTTGAGAAACCTCTATGCAGGTCAGGAAGCAACAGTTAGAACTGGGCATGGAACAACAGACTGGTTCCAAATAGGAAAAGGAGTCCGTCAAGGCTGTATATTGTCACCCTGCTTATTTAACTTATATGCAGAGTACATCATGAGAAACGCTGGACTGGAAGAAACACAAGCTGGAATCAAGATTGCCAGGAGAAATATCAATCACCTCAGATGTGCAGATGATACCACCCTTATGGCAGAAAGTGAAGAGGAGCTAAAAAGCCTCTTGATGAAAGTGAAAGAGGAGAGCGAAAAAGTTGGCTTAAAGCTCAACATTCAGAAAACAAAGATCATGGCATCTGGTCCCACCACTTCATGGGAAATAGATGGGGAAACAGTGGAAACAGTGTTAGACTTTATTTTGGGGGCTCCAAAATCACTGCAGATGGTGATTGCAGCCATGAAATTAAAAGATGCTTACTCCTTGGAAGAAAACTTATGACCAACCTAGATAGCATATTCAAAAGCAGAGACATTATTTTGCCGACTAAGGTCCGTCTAGTCAAGGCTATTGTTTTTCCAGTGGTCATGTATGGATGTGAGAGTTGGACTGTGAAGAAGGCTGAGCACCGAAGAATTGATGCTTTTGAACTGTGGTGTTGGAGAAGACTCTTGAGAGTCCCTTGGACTGCAAGGAGATCCAACCAGTCTATTCTGATAGAGATCAGCCCTGGGATTTCTTTGGAAGGAATGGTGCTGAGGCTGAAGCTCCAGTACTTTGGCCACCTCATGCGAAAAGTTGACTCATTGGAAAAGACTCTGATGCTGGGAGGGATTGGGGGCAGGAGAAGGGGACGACCGAGGATGAGATGGCTGGATGGCATCAAGGACTCGATGGACGTGAGTCTGAGTGAACTCCGGGAGATGGTGATGGACAGGGAGGCCTGGTGTCCTGCGATTCATGGGGTCGCAAAGAGTCGCACACGACTGAGCGACTGAACTGAATTGAACTTAGGTATAAAGTTAGGTTGTCTATTTGACATTTTTCTCATTTCCTGAAGTAGGCTTTTATTGCTTAAACTTCCCTCTTAGCACTGCTTTTACTGCATCCCTTATGTTTTGAGTTGTAATGTTTTCATTGTCTTTTGTTTCTCAGTATTTTTTTAATTTCCTGTTTGATTTCTTCAGTGACCACTGGATTATTTAGAAGTGTATTGTCTAGCCTCCATATTTTTTTGTTTCTTACAGTCTTTCCCCCCCTATTATTGATATCTAATCTTATATTGTTGTGGTCAGAAAAAAATGCTTGATACAATTTCAATTTTCTTAAATTTACCAAGGCTTGGTTTGTGACCCAAGATGTAATCTATCTTGGAGAATGTTCAATGTGTACTTGAGAAAAAAATGTATTCTACAGTTTTTGAATGGAATATACTGAAAACACCAATTAGGTTCTCTGGACCAATGTGTCATTTAAGGCTTGTGTTTCCTTATTAATTTTCTGTCTAATCTGTCCATTAGTGTGAGTAGGGTGTTAAAGTCCCCCCCTATGATTGTGTTACTGCCAATTTCCCCTTTTAGCATTCCCCTGCTAGCATTTTAGGCGCTCCTGTGCATATATAATTGTTATATCTTCTTCTTGTATTGATCTCTTGATCATTATGTAGTGTCCTTCAATATCTTCTGTAATGAGCTTTAAAGTCAGTTTTATCTGAGTATCGCTACTCTCTTCTTTTTGACTTCCATTTGCATGGAATATCTTTTTCCAGTCCTTCACTTTCAGTCTGCATGGGTCCCTAGCTCTGAAATGGGTCTCTTATAGACAGCATATATAGGAGTCTTGTTTTTGTATTCATTCAGCCAGTCTGTGTCTTTTGGTTGGAACATTTAATCCATTTATGTTTATGGAATTCTTGATATGTATGATCCTATTAGCATTTACTTTACTGTTTTGTGTTTGTTTTTGTAGGTCTTTTCTAATATGTGTCCCATCTAGAGAAGTTCCTCTAGCATTTGTTGTAAAGCTGGTTTTGTGGTGCTGAATTCTCTTAATTTTTGATTGTCTGTAAAGCTTTTGATTTCTCCATCAAATCCAAACAAAATCCTTGCTGGGTAATCTTGGTTGTAGGCATTTTCATTTCATCACTCTAAGTACACCCCTTTTGACTTGAATAGTTCCTGCTGAAATATCAGCTATTAACCTTATGGGCATTCCCTTGTATGCTAATTGTTCTTTCCCTTGCTGATTTTTAACATTTTTGCATTTAATTTTTGTTAGTTTGATTAATATGTGTCTTGGCATGTGTCTCCTTGGGTATACCCTTTATAGGACTCTGGGTTTCCTGCACTTAAGCTGGCTGTTTCCTTTCTTATGTTAGATAAATTTTCAACTCTAATTTCCTCAAATATTTTCTCATACCCTTTTTCTCTCTTTCTGGGATCCCTATAATTTGAATATTGGTGTACTTAATGTTGTCCCAGAGGACTCTGAGACTATCCTCATTTTTTTTTTCATTCTTTTTCCTTTATTCTATTCTGTTTCAGTTATTTCCATCATTCTATCTTTCAGGTCACTTCACCATTCTTCTGCCACATTCTGCTATTGGTTCCCTCTAATGTATTTTTTTATTTCAGTCATTTTGTTGTTCATTGCTGATTGTCTGTTATTTCTTCTAGGTCCTTGCTAAACAAGTCTTGTATCTCTTCAACCCATCACAGTGTCTCCATTTTAAACCAAGACTTTGGATCATCTTTACTATCATTACTCTAAATTCTTTTTCAGGTAGGCTGCCTAGTTCCTCTTCATCTGTTTGGTCTGGTGGGCTTTTACCATGCTCCTTCATCTGTTGCATGTTTCTCCAATACTTTGGCTGCCTGATGTGAACAGCTGACTCATTAGAATAGACCCTGATGCTGGGAAAGATTGAAAGGAGGAGAAGAGGATGACAGAAGATGAGATGGTTGGATGGCATCACTGACACAATGGATATGAGTTTGAGCAAGCTCCAGGAGTTGGTGATGGACAGAGAAGCCTGGTGTGCTGCAGTCCATGGGGTCACAAAGAGTCAGACACAACAGAGTGACTGAACTAAACTGAAAAACAGTGATCTCTTGCCTCTCTGGCAGGCCAAGCCTTTTCCTAGACTTCCTCAAATGTGCTGTACTAGCCCCCCTCAGACTGTCTTCAAGGTAGTCAAACCCAGCCTTCTCCCTGGAGTCTGACCTCTGAAGCCTAAGCCTTGATACCCAGCCCTCACTGGCCATGATCAGGGTGCATACAAGCGTCTCAGGCTGGGAACCCCTAACTCTCCAGTATTTGGACATAGGGCTTATAAGGATGTAATTAAGATTAAACAGTGGCATAGGATGAGGTATTTATCCAATAGGGCTGGTGTCTTATAAGAGTAAGAGATACCAGAGCTCACTTTCTCTCTCCAGCACATGTACAGAAGAAAGCCTGCATGATGACACAGCAAGAAGGTAGCCATCTGCAAGCCAAGGAGAGAGACTTAAAAAGAAAACAACCCTGTCAACACCTTAATGGACTTGCAGCCTCCAAATTTCTGCCACTTAGTCATTCCAACCTCTGGTATTGTAATGGCAGTCTTAGCAAACAAATACAATTTTGGCACTGAGGGTAATATCTGAAAATATGGAATAGCTTTGGAACTGGGTGATGGGCAGAGGCTGGAAGAGGTTTGAGGCACTTGTTATAAAAAGCCTTAATTGTCTAAAAGAGACTGTTGATAGGAATATGGACATTAAAAGTTATTCTGGTGCAGTCCCAGAAATAAGGAACATATTACTGGAAATTGGAGGAAAGACAATCCTTGTTATAAAGTGGCAAAGAACCTGGCCTGTGTTTCAGTGTTTGTAGAAAGTAGAAATTGTGACATAAGCAACACATTTTTAGCTAAGGAGATTTCTAAGCAAAGTATTACAGGTGCAACCCGGTTTCTCCCTCCTTACAGTAAAATGTGAGAGTAGAAAGATAAATTGAAGGAACTGTTAAACAAAATTCTGAGAACTAGAATTTGGAGGTTTGGAAAATTCTCAGCCTATGGATATCTATACTGCAGAAAATGAGAAGCATGTTCTGGAAAGAATACTATGGTGTAGTTAGACATGGTTTAATAAAGAGTTAATTTTGGAAGCAATCAACCATCTCAGATGTAGAACTAAAGGTGACACAGATAGGACAAAATGAAGGCAGGCTGTTAAGACTTCTGGGATTCTACAAGACGGGAGAATAGAGCTAACTATCTGACTACACTATCCATCAAGAAGAGGGAAGAATGACCCCAAAGGTGAAACAGAGACCAGCAGGTCTGCCATTTCCAAAACAGGCCCAGACAGTAAAAGTCTGGGGAGCCAGTATGGTTCTTCCATGGTTTCAGTGGGCCACATACACCTCTACTACACCAGCCAGACCAGAAGGCAGAAGATACAACCAGAGACCATTTTCATGGCTTAAAAACTAATAGAATTTGCCTTGTAATGTTTTAAACTTGCTTGGGACCAATCAATCCTTTCCACTTTTAGAATGGGAATGTGAATTCTCTGCCTGTCCCATCATTGTATTTTGGAAGCAAATAACTTGTCTGATTCACAGGTTCACAGCTGGAAAGGATGAAATGTACTTCTAGTCTCATCCACACTCGACTTAGATGAAACTTAGGTGAGATTTTGAATGTAGAGATGAAGTTGAAATGGGCTAAGACTTTTGCTGCTGTTAATTTGGGGTGAATGTATTTTGTACTTGAAGAATGTGAATATAGGGGGTCCAGGGACTGAGTTGTTAAGACTGAATTGTTCCCCAAAATTAACATATTGAAGTCATAACATAACATATAAAGTCATGACTTTATTTGATGACAGGGCCTTTACAAGGTCATAGGGTGAAGTCCTAACCCAGTATGGCTGGTGTCCTCAGAAAGAAGAGAGAGTTACCAGGAAAGTCCACACACGGGAAAAAATGTCCATTTCAGGACTCAGCAAGAATGCAATCATCTGCAAGCCAAGGGGAAAGACTTCAATAAAAATCAAACTGCCTACACATTGATCTTGGACTTCTAGTCTCCAGAACTATGAGAAAATAAACTTCTGTTCTTTGAGCTACTAAGTCTGTGGTATTTTGTTATGGCAGCCCTGGCAAATTAAAACACATTGCCAGTGTAGGAAGTAAACCACAAATCAACTTATCTTATGATCATTGAAAAGATGCAACTTTTTTTTCTCAACTGCATTTTAAGGGAAATGGAACATTTCCTAGTGATTTCTGCCACCTAGACACTCATGGGGAAGGAAAGGAAATGTCAAGAGAATGGCTCCTGTGGCAGGAGATGATGGCCGGACTTGGTTTTCCTATGCCTGTGGAGGTGAGACTTCTGGCTAAAGCCACGACCACACTCCCTGCACACATATGGCTTCTCTCCTGAATGTGTCCGCTGGTGTCTGATGAGGGCTGACTTGAAGCCAAAGCTGCGTCCACACTCATCACACACACATGGCTTTTCTCCTGAGTGTGTCCTCTGGTCAGAGATGAGTTGGATCTTCAGACCAAGTCTTTGCTCACATACTCTGTACACATCAGCCTCCTCCCCTGAATGTATCCTTTTGTGTCTGGTGAGAAGTGACTTGAAGCCAAAGGTACGTCCACACTCAGGACACATAAAAGGCTTCTCCCCTGTGTGCGTCCTCTGGTGTCTGATGAGGGTAACCTTCTGACCAAAGCCACGCCCACACTCAGAGCACACATAAGGCTTCTCACCTGTGTGCGTTCTCTGGTGGCCCATAAGGGAGACTTTCTGGCTAAAGCCACGTCCACACTCGGAGCACAGGTAAGGCTTCTCCCCTGTGTGTGTCCTCTGGTGTCTGATGAGGGTGACTTTCTGGCGAAAGCTGTGCCCACACTCAGCACAGACATAAGGCTTCTTGCCTGAGTGTGTGACCTGGTGACTGAGGAGCAGTGACTGCTGCCTGAAGCCACGCCCACACTCCAGGCACAAGAAGGGCCTCTCGCCTGAATGCGAGCTACGGTGTTGAAGGAGTGATGCCTTCTGGCAAAAGCCTCTTCCACACTCCGGACACACAAATGGCTTCTCTTCCAAGTGTGTCCTCCGGTGCAGGATGAGGGCGATCTTCTGGCGAAAGCCTCTCCCACACTGCTGACATACAAAGGGTCTCTCCCCAGAGTGTATCCTCTTGTGGTTAGTTAAGGAGGATGTGTACCTGAAGTGTCGCCCACACTCCTGGCACACGTAGGGCTTTTCCCCTGAGTGCTTCCTCTGGTGTACAGTGAGGGAGGACCTGCGGCCAAAGCCTCGCCCGCACTCTCTGCAACTAAACGGCTTCTCTCCTGAGTGAGTCCTCTGGTGTTTGATGAGGTCTGACTTCTGGCAGAAGTTTCTGCCACATTCAGGGCACATATGATGCTTCTGGAGGCTAAAGAGGCTTGATTTTCTGCTAAATCCTAGTCTATAGTTTTCACATATGACTGCTCCAGATTCTGAGATGTTTGTCTCTGTCAATATTGCATCTGCCTCATCAGAGATCATCCCCTGGTCTATTCTTCCACTGCTATTGCCTCCCTGGTCTACTGGCTGACCTTGAGATGAGCTGAAAAATGCACTTGAAGTCCCACTCAGCCGCAGCCTCCCAAACACAGTGCCAGAGCCTTCTCTCTCTCCATCTTCTGCTTTGTCATTCAAGCAGCTTGAAGCGTCTAGTAGGAAGTGGCTTTCTGAAGATGAACCTGGGAAGATCTGAAGGGAGTGACCACAAAGCACATATTGATGGAGGGTCTGTGGACTGGAAAAAGTCACTGGGCAGGAGAGACAGGGTTGGAATTCTGTTCTTCGTTCTGCTGGAGAGAAAGTGTCAGTCAAAATCACCAAAGGTATCTCGTGGATGGTTAACACTTGTCTAGCTCTCGTTCCTCAGATGCTCCCACACAAAGACTTCCTTCAAAGACCTTCCTTCCAACCCATGGTGACATATTAAGGCATACCTTTTATAACACATAAAACCCACATAATAAGCCAGCACTAAGTATCAGCCCAGTTTAAGGAGTTTTAAGAAAGCATCACAGGCAGCTCTAGCCCTATAAGTCACTGCCATCAGAGTTATACATGTGCCCCCAGTACAATTATCCTATAAGCCACAGACATTAACACCAGTGTAAACAATATCTACAAACATATACTTTTACTGAGAGTTAAAATACATAACTTATAACAAATTTCTTTAGGGACTTTTCCTATAAGAAAAGATGGGGTCAAAAAAGGGAGTCACTCTATAGTTGGACTATAAAGAAAGCTGAGTGCAAAATAATTGATACTTCTGAACTGTGGTGTTGGAGAAGACTCTTAAGAGTCTCTTGGACAGCAAGGAGATTCAACCAGTCCATCCTAAAGGAAATCAGTCCTGAATATTCATTGGAAGGACTGATGTTGAAGCTGAAACTCCAATACTTCAGCCACCTGATGCGAAGAGCCAACTCATTTGAAAAGACCCTGATGCTGGGAAAGATTGAAGGAGGGAAGGGAAGGGGGACAACAGAGGATAAGATGGTTGGATGGCATCACCAACTCAGTGGACATGAGTTTGAGTAAACTCCGGGAGTTGGTGATGGACAGGGAGGCCTGGCGTGCTGCAGTCCATGGGGTCGCAAAGAGTCGGTCACGACTGAGTGACAGAACTGAACTAACTAGTAGAGGCAGTGCAGAGGACAGGTCAGAGATCCATGTGGGAAGTGTTTCCCCTGTCCTAAACAAGTATTTCCTAGAGGATTATGTGGTGGGTCCTCTAAGATGGTGAATGGATTCGCAAGTGAAACATGGAGACATAGTCTAGACCTACAACCTCTTAAATGATTTTGGCTCCCAGTGACCCCAATCAAACTAAGACCTGCTTTTCTCAGTGTTTTGCTTTTTTTTTTTTTTAATACAAATTGTTGTAAATGGAAACTTTCCACCTAAAATAATTTTTGTAGATATCAAATTTGGATGCCTTGTTCTATCACACTGCTTCTACCCACCTGAAGCTGATGAAAAATACCATGATACTTAAATAAAATACTTAAATAAGCTCAGTACACCAGGCCTTTTCAGACATGCATGTTTCTTTCTTCAGCAATCAAAACTGAGATGTATTTTACAAACAATCAACAACACTGGTCAGCAAACTACAGCCAACCACGTGTTTTGTAAAGAAGTCTATTGGACACAGCCACAGTCAATCTTTATGTTGTGTCTATAGCAGCTTTCACATACAAAAGCAAAGGTAAGTAGTTGCAACCAAAAAAAAAGACTATGAAGCCTAAAGTATTTACTATCTGACCCTTTTACAGAAAGTTACTCATTCCGTCTTGTCTAAGATGGCAGCTTTTAATACTAACAATAATAGCTACCATGAAAACCCTTCCTAACACTTAAAAGGCCCTACACTTCCTCCTCAGCAAACTATTCAGTAAACTTCATTGTGTGTGTGTGTGATGCTAAATCTAGAGGATTATGTGAAGTAGACCTGACTAATGAGATCTCTTCAAGAAAATTAGAGATACCAAGGGAACATTTCATGCAAAGATGGGCTCGATAAAGGACAGAAATGGTATGGACCTAATGGAAGCAGAAGATATTAAGAAGAGCTGGCCAGAATACACAGAAGAACTTTACAAAAAAGATCTTCATGACCCAGATAATCATGATGGTGTGATCACTCACCTAGAGCCAGACATCTTGGAATGTGAAGTCAAGTGGGCCTTAGAAAGCATCACTACAAACAAAGCTAGTGGAGGTGATGGAATTCCAGTTGACCTATTTCAAATCCTGAAAGATGATGCTGTGAAAGTGCTACACTCAATACGCCAGCAAATTTAGAAAACTCAGCAGTGGTCACAGCACTGGAACAGGTCAGTTTTCATTCCAATCCCAAAGAAAAGCAATGCCAAAGAATGTTTAAACTACCACACAATTGCACTCAACTCACACGCTAGCAAAGTTAACACTCAAAATTCTCCAAGCCAGGCTTCAGCAATACATGAACCGAGAACTTCCAGATGTTCAAGCTGGTTTTAGAAAAGGCAGAGGAACCAGAGATCAAATTGCCAACATCTGCTGGATCATCAAAAAAGCAAGAGAGTTCCAGAAAAACATCTATTTCTGCTTTATTGACTATGCCAAAGCCTTTGGCTGTGTGGATCACAATAAACTGTGGAAAATTCTTCAAGAGATGGGAATACCAGACCACCTGACCTGCCTCTTGAGAAACCTGTATGCAGGTCAGGAAGCAACAGCTAGAACTGGACATGGAACAACAGACTGGTTCCAAATAGGAAAAGGAGTCCGTCAAGGCTGTATATTGTCACCTTGCTTGTTAACTTCTATGCAGAGTACATCATGAGAAACGCTGGGCTGGAAGAAGCACAAGTTGGAATCAAGATTGCCAGGAGAATTATCAATAACCTCAGATATGCAGATGACACCACCCTTATGGCAGAAAGTGAAGAGGAACTAAAAAGCCTCAAAGAGGAGAGTGAAAAAGTTGGCTTAAAGCTCAGCATTCAGAAAACGAAGATCATGGCATCTGGTCCCATCACTTCATGGGAAATAGATGGGAAAACAGTGGAAACAGTGTCAGACTTTATTTTTGGGGGCTCCAAAATCACTGCAGATGGTGATTGCAGCCATGAAATTAAAAGATGCTTACTCCTTGGAAGAAAAGTTATGACCAACCTAGATAGCATATTCAAAAGCAGAGACATTACTTTGCCAACCAAGCTCTGTCTAGTCAAGGCTATGGTTTTTCCAGTGGTCATGTATGGATGTGAGAGTTGGACTGTGAAGAAAGCTGAGCACCGAAGAATTGATGGTTTTGAACTGTGGTGCTGGAGAAGACTCTTGAGGGTCCCTTGGACTGCAAGGAGATCCAACCAGTCCATCCTAAAGGAGATCAGTCCTGGGGGTTCATTGGAAGGAATGATGCTGAGGCTGAAACTCCAATACTTTGGCCCCTTCATGCGAAGAGTTGACTCACTGGAAAAGACTCTGATGCTGGGAGGGATTAGGGGCAGAAGAAAGGGATGACCGAGGATGAGATGGCTGGATGGCATCACTGACTTGATGCACATGAGTTTGGGTGATCTCCGGCAGTTGATGATGGACAGGGAGGCCTGGTGTGCTGAGATTCATGGGGTCGCAGAGTCGGACACACTGAGTGACTGAACTGAACTGATCACTCATAAGTGCTGACCCTACTGGACTTCCAAGGAAAGTGAATATCCTTTCAGTCTGTATACAGTTCTGGCCATCAGGGATCCCACCATGGTTGGTCTTTAGCTCAGTCCACTAAACCGCGAGTTAGTTTGTTAAGCTAGGCTGTCCACATTTTCAAAACTCATGGCAGGCATGTACATTTCTGGCTAGCAGTTTCCAAGAAATACTTTTGTTGTAATTCTAAAGCTCTGAAAGCTGAGCTTTCAGTATTGCATTATTGTCTCCTTATCTATGATCTTTTTGTGATGGGAAGAGAAAAGCAGCCACTGCCTTCTCCTTGACCTGTTTTACTTCCAGCTAGGCAAAAAGTCTAGTGGTAAACTACTCCATTACAGGTATGCTGTTCAGTGTCTTTTATATTAAATACAATGACTGATTTAAATACAGTTAACACTGTCCTTATGGGAGCCTTAGTCTCTACTAAGGCTGTTCACTCATCATCATTTTTATGCCTATCTAGTAATGTGACAAACTTTAACTAAAAGTGATTAAGAGTTACAGTGTTCACTGTGGCTTTAAGCATCCAAGTTCCTCAATAAAAGAAGAAATAAAATTTTACCAAGGTAATTCTTTTCAGTTAATCATAAAAGTTTCCAAGATATATAAAAAAAAGATCAGTTTATAAACTCTTTTATAACCTACAGCTACTCTCATGCCAATTGATTTTTCAGACCAATAAGTATTTCAACAACTGTCTACATTGGGATGTTCAGCAAATATCCCAAAGGAAACCGAAAAAAAAATCCATGAGTTTGAGTGAACTCCGAGAGATGGTGATAGACAGAGAGGCCTGGCGTGATGCGATTCATGGGGTCACAAAGAGTCGGACACGACTGAGCGACTGAACTGAACTGAACTGAATGGCTTCTTAAAGAAAATTTTCCTTCTGCAGCTGTAATTGTAAGGAATAAAATTATAGCAGTGAGTTAAACAGATGCCATAGGTACTGGATTACAACAGAAGAAAGAATGCTGTGCATTCACTGCTTTTTTTTTTTTTTTACTTTATTTTACTTTACAATACTGTATTGGTTTTGCCATACATTGACATGAATCCACCATGGGTGTACATGAGTTCCCAATCATGAATCCCCCTCCCACCTCCCACTCCATATCATCTCTCTGGATCATCCCCGTGCACCAGCCCCAAGCACCCTGTATTGATCCATTCACTGCTTTTAAACAATTAAAAGAATGTTAAGACTTGGTCCACATGTGGAAAAAGGGAACACTTTTTATAAGAATCTGAATTAATCCCTGGAAACTAGACAACTTTCATAATATGCCATCTCCATGATTTTAAGACAATATAAAAGAAATATTAATATATGTGACAGTTAATTTTATGTATTAAGTGCTCTAGCCACAGGTTGCCCAAACATTTAAACACTATTCTGGGCATCTATGGGGTCGCACAGAGTTGGACCCGACTGAAGCAATTTAGCAGCAGCAGCAGCAGCAGCTGGGTGTTTCTGTGAGGGTGTGTTTGGAAGACTTTAACACTTAAATAGGGAGACTGAATAAAGCAGCTGAAAGACCTGAGTAGAACAAAAGACTGACCCTCTCCCAAGGTAATGGCTCAAAATCCTTTAAGTTAGGCTTCAGCAGTACATGAACCAAGAACTTGCAGATGTACAAGCTGGACTTAGAAAAGGCAGAGGAATCAGAGATCAAATTGCCAACATCTGTTGGATCATAGAAAGAGCAAGGGAAATCCAAAAAAAAATCTACTCTGCTTCATTGACTACATTAAAGCCTCTGACTGTGTGGATCACAAAGAACTGTGAAATTCTTAAAAAGATGGGAATACCAGACCACCTTGCCTGTCTTCTGAGAAACCTGTATGTAGGTCAAGAGCAACAGTCAGAACCAGACATGGAACAACAAACTGGTTCAAAATTGAGAAAGCAGTATGTCAAGGCTGTATATTGTCAGCTTGCTTTAACTTACATGCAGAGGACATCATGCAAAATGCTGGACTGGATGACTCAACAAGATGTAATCAAGATTGCCAGAAGAAATATCAACAACCTCAGATATGCAGATACCACTCTAATGGCAGAAAGTGAAGAGGGACCAAAGAGCCTCTTGATCAGGGTGAAAGAGGAGAGTGAAAAACCTGGCTTAAAACTCAACATTCAAAAAACTAAGATCACGGCTTCTGGTCCCATTACTTCATGGCAAATAGATGGGGCAAATGTGGAAACAGTAACATATTTTATTTTGGGGGCTCCAAAATCACTGTAGACAGTGACAAAATTAAATGATACTTGCTCCTTGGAAAAAAGCAATGACAAACCTAGACGGCATATTAAAAACCAGAGACATCACTTTGCTGACATTAAAGCTATGGTTTTTTTAGTAGTCATGCACAGATGTGAGAGCTGGACCATAAAGAAGGCTGAGCACTGAAGAACTGATGCTTTTGAACTGTGGTGTTGGAGAAGACTCTTGAGAGTCCCTTGGACAGCAAGGAGATCAAACCAGTCAATCCTAAAGGAAATCAATCCTGAATATTCAGTAGAAGGACTGATGCTGAAGCTAAAGCTCCAATACTTTGGCCACCTGACGCAAAGAGCCGATTCACTGGAAAAGACTCTGATGCTAAAAAAGACTGAAGGCAGGAGAAGGTGGTGACAGAGAATGAGATGGTTGGATGGCATCACCGACTCAATGGACATGAGTTTGACGAAACTCTGGGAGATAGTGAAGGACATGGACGCTTGGTGTGCTGCATTCCATGGGGTCTCAAAGAGTCAGACATGACTTAGTGACTGAACAACAAATCCCAAATAAGAGGGAATTCTTCCAGGCTAACTGCCTTCCGGCTGGGACATGGAAGGGTGGGTGGTGGAGAGGAGACAGATGGAGATGTTTTTGTTTTTCCTGCTATCACACTTGATCTGATACAGTAGTTCTTACTGGGTGTTGAGACTGAGAGCCTAAGAGAACCATGGGCTCTCATATGTCTTCATTTTGCTAACTGCAGATCTTGGAACTTCTCAGCCTCCATAGTCACATGAGCCAATTCTTTATAATACATCTTGTGTGTGTGTGTGTATACATATACATCCAAATGGTTCTGTTACTCAATAACCCTAAGACTAACCTGATACCAAAAGTGGGATGCTGCTATAGCCAATACCTAAACTTTGTGGAGGAGAAGGACATGGCAACCTACTCCAGTGTTCTTGCCTGGAGAATCCCAGGGACGGGGGAGCCTGGTAGGCTGCCGTCTATGGGGTTGCACAGAGTCGGACATGACTGAAGTGACTTAGCAGCAGCAGCAGCAGCAAACTTTGTGGAAGTGGCTTTGGAACTAGGTGACAATTAGAGGCTGAAAGAGTTGAGGTACATACTAGAAAAAGCAAGAAGAGACTGCTGGTAGAAATAGGGAATGTAAATGTGAGTTTGCTGAGGACTTAAAAAGAAAGGAAGAGAGCTGGAGAGAAAGCTTCTATCAGAGGATATATAAATTGACTAATCTACAGTACAGAGTTTCTAATGCTGAGCTTTGCATAAGTAGAATAAATTCCATTTGGGCATAGTGTGTAATTCTTTTAAAATATGGAATGTTTTTATCACTTGCACAGGTTCGGGAATCCACCACCAACTTAATTACTTTAAAAATGTACTATATTCAGATTTTGTCCCATCCTGTATCTGTAGTATTTTTCAAAAATTCATTCATTTCATATAAGGTGTTAAACTTGTTAGTATAAACTTGTTCACAATATCCCCTTAGTATCCTTTTAAAGTATCAAGAATACGTAGTAACTTCTCCTTCACTCTTGAATTATTTATGTCTTCTTTTTCTCTTGATTAGTCTATGCAGCAATATATAATTTAGTAGCAATATATAATTTTCTTTTCAGACATTCAACATTTTCTGGGCAAATTTTTCTGCTAATAAAGTGTTATATTTCACAGATTTTTGCTCTTATTTTCTTTATTCCATTCCTTGCACTCACTTTGCATTTACTTTGTTCTTTTTCTAGCTTCTTAAGTCACTGATCATAGACCTTTTCTAAAATAAGCACTTAAGGCTATAAATTTCCTTCTAAACTCTGCTTTAGCTGCATCTCACAAATGTTTATTTTGCTGAGATGAATTTGAAAAGATTTAGGTAGTGGCTTGTAAGAGTTGATATTAGTAAGATGCAATTTCTACCTCAAGTTATCTATAGATAGAGTAAAATCTCA
Source organism: Oryx dammah (assembly GCF_014754425.2). Taxonomy (NCBI): domain Eukaryota; kingdom Metazoa; phylum Chordata; class Mammalia; order Artiodactyla; family Bovidae; genus Oryx; species Oryx dammah. The sequence goes on along the minus strand of NW_024070185.1, from coordinate 83,968,675 downwards.
AAATAAACACTACCCAGGTTTTCTTTTTTTCTTTCTTTTTGCAAATGAGAAACTGATCCTAAAATTTAAGTGGAAATGCAGAGGACTATCCAAAGCAACCCTGAAAAAAAAAGGATAAGACTTACACTACCTGACTTCAAGATTTTCAGTGATCCTATAGTAGCACAGACAGTATGGTTCGGTTTAAGGATAGACATACTAATCAAAGGAATAGAAGAGAGAATGTAAAATAAACCCAAACTTAGCCAGTGATTAGATATTCAACAAAGCAATCCAATGAGAGAAACACAAGACTTTTCAACAAATGGGGCTAGAGCCACTGTGTATCCACATGGGAAAACAACAACAAGAACAAAACCTTGATTCCTGCCTCACACCATATACAAAAGTTAATTCAAGATGAACTGTAGATCTAATATAAAAGCAGCTAAAACTAAACAGCATTTAAAAGAAAATATAGATGACAAAAAAATTTAAGAAAGGAAAAAGACTTCCTCAATATTAAAATATCAAAAGTTATTGTTAAGAAAATGAACACAAAAGCTTCAGACTGAGGATATTTGCAAAATGTACAAATGACAATGGACTGGTATCGAGGATTAATAAGGAATTCATAAAACTCAATAATGAAAAATAATGCACGTGGTGGGGGGCAGTAAGGAGAGGTGGAATGTATGCAGAGAGTAACATGGAAACAAATACATCATCATATGTAAAATAGACAGCCAATGGGAATTTGTTGTGTGATTCAGGGAACTCAAATGGAGCACTGTAACAACCTAGAAGGGTGAGATGGGGAGGGAGGTGAGAAGGAGGTTCAACAGAGGGGACATAGGTATATCTATGGCTGATTCATGTTGATGTTTGGCAGAAACCAAGACAATATTGTACAGCAATTATCCTTCAATTAAAAATAAATAAATTTAATTATAAAAATCAATGCAGAAAAACTAGAAGAAATATTTGAATGTATACTTCACAAAGTATATGATATATATAAAAGATCAAAAAGCACACAGAAGGACTCAACCTCATTAACCATGAGCAAAATGGAAACCCCCTATGAGATAACTCTATACATCCATCACCAAAGATAAAATGAAAACTGTTGGGGAGGATGTGAAGTGACAAGAACTCTCACATGTTTGTTGATCATGGAAATGAGAAATTGTACAACCACTTTGGAAAAGGTCTAGTCATTTCTTATAAAACTACATGTACAGTTACCCTATGACTCAGTGTATGCACTAAATAGTATCCCACCAAAATGAATGTCAACCTGGAACATATGAATGTGGCCTTATTTTCAGAGTCTTCACAGATGTTATCAAGTTAAGATGAGGTTATACTCCAATTAGACTGAGTTTTGATCCAATGACTGGTATCCTTACAAGGAGAGGGAGATCTGGATACAGAGACACTTAGAAGGAAGAAGGCTGTATAACCACAGAGGCAGAGATTAGAGTGATGCTGCTATAAGACAAGGAACACTAAGGATTGCCAACAACCACGAGAAGCAAAGAGAGAGGCACAGAACAGACTCCCTTTCAGAACCTCCAGAAAGAACCAATCCCATCAACAGGCTGATTTTGAACTGTGAAAGAATAAATTTCTTTTTTTAAGCTTCTCAGTTTGTGGTAACTAATTAAATCAACCATAGGAAACTAATACATCCTAGGTATGTATCCAAAGCAAATGGAAAACAAAGGTTTGTTGAAAACAAGCAAAAAATTACCATAAGAATATTAACAGCAGCTTTTTCAAAACAACTTAAAACTGGAAGCCATCAACGTGTTTCTCAAGGAGAATGGATAAACAGTCATATATATATATTCATATGATGGTACATTATTTGATGTTAAAGAAATAATAGACTACTGATGTATGCCATGGCATGGATGATGCTTAAAAAATATACTGAGTGAAAGAAGACTTACACAAAAAAGAAAGTATTATATGATTCCCTTTATGCAAAATTGTACAGCAGGTAAAACTAATCTATGATGAAATAAAATCAGAAAAACAGTGGTACCTCTGAGAGGTGGGAGCAGGGGTTTACTGGGATGGGCCACAAGGGAACTATCTGGATAACAGTAATCTGCATTTTGATAAAGTTTGTGTTATAGAGACGTATGCATTGTTTGAATTCACAGACTAGTATATTTAAAATGTTGCATTTCCAGTAAATAAATTCTACCTTAAAAGAAACAAACAACTCTAGTTAATGATATTCATGCTATCCATTATTCCTGGGGCCAATCAACTTTAATGGTGCCCACCAAGCTAAAATGAACTATCAGAAGTTGGCCCTTTTAAAACTGCAGTGTTCAAAGATGCTCAAGTGGACACCCTGGACCTGAGTCTGTAGGTCCCTGCCTGCCGACCACCAGTATGCGCTAACCTAGGAAGAAACTATGTCTTTCCTCTCACCACTTGTTAAGATTGTCTTTGCCAGAACCACTTGGTAATCAGATTAGATTAGATCTTAAGACACACTCACACCTGCCAACCACTCAGGGAAAATGATTGTCTGAGGAGAATAGTAGATGCTAAGGACATGTCAGGAAGACCTCATAAAATGACAGCAATATCCACCTATGAACAGGTCCTCATAAGCTCTTAATCTACCCATGGGGAGAATGCAAGTCTCTCTGCAAGAAGAGTAAAGCCTTGCTACAGTGAACTTACTCAGATTCACTGAGCTACTCAGCTCTCCTCAGAGAAGAACTGCTTGTACTAAACTTCTTACTTCCACCAACTAAGGAGATACTGCTAGATATCTGATAGGATGGCTAAAATTAAAAAAAATAATAATAATGTTAACACCAAATCCTGACACAAATGCAGAAAAACTGGATCACTCAAACACTGTTGATGGGAATATAAAATGGTATAGCCATTCTGGAAATTGAGTATGGCATTTTATTATAAAACTAAACCTGTAGTTACCATATAGGCCAGCAACTTTCACTTTGGGGCATTTATACCAGAAATAAAAACCATACATTCACACAAAAACCTACACACAAATGTCCACACCAACTTTATTCTTAATAGCCAAAAATATAAGGATCTCAAATGTTCTTGAACGGTTTAACAAACTGTAGTATTGATACATTCATACCATGGACTACTACTCAGCAATAAAAGAAATAAAATACTAGTACATACAACAATTTGTATGGATATCAAAAGAAAAAAAAACAATCTCCAAAGTTAACATATGATGTGACTTCTTTTATATAACATTCTTGAAATGACAAAACTATAGACAGAGAATAGATTAATGGTTGCCAGATGAAGAGAGGGGAAGAGTGAGGGTGTAGGCTGTGACTATAAAAGGGTAGCAGAAGGGGGATTCTTGTGATGGAACTGTCCTGTATCTTGGAATACAGTGGTAGTTACATGAATGTACATATATAAAATTTCAAAGAACTAAATAAATATACACATATACACAAAATGAAGGTAAAACTGATGAAATCTGAATGTCAGTGCATTGCATTAACAGAAATAAAAGGCTGATTTAATGACAAAAATGTGTAATTTACTAAATTATAATAAAAGCCTAAAAAAGAAAAACACAATGATCATCTGTAAAGATGCCACAAAAAAATGACAAAATCCAACATCCATTCCCAGTAAAAACTCATCAATAAGGAATAGAAAGGAAGCTTGTCAAGCTGATGAACAGTAGCTATAAAACTTACACTTAGGAGAAAAGCATTCCCCATAAGATCAGGAGCAAGGAAAGGATGTCTCCTTTCACCACTATTTAAATTCATCATTGCACTCATGTTCTCACCTATGCAATGAGGCAAGAAAAAGAAATTGAAGACACAAAGAATGGAAAGAAGTGAAGTATACTTACTTACAAATAATTAGTCATTTATGTAGAAAATCATATAGAATCTACAAAACTACTAGGATGACAAGTTTTGCAAGTTTACCAGATACAAGATCAGAATAGATAAATTAATTTTATTTCTATATGCTATCAACAAACAATTGAAATTTTAAATAGCACAAAAAATATGAAACAGAGAGGGATAAATCTGATAAGATGCATAAGACCTTTGTATGAAAAACTATACAACAATGCTGACAAATATTAAGTCCCATAAAAATAGAGGGACTGAGTTCATGTACTGGATGACAGAGTATATGACTTACATGTAAATTCTCCTCAAACTGATGTAGATTCAACTCAATCCTAATCAATATTCCAACAGGCATTTTGTTGAAAATTGTCAAGCTGATTCTAAAATCCATGTGGAAATGCAAAGTATCTAGCACAAGTAAAACAACTTTAAAAAAGAAAAAATGTTCGAGGATTTATACTAAGTTCCAGACTTCTTACAAAGCTGTAGTAATCAAGACTATGTGTTACTGACATCAAGATGGATAAAGAGAAGAGTGGAAAAAAAGAGTATATATTAGATATAGACCCATACACAATTAACTTACACAAAGGTGCACAGGAAATTCAAAGGAAGAGTTGACTTTTCAATAAATAGTGCTAGAAAAAATTGGGTATTTGTATACAAAAGGAAAAAAAAAGAAAAATTATACTTAAATCCAGACCTGGTAGCAAGTAAAAAAAATTTACTCAAAATAAGACTTAGATCTAAATGAAAAGTAAAAATTATAAAACTTTTAAAAGGAAAAATGTATGAAACTCTTTTTGGCCTTCATTTTGGAAAGATTTCCTAAGTAAGTCACCAAAAGTTAAATTCACGAGAATAAAATTGAAACTTGGACTTCACCAAAATTAAGAAATTCTCATTGAAAAACACTACTAAGAAGATAAAAAGCAAGACACAAAGAAAATACTTAAAAATCAAATAATGGACTTCTATACAGACTATATGAAGAACTTGCAAAATTCAATACAAACAAGAAACCAACTTTTCAAATTGGCCAAAGATTTGAGACGACAAAGAAGATATCACCAAAGAAGATATACAGACAGCAAATAAGCACTTGAAAAGACTATCAACATCACAAGTCATTAAGAAAATGTCAGGTAAAACCATATAAGATGTTACTGCACAGTTATAGAAGTGTCTAAAATTAAAATCATAATATCAAGTGTTGACAAATATGTGAAGCATTCGGCACTCTCACACACTGCTGGTGGGAATGTGAAATAGTGCAGCTACTTGGTGAGTTTCATTAAAAATTAAACATACCCTGTATCATCCATCCCAGCCATTCCACTCCCAGGTGCTTATCCAAAAGAAATGAAAGCTATGCTTACACAAATGCTTTTCATGAATGTTCATATAGTCTTTATTTGTAATCATCAAAACTGGAGACTATTGAAATTTCTTTAGCCCATGAATGGCTAAATAATTGTGATATCTAAATTACTACTCAGCAATCAAAAGAAATGAACTGTTGACACACCCAACATTGTGGATAAAATTCAAAATAATTACACTGGGTGAAAGAATTAACATGATTAATTTACATGAATTCTAATGCAAACAAATCTATGACAGAAAGCAGTCAGTGGCTGTCTGGGTAAGGGAGGGAGGGGAGGACAGGGAGGGGCAGGAGATAGAAATTATAGTGAGGCACAAGGAAACTCTGCAGTGATAGGTATGCTCAGAATCTGGATTATCATGATGGTTTTATGACTGTACAGATATCAAAACTTAACAAATTTTACCTTATACCTCCTAGCATAAGGTATGATACCTTGCATAAGGTATGATACCTTATACCTCCTAGCATAAGGTATCATACCTTATACCTCCTAGTATAAGATATCATACCTTATACCATAATAATATTTTTCTATTATATTATAATTATAGTTTAATAAAAGTTCTTTTTTTATAAGAAAAAAACATTGAGTTTGCTATAAAGTACAAGTATAGATATATGGTTGTATTTAAAAGCAAAAATAAATAAATAAAAAATAAAATGCCAAGAATGTTGAAAATAAATGAAAAAAAAAGGCAGAAATTTATACTTACCTCCCAACATTCACATAAAATTAATTCCACCTGGATTAAAGATCTAAATGTTTCCAGAATGTATACTGAATTTCTACAGTTCAATAACAGAAATAGCCCAAATCAAAAGTAGGAACATACCCTGAACAGACAAGTCACAGAAAAGGAAACACCAATGACCAAGTCAATATAGGAAAAGATGCTCACTCCCTCTGGAAAGCAAAATCCCTATGATATTTCACCACAAACCAAACAGATGGGTGAAAAATGTGAGGATGTGGAACAAGAACTCATCACTGCTGCTGGGAGTGTAATATGGCATTGAACAGCTTCAGAACACATGTGGTATAACCTAATCAGGTTGAGGCTACCCACAGCCATGAACCAGTCTCTGTGCATCTTGAGAGAAACCCTTGTATGTGTTTCCAAGGAAGAAATAAGAATATACAGCAACATTATTTCATAGACAAAAATTAGAAATAACTCAAATGTCAAAAGAAGAGAAATGATAATTCAACTGCATTAAAATATTCATATAATGAAATCAATATATAACAAATGTTAAAAGTATAAACTAAACTTGCACATTTTAATATGAATCTCACATATAGCTGGTGAAGGAGGTATACAATATAGTACTATGTGCAGAAAAGTTTACCAACATGCAAAAGAACTCTATATATGGTTAAAAGATCCACTGAAGGGATAAAAAAGCTAAGGGCAGTCACAGGCATGCTAATGCAGAAGTCGGATTCTCAGAGGCAGGGCGAAGGAGCGAGACACAACCAGGAAAGGTATCGGCTATCACCTGGTCTTATATAATGGTATATTTCTTAGTCTGCAAGCTTCCCTGGTAGCTCAGTCAGTAAAGAATCTGCCTGCAGTGCAGGAGACCCATGTTCAATCCCTGGGTCAGGAAGATTCTCTAGAGAAGGAAATGGCAACCCACTTGTTAGAGAAATAAAATAGAAGTAGTCTTGTCCAGGCTTCAGAAGCAAAAGAGCAGAGCGGGCCTCTGCCCTTGCTTCTGACCTACCTGGACACTGCCCTGACTGCTGCTGTGGGTGTCAGCTACACCTGCTCTGAGTGTCAGCCACACTTGCTGTGAGTGTCAGAAGAGAAACACAATAGATATCGATAGGGAGCAGATTTTGGAATTTCTTAAGCTCCTGGAGGGGGCCTGGCCAACCAAGCCCTGACCTTAACAACATTCCAACTTTTACATGACAAAAAAAACAGCATAACATGAAACCAGAATTGGAATTTGCTCACAGATTGATGATGAGCATCCTGTTTGCATCCTAGGATTATAAACGGGAACCCCAAACTGCAATCTTTGAAGTCTCACCCACGGAGCAGACACTGTGCCTGGGACCTTTTCCCAACTGGGACTCCAGATGTGCTGTGACATGGGACTTCCCAGCACTGTTTAAGTCTGAATGTTGGTGAAAATCCAAATTGGTGATATATCCTCTGCTCTCTTTCACTCTTCTTTCAATGTTAGTATATTGAAAGTAAGCCAGATAATTCTCTAATAAATATTTTTATTATTTATTTGTATATAATGCATGGCTTATTTTGTTGACAAATCCTTTGAACCTGAGACAAAAGTGAAAACTTTCAGCAGAACACCACTACAGTATTCTTGACTGGAAAATCCCATGGACAGAGGAGCCTGGTGGGCTACAGTCCATGGGGTCGCAAGAGTCAGACATGACTTAGTCGTTAAATCACCACCACCACTTAGGCTGCATGGGAAGGCAAACTGGCACTAATTGTATAATTCTTCACACTCTGTTATAATTTAAATAACACATCATAAAAGAAACAAAGTTATGGGAACTTACTGGGTAGAACTGCTGCATGAAAACATTATCAGTTTAAAAACAAAAACTGGACAGAATCTAGCAGGGAAAGATGACTTAGTCTCAGAGGACAAGTGTTATGTTCAAGATCAGGTCAACCAACAAAAGTTCAAGAATGGGAAGATCTTAGAAGTGTTGGACAAGGGACACCAAGTGAGTGGAGGTTGCTCTGTTGAAGGGGGTGGCCAGGGAAGCCCTCTCTGGGCTGAGGAGGATGGCATGGAAGGCAGGCCTGAGGAAGAGCTTCCTCCTCAGAAGCTTACAGATGCTCCTTTTTCCTTACCTGCGGAGCACCTCACTGCCCTGATCCTTGTCTGCCTGCTGTTTTCCACTTACCTGCACAAAGGTCCAGAAGACATTCACTCTCCTCTCTCCAGGGCTCGTCTCCTTGTTCCAGTTGTATGATGAGTTTTGGTTTAGGAAAGGCAATTCCTACTCACAGGGGAAAAAAATCAAGGTGACCTTTGGTTAGTGGCTTAAGAGGCTATCACAGAATTCAGAGTCAGCCAGGGAATGCAATGACTCAGAAGCGGATAGGAAAGCCAGGCAGGGGACATGGATGGGGACAAAGATTTTCTGAATGCTGAGAAAAGATGACTAAGGGGTGGGAGGAATCCTGGATCTAAAGGCAGTATATGATTCTCCCCTGTGCTTGAATGAATACAAATCCTCTGCTATCTGAAGCAAGATCACTTTAGAGGAGGGCCTGGCCTTGGAAGGGGCCTAGAAATGCAGTGTCATATCACACAAATGCACACACATGCACGACTTCACCATTTCCAACTCTACAGGATCCAGACATTCTCTGAGGTATAGAGAAAATATTGTTTCTTTCTGAGCCAAAAGGATGGTGGCTACTCCATTAAATCTTAAGAGGCCTACAGGCAGAGTCTGAGACGTGGGACAGGTCATCCTTACCCAGCGACACCATATGGCTGTAGTTCTCCAGCATTACATCCCGATACAGGGTCCTCTGAGCAGGACTCAGTAGTTTCCACTCCTTCTGGGTGAAGGCCACAGCCACATCCCTGAATGCCATTAATGCCTATAACACAAACATATCCTTGCTCACCCAGAAACCACACAGGCCCACTAGTCAACTTAACCTAAGTAACCAACTAGGGCTGAGGCAGCAATAAGGCTGGCATGGGACATCAGGTGAGATCCATAGACCCTGCTTTCAACCGGAATCCTTTGCTATGTATTCAAGACTACTAAACCTCTTCCCACATTGCTGGGGGCTTCTATTCAGGGGTTCTCTATTCTGTTCTATCAATCTCTAAATCTATGATGCTGTGGAAAACACTGTTTTGATTAACGCAGCTATACCATAGGTCTTGAAATCAGATAGATGGATTCTTCCTCCTTTAGTCTTCATTTTAAAGGATTATTTTAGCTATTCTAAGGCATATTCCTTTCCACAAAAAATTTTAGAATAATCTCCCCTGTATCTACTAAAAAATGTTTCTGGAATTTGTACAAGATTTGCATTAAACCTGTATATCAATTTAGGAAGAACCGACATCTTTATCATGTTGACTCTTCAAATCTATGAACATGAGATGAGATGTCTCTCCATTTACTGAGATGTTCTTTGATTTCTTTCAACAGCTATTGTGGTTTTCAGTATAAAAATCTACATATGCTTTGTTAAATAACTGATACCTAAAAATTCCTTTTTCTTTTTTTAGTGATTTTAATAGTACTGTATTTTTAGTTTAGTGACCAATTGTTCATGATACAGAACAATTGCCATGATATAGTAATAAACTGTATGCTTATCCTGAATTTGGCAACCTGGTGGAACTCACTAGCTTTAGGAGTTTTTTTTTTTTCCTCCTAGATTCCTTAAGATTTCCTATGTAGACAATTCCTTATAATCTATATGTATTTTATTTCCTGTTTTTGCCTTACTGTAGAACTTCTAGCACAATAATGAATAAGAGTGGTAAGAACAGACATCCTTGCCTTGTACTTGAATGAGAAGGAAACATAATGTCTCAAAGCATTAAAATACTGCTCCACAAAGATACCACATCACACTCATTAGGATAGCTATTACCAAAGAAACAGGAAAGAACATTTTGGGAGGATGTGGAGAAACTGGAGTAGAAATTGGAGTAGGAAATGGCAACCCACTCCAGTATTTCTGCCTTGAAAATTACATGGACAGAAGAGCCTGGCAGGCTACAGTCCACGGGGTCACAAAGAGTCGGACATGACTGAGCACACACACATGGAGAAACTGGAACCTCTACTTACTGTTGTGGGAAAGGTAAAATGATGTCGTTTCTGTGGGAAAGAGTTTAGCAGTTCCTCAAAAGTTAAATATATCAATTTTAAAAACAAAGTTCAATTTATCATATGATCAAGCAATTTGAACCGTGGGTGTATACCCTCAAAGAATCAAAAGCAAGAATTCAATATACTCATACACCAATGTCCATAATGTGAATAATGTCCAGCATTATTCACAATAGGCCAAAGGTGGAAACAACCCTAATGTTCACCAACAGACAAACAGATAAGAAAATGTAGTACATATATACACATAACTGTACAGTCAGCAAAAACAAGACCAGGAGCTGACTGTGGCTCAGATCATGAACTCCTTATTGCCAAATTCAGACTTAAATTGAAGAAAGTAGGAAAAACCACTAGACCATTCAGCTATGATCTAAATCAAATCCCTTATGATTATACAGTGGAAATGAGAAATAGATTTAAGGGACTAGATCTGATAGATAGAGTGCCTGATAAACTATGGACGGAGGTTCATGACATTGTACATGAGACAGGGATCAAGACCATCCCCATAGAAAAGAAATGCAAAAAACCAAAATGGCTGTCTGGGGAGGGCTTACAAATAGCTGTGAAGAGAAGAGAAGTGAAAAGCAACGGAGAAAAGGGAAGATATAAGCATCTGAATGCAGAGTTCCAAAGAATAGCAAGAAGAGATAAGAAAGTCTTCCTCAATCATCACTGCAAAGAAATAGGGGAAAACAACAGAATGGGAAAGACTAGAGATCTGTTCAAGAAAATTAGCGATACCAAGGGAACATTTCATGCAAAGATGGGCTCGATAAATGACAGAAATGGTATGGACCTAACAGAAGCAGAAGATATTAAGAAGAGCTGGCCAGAATACACAGAAGAACTGTACAAAAAAGATCTTCATGACCCAGATAATCATGATGGTATGATCACTCACCTAGAGCCAGACATCCTGGAATGTGAAGTCAAGTGGGCCTTAGAAAGCATCAACATGAACAAAGCTAGTGGAGGTGATAGAATTCCAGTTGACCTATTTCAAATCCTGAAAGATGATGCTGTGAAAGTGCTACACTCAATATGCCAGCAAAATTGGAAAACTCAGCAGTGGCCACAGGACTGGAAAAGGTCAGTTTTCATTCCAATCCCAAAGAAAGGCAATGCCAAAGAATGCTCAAACTACCACACAATTGCACTCATCTCACACGCTAGCAAAGTAACACTCAAAATTCTCCAAGCCAGGCTTCAGCAATACATGAACCGAGAACTCTCTGATGTTCAAGCTGGTTTTAGAAAAGGCAGAGAAACCAGAGATCAAATTGCCAACATCCTCTGGATCATCGAAAAAGCAAGAGAGTTCTAGAAAAACATCTATTTCTGCTTTATTGACTATGCCAAAGACTTTGACTGTGTGGATCACAACAAACTGTGGAAAATTCTTCAAGAGATGGGAATACCAGACCACCTGACCTGCCTCTTGAGAAACCTATATGCAGGTCAGGAAGCAACAGTCAGAACTGAACATGGAACAACAGACTGCTTCCAAATAGGAAAAGGAGTATGTCAAGGCTGTATATTGTCACCTTGCTTAATTAACTTATATGCAGAGTACATCATGAGAAACCCTGGGCTGGAAGAAGCACAAGCTGGAATCAAGACTGCTGGGAGGAATATCAGTAACCTCAGATATGCAGATGACACCACCCTTATGGCAGAAAGTGAAGAGGAACTAAAAAGCCTCTTGATGAAAGTGAAAGAGGAGAGTGAAAAAGTTGGCTTAAAGTTCAACATTCAGAAAACGAAGATCATGGCATCCGGTCCAATCACTTCATGGGAAATAGATGGGGAAACAGTGGAAACAGGGTCAGACTTTATTTTGGGAGGCTCCAAAATCACTCCGATGGTGATTGCAGCCATGAAATTAAAAGACGCTTACTCCTTGGAAGGAAAGTTATGACCAACCTAGATAGTATATTCAAAAGCAGAGAGATTACTTTGCCAACAAAGGTTCGTCTAGTCAAGGTTTTCCCAGTGGTCATGTATGGATGTGAGAGTTGGACTGTGAAGAAGGCTGAGTGCTGAAGAATTGATGCTTTTGAACTGTGGTGTTGGAGAAGACTCTTGAGAGTCTCTTGGACTGCAAGGAGATCCAACCAGTCCATTCTGAAGGAGATCAGCCCTGGGATTTCTTTGGAAGGAATGATGCTGAGGCTGAAACTCCAGTACTTTGGCCACCTCATGCGGAAAGCTGACTCATTGGAAAAGACTCTGATGCTGGTAGGGACTGGGGGCAGGAGGAAAAGGGGACGACAGAGGATGAGATGGCTGGATGGCATCACCGGCTTGATGGACCTGAGTCTGAGTGAACTCCGGGAGATGGTGACGGACACGGAGGCCTGGCATGCTGCAGTTCATGGGGTCGCAAAGAGTCGGACATGACTGAGCGACTGAACTGTACATAATTCAGCCTTAAAAAGGAAAGAAATTCTGATACGTGCTAAATCAAGAGATTAGCCTTGAAAACATTATGCTAAGTGAAATAAGCCAGTCACAAATGACAAACATTGTTTGATTCCACTTATAGCAGGTACCTGAAATAGGCAAATTCATGGAGACAAAGTAAAACAGAGGTTACCAGGAGCTAGACATAATGGACAGTTTCATCCTGAGAAGATGAAAAAGATCTGGAAATGAATGGTGATGACTGCATAATGGTGTGAATAAACAATGCCACTGAACTGGACATTTTAAAATGGTGAAAATTTTATATTAAGTATTAGTTCAGTCCAGTTCAGTCGTTCAGTCGTGTCACCACTTCTCAACGAGAAGATCACCTCCAAGATCAGGGCTACGTACAGCCTAACACCATCAAGGCAGCTCCAGTACACGATAAAAGAAATGGGTCCATCCTATAAGAGCTAGGAAGAAATTTTAGGACTCACCTCATCCCTAGTAGTCAGGAGCCCTGGGGCCATGTTCTTAGTCTGGTGAGTGCTCTTCCTAGAGAAGACTCGTTGCATAGGCAGAGCTGGAGAAAGAGAAGAGAAGAAAGGGATGTGTGGGAGAAGTACCCATCTATCCAGCCTCCTAGTTTAGCAGAGGCAAGAAGGAAGTAAGGAAAGCAGGTTGAAGATGGCATCAGAGGCACCCTTCTTTTTTTAATTTAAAAAACTATGTCTTATTGGCATATATTTGACACACAATTATACACATATTTAAAGTATACAGCTTAGTAAGTCTGAAATACTTATACACCTGTGAAAACATCACAACACTGAGGAGAGTAAATTTATTAGTCATTTCCAAAAATGACTAATGTGCTCCTTTGTAATCTTTCACTCCCCTCCCCAACAGCAATTGATCTGCATTTTGTCATCAAAGATTTCTTACAACTGCATTTTCCAGAGTTTTTTTTTAATTTAAACTGGAGGATAATTACTTTACCATATTGTGTTGATTTCATCCATACATCAACATGAATCAGCCATAGGTATATATATGTCCCCGCTCTCTTGAACCTCCTCCCACATCCCACCCCATCCCATCCTTTTAGGTTGTCACAGATTATGTTTGAGCTTGATGAGTCACACAGCAAACTCTCACTGGGTATCTATTTTATATATAGTAATGTTCATGTCTCAGTGCTACTCTCAATTTGCCCCACCCTCTCCTTCCCTGACTCTGTCCACAAGTCTGTTCTCCATGTCTGTGTCTCCACTGCTGCCCTGCAAACAGGTACATCAGTGCCATCTTTCTAGATTTCATATATACACGTTAATATATGAATTTGTTTTTCTCTTTCTGACTTACTTCACTCTGTATAATAGGCTCAAGGTTCAACCACCTCATTAGAACTGACTCAAATGTGTTTCTTTATATGGTTGAGTAATATTCCACTGTATATATGTACCACAACTTTATTATCCATTCATCTGTCAATGGACATATACTTTGCTTCCATGTCCAAGCTACTGTAAATAGTGCTGCAATGAACATTGGGGTACATGTGTCTTCTTCAACTATGGTTTTCTCACACTGTGTGTCCAATAGTGGGATTGTTGGGTCATATGGTAATTTGATTCCTAGTTTTAAAGGAATTTCCATATTGTTCTCCATAGTAGCTATATCAATTTATATTCCTACCAACAGTACAAGAGAGCTCCTTTTTCTCCACATCCTCTCCAGCATTTATTGACTGCAGATTTTTTTGATGACCAGTGCAAGATGATACCTCATTGTAGTTTTGATTTACATTTCTCTAATAATGAGGGATGTTGAGCATCTTTCCATGTGTTTATTAGCCACCTGTTTGTCCTCTTTGGAGAAATGTCTGTTTAGGTCTTCTGCCCACTATTTGATTGGGCTGTTTGTTTTTCTGATATTGAGTTGTTTGAGCTGCTTATAGATTTTGGAGATTAATCCTCTGTCAGTTACTTCATTTGCAGTTATTTTCTCCCATTCTGAGGGCTGTCTTCTCATCTTATCTATTGTTTCCTTTGCTGTAAAAAGCTTTTAAGTTTAATTAGGCCCCACTTGTTTATTTTTTCTTTTAACTTCCATTAACTCTAGAAGGTGGGTCATGGAGGATCTTGCTGTGATTTATGTCAGAGAGTGTTCTGCCTATGTTTTCCCTTAAGAGTTTTATAGTTTTGGGTCTTACCTTTAGATCTTTGATCCATTTCAAGTTTATCTTTGTGTATGGTCTTGATGAAAGTGAAAGAGGAGAGTGAAAAAGTTGGCTTAAAGCTCAACATTCAGAAAAACAAGATCATGGCATCTGGTCCCATTACTTCATGGCAAATAGATGGGGAAACAGTGGAAACAGTGGCTGACTTTATTTTGGGGAGGCTCCAAAATCACTGCAGATGGTGACTGCAGCCATGAAATCAAAAGACGCTTACTCCTTGGAAGGAAAGTTATGACCAACCTAGATAGCATATTCAAAAGCAGAGACATTACTTTGCCAACAAAGGTTCGGCTAGTCAAGGCTATGGTTTTTCCAGTGGTCATGTATGGATGTGAGAGTTAGACTGTGAAGAAGGCTGAGCACTGAAGAATTGATGCTTTTGAACTGTGGTGTTGGAGAAGACTCTTGAGAGTCCCTTGGACTGCAAGGAGATCCAACCAGTCCATTCTGAAGGAGATCAGCCCTGGGATTTCTTTGGAGGGAATGATGCTGAAGCTGAAACTCCAGTACTTTAGCCACCTCATGCAAAGAGTTGACTCATTGGAAAAGACTCTGATGCTGGGAGGGATTGGGGGCAGGAGGGGAAGGGGACAACCGAGGATGAGATGGCTAGATGGCACCACCGACTCGATGGACATGAGTTTGAGTGAAGTCTGGGAGTTGGTGATGGACAGGGAGGCCTGGCGTGCTGCAATTCATGGGGTCGCAAAGAGTCGGACATGACTGAGCAATTGAACTGAACTGAACTGAACTGAACTGATGGTGTTAGGAAGTGTTCTAATGTCATTCTTTTACCCATAGCTGTCCAGTTTTCCCAGCTCCACTTGTTGAAGAAACTGTCTCTTTTCCACTGTATATTCTTGCCTCCTTTATCAAAATTAAGGTGCCCATAGGCGCACAGATTTATTTCTGGGCTTTCTATCTTGTGCCATCAGTCTGTGTTTCTGTTTTTGTGCCAGCACGATACTGTCTTGATGACTGTCTTGATGTAGTATAGTCTGTCAGGAAGGTTGATTCCTCCAGCTCCATTTTTCTTTCTTAAGATTGCTTTGGCTATTCAGGGTCTTCTGTGTTTGCATATGAATTGTGAGACATTTTGTTCTACTTCTGTGAAAAATGCCCATCAAATGTAGTTTGATCAGAATTCCACTGAATCTGTAGATTGCTTTGGGTAGTATAGTCATTATCACACTATTGATTCTTCCAATCCAGGAGCATGGCATATCTCTCCATCTGTTTAGGTCATCTTTGATTTCTTTCATCAGTATCCTACAGTTTTCTGTATACAGCTCTTTTGTCTTCCTAGGTAGGTTTATTCCTAGGTATTTTGTTCTTTTTGTTATAATAATAAATGGGATTGATTCCTTAATTTCTTTCTGACTTTCATTATTAGTGTATAGGAATACAACTGACTTCTGTGTCTTAATTTTATATCCTGCAAATTTACTAATTTCACTGATTAGGTCTAGCAATTTTCTGATAGTATCTTTAGGCTTTTCTATGTATAGTATCATGTCGTCTTCAAACAGTAAGAGTTCTACTTCTTTTCCAGTCCTAGATTCCTTTTATTTCTTTTTCTTCTCTGTTTGCCATGGCTAGGACTTCCAAAACTATGTTGAATATTAGTGGCAAGAGTGGGCCCCCTTGTCTTGTTCCTAGTTTTTCACCATTGAGGATAATGTTTGCTGTGGGTTTATCATATGTGGATGTTATGTTGAGAATTTTTGCATCTATGTTCATCAGTGATATTGGCCTGTAATTTTCTTTCTGTGTGATGTCATTATCTGGTTTGGGTATCAAGGTATTGGTGGCCTTGAAGAATGAGTCTGTTCTTCTTCTGCAATTTTTTGGAAGAGTTTATGAACAGGCATTAGCTCTTCTCTAAATATTTGACAGAATTCACTTGTGAAGGCATCTGGCCTTAGGCTTTTGTTTTTTGGGAGATTTCTTCTCACAGTTTCAATTTCAGTGCTTGTGATAGGTTGTCCATAATTTTCTATTTCTTCTTGGTTCAGTCTCGGAAAGTTAAACTTTTCTATGAATCTGTCCGTTTCTTCAGGTTGTCCATTTTATTGGCATATAATTGTTTGTAATAGTCTCTTATGATACTTTGTATTTCTGCATTGTGTGCTGTAACCTCTCGTTTTTCATTTCTAATTTTGTTGATTTGAGGCTTCTCCCTATTTTTCTTGATGAGTCTGCCTTGTGGTTTGTAAATTTTGTTTATCTTCTCAAAGAATCAGCTTTTAGTTTTATTAATCTTTACTATTGTTTCCTTCATTTCTTTTCATTAATTTCTACTCTGATCTTTATGACTTCTTTCCTTCTACTAACTTGGGGGTTTTTGGTTCTTCTTTTTCCAGTTGTTTTATGTGTAAATTAGGTTGTCTATTTGATGTTTTTCTTATTTCTTAAGGTAAGATTGTATTACTATAAACTTCCTTCTTAGAACTGTTTTTGTTGCATACCATAGGTTTTGAGTCATGTCTTTGTTGTTATTTGTTTCTAGGAATTGTTTTATTTCCCCTTTTATTTCTTCAGTAACCTGTTGGTTATTTAGAAATATAATCTGAATATATTTGTGCTTTTTACAGTTTTTCTCCTGTAATTAGTATCTAGTCTCATAGCAGTGTGACCAGAAAAGATGCCTGATACAATATCAACTTTCTTAAATTTACCAAGGCTTAATTGGTGACCCAAGATGTGGCTTATCCTGGAAAACGTTCCATGTGCACTTGAGAAAAAAGTGTATTCTTCTGCATTTAGATACAATGTCCTAAAGATTTCAATTAGGTCCATCTGGTCTAATGTGTCACTTAAGGCTTCTATTTCCTTATTAATTTTCTGTTTCGATGATCTGTCCATTGTCATAAGTGGGGTGTTAAAGTCCCCTACAATTATTGTATTACTGTCAATTTCCCCTTTTATGTCTGTTAGTGTTCATCTTATGTATTGATATGCTGTGTTGGGTGCATAAATACTTACAATGGTTATGTCTTCTTGGATTGATCCCTTGATCATCATATAGTGTCCTTCCTTATCTCTTCTATTAGTAATATTCTTTATTTCATGGTTGATCTGATTTGAGAATTGCTACTCTACTTTTCTTTTGATTTCCATTGGCATGGAATATCTTTTTCATCCTCTCACTTTCAGTTGGTATGTGTTTCCAGGTCCAAAGTGGGTCTCCTATAAACAGCATACATATGAGTCTTGTTTTTGTGTCCATTTAGCCAGTCTGTGTCTTCTGGGTGGACCATTTAATCCATTTAGAGCAATTATATATATTTATATATATATATACATATATATATATATACACACACATACATATATATATATATATATATATATTTCTGTTGGCATTTTCTTAATTGTTTTGGGTTTGTTTTTGTAGGTCTCCTTCCCTTATGTTTCCTGCCTATCAAAATCCTTTTAACATCTGTTGTAAAGCTAGTTTGGTGGTGCCAAATTCTCTTAACTTTTGCTTGTCTTTAGCTTTTGATTTCTCCATCAATATTCAATGAGATCCTTGCTGGGTAAAGTAATCTTGGTTGTATATTTTTCCCTTTCAGCACTTTAAATGTATCCTGCCATTCCTTTCTGGCCTGCAGAGTTTCTGCTGAAAGATCAGCTGTTAATCATATGGAGTTTCCTTTGTATGTTACTCACTGCTTTTCCCTTGTTGCTTTTAATATTGTGTTTAATCTTTGTTAGTTTTATTAGTATATGTCTTGGTATGTTTCTCCCTGGGTTTAGCCTTAATGGGACTCTCTGGGCTTCTTAGACTTAATAGACTATTTCCTTTCCCATGTTACGAAAATTTTCAACTATAAACATTTCAAAAATTTTCTCAGATCCTTTCTTTTCTCCTCTTCTTCTGGGACCCCTAAAATTTGAATGTTGATCATTTAATATTTGACCAGATGTCTCTGAGACTATCCTCTATTCATTTCATTCTTTTTCTTTTACTCTGCTCTTCAGCAGTTATTTCTACCATTCTATCTTCCAGTTCACGTATCTATTGTTCTGCCTCAGTTATTCTACTATTGATCCCTTCTGGAATATTTTTAATTTCAGTAATTGTTTTGTTTGTGTCTGTTTATTCTTTATTTTTTCTAAGTCCTTATTGAATGTGTTAACTGAGTCTTGCATTTTCTCCATTCTATTCCCAAGATTTTGGATCATCTTTACTACCATTACTCTGAATTCTTTTCAGGTAGTTTGCTTATTTCTTCTTTGTTTATTTGAGTTTTGAACTTGCTCATTCATTTATGCAATATTTCTCTGTCTTCTTTTTTTTTTTTTTTTCTAACTTACTGGTTTGAAGTCTCCTTCCCCCAGGTTTTAGGGTGATAGTTCTTCCTTTTGGTCTCTGCTCTTGGTGGTCGACATCTGTCCAGCAGTTTGGGTAAGATTCTTATTTGGAGGGACTTAGGAAAAGGAGTACGTCAAGCCTGTATATTGTCACCCTGCTTAGTTAACTTATATGCAGAGTACATCATGAGAAACGCTGGACTGGAAGAAACACAAGCTGGAATCAAGATTGCCAGGAGAAATATCAATAACCTCAGATATGCAGATGACACCACCCTTGTGGCAGAAAGTGAAGAGGAACTAAAAAGCCTCTTGATGAAAGTGAAAGAGGACAGTGAAAAAGTTGGCTTAAAGCTCAACATTCAGAAAAACAAGATCATGGCATCTGGTCCCATCACTTCATGGGAAATAGATGGGGAAACAGTGGAAACAGTGTCAGACTTTATTTTGGGGGGCTCCAAAATCACTGCAGATGGTGATTGCAGCCATGAAATTAAAAGACGCTTACTCCTTGGAAGGAAAGTTATGACCAACCTAGACAGCATATGAAAAAGCAGAGACATTACTTTGTCCACAAAGGTCCATCTAGTCAAGGCTATAGTTTTTCCAGTGGTCATTTATGGATGTGAGGATTGGACTATAAAGAAAGCTGAGTGCTGAAGAATTTATGCTTTTGAACTGTGGTGTTGGGGGAAGACTCTTGAGAGTCCCTTGGACTGCAAGGAGATCCAACCAGTCCATTCTGAAGATCAGCCCTGGGATTTCTTTGGAGGGTATGATGCTGAAACTTAAATTCCAATACTTTGGCCACCTCATGCAAAGAGTTGACTCATCAGAAAGGACTCTGATGCTGGGAGGGATTGGGGGCAGGAGGAGAAGGGGACGACAGAGGATGAGATGGCTGGATGGCATCACTGACTCAATTAACATGAGTCTGAGTGACCTCCGGGAGTTGGTGATGGACAGGGAGGCCTGGCATGCTGCAGTTCATGGGGTCACAAGGAGTTGGTCACGATTGAGCAACTGAACTGAACTGGGATCAGGAGTTCTCTGGCAGTCTAGTGTCCAGGACTCAGTGCTCCCAGTTTAGAGAGAGTTGCCCATTCTTAACCAGTGTCCTGTACATAAGGCCCCCAGAGCCAGACCAGTGGCAGGTTCAGACTCAATCTCCAGTTGGCAAACGAAGCCCACAGCTCCACCAACTGGGTAAGACACTGTATAACTGTAAGTCACTGTATGTACGCTATTGAGGAAAGGCTCTCACAGTGCCCACAGGTGAGCATTCATGGTGAGAAATGGTGACTTATCATAGTAAAAACAGAAGTTCTCCATCCACATCAGCCCTAAGGACAAGGCCTAGGAAATTCAAAACAGAAAGGGCACTACAGTTCAGACAGAATGTAGATTTGGAGAGAAATTTGAAGCAGGATAGAAGCCAGAACCTGGCTCTTCCTTCCCCTCCACTTATATACCCAAGATTTGAAATGTGATATTTGAAAGTAAGAATGGACAGTCATAAAATACCCTAGGTCTTCAGCAAGTCAATTTCATGAGAAAATTTTTTAGAGGAGAGATTTTCCTTAACACAAATCCACTTAAGAAATAAACATCATTCTTCAGATGTCATCTATTAGCCTCGACTGACTAATCTGCACAGTGAATGTGTTAGTGGCTCAGTTGTATGCGACTCTTTATGACTCCATGGACTGTAGCCCACCAGGCTCCTCTGTACATGGGATTTCCCAGGCAAGTATACTGGAGTGGGTTGACATTCCCTTCTCCAGGTAATCTTCCCAACCCAAGTATTGAACCCCAGTCTCCTTCACTGCAGGCAGATTCTTTACCATCTGAGCCACTAGGGATCTGCAAAAACAAACTGAAAAACATTTTGGGAACTATGAAGGCCAATTCAAATGAACTGGGTATTAGGTGACATTGGAGAATTACTGTGAATATTGTTAGGTAAGATCATGATATTCTGGATACAGAGAAAAACAAATCATTATTAAGAAATGAAGCTGAAGTGCTGAGAGTAAAATGACATAATTTGCAATTATTTTTAATGTTAAGACTTCAACAAGTTAATAGTATAAAAAGAGAAAGTTCTTATGGAATAAAAGGAGACTGAAGAGATATTCAAATGCCATGTGTGGTCCTTATTTAGACATTATGGAGGCAATCAAGGAAGTATGAACACTAATGAGATATTAGATGACATTAAAGAATCATTGTTAATTTTGTTAGCCTCAGGCTAAAGATAGGCTGTGCTGATACTCTCTGCAAATAATTGTTGCTGTGCTTAAAAAAGTTAAAATCTACAACTAACAGCATTTAACAGTGAGAAACTAGATGCTATCCCATTAAGATTAGAAACGAGGCAAGAATGTCACCTTTCACCACTCCTATTCAACATCATGCTAGAATTCCAGGCTAATGTAAGAAGACAAGAAAAGGAAATAACAAATATACTGACTAGGAAAGAAGAAATAAAACTGTCTTTTCTGAAGATGACTTGATTGTCTATGTGGTGGTGGTGTTCAGTCACTAAGTCGTGTCTGACTCTTTGTGACCCCATGCACTATAGCCCGCAGGTTCCTCTATCCATGGAATTTTCCAGGCAAGAATACTAGAATGGGTTGCAACTGCCTTCTCCAGAGGATCTTCCTGACCCGAAGGATCAAGCCCAGGTTTCCTGCACTGAAGGTGGATTCTTTACTGACTGAGCCACCAGGGAAGTCCAACTATCTACACAGAAAATCCAAGACTTCTTTCTAGAACATGTGATTATATCAAAGCTTCAGGACACAAGGTTAATATACAAAAATCAACTGTTTTCCTATATACCAGCCATGAACAGATGGAATTTGGAATCAAAAACATTACAGTGGCTCCCAGAAAAATGAAATACGTAGATATAAATCTTTTAAAAATTTGTATAAGATATACATGAGGAAAACTACAAAGCTCTGTGGAAAAAAATCAAAGATCTAAAACAATGGATAGTCCATATTATGGATAGGTAGACTTGATATTGTTAAAACGTCAGTTCTTTCCAACTTGATCTATATATTTGATCCATCAAAATTCCAGCAAGTTACTTTGAAGGTATCAACAAACTAAAGTTTATATGGAAAGGCAAGTGACCAAGAAGAGACAACACAATACTGAAGAATAACAAAGTCAGAAGACTGATATGACTAGATTTTAAACTTACTATAAAGCTACAGAAATTAAATGTGTTGTACTGGCAAAAAAACTTTTTTAAAAAAGAGACAAACAGATCAATGGAACAGAATAGAGCACACAGAAATAGACACACATAAATAAAGTCAACAGAGCAAGAAAAAACTCAGTGGAGAACAGACTATCTTTTCATTAAATGGCAGTACTGGAACAACCGAACTTCCACATACACAGACCTTACGTCTTCCACAAAAATCAACTTAAAATGAATAACAGACTTAAAGGTAAAGCATGAAACTGTTATGCCTCGAGTCCTTATCTCCAACCCGACCGAGAAAAACAAGTCCACCACAGTAATGCAAAAACAAGAAGGGAGTTTATTTCTAGCGCGCTAGGACCCAAGTCTCATCCAACGCAGTGGAATCCGACAAGGGCCCTGAACAAAGGGGTATGGCGGCTTATATACAGGCAGTTCTTTGTCTCAGGTTTAGGGGTAGTTGGCATTACATGACTGGGTTTTCTCAAGATGAGCTCATATCCTGTTCTTTTTTAATTGGTACATCTAGAGATTTTCCTTTCAGTTCTCCTAATTTGGTCAAAGGGCATCCAGCTAGGGAGGCTCTGTTAAAGAGACATGACTCAGGTCCTGGGCCCGGTGCCTCGCTGAGCCCGTTATGGAGGTTACCTGGTCCCTAACAAAACTATAAAACTCCTGGAAAATAACATGGGAAAAAATTTAGATGACCGGGGACTTGGCAGTGTCTCTTCACATATGACAGCAAAAACACAATTCATGAAAGGAAAAAAAAAAAAAGGTAAGCTGGATTCTGTTAAGATTTTTAAATTTCTGTTCTGTAAAAGATACTAGCAAGAAAATAAGTCAAGTCACAGTCTGGAAAAAATACATGAAGTAAAAAAAAATGACAGAGTAGAAAAGAGACACAGAAGCATAATCACTAAGTTAAATCATTTTAACTTAATCACAATCATTAAGTTAAAAAAAAAAAAAAAAAAAAACTTGGGCTTCCTTGGTGACTCAGAGGGTAAAGAATCTGCCTGCAATGCGGGAGACCCGGGTTCAATCCCTGGTTTAGGAAGATCTAGAGAAGAGAATTGCTACCCACTCCCAATATTCTTGCCTGGAGAATTCCATGGACAGAGCTTGGAAGGCTACAGTCCATGGGGTCGCAAAGAGTCAGGCACAACTGAGCAACTAACACTTAGAAAGCACACTGACCACACAAGACTATTGCTCTCAAAACAGTACTTCACACCATCACTGTTTTGCCAGCACTCCAAGGCCCTGAGAATACAACAGTGTGAATGGATGTGGAGAGAAACAATGCAGGAACAACTGTGAAGATGGAAAGACCTGAATGAGGATAGAGGAATGTGCCCCAGGACAGCTGTGCAGGAATGTACTCCATCAAGAACAAGCCTCTCTTCCTGGGAAATCACCTGCAGCTGTGCCCAAGAGGAGATATGACTTTGGCATAAGATATCAAAGTCACACCCTCCTTTAGTACCAAAGACACCATAAGACTATAACAAGGAAGTGCGGCAGGTCAGCGAGGCCCCTAGGAACCCTCTCTTCCTTAACATGCAGTCCCCTCTGAATGTGAGGGAGCAGACTACTCCAAGGCAAAACCTGGTACAAGAGAAGTAGTTCCACCTTCAGTATTCTCTCCCAGTTCAGACAATGGACTTGAAACCCCCAAGCCTGCAGTTAGGGAGCACTTCACTAAAGTAAGGTATCAGATACAGGTATGGAAAAGAAGAACACAAGGGACAGAATTGGGAAGTGGGTTTTAGAACAAGCTTTCTTTAATGTTATGCTGCAAAGAATATAATCAATCTGATTTCAGTGTTGACCATCTGGTGATGTCCATGTGTAGAGTCTTCTCTTGTGTTGTTGGAAGAGGGTGTTTGCTATGACCAGTGCATTCTATTGGCAAAACTCTATTAGACTTTGCCCTGCTTCATTCCGACTCCGAGGCCAAATCTGCCTGTTACTCCAGGTGTTTCTTGACTTCCTACTTTTGCATTCCAGTCCCCTGTAATGAAAAGGACATCTTTTTTGGGTGTTAGTTCTATGAGGTCTTGTAGGTCTTCATAGAACCGTTCAACTTCAGCTCCTGCAGCGTTACTGGTTGGGGCATAGACCTGGATTACTGCGTTACTGAATGGTTTGCCTTGGAAACGAACAGAGATCATTCTGTCGTTTTTGAGACTGCATCCAAGTACTGCATTTTGGACTCTTTTGTTGACCATGATGGCTACTCCATTTCTTCTAAGGGATTCCTGCCGCAGTAGTAGATATAATGGTCATCTGAGTTAAATTCACCCATCCCAGTCCATTTTAGCTCACTGATCCCTAGAATGTCGACGTTCACTCTTGCCATCTCCTGTTTGACCACTTCCAATTTGCCTTGATTCATGGACCTGACATTCCAGGTTCCTATGCAATATTGCTCTTTACAGCATCGGAC
Organism: Oryx dammah; assembly: GCF_014754425.2. Taxonomy (NCBI): domain Eukaryota; kingdom Metazoa; phylum Chordata; class Mammalia; order Artiodactyla; family Bovidae; genus Oryx; species Oryx dammah. The sequence continues at coordinate 83,943,900 of NW_024070185.1, read as the reverse complement.
CTTGCTTCTATCCCCAGTCACATCCACAACTGGGCGTTGTTTTTGCCTTGGCTCCATCCCTTCATTCCTTCTGGAGTTATTTCTCCACTGATCTCCAGTAGCATATTGGGCACCTACCAACCTGGGAGGTTCCTCTTTCAGTATCCTATCATTTTGCCTTTTCATACTGTTCACGGGGTTCTCAAGGCAAGAATACTGAAGTGGTTTGCCATTTCCGTCTCCCGTGGACCACATTCTGTCAGACCTCTCCACCATGACCCGCCCATCCCACATGGCACAGCTTTGTTTCACTGAGTTAGACAAGGCTGTGGTCCGTGTGATCAGATTGGCTAGTTTTCTGTGATTATGGTTTCAGTGTGTCTGCCCTCTGATGCCCTCTCGCACCACCTACCATCTTACTTGGGTTTCTCTTACCTGGGACGTGGGGTATCTCTTCACGGCTGCTCCAGCAAAGTGCAGCCGCTGCTCCTTACCTTGGACAAAGGTTATCTCCTCACAGCCACCCTTCCTGACCTTGAACACGGTTGCAGCCAAAGATGGAGAAACTCTATACAATCAGCAAAAACAAGACCGGGAGCTGACTGTGGCTCAGATCATGAACTCCTTATTGCCAAATTCAGACTTAAATTAAAGAAAGTAGGGAAAACCACTAGGTCATTCAGGTATGACCTAAATCAAATCTCTTAAGATTATACAGTGGAAGTGAGAAATAGATTTAAGGGACTAGATCTGATAGACAGACTGCCTGATGAACTATGGACGGAGGTTCATGACACTGTATAGGAGACAGGGATCAAGACCATCCCCATGGAAAAGAAATGCAAAAAACCAAAATGGCTGTCTGAGGAGGCCTTACAAATAGCTGTGAAAAGAAGAGAAGTGAAAAGGAAAGGGGAAATGGAAAGATATAAGCATCTGAATGCAGAGTTCCAAAGAATAGCAAGGAGAGATAAGAAAGGCTTCCTCAATGATCAACACAAAGAAATAAGCAGAAAACAAAAGAATGGGAAAGACTAGAGATCTCTTCAAGAAAATTAGCGATACCAAGGGAACATTTCATGCAAAGATGGGCTCGATAAAGGACAGAAATGGTATGAACCTAACAGAAGCAGAAGATATTAAGAAGAAGTGGCAAGAATACACAGAAGAACTGTACAAAAAAGATCTTCATGACCCAGATAATCATGATGGTGTGATCACTCGCCTAGAGCCAGACATCCTGGAATGTGAAGTCAAGTGGGCCTTAGAAAGCATCATTATGAACAAAGCTAGTGGAGGTGATGGAATTCCAGTTGACCTGTTTCAAATCCTGAAAGATGATGCTGTGAAAGTGCTACACTCAATATGCCAGCAAATTTGGAAAACTCAGCAGTGGCCACAGGACTGGAACAGGTCAGTTTTCATTCCAATTGCAAAGAACAGTAATGCCAAAGAATGCTCAAACTACCGCACAACTGCACTCATCTCACACACTAGTGACGTGACTTAGCAGCAGCAGCAGCAGCAGCAGCAGCAGCACACACTAGTAAAGTAATGCTCAAAATTCTTCAAGCCAGGCTTTAGCAATACGTGAACCGTGACCTTCCAGATGTTCAAGCTGGTTTTAGAAAAGGCAGAGGGACCAGAGATCAAATTGCCAACATCCGCTGGATCATCGAAAAAGCAAGAGAGTTCAAGAAAAACATCTATTTCTGCTTTATTGACTATGCCAAAGCCTTTGACTGTGTGGATCACAACAAACTGTGGAAAATTCTTCAAGAGATGGGAATACCAGACCACCTGACCTGCCTCTTGAGAAACCTGTATGCAGGTCAGGAAGCAACAGGTAGAACTCGACATGGAACAACAGACTGGTTCCAAATAGGAAAAGGAGTACGTCAAGGCTCTATATTGTCACCCTGCTTATTTAACTTCTATGCAGAGTACATCATGAGAAACGCTGGGCTGGAAGAAGCACAAGTTGGAATCAAGATAGCCAGGAGAAATATCAATAACCTCAGATATACAGATGACACCACCCTTATGGCAGAAAGTGAAGAGGAACTAAAAAGCCTCTTGATGAAAGTGAAAAAGGAGAGTGAAAAAGTTGGCTTAAAGCTCAGCATTCAGAAAACGAAGATCATGGCATCCGGTCCCATCACTTCATGGCAAATAGATGTGGAAACAATGTCAGACTTTATTTTTTGGGGGGCTCCAAAATCACTGCAGATGGTGACTGCAGCCATGAAATTAAAGACGCTTACTCCCTGGAAGGAAAGTTATGACCAACCTAGGTAGCATATTAAAAAACAGAGATATTAGTTTGCGAACAAAGGTCCGTCTAGTCAAGCTACGGTTTTTCCAGTGGTCATGTATGGAGTTGAGAGTTCTACTGTGAAGAAAGTTGAGCACCGAAGAATTGATGATTTTGAACTGTGGTGTTGGAGAAGACTCTTGAGAGTCCCTTGGACTGCAAGGAGATCCAACCAGTCCATCCTAAAGGAGATCAGTCCTGGATGTTCATTGGAAGGACTGATGCTGAAGCTTAAACTCCAATACTTTGGCCACCTCATGTGAAGAGTTGACTCATTGGAAAAGACCTTGATGCTGGGAGGGATTGGGGGCAGGAGGAAAAGGAGATGATAGAGGATGAATTGGCTGGATGGCATCACCGACTCGATGGATGTGAACTCTGGAAGTTGGTGATGGACAGGGAGGCCTGGCGTGCTGGGATTCATGGGGTCGCAAAGAGTCAGACCCGACTGAGTGTTGCAAAGGGTCGGATACGACTGAGTGACTGAACTGAACTGAATGTTATGCTGATAATCCAGCATGACGTTAATCTATGTGCCTATAAAGGTTATTAAAAACATAAATGAACATTACATTAACACATATGAGACCCCTGTTATACCTCTTTCCACACTCCCAACAGCTCCAGGAGATTCAGTACTTTGCCCAAGGACACTCACATACAGGCAGACCTGTATGTGAACTCTCCCTATGGAGGCCAGGGCTCCCACAACAGGTCTGACATAGGCCCCCAGGGAGAAGAAATGCTGAAAGAGACATACACCTGAGGTTGCAGATTTGGGGGAGAAAGAACACGGCTCGCATTGAGAAGTGGTGAATCTGTGTGAGGAATGCAGGAGACCTCACAGCTTCTTCCTTGCGTGTTTACAATGTGTTCATAAAGCAAAATTTAAAATAGAACTTAAGTCTGGACGTCTTACCACCCCCTTTCACTCTCTCATTCCCAGTAATTCAGGGAGTCAGCCCACCAGTCCCCTATGGCTTGAACAAAGTTTCCTGCCCTGAGGGCTCCACTCCAGGCTGCTGGAAGAGCACCAGAGGAGGAGTCAGATAACTTCGGCAGGAGTCGCAAATGTGAGCACAACGGTGCCCCACGCAAACGCGGGGTGTCTGACTCCCACCAGGCCCTTCCAACTCCCCCAAGAGCCCGTGGGGCCCGAGGCCGCTGAATCAAGTTCCCCCCATCACCATCGTCAGTCAAGGTAAGTCTGAGTGTCTGCTCCACGCGAGTCCTCCCCGCAAAACCCAGGTCCTTGGGGCCAAGCAGCGCCTCTATTGCCAGGTAGGAATCATCCAGCCGCGCTCCCCCAGTTAACACCCAGGAAGAATGTCCAAGGCACGCGCTTAGCAATGGGGACGTCTGCTCCGGCCAAAGGTTACTTGTGTCCACCTAGCCACCCGCACCAGTTTCGACCCCTCAGGAAGGGCACTGAGTACCCAGCACCGCTGCACACTGAGCGACCCAAGACCTCCGCCAACAGCTCCACCGAGGTGGACCGCACCTGACCCCGTTGGTGGGGGGTGGGGGGGAGAGGAAGGGGGCGGATCAAACCTCGAAGAACCCGCGGACAGGGTGTACCAAACCCGGGGGCCCACCCTCTCCCGGCTTTCCGGAGCCTCTATCCCTCGGACTCAGCAGCCAGAGGCGGGATAGCTCACCAAAAGCGCTGAAAGACTGTCACCACATCCAAAAATACGACACCGCGGCTCGGAAGTACGCTACCCACAACACCTCGGGGCGGGGACTACAATTCCCAAAATTCCCCGGGGCTCGAGATGGCACCACCTTAAACGCTCCAGAGCTCAAGACTGCGCTCTGTGAGCTAGGGGCGCGGGACTACACTACCCACAATGCCTAGGGGCAAGGGCATGCCTCCCAGCTGGACCTGGCTCTTCAACTGTAGTACTCTCTCGCTCAAGTTTCAGAATTACAGTCACTTGGGCCCTGGGAGAAATTGTGAAAAACTAGACAACAGCTTCCCTGGTGGCTCAGGAGGTAAAGAATCCGCCTGCAATGCGGGAGACCTGGGTTCGGAAGTTCGATTCCTCGGTTGGAAAGATCCCCCTGGAAAAGGGCATGGCATCCCACCCCAGTATTCTGGTCTGGAGAATCGACGTGGACAGAGGAGCCTGGCGCGCTATAGTCCATGGGGTCGCAAAGAGTCGGACACGACTGAGCGACTTAGCACAGCACACAAGTCTATAGAGTAGACAAGATGTGGGGTGGTGGTTGGTGGCTTTGTGGTGGAGTGTGTGTTTCGCATTTATGAGATCCCTGTTTCAATCCCTGGCACCTCCATCTTCATGGGATTTCCCAGGTGGCGCTAGTGGTAAAGAACCCTCTGTCAGTGCAGGTTAGATGCAAGAGTCGTGCGTTTCATCCCTAGGTTGGGAAGATTCCCTGGAGAAGGGCACGGGGCAACCCACTCCAGTATTCTTTCCTGGAGAATTCCATGGACAGGAGCCTGGCGGGCTGCAGTCCATAGGGTCGCAGAGAGTTCGCCTGACTGAAGCGATTTAGCACAATTAAAGTCAAAGTGACTTTCAGGTAGATGAGAAGGGTTGTTCAAGTGAGCACTAAAATCTTCCTTTAACTTTGTTTTTTTAAGCGAAGGGTCCCGTTAGTTTTAAGTCACCTGGATGTGTACCTGTCCTTCATACTACAGATTCGCCCGAATGTTTTTATATTTTAATAACAGAGTGTAATGAATGTACTTCTAAAATATGCCAAAAGTCTTGGCATTTTTCCTTTTTTAAACAGGAAAATTCTGGTTTATTAATAATAATAATGATTAGAAGAAAACGAAGAAAAACTAAGCTTGAAGACATTTAAAACTATAACTAAAATTAAAATTATTTTACTAATACAAAAAATCTCCTGATTAGATGTAACAGAGTAGGAAGCTTAAAAACATTTTTGAAGTATTTATAAGCAGACATACTCTTTTTCTAGAAATTTGACAAAAATGTTTTCAAATAACTTGTTATTTACTCAATACTCAAAATGAAGTAATGGGAACCAGATTTAACTTCTTGCCTAAAACAACTTTAAAAAGAATGAAATATGTGAAATGACTTTGAAGACATTGGACATAAGACAATGAAGAGCAATGGACCCTGAGAAATGGGTAAGGAGCCAGGTGAGCCTTAAGAAATTTCAGGTCACAGGACAGAAAAGGGAAATCAGAGCGGAGGAACTTCTTCCTCAAGTATCAGTTGAGTGCCTACCAACATGCAGGGGTGCAACTCCCGGGAAAGAAACTGAAAAAGATTGGTGGAAAGTGTCTGAGCACACATAAGGCCAGGAATAGTGCCTGTACCTGCCAGACAGAATGGAAATCATAGTCACATGGTGAGGAATCAACGTACTCACAAGGATTTTTGCCTCAATGACAGGGGCAAAATTAGGCCAAAATGCTTGAGTGAGAAAATCTTTATGTTAAATTTAGGAGAGAAGTATGTAAAATATGTTTCAGAAATCTTAAAGTCACTTTCACTTTTACATGAATCCTATAAGCAGAAATATACATATTCTTATATAAATAAAATCTCAAAGAAGGCTAAATTCAAGTTTTTCCATGAAATGAGCAGTAACTTTAAAATAATTCAATTAAAAGAGCATTTGCATATATTTCACCACCACAAAGTAATTCTAATATTTATTTGGATGACTATATTGATGATATTTATTCAAAACTGGTGGTAAATACCAGTCTGAATGGCCATCATCAAAAAGTCTACAAACAATAAATGCTGGAGAGGGTGTTGAGAAAAGGGAATGCTCTTGCACTGTTGGTAGGAATGTAAATTGATACAACCACTTTGGAAGATGGTATGGAGATTCCTTAAAAAACTAGGAATAAAACCACCATATGACCCAGGAATCCCACTCCTAGGCATATACCCTGAGGAAACCAAAACTGAAAAAGACACATGTATCCCATTGTTCTTTGAAGCACTATAATAGCTAGAACATGGAAGCAACTAGATGTGCATCAACAGATGAATGGATAAAGAAGTTGTGGTACATATACACAATGGAGTATTACTCAGCATAAAAAGGAACACATTTGAGTCAGTTCTGATGAGGTGGATGAACACAGAACCTATTACACAAAGTGAAGTGAGTCAGAAAGAGAAAGAGAAAAATATGTATTTATAATAATATTATTACATTATATTATTTATAATATTAATAGCATAGAATATTATTTATAATATTTAAATATTTATTATTATCTAGAATATGAGTATCCTAATGCATATATACAGAACCTAGAAAAATGATACTGAAGAATTTATTTAAGGGCAACAATGGAGAAACAGACATAGAAAATAGACTTATGGACATGGGGAGAAGGGAGGAGAGGGTGAGATGTATGGAAAAAGTAACATGGAAACTTACATTACCATATGTAAAATAGAAGGCCAATGGGAATTTACTTTATGGCTCAGGAAACTCAAACAGGGGCTCTGTATTGATCTAAAGGGGTGGGATGGGCAGGGAGATGGGAGGGAGGTTCAAAAGGGAGCGGATATATGTATACTTACTGCTGATTCATGTTGAGGTTTGACAGAAAACAACAAAATTCTGTAAAGCAATTATCCTTCAATAACAAAATAAATTTTTTAAAAAGAACAAAAATGGTGGTAAATAATAAAACCCAATTTCCTCTATTATTAGCATTTTAATATAAAACTGTAATGTGACAGTAATGCAAGTCAGCTAAATGGTACTAAAGCGAAAGTTAATAAGGTAACCAGGAAGGGAGAGAGGGAGGAAAATTGAAAAAGGTGATTTCAAATCAGTTTGATATGCTTGAGAAAAATAGTTATTTGGGGGAAATTAAGCTATCTCACAAAAGAAATATAAAGCTTTAACACCTGGGAATTAATGTTACAAATTTGTTAAATAGAACTTTAGTATCTACCCACAATAATGTGTTTTTGACCTGCTGGTTGATAAAGTAAGGCATATTTGAATTATTTTCCTGTGATTAATAATAGCAACTAATGATCTTTTTTTTTTTCTCACTAGCAGGGTCTTCTCACAAGTCACAATGCAAGGTTAAGTATAAATGTAGAAGTTAAATTACCTTTGTCAAGATGACTTCTTGGAAAAAGTTTTTAATTGGATAGTACCTTGATTAATAAATCCACTGAGAACACACTGCCATGTACCAGCACGTTGGAAAATAAACAATCTTTGTAAAATGAAAAAACTAAAAGAGATATCAGAGATCTAATGTGAAGTGTAAATTATTTTGAAAACCATTTTGTGGTATGGAAGGTCTTTACATGCATTACACTAAAGCAGCGACCATCAAAAAATGAATGCCTCAAGGCAACAGTGCCAGGACAAGTATGTTCATACTCCTTGGTGGATAGCTCTCATCTGTCTGGACTGAAATCCAGCTGAAGTGACTGAGTCTCCTGTTTAGAGAGAAAAGGACATTTCTGTAAACATTATTGGTGGCTTAAGCTTTGAAGGGGCTTCCCTCATAGATCAGTTAGTAAAGAATCTGCCTGCAATGAAGGAGGCCAGGGTTTGATTCCTGGGTCGGGAAGATCCTCTAGAGAAGGACATGGCAACCCACTCCAGTATCCTCACCTGGAGAATCCCATGGACAGAGGCTGGCAGGCTACAGTCCATGGGATCGCAAGAGTCGCACACAACTTAGTGACTAAACCACCACCAAGCTTTGAAACCACAGAAGGAAATTTAAGGAGCTACTATAAGCCACAGGGAAAACTTACAGACTGTGTGATATGAGGGATCCTGTCACCAAAGGATCAAGAGTATCTGGTTTGGAACTTTTTCATCCATAACTGAGGTTGATCCTGCTGTGGCTGCAAAATCTCATTCAACTGATGAACAAGTGAGTTAGCCATAATGGGCCATAGCCAAAGAGAAATCTGGAAAATCTGGCACTGTGAAGAGACTGTTTGTTGGTGGAATTAAAGAAGATACTAAGGAACATCAGCTTAGAGATTATGGCAAGGAGTATGGAAAAGTTGATGTCATTTGAGATAATTACTGTTAGGCAGTTTGGAAAGAAAAGAGGTGTTGTGTTTATTATTTTCTTTTTTACTTTTTGACTGCACAACATATCATTCAGCTCAATACCAGAAAAATAAATAACCCAATCAGAAAAGTGGGCAGAACAAAGCAATCCTGAGAAAGAAGAATCAAGCTAGAGAAATCAACCTTTCTGACTTCAGACAATACTACAAAGCTATAGTCATCAAGACAATATGGTACTGGCACAAAAACAGAAATATAGACCAATGGAACAAGATAGAAAGTCCAGAGATAAACCCATGTACCTATGGATACCTTATTTTTTGACAAAGGAGGCAAGAATATACGATGGGGCAAAGACAGTCTCTTCAATAAGTGCTGCTGGGAAAACTGGACAGCTATGTATTAAAGGATGAAATTAGAATACTTCCTGCTGCTGCTGCTGCTAAGTCACTTTAGTCGTGTCCGACTCTGTGCGACCCCATGGACAGCAGCCCACCAGGCTCCCCTGTCCCTGGAATTCTCCAGGCAAGAACATTGGAGTGGGTTGCCATTTCCTTCTCCAATGCCTGAAAGTGAAAAGTGAAAGTGAAGTCGCTCAGTCATGTCCAACTCTTAGCGAGCCCATGGACTGCAGCCCACCAGGCTCCTCTGTCCATGGGATTTTCCAGGCAAGAGTACTGGAGTGGGGTGCCATTGCCTTCTCCAGAATACTTCCTAACACCATACAAAAAGATAAACTCAAAATGGGTTAAAGACCCAAAGGTAAGACCAGAAACTATAAAACTCTTAGAGGAAAATGGGCAGAACTCTCTATGACATAAATCACAGCAAGATCCTCTATGACCCACCTCCTAAAGTAATGGAAATAGAAACAAAAATAAGCAACTGGTACCTAATTAAACTTAAAAGGTTTTGCACAGGAAAGGAAACTGTAAACAAAGTAAAAACACAAGCCTCAGAATTGGAAAAAATAATAGCAAACGAAACTGACAAAGGATTAATTTCAAAAATTATTTTTTTTTAAATTAATTTCAAAAATTAGTTTTTTTTAAAAATTAATTTCAAAAAAAAGCAGCTCATACAACTCAACTGAAGAAGGAAATGGCCCACTCCAATATTCTTGCCTGGAAAATCCTATGGACAGAGGAGCCTGGTGGGCTACAGTCCATGGGGTCGCAAGAGTCAGACACTACTTAGCGACTAAACCACCATACAACTCAATACAAGAAAAACAAACAACCCAATCAAAAAGTGGGGAAAAGACCTAAACAGACATTTCTCCAAAGAAGACATACAGATGGACAATAAACACATGAAAAGATGCTCAGCATCCTTCATTATTAGAAAAATGCAAATCAAAACTACAATGAGATATCACTTCACACTGGTCAGAATCAGTTCAGTTCAGTCATTCCGTCGTGTCCGACTCTTTGTGACCCCATGAACTGCAGCATGCCAGGCCTCCCTGTCCATCACCAACTCCCGGAGTCCACCCAAACCCATGTCTATCAAGTCGATGATGCCATCCAACCATCTCATCCTCTGTTGTCCCCTTCTCCTGCCCTCAATCTTTCCCAGCATCAGGGTCTTTTCCAATGAGTCAGTTCTTCACATCAGGTGTCCAAGGTATTGTAGTTTCAGCTTCAACATCAGTCCTTCCAATGAACTCCAGGACTGATCTCCTTTAGGATGGACTGGTTGGATCTCCTTGCAGTCCAAGGGACTCTCAAGAGTCTTCTCCAACATCACAGTTCAAAAGCATCAATTCTTCGGTGCTCAGCCTTCTTTATAGTCCAACTCTCACATCCATACATGACCACTGGAAAAACCATAGCCTTGACTAGACGGACCTTTGTTAGCAAAGTAATATCTCTGCTTTTTAATATGCTGTCTAGGTTGGTCATAACTTTCCTTCCAAGGAGTAAGTGTCTTTTAATTTCATGGCTGCAATCACCATCTGCAGTGATTTTGGAACCCAAAAAAATAAAGTCTGACACTGTTTCCCCCATCTATCTGCCATGAAGTGATGAAACTGGATGCCACGATCTTAGTTTTCTGAATGTTGATCTTTAAGCCAACTTTTTCACTCTCCTCTTTCACTTTCATCAAGAGGCTCTTTAGTTCCACTTCACTTTCTGCCATAAGTGAAGTCGCTCAGTCATGTCTGACTCTTTGCGACCCCATGGACTGTAGCATACCAGTCTCTCTGTCCATGGGATTTTCCAGGCAAGGGTACTGGAGTGAGGTGCCATTTCCTTCTCCAGAGGATCTTCCTGACCCAGGGATTGAACCCAGGTCTCCCATATTGCAGGCAGACGCTTTACCATCTGAGCCAGCAGGGAAGCTGTCATAAAGATGGTGTCATACACATATCTGAGGTTATTGATATCTGAGGTTATTGATATTTCTACCGGCCATCTTGATTCCAGCTTGTGCTTCCTCCAGCCCAGAGTTTCTCATGATGTACTCTGCATTTAAGTTAACTAAGCAAGGTGACAATATACAGCCTTGACATACTCCTTTTCCTATTTGGAATCAGTCTATTGTTCCATGTCCAGTTCTGTTGCTTCCTGACTGCATACAGGTTTCTCAAGAGGCAGGTCAGGTGGTCTGGTATGCCCATCTTCATGGCATATTCATAGTTTTCCACAGTTTATTGTGATCCACACAGTCAAAGGCTTTGGCATAGTCAATAATGCAGAAATAGATGTTTTTCTGGAACTCTCTTGCTTTTTCGATGATCCAGCGGATGTTGGCAATTTGATCTCTGGTTCCTCTGCCTTTTCTAAAACCAGCTTGAACATCTGGAAGGTCACGGTTCACATATTGCTAAAGCCTGGCTTGGAGAATTTTAAGCATTACTTTACTAGCGTGTGAGATGAGTGCAATTGTGTGGTAGTGTGAGCATTCTTTGGCATTGCCTTTCTTTGGGATTGGAGGGAAAATTGACATCATCAAAATCTACAGACAATAAATGCTGGAGAGGGTGTAGAGAAAAGGCAACTCTCTTGCACTGTTGGTGGGAATTTAAGACGATGCAGCCACTGTGGAGAACAGTATAGAGGTTCCTTAGAAAACTAGGAATGAAACCACCATATTACTCAGTAATCCTACTACTAACCATATACTCTGAGGAAACCAAGAAGTTGAAAAAAGACACATGTACCCCAAAGTTCACTGCAGCATATTTACGATAGCTAGGACATGGAAGTAACATGATATCCATTGACAGATATATAGATAATGAAGATGTGGTATATATATATACAATGGAATATTACTCAGCATTAAAAGGAATGCATTTGACTCAGTTCTAATAAAGTGGATGAACCTGGAGTCTATTATATAGAGTGAAGTAAGTCAGAAAGAAAAAAAGCCAATATCATATATTAACACATATATATGGAATCTAGAAAGATGGTACTGATGAACCCATCTTCAGGGCAGCAATGGAGACACAGACATAGAGAACAGACAGGTAAACACAGTGGGGGGTGGAATGAGAGGGTGGGATAAATTGACAGAGTAGCATTAAAACATATATATTACCATACGTAAAATAGATAGGCAGTGGGAATTTGCTGTATGATTCAGGGAGCTCAAATCCAGTGCTCTGTGACCATCTGAGCCACCAGGGAAGTCATATGTAGTCATAGGTATACATATGTATGTCCCCATCCCTCTTAAACCTCCCTCCTACCTCCCATTCCATCCCATCCCTCTAGGTTGCCACAGAGCTCTATGATTGTCTTCCCTGGTGGCTAAGACAGTAAAGAATCCACCTGCAATTCGGGAGACCTGGGTTTGATCCCTGGGTTGGGAAGATCCCCTGGAGGAGGGCATGGCAACCCACTTCAATATTCTTGCCTCAAGAATCCCCATAGACAGAGGAGCCTAGCAGGCTGCAGTCTATGGGATCACAAAGAATCAGACATGACTGAGCAACTAAGCACAGCATAGCACATACCTTTGACTGGTTCATTTTGATGTATGGCTGAAACCAATACAATATTATAAGGCAATTATCCTCCAGTTAAAAATAAATAAATTTACATGAAAAAAAAAAAAAAAGGATCCACCTGCCAATGCAGGAGACGCAGGTTCAATCCCTGGGTTGGGAAGGAAATGGCAACCCACTCCAATATTCTTGCCTGAAAAATCCCATGGACAGAGGAGCCTGGCAGTGCACAGCCCATGGGATCGCAAAAGAGTCGGACACAACTTAGCGACTAAACCACCACCACCACCACAGAGTTAGGATGCTATTGTACACTTATGATTTAGTAAAATAAAGGAAAAATGCATTTTGAATTTCAGCAAAACCTTCCTCCCAGATTCTTCTTCCTACCACTAAGAAATACTGGACGAAACACAAGTATAGGCAGAATCTGAGTGTAACAGGAAGAAGGAAGACTGTCATTGGGCCATGGGATGTGAGGCTCCATACAGTAGTGGATTCTGTTTCTATTGCCCCTTATATATACTGGGACAGAGTGCTGAAGAAGCCTCCAAGCAGGAACAGCCCAACAAAGCATGGACCAAAAAACCTCCAAGAAAAAGAAAACTTTGTTCCCCCTAGCCAAAGACTAGGAAAACATTTGTTTAACATCAGAAAACCTTTTTGGCAATACTCACCCTCCTCTAACCAAGAACAGGTGAAGAAACTTCATCCTGCTTCATAGTTTCATAGAGCCAAGCAGAGGATGATCTTCCATTTATCATCCTCCACCTTGCAAGCTGCCCTCCAGCTTCAAATGGTGGCAGTAGGCTGGGTGGAGAGTTGATCTTCCATCCTTCACTAGGGTAAACAGGCAGTGCTCCAATTCCTCCACTTTCTTACCTTCACCCCTAGAGCAGTGTTAAGTGGAGTCCTACAGCAATTTGAACCTCCTCCTCACCTGACAGTAACAAAACTTAATGACAAGATACAATAATGAGGCTAGTCACACTACACTAATACCTGCTCCCTCAAGGCCTAGTGTCTGCATGCATATCCACACTGAACAATGCAGTTCTGATCCAGTGAGTAATCATTCTCCCCCACTCCGCCCGATGTATCAGCAGAGTCCAAGACGGAGCTAAACCTCCACCCTCACCTGCCGGGAATGAAATTAAACAGGCAGAGAGTGAAGCACAGTTAGTAAGCAGTTCACTCACCATGAAACCCCATCAAGAGGACCCCTAGAAACCTGAGCCTTCACCCCAGGTGGCATAGTAAGGCAGAAAAAGATGGTGCTAGGGAGGGTAGTCATCACTCTGCTTCAGTCCTCTCCTGGTACCAGGAGGTCAACTGGGAAAGTGAGTTTCCATTCCCTTGGGATTAATGAGGTAAAGTAAGATGACAGGTGGTGGGTCTAACTAGCACTTTGCTTGCCCCTCTTTCTCCAAGTGTCAGTGGTGCCAACCAAAACCTTCACTCAGAGGCAGTAAGCAGATGTGAATTGGTGACCCACATAGGCTTGAAAGGTACCTATCCACTGCAGTGGCACAATGTAAGTGCTCCATTTTGCCAAGGAAGTGTTTCTGGGGCCTAGTGGGAAGCTGAACAGCTGCATTCAGCTGTTCCTTATTTTAAACCCCAACTCCTAAAAAAAGAAGAAGATAGAATCCAGAGGCTCCTATCTAGTATCAATTATCCACAAATGCCAAGACAATCAAACCCCAGAATGAATTAAATAATGGAATTTATGACAAGAATTTTAAAGCAGGCATTATAAAAAACACTTTAAGAAGCAAGTACAAAATCTTTGAAACAAATGAAAAAATAGAAAATCTGAGCAATGAGATAAGTTGTTTTTAAAAAGCAAATGAACTGCCTCCTTGTCTCTAAAGGCTTCTCACATCTCTGGCTGACTATCATCCCTGGTGCTGTGGGCTACCACGGATCTACCAACCTAGACAGCATATTAAAAAGCAGAGACATCACTTTGTTGACAAATGTCCATCTAGTCAAAGCTATGGTTTTTCCAGGAGTCATGTATGGATGTGAGAGTTGGACTATAAAGAAAGCTGAGCACTGAAGAATCGACGCTTTTGAACTGTGGTGTTGGAGAAAACTCTTGAGAGTCCCCTGGACAGCAAGGAGATCAAACCAGTCAATCCTAAAGGAAATCAGTCCTGAATATTTATTGGAAGGGCTGATGCTGAAGCTGAAGTTCCAATACTTTGGCCACCTGACACGAAGAATTGACTCATTGGAAAAGATCCTGATGCTGGGAAAGACTGAAGGCCGGAGGAGAAGGAGACGACAGAGGATGAGATGGTTGGATGGCATCACCAACTCAATGGACATGAATTTGAGCAAGCTCTGGGAGTTGGTGATGGACAGGGAGGCCTGGCGTGCTGCAGTCCATGGGGTCGCAAAGAGTCGGACAGGACTGAGCGACTGAACTGAACTGATCATCCCTGGTGTTTCCAAATCCCAGAGCATTGTAAGAGCCTTCTCTTCTGGAACTTTGGACTCTCAGAAGTTTGTGCCTTTTCTCTCACTAGGATGATAAAGGCACTCCAGGACCAGAAGCATTTAACTTCTGTGCCTTTGGTGCCAGCACAAGGCCTGGCCTGTGGGTGCTCAGGATGCTATTTGATAGTATAACCACGAGATGGCAGCATGGCTCTATTTCCTGGAGGTCACGTCCCACTAGATCTGTCCTATCTAATATTAGGGTCGTTGAACTGTGGTTAGTCCTAATTAAGATTATTGTACATATAAAATACACATGGCAGTTTGAAGAGTATGAAAAAAGAACAATATATCTCATTAATAAATGTTTTTATATTGGTTACATGTTGAAACAATATTTTAGGTGCATGCTAAGTTGCTTCAGTCATGCCCAACTGACTCTGCAACCCCATGGACCATAGCCCACCAAGCTCCTCTGTCCATGGGATTCTTCAGGCAAGAATACTAGAGTGGGATGCCATTTCCTCCTCCAGGGCATCTTCCCGACCCAGGGATCAAGTCTGTGTCTCTTAAGTCTCCTGTATACTAATTTAAATAAATACATTAAAATTTTCCTATTTTTCATTATTTTTAATGTGATTACTAGAAAATTTAAACTTACACGTGATTTATATTTCTACTGGACAGTGCTTGCTAGACCCTCTGTTAAACCTCCCAACAGAATTGGCACAGAGTCAAGATCCTGGTGCCTCTGCCTATGCCCTAAGACGGAGAGACACATGGCACATGGATATCACAGAACTGCTTCACCATCACAGAAGACTCGGTCCCAAAGGTCCAGGCCACAGTAAGGCCTTGAGAGCAACAGGAGCTTCTATGACCATCCTGACTGCTCTCCCCTCCACTGGATCTTATAAGGAATCCATGTGGGAGAAGGCAACCCTCATTCAGCACTAGCAGTAGTAGACAATATGCAGCCCTTCACCTGTATTCTCTCACTGACCCCTCATGTTAAACCAATTTCAATGAAGAAACAGGATCAGAGAAGTGGAGGGACCTGCTTGAATCCTCCAGCTGGTGACTCTTAAGAGTTGTAATCAGACATAACGAGATGCAGACTCCTCTGAAGAAGGAAATGGCAACCCACTCCAGTATTCTTGCCTGGGAAATCTCATGAACAGAGGAGCCTGGCCTGCTACAGTTCATGGTGTCACAGAGAGTTGGAAACGACTGAGCGACTGACACTACACCACTACTATTAGATGCAGACTGTGTCTTCCTCTGCATCACACTGCTATCCTTATGAGCACACTGAGGCCTCAAAGAAAAAGGAACTACATGCTCACTACTGTACCGGAAATCTGGACTGCCAGTCATCTCTGTTCTGTTCACGGATTGCCTGTGTGTTCTTGAAGGCAAACACTGAGTGCCCTACCCCTCAGGTGATGCCCGCACACTGGACAAGTGGAAGACAGCTGGCTTGTGTCCTCAGACATACTATCTGTGAATGGTTAGTGCTAGAGGGAAGACTGTCCCAAGGGAAGACCAGGAAATAAGACTTTGTTGGGGGCTGGCTTCATGCCAGACCTTGTGCTATGATTATTTCATTTATTCCACATAATCCCCCTCCAATGTGTGCGTGCCTGCTAAGTTGCTTCAGTCATGCCCAACTCTTTGTGACCCCATCAACTGCAGCCCATCAGTCTCCTCTGTCCATGGGCTTCTCCAATTAAGAATATTGGAGTGGGTTGCCACACCCTCCTCCACAGGATTTTCCTGATCCCGGGATCAAACTCAAGTGTCTTATGTCTCCTGCATTGGCAGGCAGATTTTTTACCACTAGCACCACCTGGGAAGCCCAAGAGAGCTCTGGGACAACATTAAATGCACTATCACTTGCATTATAGGGGTTCCAGAATGAGAAGAGAGAAATGACCAGAGAAAAAAATATTTGAAGAGATAATAACTGAAAACTTTCCTAACTTGGGAAAAGAAATAGTCAACCAACTCCAAGAAGCAGAGTGTCCCAGGCAGAATAAACCCTAGGAGAAACACACCAAGACACAGTAATCAAACAGACAATTAAAGACAAATATAAAATATTAAAAGCAACAAGGGAAAAATGACAACATAAAAGGAAACCCCCATAAGGTTATCAGCTGATTTCTCAACAGAAACTCTATAAACCAAAAGGGAATGTGGCATGATACATTTAAAGTGATGAAAGGGAAGCGCCTACAACCAAGAATATTACATGCAGCAAGACTCTCGTTCAGATTTGACAGAGAAACCAAAAGCTTTCCAGACAAACAAAAGTTAAGAGAATTCAGCACCACCAAACCAGCTTTACAAGAACTACTAAAGGACCTTCTCTACAAAGGAAACACAATAGGAGGAAAAGACCCACACAAAATAAACCCAAAACAATCAAGAAAATGGTAAGAAGATCATACATACTTATAATTACTTCAAATGTAAATGGATTAAATGCACCAAAAGACATAGACTGGCTGGGTGGATGAAAATATGTGCATATATGCCCTCCCACTTACCATATCACTCTACTTAACCCCCAAGCTGTATGTAATTAATTTACATTGTTAGGTTAGATTGTTTCCATAGTGGCTTGCAACTGTAATTATCTTTTATTTTTTGGTCTGGCTACTGACTGTGAAAACTGATAAACATCTATTACTATTGTGATTATGTAACTATTAGTCACTTAATACTACTGTATCATGATCGGTCAACAGAAAATAACACAATTCTATTTCTCTAAAGCTACCATTTAATAGAAAAACATGTAATCATTCTTTAAAATCAAGATGTGTATCAGAATTATCTTGGAATTTTTGGAAGAATACAAATGCCCAGGTATTCCTTTTTTTCTCCAAAGCACCAGATGTGTTTCTAATGAGCAGCCATGTTTAGAAACAACTGGACTATACTATGATCTTTTACTTTTATCTAGTTTTTTGCACTTTTTCTATTTCATATTCAGTCCTCCCATTTCATTTACTTATGTTTTCTAATTTCTCCCTCTTTTTTGTTGTTCTCAAACCTTTATCAAGCAGAGTAGAAAGTCTTTTGTATATATATACGTAAATAGTATGTATAATACATGTATTTCAGAAAACTTATGAATTTTTGCCTGGTGGCTCAGATGATGAAGAATCTGCCTGCAATGCAGGAGAACTGGGTTCAATCCCTGGGTCAGGAAGATCCCCTGGAGAAGGAAATGGCAACCCACTCCAGTATTCTTGCCTGGAGAATTCCATGGACAGAGGAGCCTGGCAGGCTACAGACCATGGGGTCAAAAAGAGTCAGATATGACTGAGCGACTAACACTTTCACTTTTCCACCTTTTTTCCATGAAATTTTGCCCAGCTAAAAAAAATTACAACATTTTGATTCCACTTGTTTCACTTGGCATGAATAGAAGACTAGATTTCTAATTCATATTCACTCAAAACTTTGATAGAGTTCCATGTAGTACTACTATGTACTACCATGTAGCATCTAGTACTACTGCTAAAAGTCTAGAAATTTTATAGTGGTTTTTAAAATACTGAAGAAGGTTCGAAACTTCTAATCTCAATTCTGAGAATATAAAGAAATACTATGTTGTAAAAAAAAAAAAAAACAGGAAATTAACATGTGATACAGTATTATTAACTAAAGTACAGATTCTGTTCAAATTTCACAAAACTTTGTGCTAGTGTCCATTATTTGTTCTTATATCTTAAGGTTCCACATTGTATTTAGTTGCATTGAGAAGCTTCAGCTGCATGCGACAAATTCTGGTAAATTCTTTTTTCATTTTTATTCTGTTAGAAATATTTTCTAATTTTCCATGTTATGGCTTCTTAGACCCATCATTTAAAAGTGGACATTTAATTTAAAAATACATGTTTTTTTAATATCTTTGATATTAATTTCTCATTTTGATATTAATTTCTTATTTAAATGCTTTCTTCTCTACAAGCAACCTCTGCATTTTTTCAGTCTTCTAACTTTACTGAGGTTTTCAGTGGCTAAGCCAAAGATCTCTCTTGGTAAATGTCACATTGCACTTGAAAATATATGGATTGTTTTCAAGTATCTTTTGATATTGATTTCCAACATAATTCCACAATGATAAGAGAACAGACTTTAAGAGAACAGATTTTGCATGATTTCAATATCTTTAGACCATGAAAATTTTGCACCTTGTTTTACATCCCTGGATATGTTCCAGTGTCTCCAAGTTTACAGTCTATAGGAACTTGAATAGAATCTGTATCTTACTGTTGTGTGAATTTGTATAAATCTTAATTATGTTGAATTTGTTCATGGTGCTTTTTAGATATATTCTACTCTTCTGTCTATTCATTCTATTAATTTTTGAGAGTTTGATATTAAAACCATAATTAAAAATCTTAATTTAGCTACCTAAAAAACAATTGTAATATATACTGGAACTATATGTAACTTTGTTCTGTATTTTCCAATCTCCTATAAATGTGTTATTGATCTTTCTTAATTTAAAACATAAAGAAGAATGAGAAAAATAGCAGCAACAACTAAAAAAAATCCTGAAAGCAGTCCGAATAAAAGACAATGTATGTTGGAAATAGTGAAAAGAAAAATGACTGACGTAATCAGAAGATAATAGAACTACATCATTAAAGTGATGAAAGACAAAAAATGCCATGTTAAATTCTGTATCCAGTGAAAATAGTCTTCAAAAATGAAGGAAAAATAAAGAAGAGAAATGATAACAGGAAGAAATTCAATTCTGCAAGAAGAAAATCTAAAAGCAGTCGAGTAAAATCTTTTTGAAAGAGTGCTATGTCAGTTGGCTCTTTCAAGGAAGCAAACAACAAGATAGTTAGGAATGTGAGAGGTTTATCGAGAGTGCTGTCTATCGAAGATAAGACAAGGGGTCTGAAGAGTGCAGGGGAACCTTCAGAGTACAGTGTAAATTGAACATCTGAAAAAAAAATGCGGAAGGAAGCAGGATTTGGCAGGGAGATATACTAAAACTTCAGACAATCCAATAGGGAGCTCCATAGCAAAAAAAAAGCCTATTAGAAGGGCACTGTTCTTGGTGAAATGGTCACACTCCGGCAAACCTGCCATTCTTATCATTTGCTGGGGACTGCCTGAGAACTCATGTCCTCAGTTCTAAAACTGAGGGAGATTTTGAAGGTACTATAACTGGAGGAAACTGTGAGCCTCACAACTGGTGAGTTTTTTCCTTAAAGGGAGCTCTGAGCAGTACACTTCCATGGGTACCTCAAATGTTTAAAGTAAAAATTAAAATACAATGTGGGGGATTTAACATATAGAAAAGTAAGATATACTTCAACAGAGCACAGAGTACGGATAGCAATTGGAAGCACACTGCTGTAAAGTTCTTACGTTGCTCGTGAACTATCTTAAAGGTAGACAATGATCAGTTACAGATGTGTGTCTCCAGAGGTGCTGCTGCTGCTGCTTAGTCGCTTCAGTCCTGTCTGACTCTAGGCGACCCTATGGAATGCATGCAGCCTGCCAGGCTCCTCTGTCCATGGGATTCTCTAGGCAAGAGTACCAGAGTGGGTTGCCATACCCTCCTCCAGGGGATCTTCCCAACCCAGGAATCGAACCCATCATAGGCAGATTCTTTACCGCTGAGCACCAGGGACACCCGTATCTCCAGAGCAGTGATTTCTAAATGTTTAGATTTCAGGACTTCTTTAAACACTTAAAAAATATTGAAGACACCAACAAATTTCTATTTAGTGGGTTTAATGTATGAAAATTTATCATATTAGAAATTAAAACAGAAAAAAAGATTTTAAAATAATAATAATCTTATGTTAAGGTAAATAGCATTTTATAAAAACATAACTATTTTTCAAAACAAGAGAAATAGGGGAAAGAGTGATATTGTTTTTATGTTTTTTGCAAATCCCTTTATGTCTGACTTATTAGAAGACAAATAGATTCTCCTATCTGTGTACTCATTCAGTTTATGGTGATACACTTTTCCAGTCGAGGTGTATGAAGAAAATCCAGCCTCGTATCAATACACAGGATCTGCTTTGACACCACACCAAAATTCAACAACTGGTTGCTTCCTAAAGGTTATTTGCAATGTGGAATCTAAATACCTATCAATTTCTCATACCATTACATTAAAATCCCTTATCCTATTTTTTACATACTGAATAAATCTTTTGCCCATAGATTATGCATGTTACATCATGCATTTTGTCACTAGGAAAATACTGGTTCACTGAGATAAGCAGGTCTTGCAAATGGTAACACTTTCTACTACATAATATCAAACATATCATTAATATCACCACTGATCCCATAAGAAAAATTTTAAATATTGGGAAACTCTCACTAGAATTTACAATTATAAATTCACTTAGAATTTTAAATTTTATCATTGGCCACAAACACTGTCATAAGTAGCTGGCTAATTTTGTTTTTGAGAAAATGAGTACCAATACCCAGGTTTGAATAGTTATAGTTTATCTGTCAGTAGTGCTTTCAAGGAAAAGTGGTTTTCCATGAAAAAAATCTGCTACTTCAGGTCACAAATTCAAACAATTACTCAAATGCATTTGTATACTTCCTATTTCATCACACAAAATATTAAAATCATTACTAAAGAGTCGAGATTTACATAAAATTAATAAATTTTACTTCATCATAGAGAATCTTAAGTGAAATTGACTTTTTAAAACACCTTTGAGTGTGTGGCAGTAAAGAAACACTACCAGGACATTGGTGCCACTGCCTTAATTCATGCTAAATGGACAAATAGTTTTACTTGTTGCTTTTGCACCAAGAGGCTAATGATCTCCTGTTCAATATTCAGACTTTCACCTAAGCTGACTGTTTTTATTCCAACATACCATTCCCACCTGGTACCTGTAAGTCATATCCCCTCTGCTTCAATTGCTCTGTAGAAGACACATTCCAGAAAGTTTTACTTGTCTGCATGGGTGGAATAAAGGAACTCTAGGTTGGGCCATGTTGTATTCGTATTTTTAAAATCTGTCCTTGTTTTGCCCTCATATTTCTTGGTGCTGGTATTTCCAATTCATCTACTTTTCTAGCCAACTCATATAATGAAAGGTCAGGGTACACATGAATTTTCTGGGGTCAAGGTCAGAACTGATACTCCATGTCTGACAACATGTTGGCCAGCTTAAGAGCCACTGGATGGCCACTATGTGCATATGGTCTGTACTCACACATAACCTTCCTCTGCTTTTTATGACTTCAGGTCTGAGGTGCATGCTGTGGCACATCACCGGGATCCCTCGTTAGGAAGGAAGAATCGTTATCGCAGCTGCTGGGAGTGTTGCTGGCAGGGAACACTCAGCTATCAGCCCTGTTTGGTGACTGCCTCAGCTGCAGAGAGCCAGCTCACACAAGGTACACTGCCTTCAGACAGTGAAAGCAACCAACAAATGCCCAATCAAGAAAAAGCAACATTCAAATAGTTGGAGAAGTTGTAGCCTTTTTACTCACACTCACCCCACTTTCTTCCAGGTGTGGCATGGTTGAAAGGAAGTAACCCAATTCCCAGTCTCTCCCTCAGGCTAGGACTAGTCTGTGGGATACCCAAGGAACTAATTTCTGTCTCAGCTGACTGAGAGCTCCACTGGAGAGCAACAGCGCAGCTCAAATCTCAGGTTGGCAGAAGTCACTGAAAGAAGGGGAAGGCACAACAGCCCGTGAAACCTGCAGGGGAACTCACTGACCCATGGAGACCTGAGGCAAGAATTACAGGCAAAGGAATAGAACAGAACATGGAGGGCCCCGAGAAGCAGGTTCTCGGAGAAGTTAATGCATTTAACAGCAGCCATATATTCTGGGGAAACTGGGCCAGGGGAAATGCACACATATGGCTCAAGCAAGACGGCAGCCAAGAAAATCCTAAAACGTTAGCTTCATCCCAAACAGATCCCAAGGCTAAGGACATACCTGGCCAATTAC
Source organism: Oryx dammah (assembly GCF_014754425.2). NCBI lineage: Eukaryota > Metazoa > Chordata > Mammalia > Artiodactyla > Bovidae > Oryx > Oryx dammah. Next base: position 83,921,197 of record NW_024070185.1, on the reverse strand, counting down.
TGAAAGTATTACACAATTACTTTCTGTTTGCAAAGACAGGGGAGGTGGCTGTTTTCTCATGTTCCCAATTTTCAACAAAAGAGCATAAAGCAGACTCAGGAACAAGAAAAAAGGCCTATTTGAAGGAACAAAATAAATTTCCAGAAACCATCCTTGAGTAAATACAGGCAACAGACTTGCTATACAACATCTTTTTTTTTTTTAACATGTACTTCTGCTTTATTGACTATGCTAAAGCCTTTGACTTTGGCTACACATCTCTAAAACAATTTAAATATGCAAAAAAGCTAAAGGAAAACTTGGACAATGAACTAAAGGAAATCAGAAAAATAACCTATGAGCAAAGCACGAATATCAACAAAGAGAGATAGTGTACAAAGGAGCCAAAAAAAAAAAAATTCTGGAGGTGACAATAAAATATCTGAATTGAAAAATTCACTGAAGGGATTCAATAGCAACCAAAGCAGCAGCATCAGTAAACATGAAGACAGGTCATTTGAAATTACTGAGCCTGAGGATCAAAGAGAAAAAATGAAGGAAAGTGAATAGAATCAAAAGGATTTATAATTATACCCTTTATAAATATATGAATATACCATCTAGAAATGCCATCAAAAGGAAAAATATGTATAAGAGTCCCAGAAAATGAGAGAGAAAAAAGGGAAGAAAGATTATTTGAAGAAATGCCTGAATACTTCTCAAATTTGAGTAAAGACAAAGTGCTTTGAATTCAAGTTCAGCCAATTCCAAGCAGGATAAATCTAAAGAGACCCAAATCAAGATGTATAATGAAAAAAACAAACACACAAAAAAGAATCTTGAAGGCAGCAAAAGACAAGCTACTCATCATATGTAAGGGATCCCAGAAGGGAATGGGATGATACATTTAAAGAGCTGGAAAAAAAAATCTGTCAACTGAGAATTTAATATCTGGGAAAATTCTTCAAGAATAAAGGAGAAATTAAGAAATTCCCAGATAAAAAGCTGAAGGAGTTCATTACGACTAGATCTGCCCTGTAAGAAATATTCAAAGAAGTCCTTCAAGTTGAAATGGAGACTTGAAATTGTCAAATTCCTAGAATTAAACACAGGGGAAAATATCTCTGACATCAGCCTTTGCAATGATTTTCTTTCTGATATGACACCAAAAGCACAAGTAATGAAAGCAAAAATCAACAAGTGGGACTATATACATCAAACTAGAAAGCTTGTGCAAAAGAGAAAATAACAAAATGAAAAGATAACCTTCAGGATGGGAAAAAAAGATCTGCAAACCACCTATCTCATAGCAGGTTAGTGTTCAGTTGCTAAGTCATGTCTGACACTTTTTGAACCCATGAATTACAGCATGTCAGGCTTCCCTGTCCTTCACTATCTCCCTGAGTTTGCTCAAGCCCATGTCCATTGTGCTGATGATGCCATCCAACCATCTCATCCTCTGTCACCCACTTCTCCTCTTGCCCTCAATCTTTCCCAGCATCAGGGTCTTTTCCAATGAGTTGGCTCTTCACACCAGCTGGCCAAAGTATTGAAGCTTCAGCTTCAGTCTTTCCAATGAATATTCAGGACTGATATCCACTGGTTTGATCTCCTTGCAGTCAAAGGGACTCTCAAGAGTTGTCCCCAGCATCACAGTTCAAAAGCATCAATTCTTTGATGTTCAGCCTTGTTTATGGTCCAACTCTCACATCCATACATGACTCCTGAAAAAACCATAGCTTTGACTATAAACACCTTTGTTGGCAAAGTAATGTCTCTGCTTTGTCTAGGTTTGTCATAGCTTTCCTGCCAAAGAGCAACTGTGTTTTAATTTTGAGGCTGCAGTCACCATCTGCAGTGATTTTGGAGCCCAAGAAAATAAAATCTGTCACTCTTTCCATTGTTTCATCTATTTGCCATGAAGTGATAGTAGATACCATGATCTTTGTTTTACCATGTTCAGTTTTAAGCCAGCTTTTTCACCCTCCTCTTTCACTTTCATCAAGAGGCTCTTTAGTTCTTCAGTTTCTGTCATTAGAGTGGTATCATCTGCATATGTGAGATTGTTATTTCTGCCAGCACTCTTGATTCCAGCTTGTGGTTCATCCAGCCTGGCATTTAGCATGATTTACTTTGCATATAAGTTAAAGAAGTGTGACAATATACAGCCCTTGACATACTCCCTTCCCAATTTTGAACCAGTCTGTCATTCCATGTCTGGCTCTAACTGTTGCTTCTTGTCCTGCATACAGGTTTCTCAGGAGACAGAAAAACCTGGTATTCTGGTATTCCCATCTGTTTAAGAATTTTCCACAGTTTGTTATAATCCATTAAGGGGTTAATATTCAAAATACATACAGAACTCCTTCAACTCAATAACAAAAAGCAAATAATTCTACTTAAAAATGGACAGAGGACTCCAATAGACATTCTCCCAAAGAAGACATACAAATGGCCAACAAGCACACAAAAAGATGCTCAACATCCCTAATCATCAGGAAAATTTAGATTAAAACCACAATAAGATATCACGTCACACTTGTTAGGATGGTTACTATCAAAATTAAAATATCAAGAGATAACAAAACGCTGATGAGAATGTGGAGAAAAGTGAATCCCTTGTGCACTGCTGGTGAAAACATAAATTGGTGCAGCCACTATGGAAACAGTATAAATGTTCCTTGATTAAAAAAAAAAAAAAACTACCGTATGATTCAACACTCTCATTTTTTCTGTGTATATATCCAAAAGAGATAAAATTAGTATCTCAAAGAGATATGTACACTCATGTTCATTGCAGCATTTTTCACAATAGCCAAGACATGGAAACAACCCAAGTTTCTACTGACAGATGAATGAAGAAAGAAAAATAAAGAAACACACATACATAGAGGAATAATTTTTCAGTCAGTAAAAAGGAGGAAATCCTGACATTTGCCACAACATGAATGGGCCTTAAAGGAATTATGCTAAGTGAGGTAAGTTAAAGACACATACTGTATTATGATCTCACTTATATGTAGACTCTAAAAAAGCCAAACTCTAAAAGAAGCAGAATGATAGTTACCAGAGATTGTGGGGGTAAGTGAAATGAGAAAGTGTCAGTCAGAAGTATAAACTTCCTGTGATAAGAAGTGTAAGTTCTGGGATCCAATGTACAGCATAGTGACTATAGTTAGTAATACTTCATACTTTGTCTACCTCAAAGTTACGAAGTAGAATTTAAATATTCCTACAGTAACAACAAAAACAAAATGGTAATTATGTGTGGTGCAGGATGTGTTAACTATTGTAGTAAACATTTTGCAATATATACATGTATCAAATTATTATGCTGCACACCTTAAATGTATACAATGTCACTTGTCAATTGTATTGCAATAATGAGGGTAGGGGAACTACAATGAGATTTTACCTCACTCCTATTAGGATGGTGATTATCAAATAGTCAAGAAACAAGTGTTTGAAAGGATGTGAAGAAAAGGAAAGGAAAGGGAACCCTTGTACACTGTTGGTGGGAATGTAAACGGGTAAAGTCATTATGGAAAACAGCATAAACATTCCTCAAAAAATTAAAAATAAAATTACCATGTGATACAGTAACCTCAGTTCTGAGTATACAGGAAATGAAATTAGGATCTTGAAGAAATACCTGCACTCCCATTTTCATTATAAATTATTCATTTCTATATCCAAGATACATAAACAATCTATATCTGTTGGCAGAAGGATGGATAAAAAATGTGATATGCACATGTGATAGACTATTATTTTCATTATGAGAGTGAAGAAAACCCTGCCATTGGCAAAAATGTGCATGAACTTGGAGGACATCATGTTAAGTGAAATAAACTAATACAAAAAGACAAATATTACATGATATCACTTATGTGTGGAATTTTACAAAGTCCAACGTGGAGAAATAGAATATACTATGGTGGTTGCAAGGGGCTGGGAGATGGAGGAACAGGGAGATACTGGTCACAGGGTTGACTTTTTAAAACTTTGATTAACTTTCAGTTTTAAGAGGCATAAATTCTAGAAATCTAATGTACAACATGGTAACTATAAATAATAATAATGTATACTTAAAATTTGCTATGAGAGTAGAACTTGTTTTCAACACACAAATGGTAAGTATATGAAGTGATGGATAAGTTAATTATCTTTATTGTGGTGATCATTTTATAAAGTATACGTATAACAAAATATCACATTGTAAGCTTTAAATGCACATAATTATTATTTGTCAATCATATCTTAATAAAGATGGAAACATAAAGGGGAAAAAAAGTATATGTATGGTGAACTGGTTTTCAATTAATGTGCTAGGCCAACAGAACTGGAAGAGGATAGTCTTTTCAACAAATGGTGCTAAAACAACTAGGTAACCAAAAAGAAAAATTTATACTTTTACCTCATAGGATTCACATAATTTAACTCAAAATGGATCATAAACATGAATGTAAGAGCTACAATAAAACTTCTAGAAGTACAGGAAGAAATCTTTATGAGCTTGGTTGGCAAAGACATGATCTATTGAAAAAAAAAAGATCAACTGGACTTGATCAAAATTTAAAACATGTACTTCAAAAAAATACGATTAGGAAAATGAAGAGCCTGAGAAAAGATATTTGAAAGTATATCTGATAAAGGACTTGTACTCTGAATATAAAAAGAATCCTTACAACTCAATTATATGAAGATAAACAAGTCAGTAAAAAATTAGAAAATGTGAATATATATTTTACCAAAGAAGATAACAAGAATAGCTAGTAAGCCCATGAAAAGATGCTTAACATTATTAAATCATTATGGAAATGAAGATTAAAAGTACAATGAGATACCACTAAATACCTCTTAGAGATGATATTTTTGTTATTGTTTAGTTGCTAAGTTGTGTCCAACTCTTTTGAGACCCCATGGACTATAGCCAAAGAGGCTCCTCTGTTCATAGTATTTTCCAGGGCAAGAATACTGGAGTGTGTTGCCATTTCTTTTTCCGGAGGATCTTCCCAACCCAGGGATTGAACCTGTGCCTCCTATGTCTCCTGCATTAGCAGGCAGATTCTTTACCATAAGAAAGAAATTATTGTGTTGATGAGGATATAAAAAAGCCAAGACATTACTTTGCCGACAAAGATCTAAACAGTCAAAGCTATGGTTTTGCCAGTAGTCATGTATGAATGTGAGAGTTGGACCATAAAGAAAGCTAAGTGCCGAAGAATTGATGCTTTTGAACTGTGGTGCTGGAGAAGACTCTTGAGAGTCCCTTGGACTGCAAAGAGATCCAACCAGTCCATCCTAAAGGAGATCAGTCCTGGGTGTTCACTGAAAGGACTGATACTGAGGCTGAAACTCCAATACTTTGGCCACCTGATGCAAAGAACTGACTCACTGGAAAAGACCCTGATGCTAGGAAAGATTGAAGACAGGAGGAAAAAGGGATGACAGAGGATGAGATGATTGGATGGCATCATAAACTCAATAGGAATGAGTTTGAGCAAGCTCCAGGAGTTGGTGATAGACAGGGAAGCCTGGCGTGCTGCAGTACATGAGGTTACAAAGAGTCAGACACAACTGAGCAACTGAACTGACTGACTTGAGGATGAAAAGAAACTAGAACTTTCTTATATTGATGCTGAGAATGTAAAATGGTACAAACATTTTAGAAAACTGGCAGTTTCTTAGAAGCTTAAACATAACCTTATCATCAGTCAGTTCAGTTCAGTTGTTCAGTCGTGTCCGACTCTTTGTGAACCCGTGAATCGCAGCACACCAGGCCTCCCTGTCCATCACCAACTCCTGGAGTTCACCCAAACTCACGTGCATTGAGTCAGTGATGCCATCCAGCCATCTCATCCTCTGTCATCCCTTCTCCTCCTGCCCCTAATCCCTCCCAGCATCAGGGTGTTTTCCAGTAAGTCAACTCTCTGCATGAGGTAGCCAAAATACTGGAGTTTCAGCCTCAGCATCAGTCCTTCCAATGAACACCCAGGACTGGTCTCCTTTAGGATGGACTGGCTGGATCTCCTCACAGTCCAAGGGACTCTCAAGAGTCTTCTCCAGCACCACAGTTCAAAAGCATCAATTCTTCGGTGCTCACCTTTCTTCACAGTCCAACTCTCACACCCATACATGACCACTGGAAAACCACAGCCTTGACTAGATGGACCTTTGCTGGCAAAGCAATATCTCTGCTTTTTAATATGCTATCTAGGTTGGTCATAACTTTCCTTCCAAGGAGTAAGCATCTTTTAATCTCATGGCTGCAATAGCCATCTGCAGGGATTTTGGAGCCTAAAAAAATTAAGTCTGAAAAAAAAAAAATTAAGTCTGACACTGTTTCCTCATCTATTTCCCATGAAGTGATGCAACCAGATGTCATGATCTTCATTTTCTGAATGTTGAGCTTTAGGCCAACTTTTTCACTCTACTCTTTCACTTTCATCAAGAGGCTTTTTAGTTCCTCTTCACTTTCTGCCATAAGGATGGTGTCATCTGCATATCTGAGGTTATTGATATTTCTCCCAGCAATCTTGATTCCAGCTTGTGCTTCCTCCAGCCCAGCGTTTTTCATGATGTACTCTGCATATAAGTTAAATAAGCAGGGTGACAATATACAGGCTTGACATACTCCTTTTCCTATTTGGAACCAGTCTGTTGTTCCATGCCCAGTTCTAACTGTTGCTTCCTGACCTGCATATAGGTTTCTCAAGAGACAGGTCAGGTGGTCTGGTATTCCCATCTCTTGAAGAATTTTCCACAGTTTGTTGTGATCCACACAGTCAAAGGCTTTGGCATAGTCAATAAAGCAGAAATAGATATTTTTCTGGAACCCTCTTGCTTTTTCCATGATCCAGCGGATGTTGGCAATTTGATCTCTGGTTCCTCTGCCTTTTCTAAAACCAGCTTGAACATCTGGAAGGTCTCGGTTCACGTATTGCTGAAGCCTGGCTTGGAGAATTTCGAGCGTTACTTTACTCACGTGTGAGATGAGTGCAATTGTGCGGTAGTTTGAGCATTCTTTGGCATTGCCTTTCTTTGGGATTGGAATGAAAACTGACCTGTTCCAGTCCTGTGGCCATTGCTGTTTTCCAAATTTGCTGGCATATTGAGTGCAGCACTTTCACAGCATCATCTTTCAGGATTTGAAATAGCTCAACTGGAATTCCACCACCTCCACTAGCTTTGTTTGTAGTGATGCTTTCCAAGGCCCACTTGACTTCACATTCCAAGATGTCTGGCTCTAGGTGAGTGATCACACTATCATGATTATCTGGTTCATGGATCTTTTTTGTACAGTTCTGTGTATTCTTGCCATCTCTCCTTAATATCTTCTGCTTCTGTTAGGTCCATACCATTTCTGTCCTTTGTCAAGCCCATCTTTGCATGAAATGTTCCCTTGGTATCTCTAATTTTCTTGAAGAGATCTCTAGTCTTTCCCATTCTGTTGTTTTCCTCTATTTCTTTGCACTGATCACTGAGGAAGGCTTTCTTATCTCTCTTTGCTATTCTTTGGAACTCTGCATTCAGATGCTTATATCTTTCCTTTCCTCCTTTGCTTTTCACAGCTATTTGTAACGCCTCCTCTGACAGCCATTTTGCTTTTTTGCATTTCTTTTCCATGGGGATGGTCTTGATCCCTATCTCCTGTACAATGTCAGGAACCTCCGTCCATAGTTCATCAAGTACTTTGTCTATCAGATCTAGTCCCTTAAATCTATTTCTCACTTCCACTGTATAATCATAAGGGATTTTATTTAGGTCATACCTGAATGGTCTAGTGGTTTTCCCTACTCTCTTCAAGTCTGAATTTGGCAATAAGGAGTTCATAATCTGAGCCACAGTCAGCTCCCGGTCTTGTTTTTGCTGACTGTATAGAGCTTCTCCATCTTTGGCTGCAAACATAATCAATCTGATTTCGGTGTTGACCACCTGGTGATGTCCATGTGTAGAGTCTTGTCTTGTGTTGTTGGAAGAGGGTGTTTGCTATGAGCAGTGCATTTTCTTGGCAAAACTCTTGGCCTTTGCCCTGCTTCATTCCGTATTCTAAGGCCAAATTTGCCTGTTACTCCAGGTGTTTCTTGACTTGGAATTCTACTCCTTGGTGTTAATATTTCTCCTAGTCATGAAAACAGATGTCCACAGAAAGACTGGTACATAGTGTTTATAGTAGCATCAATCAAAAAAACCCAAATCTAGAAAAAAAATCCAAAAATCAACTAAACAATAATCTAAATGTGATATATCCTTACAATAGAATAATAGGCAGCAGTAAAAAGGAATGTTCATGTATGTTACACAGTGAATTAACTTAAAAATATGCTAAGTGAAGGTAAAACTCTAAGTTCCACTGCTACTCTATGCTCTATTTCTGTAAATAAGCAGTAGGCCTCATGGAATACATTGTCCTCTGTTGACCTTATTTTAGATTCACTTTTTTAACAGCATTAAGCACTTTGTTAATTCTTTGTGATCTCTCACAGCAGATTCAAATTTCTCCTTAGAGATCAGGTTTTATAACTTTTAATGTGTGTTAGGCTGAAAATTTAGCTACTACTTATGTTCCCGTATCTTAGAAAACAAGCTCTGTAATTATTTCATACACCAAATGATCTCTATGAGGTAGATTATGATGATTCCTATCAATTAGGTTAGAGAGATGACAGCCCATGCTACGACTTACCTTCAGTGACTACTTTTCTGAACCAAGAGTCTCTTCTGGAAGACCATGTTGACTGTATGTGATGTGCCCTAAAGCTGTGTGTCTGCCCCCTCAGCTGTGTGACTGCATGGAATGCAGGCCGCCAGTCTCCTCTGTCCATGGGATTCTTCAGGCAAGAATACAGGTCTGGGTTGCTATGACCTCCTCCCAGGGATCTTCCCAACCCAGGGATCAAACTCGCCTTCTCCCACATCTCTAGCATTGACAGATTCTTTACCACTGAGCTACCTGGGAAGCCCCCCAAAGGTGTATGTGCACTTAATTTAGGTGTGTTTGTGTGCTTCTACTTCAACTACTGATGAGTTCCTCAGGATAGCTTTGGATATTATATATAACACATGTAAGAAATTTTCTTCTTGTTGTCTTATTGCTGTGACTAAAGCTTCCAATACTATGTTGGAAGAGAACTGCTGTTACCATTCAAAAGCATAAAATGTAGCCATTTTTTTTCAATTTCTGAATGTCAAAATGCTCTCATTTCTAACAGAAAACTCTAATCATTTTTATTTAAAGCAGTTTTAAGTCTACCAAGCTCAGGATTGTTCCCTGACCCACTTTCATTGAGGGTAATCTGTTTCCAAGGTGCTGACATCTCAGCACCAGGAAGTGGTTTCTGGTCCATACGTTGTCTTAACTTGGTCCTTGCACACTGCCACTTCCAAAATCTAGGATTTTGAAACGTGGTCTTTGACATTATAGACTTTTCCCCATAGCATGTCATGCTCCTGTTCAGGGTCCTACCATGGTCTCCAGATACCAGAGATCCAGTCTCTATCATCCTTAGCCAGCCACAAACCTCCTTCCCGGTTGATGGTCTGGTTGCAATCGGAGTGAACACCTTTACTTCCTTCTGACTGACACATACTAAAGGGCTTTCCTTTGACTTCTCTGTAAGAGCATATTCACTCACTGTGGGATAGTTCCTTCTTCTCACAGAACTAGAGGTATGGAGGTGGACAAATAAGGACACTGTCTCAACAGGCTCAAAGATGTCAGAATTCTGGGTTGGCAATGACCACCCTCCTTCCCCGTGGTCTCAAGCTGTCTAGAGTAGCTCTGGTCACCACAATCACATTCAAAGTTAAGTAGCAGTGTCCAATACAAGGCAGTTTCTCCTTCAGAAAAATTCCTCTTATGAAACCCTCTCCCTCTCCACTCCATACATCTGAATGGTCAGCTCCTGGTCTACCCCTACACCAAGAGGTAAGGCACCTTTCCTGAGAAAGAATCCATACTTCAAGAACTTCTGAGGTTCTCCTGAAGTCATTTGGTAAGTGTTCCACTGATAGCCACAGCACCCCTGCAACCCTTACTGATGAGGTTATCAGGCTGTAGTCTTCCTTACAGGTCTCCTAGCTACGCTGTAGGGAAAGGGAAATTTGCAACTGCCTGATCCTGGATCTCCACCCCAATCCATTTACGGAATCCCACCATACCCATCCCAGAGCACTAAGCACAGGGACCATTTCTCCAGTACTCACCCAAGTCTAAGTGCAGTACCATTCCCTCCTTATTTAGTTGCCAAGTCATGTCCTACTCTGTGAACCCATGGACTGCAGCACACCAGGCTTTCCTGTCGTTCACAATATCCTAGAGTTTGCCCGAACTCATATTCATTGAGTCGGTGATGCTATCCATCCATCTCAGCCTATCACCATTCCCTCCTTACCTGCTGGTAAACCTCTTGGGGTGGAAAGTTTATTACCCATTTTCTTCTGCTCTGTTGCTATTATGCAACTCATTATCAGCCCTCGAGGTTTAGCTTTAGACAAGTTTATGCAAAATTACAAAAAGTCATTTAAAGTACCTCCTTCTGGCATTAAATTTTCCAGAGGCCATTTTGGCACTCAAAGCCAATAATTTGTCCTGTGGTCATTGCTGAGTTATGTACTTACCATGGTGCACTAAGCTAAGCCTTTTAACCTAATTATAATGGTGGAAGAACTTCAAAGGTAACACAAAAATACACATTATTAAATGTACTGCTGTGGTCAGGATGAAGGGGACACAGGGCATTATGTGAACTCTGTACTTCCTGCTCAATTTTGCTGTGAACATGAAGCTACTTTAGATAAGCTTAAAGAAAAAAAAAACTTTATTAGGTCTAATTTTGTACCAGGCCCAGTGGTAGTATATATATTGTAGGGTCCTTGCTGGTCCCTAACCAGCTTTCACCTTAAGTCCCTTCTGACTGAACCTTTCCATTTCTACTGAAACTTCTCTTCAAGCCTGTAAATCAGCAGTGGAACAGAAGCCATTAGTCTTTATGTCAAGTGTTTTTCCTAATTCCCTCTGTTGTTACCTGCTCAGTCTGAAAACTGGTCCATTAAGTCACTTTCCTGCCTTACTTGCAACCAGAGTAGTGTATTGCAGCACCAACTGATGACTCACAAAGGAGTCACTACTTGGTGTCACTGGAACACTCTTCAAACTGGTTTGGCGGTTGAAATGTTCTTGCCCTTCCCCTTATGTCTTCCTGCCTCAAAGAAGGGTGATGGCATTAATAAAGAGGAGACCTTAAGAATGGAAACCATGTGCTAGAGTTCAAACACATCTTTCTAGAAAAGCTAGAATCTAGGCAGCAATCATGAAGCTTCCTTACTAGCACTGGGTAACCATATTTACTTGAAACGCAAATTTATCTAAGCTACTGATGTTAACAGCAGTTCAATTACTCCACCCATAGATTTTCTTACAGAAAAAATATCCTTACACCAAAATAAAATTATGAATCCCAAAAAATTAATACAGCAAAATTTTAAGTTATGAATCCCAAGAAGTTAATACACCTGCTTCCCTCAGGTGGGCCAATAGCCAAACTTTTTTTTTAGTGGATTTACAATATTGTGTCAGCTTCAGGCATACACCAGTGATTTTTCATAGGTTATAAGATAGTGAATATAGTTCCCTGCATTACACAGTAAATCCTTATTGTATATGTATTTTATGTATAGTTTATATACATATCTCTTTGCCATCAGCCCCCAACTTCCTCTCTGGAATAATCTGTAATTAAAAATTCTGAGTGTTATATGTTGATTCATTTGTATTATCTTTTGGTTTTCACATGTATCAGTGGTATCCTATCTGACTTCACCTTAGTTCTCTATGTCTATTCATGTTGCTGCACATGGCAATCTCATTTTTTAATGCTGAGTAATATTCCATTGTGTTTGTATACACACACAGCTTAAATCAATTGATGGGTTGTTACCATGTCCTTGCTACTGTAAACAGTGCTGCTTTGAACACTAGGGGGCTTGTACCTTTTTCAGTTTTTCCTCCCCCAGATAGATGTCCAGGAGTGAGACTGCTGGATCCATAAGGTAGCTGTTTTAAGAACCTCCATACTGTTCTCCACAGAAGATGAAGCAATTAACACCACCAACAACAATGTAGGTTTCCCTTTTCTCCCTAACTTCTCTACCATCTATTATTTGTAGTTTTGCTTATAGCCGTTTTGACTTATGTGAGGGGATATCCAATTGTGGTTTTGAATTTCTCCATGTTAACACTTTCCATGTGCCTTTTCAACCATCAAACTTTTCAGAAGGCACCAAGTCCAATCCCCAGGAGTCCCTTCCAGCTCACCTCCCACCAGGATCCCAACCACAGGAGGCAAAATAGGAAGCACAAGAAAGAACAATCTGGAAAATCAAGTTCGATGGGATGGGGGGAAAATGGTGTGGTTGGCTGGTGTGGCCCAAACATTTTAACAATAAGTGGGTTAAAGTTCATTTAGAATACCTTTATAAGCAAAATTAGGGAAATTGTGAAATATTAAAATCAATTTACAGAGGAAATTAAAGCCCCAATTGGTCAGAGGTGTGGAACATGCTTACACCTCCTGACCTTGCTTCCACTGTATCATTCTCTGAAGTATTGGAAACAGGATGGGAAACTTCACTGACCCGATAGTCTTTTAAACATATTACTGTTCAAATTATTTGAAAAAAATTTAAGTTGCTCCCCAGTATGGTTAAGTGTTTGAACTAGGCTGGAGAAATGAGGAGGGATAATGAACAAGGTAGTGTCTACTTTAGAAGACTCACTAGAATGAGAATTATTTCAAGAAAGTAGAATGTCCTAAGCAGACGTAATTACTACAAAGACAAAAACATTTCCAAAAATGAAAGAGTAGGGTACGGCTGGAGTTAGCTTCACAAATACACATCTGTGAATAGTAGAATCAGCAAATTACTGCAAAGAAAAAAATTAAGTACTTTAACAGACCTTAAATCTAAATACAAATAAAAAATTGCATCTATTTCTGAAAGGATGGTTAAGAATAATTTAAAAGCACAAGTTTTAGAAGTATTATTTTTATTAGAAAGATATTTAATAATATATATATATATATATCTTATAACCTTTCATTTTTGTTCCTTCCAGTCCCTGCACATATTAGACAGATTCAATTGCAGAATTATATACCAGAATGGGTGCTCAATGCAATGATGGATTCCCACACTATGCAATACCACCCCTAAGAAGTGCTCCAAATTTGAAGTCCAGAAAACAAACAAAAAAAAACTAGCAATGCATAAACACAGTGTAGGAAAAAGCAGAGTATTTCAAAAGTTTCATTAAATGCCTTCTGGATAAAGAGTTACAGAGGGGGCTACAACTGGCAGTGTCTTGAGCAGAAAAGGGAACATGACCAAAAACAAAACTATGCTTTCCCAAACTTCTCAGCAACCCCAAAGTGAGATTACATGAGCAACTGTACTTCACAAGTCTTAAATTCTCAGTAGTTGATGTTCATATAATGCTGCTGTTTATAAATCACTAAAGCAAGCACTGCTTCTTTGGTATGCCAGCAATGTTTTCACTCGTGAGAAACTCTCCAGAAAGAAGTGTTTACACCAAAGCAAGGTACCAAGGAAACCGGTTACTGTGGTATAATAAGGCCCTAAGAAAGGCAGCAGGTCGTATAGTTACCTCCTTGTGGGCAAAATCCCTGCCCTAAAACTATGCAACCTACTACCTCTTCCTAGGAACCCATTTTTTTCTTGCTGGTCTTCTACTTAGTAGATGGACTTCAAATTAACCTGTTAAATTAGGCCATATTTTGGGGGGTTTATTTCAAATTAAAACCAGTTAGAATTCACTCACTGATAGCTTTTACGAAGTTACTGGCCAGAATTCCCTGGCAGTCCACTAGTTAGGACTCCATGCTTTCACTGTCGAGGGCCCAGGTTCAATCACTGGTGGGGAAACTAAAATCCCTCAGGCAATACAGCCAAAAAGCAAAAAGTTGGTGCCACAGACTTTTCAAAACATTTAACAGAGTACTAAAATTTAAATATAATTTCATAAACTCTCCACCTCTTTTGACAAACTATAAAATTAAATGACAGTATGTATAAATCCTCCTCACCCCCGTCAAGTGAAGCAAACTCACAGTGTGTCCCCTTTAGATGCTGTCTCCTAGTTACAACTAGTCACTTCTAGGCCCAGGTTATTTGGGGTTTTGACTCTTGACATAGAGTAATCAGAAGCAAATTCTGATCATGGTTTTTGTCACCATCAAAAACAAGCTTTCCAAGATTGTCTCACTGTACCATAAGGTACTTTTAAATGTTTTAAAAAACGTAGTACTCAACCATTTGATTCAATTGCTAGGCTTGACCAAAAAGGGTATGAAATGTGTCCCTGGGTAATAATAAAAGATATAAATTCATTTTTCACCAGACCTTAGGTATTACTTAAATTTCCAATTGAAAACTTGTGATGATATCCATTCTGGAGGCACATGTACTGGAAACCCACAAAAACAACTTGCCAAAAATTTCTCGAACATTCCCACTTTTCTTTGGCACACCTAAAGGCAATGACTATAAAAGGCCCCCTACCCAACATGTCTATGTCTAGTTTGAAGACCAATTCCGGAACCATGCAGGTTTCCATCTATATGTATGCCAGGGATGGACTAAAAAACCATAAATCTGACCCAGGGTAAATCACTTGGTTTGGACCCATCCAGCAGAGAATTTGATGTTTTCTCTCATGCAAAGTTCCTGCAGCCTAGAGCCCTGTACAGTGATTGCCTAAGATACTAAGATCCATGATAGATGGAAATATTTGGGGAGAGGTGACCTCTCACCTACACTTTGCCTCTTTCTCTTCTCCCAAAATAAAACAAATGGTAAGCACTTAAAACAGGGAGCGTTAGCTGATTATAAGGGCCCAAGGTAGCATTTCCTTGGAGAAGGAAATGACAACCCACTCCAGTACTCTTGCCTGGAAAATTCCATGGACAGAGGAGCCTGGTAGGCTAGAGTCCATGGGATCATCAAGAGTCGGGAGACGACTGAGCAACTTCACTCACTTTCAAGGTAGCATATGACTTGGCCATTGGAAAAAAGCTGCAACGTGGACTTTTTTAGAAAAGTCCTAAAGTTCCATGATTAGAAAAAAGCTCATCAAGGTTGTTAAAATTCAAACATCCCTTTCAAGCATTATCCTCACATTTTCTTTAAAACAACTATAGATTTTCTAAACTGACAAGCTTCAGAGGACCTCCCTTTGTGAGTGAAGGCCCATTTCAGGTTTTGGAGACCAAGGTAAAGCTGACATCTTAAGGACTTAAAAAGGGAACGAGAGCTGAACCCAAGAAACCATTTCTCCTTTTCTAGGCTAGAGAGTGAAGATGTCCAAATCAACATATCACTGCAACAGTAGTTACAACAATGCCTAAGGTCACATAAACACCAAATTGGGAACTGAATCATAATCAAACTGATTTCAATTTAGCTCAGACAGTACTCTTCCAGTATTTACCTTTCCCACCTAGGATCTCACCTTGGATATCTGTACCAGGGGCAGTTAACCTATTCACAATTACAAAAATGCATGGTACCCTATTTAAGATTTCTTGAAAGTCATATACTTTCTCCACTGAGATTTTTGCTCAATTTCAAATTTCTGAAATATACCATATGTGAAAAATGTAAATGCTAGATTACTGTGTCTATTGTAGGTACACCATACTTGAACAGAGAATGTTATTAACAAGGACTTAAGTAAACTGCTAAGTACAAAGCAATGTCAAAATTAATTCTTCTGAGTTTTAATATCATCTAGACAAAAACAAAATGCAGCAAGTCTACTCCTCAGGGAAGGCAATAGATTGTATAGTTATCTCCTGAACAGGGTAAAATCACTACCCCACAACTATACAATCTACTACCTCACTCTGATAGAGCAATCTTTTCTTCTGAAATGAAGACTATAATCTCTTTATGGTGCATTAGCAACATCAATCAAAATAAAATATACACTTATTCCAACATGCAGAAATGAGAATTGAAAAGTATCCCAATCCCCAATCAGTCTAGTCTCTAAAATAAGCAACAACTTGAACACTAGTAAGAAATGCTGCACTACAGCATTTTTACACAAGTCAATCTTAAATGCTGTACAATTAGTTATCAACTGTGTGAGGCTGTTTGGATGCTGATTTTTCTATCACCTTAGGAAAGACAGTAGATTGTATAGTTATCTCCCAGTGGTGGGTGTGACCCTAAAACTATACAACCTACTACCTCATCCCACAGTGAAGAGAACGTCCAGGGAGAATGCTGAAACTGGACCACAGCTGGGCACCACAGGAAAACTCTCTCCTAGGTAATCCTGGTTCCCCTGTGTGATTAAAGGAGAAAAAAAAAAGTATTAGACTACTTTCATTCACTGAATGTGAACTAAGTTGAACTGAAACAAACCTTCCAAAAATCAACAATTTAAACTGTAGCAATATTCATGATCTAAACAGTGCTTTTATTCCTTATATTTAATTAGTATTATTCTAAATTCTTAGCTATCTGAATCCATGTTAAAAGATTCAGAAATCATTTTATTGCATCTTACTTTACTTATCAACTTTAATTTTCTTAAGTTACCAGAACACTTATCCTTCCCTTGAGAAACCCAAAAACTCCATTACAAAGGAGGAACAGAAGATCCTCTAAAACACAAAAGTTCTGTACAGTATGCATAATCCATGATTAAAGGAACAGCAAAAAATATACAGAGATTCTAATTTTTAAATTAACCTACTCATGTATTCCATGCCGGCAAAGAAAGGCACTATAAAGATCAAAGTTAGGAATCAAGCTATTTAATGTTTTGGTACAATACTCTCTGAACTAAGCAACATGATCAGCTTAGTTTTATAATAAAAATCTTACAAAGCTAAATCATATTAAACATCAGTCTTCAATTTACTGACTTCATACTTAACAGACAGCTACCACAAAGATTTCTTGATTTGTTAAGGAATGCACCAAATTTAATGTCAAGGAAAATTACTAAGTGGTGACTTAGTAACAACCAAAACCTATAATCAAAATCATTTTTATGACATACAGCTCCATATTGTTGGAATTGAAGTTCAGAAGTAACCCCTATACATTGGGTCAACCAATTTTCAACAGCAGTGCCACAACAATTCAATGGAGAAAGAATAATTTTCAGCAAACAGTGCTGGGACAACTGAATATCCACACGCAAGAAAATAAAACCCCCACCATATTTAAGTAACCTAAAATGAATAATTTAAAGAATGGTAAAGAATAGCCATTTCCCCAAAGATATGATCAATAAGCAAAAAATTGCCAAAAGTACAGAGAGAGACACTCAACATCATTTATTACTCATTAGGGAAACCTGAATCATAATGGGACAGCACTTTCAGATCCACTAGGATGGCCATAATCAAAAGAGAACAAAAAGAAAGGAAGCGTTGTTGAGGATATAGAGAAATTATGTTCCCAACAAAAATGGAATGTAAAATGGGTCAGATGCTTTAGAAAGTTTAGCAGTTCATCAAAAAGTTAATTCCACTCATAGTTATATTCCTAAGAAAATTAGACACAAAACTTGTATATGAAATGTTCTCAGCATTTGGAGTCAACAAGTCAAGATTCAAACCCTGGCCCAGCCTACTCACTGCCACTAAAGCCACGTGCAAGTAACTTAAGCTTTTCTAAGGTCTCTGTAACATCAATTAAGTGGACTAAATCATCTGTAATGGTAAGGGAAAAAGATTTACCACACCCTCGATATACATATGGCCCAACATTAAGCCCCTTCACACGTGCCATCTTATTTAACAGTCATATCATCTCTGTTTTACATAGGTAGAAACTGGTGCCAAGAAGTTTAATAACCTGTTCCAAATTATTGAGATCTACAAACTTACCATATCTGAGCCTATTTCAATTCTACAAGGCCAGATGATGATTCAGGTATGAACATGCAAAACACTGCTCCTAAAAAGTCAAGGCTTTACAAGACACTAGATGGTGATTGCAGCCATAAGATTAAAAGACACTTACTCCTTGGAAGCAAAGTTATGACCAACCTAGATAGCATATTGAAAAGCAGAGATATTACTTTGCCAACAAAGGTCCATCTAGTCAAGGCTATGGTTTTTCCAGTGGTCACGTATGGATGTGAGAGTTGGACTGTGAAGAAAGCTGAGCGCCAAAGAATTGATGCTTTTGAACTGTGGTGCTGGCGATCTTGAGAGTCCCTTGGACTGCAAGGGGATCCAACCTGTCCATTCTGAAGGAGATCAGCCCTGGGATTTCTTTGGAAGGAATGATGCTAAAGCTGAAACTCCTGTACTTTGGCCACCTCATGCAAAGAGTTGACTCATTGGAAAAGACTCTGATGCTGGGAGGGATTGGGGGCAGGAGGAGAAGGGGACGACAGAGGATGAGATGGCTGGATGGCATCACCGACTCGATGGACATGAGTTTGAGTGAACTCCGGGAGTTGGTGATGGACAGGGAGGCCTGGCGTGCTGCGATTCATGGGGTCACAGAGTTGGACACGACTAAGCGACTGAACTGCACTCATCTTTCTCCAGAACCAGCATGTGTTGTATTAAGTCACTCAGTCATGTCTCACTCTTTGCAACCCCATGGACTGTAGCCCGCCAGGCTCCTCTGTCCATGGGATTCTCCAGGCAAGAATACTGCAGTGGGTTCCCACTTCTTCCTCCAAAGGATCTTCCCAACTCAAGGAATGACCCAAATACTGGCCCGTGGGTTAACTTTGTAACTTTGTTAACTGAATAGACAGAACAGTTTACATCTCCCACTCTATTCCATTTTTGGCAGAATGTAACAAGTAATGGGCTTGAAAATGTGAGTACATATCCACTGTTTTCTTAACTTTTAATAAAGTTTTCAAAATCTAATACATGAATTTTGAGTATGTATTTTTAAAATTAAAAATTCATTATTAACTTCAGTGGGGGTTAAAAAAAAAAACAACCCTGCATCAAGTTCTTCTACTCTTCAGCAGATCTCAGGTGCCAACTTCCTATTTTCAGATGGCAGGTCTATTCTGAAAGAGCCAGTTTATACCTTAAAATCTATGTCCAAGTACACGTACACTAACACACACACGGACTTACATAAAAACTTTCTGAAGCACCACTTCACATCTACCATCTGGAAAATTAATGAACAAATTCATCTTCTCATTTTAGGTCTACCATGAAGGGTATTAATGCAGTATACAATGCCATGTCTTAAATATAAGTATCGGTAAGTGAGAATACTGAACCAGCATAGTCCTTACTTTTAAAATGACAGCCAACAGTAAAACCAGCTGATACCTCTACCACAACCCTCAAGTCCAGCCCAGTTTTCTCATCTAAAATGTCTGAACCTTCATCAAACATAGGAATCTAAGATTAAATAAACACTGAATCTAAAAATGTTTTCATTTTTCAACCTTGGCAAGTGTGGCCTGCTTATTTCATACTATATAAGTTGGGAGTTTATGGGTGAGCAGCACAGGGAGCAGGTATCTACTATGTAGCATCACTATTCATAATTCACAAGAAAAATATTTTGTATTTTTAAACAGTACTCACACATACACATCTATACATATGTAACACTAAATACTAGTATTACGGTTGCTTTAGTCACCAAGTCATGTCTGACTCTTTGTGCTGTGCTCATTTGTGTCCGTCTCTTTGCAACACTTCAGATTCCTCTGTCCATGGGATTTTTCAGGCAAGAATACTGGAATGGGTTGCCATTTTCTCCTTCCCAACCCAAGAATTGAACCCATGTCTGCTGCACTGTCAGGGAGATTCTTTACCACTGAGCCACCAGGGAAGCCAAATACTAAACTAATATAGTAAGATACAAATATTCAATACTGTTCACAAATGAACACCAACTCCTACTCTTTATACATTATTATACACATATATTGACTTTATGATCCACTGATGGTTTCCAATCTTCAGTTTTTCAGATTAACTCTGATTACAGCAAATTTTGGAAACTAAAATCTAATACCAAAGAGGAGGTAATGTTTAGCTAAGCAAGCTTTCAGACTACAATCCATAAACTAGAATTTATGGATTGTAAGAACCCATGGAAATGTTCACTAAGAAATAAAATTAAGTGAAACTCTTAACATACACGCTGATCACAACTATACAATCTTTGGCTGGAGAAAGAAGTTATGTAACCGACTAGCGTGTTTTCATTCCTTGCGATTTTCCCTCTAAAGCGTATTTCAGAATCAGAGATCCAGTTTGAATCCCGGTTTCTCATTTACTTTGTCTTCAGACACATCAAGTGATAATCTCTCAGCTTTTGTTATTTCAACTCATAAAAATCAGACAAATCTTACAGGGATGTTAAGAGGGATTAGAAATAAAATACAAAAACCACAAAGTATACCACCAAGTGCAGAGTGGATGCTCAATAACTTTCAGCTACAACCATCAGTATTAAACAATTCTAAAACATTCTTAGACAAGACTACTAGACTATCAGCTAAAACTATCTGAATGTGACCTTTTACATATTTCCTTTTCTAACAGTAACACAACTGTACATACATTTTCTATCCTGTTCACTTACTACCTCAATCTGCAGCTTGAACTTCTCCCCTCCCCATTAAATACCCTAGTGACCAAAAGTCTCAACTCAACTTGCACAAAATGTTTCTGTGCAACATGGCAGTACAGGAAAGGAGTATACAGGTCAAGCAACTACTTGGCAGCTGTGTTCTTTATCAAGTTAAATAACCTCCTTGAGGTTTAGTTCTCATCTCCAGTTGGAATCTAACATCCACACCTCACAGGATTGTTCTGAGGATTAGAACATACACAGGTCATCTTAGTGATCCATCTTAATGACATCTTAGCTGGCATACTCAACAAATGGTAACCATTTTTCTTAATAAATTAAACCTATTTGAGAAACTAAAAAAACTAAGACTCCACCTGCAACACAGGAGATGCAAGTTCAATCCCTGGGTTGGGAAGATCCCCCGAGAGGAGAAAATGGCAGCCCATGCCAATATTCTTGCCTGAAAAATACCATGGACAGAGGAGCCTGGTGGGCTACAGTCCAAAGGATCGCAAGGAGTTGGACACAACTGAACACAGCGCACAGCGAGACCGTTATTTTACCTTCCTGGGTAAACCTGTGACAATCAAAAATACTTATCTTCAATTAAATCATGCTGCATCAATTTAAAATGTGTAGTGAAAAGGCAATATACTTATTTATATATCTATATTTATATCAAAGTTTCTAACATTTTTAGTATCCACTTATATCTTAGTAAACGATAGTGTATGACATCATATAGTTTAATATACTTGTATAGTCAACTTTGGCCAGAGTTAACCTGCATCCATAACCAGCTTCAGTAACCACCAGAAACTGTATATACAATCCTGCAAGATTCCATAGCTTTTGCCACATCTGCAAAAAAGTCTATAACCAAAAGAATGTTAACTGCCATGGCATTAAAAACACATCTGAATATACATTCTGAAGGCTACATATTAATTAAAATATATCAATACCACCTTTGCATTTATCAATTTTCCTACTTAGTCCAAACACAGGCATACCCTATCTTTTCTACATGCTTAATATCTATTAACAGTTTGATATTCTGAGCTAAAATGTTGTTTTCTCCAGCAATCTAATATCCCACCGTTTGTATTTACATACTCCTATAAACAAAGTAGCTCATAAAGTTCTACTTTTTACATATCTCCATCTCCATGCCATCTTACAGGTGACTAAACTTCATTTTCTGGGGTCAAATTTTTATACAAATACAACAAAGTATGTCCTTTAGTCTCATCACCAAGTTTCACTTGATGATAAACACAAATCAAAATTAGAACACTGGCTACTTAATACAATTTACTTCAAACAGCTGAATATTAATAAAATTATCTGATGATGATGGCTGAATATTTAAACATAAATACATATACAAATTCTCCAATTGTATTTTGATTCCTTTGACAGAATATAGGCATTATTTTTAGCCATGGATTGCCCCATCAAGGTTAAGTTGACAAGATTAAGTTTTTGGCTATAACTAAGTTTTACGAACAAAATTAACCTACTTTTAATCTAAGATCTTAATTTCTTTTTCGAGAGGGGCTGAATTTTTTTAAATGGAGGTATAATTGACATATACCATTGTATTAGTTCCAGGTGTACAATGTAATTTGCTATTGTGTAACTGTAAAATGATCACCACAGTAATCTAGCTACATCCACTAAATTTGTTATCCTACCAAATACTGCACTAAGCCTGAGACTCACGTTGAGACTCAAAGTTTTAAAAGCGAAGTACTAGGTCATGTTTTCCAAAAGGACCATTTCCTTTCATTCACTTAAGACACACAACATAAGGCATTCTAGATTAGATGAAATTATCTAAATTCTGAAATTAAAAAAAAAAAAGTCAATTCAATCCCCAATATTCCTTTGAAGATTCTGCAATGCAAATTGTTAATCTGGAGCCAACATCCCTGCTGTTAAGTGCATTCTAAGCTACCTCCCTATATTCTGCTACACACCCTATAATGCACACAAATATTTAGGATATAGCAGAGTACTCCACTTGGGTGACTTACTCTGCTTAGTGGTCCTTATATATACACCATTATTTCTCAATTCTATCATATTCTACCTTTCTATCCTTTATTATACTGATATGTACCCAGGTTGAAATGTCACCGTGTAATTCACACAATCCCCAAAGTCAAGAAAAGGTGGGTTTCTTGTCATTAAATCCAGATTCCCCAGTTTACTATAACCAACTGTATCCTTAGTCTACAATGTACAAGAAAAATATTCTGTAACTGACTAAAAAACTGGGGAGAAGGGAAGAAACCGCCAAGTGAACAAGTAGTATATAACTTCATGATAATGTATACTGGCACAAAGCAGAAAAAGCAGATTAAAAGAACATCATCATTAATATCTGTTCAAACAAATCATCCAAAATCTCTTAAAACATTCCTAGAGAAGCAAAAGTGATACCTAATGAAAGCATAGTTGTCAGCTGCCTCAGAGTCCTTAAATCTTATACCCAGAAAGAGCTTAAGAAATCAACTGATGAAACTGCCTCACATTTGAGATGAGGCCACAGACAGAGGGGACATTTTCAGCTGATAATGTGAAACACACTTAGTCAGAGAAAGCCAATTTTTGAAGAGCAGCTAAGCAATCCACTATCCATTTGGGGTGGTAGTAGCCACATGTCACTCGAGCACTAGAAATGTGACTAGCTCCAAATGAGATGTGCTGTTACCGTAAAAGACACTCTGGATTTCAAAGACTTAACATACGGCAAAAAAAACAAAACAAAACAGTGGCTCTCTTTTTATCCTAAGTGACTGTGCAATGTTTACAACACCCACAGTCAAAGAGCATACAGTGATCAAGCCTTCTTTACTCCACCAAGGTCACATTAGGGCAATGTTGACAACTCATTGTTGGGGATCCAGATTCTTCTATTCTCATCCTGTGCTATGCTAAGTCGCTTCAGTTGTGTCTGCTTCTCTGCGATCCAATGGAGCCCACCAGCCTCCTCAGTCCGTGGGTTCTCCAGGCAAGAATACTGGAGTGGGTTGCCATGCCCTCCTCTAGGAGATCTTTCAGACCCAAGGATCGAACCCATGTCTCTTATTGTCTCCTGCCCTGGCAGGCAGATTCTTTACCACTAGCGCCACCTGGGCATGTACATGGAAAAATCATTCATCAGTTAATATTCTGGGGTGAAGAACCTTTAACGTCTAAATAAAAGCTTCTCCAGACTTAAAAATATTAAGTGATTAAAATGCATGCTGGCCACTGATTGCTAGCTCCTGAAAACAAAAGCGAAAGGAACATGTTCCACCAAGTATAAATAATCAGGGCCACTTTTAATACTCCTTGAAGACCAGTGATATAAATGGAAAAAAAAAAAAAAACCCATTAGAAGAAATGTCCTCCAAACTTTTTTGATACTCATCTTCAGAGAAGTATTTTTGAAGGAATAAACATTATACAACAGAATCATCAGTTTCATATAACAAACTATTGATACTATTTTCTGTTTTTAAAAAATTCTGACCACCACCCACTGAGGTGATTTCATAACCCAGTAAGTCAGGACCTACAGTTTGAAGAACCTGGTTTAGGATTCTTCATTTTGATCAGTTTCCACTACAAAGCAAGCTATTAACTGTTGAAAGAAAAAGCACACAAATATCTATAGTGTGCTGTACTCTAAACCAAGAAATTCTAGTTAATGCTAACCGCTCCACTCTCAAAGTTTACAAGTTTCACAATACTACCTAACTGGGTATAGTAAATCAAACACCCTCAAAAAACCACCGAAGTAACTTACGAAACGTTAGTTAACTACATGTATTTTCTGAATATACCATAAACGAACCAGACTGCCATACAGCAGAAAAACTTGGACAAAGGACAATTATTACATTTTCTGAACGTTTCAATTTAAAATTTAACGTTTTAAACCAGTGCATGATTTTCCGGCCATCAGAAATGAATGAGGACTGCTAAATGCGGTTTTTACTCTAGCAACTGCGTGTCAAGAAAATAATCATCAGTAAAGTTACCAAAAAAAAAAAAACAAAACCTCATCCAGTCTTCTGATTTACTTAAAGAATTCAACATTCACTATGCCCAATGCCTTTTCCCATTTGCCAGCCCTCTCAAAATTGAGAAGTCTATTTTAAAAAGCTTTAGAGTTGACCTCTGACACAGAGGCAGGGGGGCCAGGCCGTACTGTAAAAGTTGGAAAGACTGAAGGCCATTGCTAGCCAAGGACATAAAGGTTACGCATTCCTCACACCGGAATCCTGCAGGAACGTGTATCAGCCAACCTGCTTCCAGGGTGTGCAGCCCCCAATTCAAGGCTGGGGCCGCTGGCTGGGGCCCAGGTCGCCATGCATGAGCCCGTCCCCCCGGGATCCCACTTCCTCCCGCCCGCCCTCTCCACTGCCAAGGACGGCCGCAGGGGTGGACCGGCTGCACAGCTGCCCCAGGACCGGAGGCTGAGTTAGGCCGGCGGATTAGCAGCAGGGAGGTAGCCCAGAGCCTGCCCGCCCGCTTGTCCCGGCCCTCCCCCGCACTTCCTACCTTCCCTCTGGCATCCCAGCCCCCAAGGCCAAGGTCTCCCCTGCCCACAAACCTGATAGCGGAAGTGACGTCAGGGGACCTGGCGCTGTCCACAGCCAGTCACGCCATAGCGGGAGGGAACGCTGGCCAATGGGCAAGGCGCGGGGGCGGGACTTCCCCCGCCCAAGTTTGATTGAAGTTGGGGGAAGGGCGGGGTGAAGAATGTGAAGAATGACCCCTCCCCCCGTCCGTGAGGCGCTGGGCGGGAAGCGGAGGGGGTTGGGACCGACCACGCCACGCGGCGCCCATCCCCCACCGGCGCCACCGCCTATTGCGGCCTCTGCTCTCAAGCCGCCCGCCCAGCTCGCTCCAGCCCTTCAGGCCTCCACCAACCGGTCCGCAACACTCCCGTTTTCCCACCGCCGCCGGGGGGGTCCGAGAGAAGGAAAATGGCGGCCCGCGCTCGCCGTCCCGCCTCTGTACCCACCTCAGGCTTACGGAAGAGGCCACCGCCTGCCGCTGCCCGCCGCGGGGACAGCCCAGCCCTCGCGCCCGCCGCCCGCCGCCACCCGAGAGCTGCACACGAGGACCCGGATGGAGGAGGCGCGGGCGGGCGGGCCGCAGCGGCCAGAGGGAAGGCAGCGCGGGCGCCGGGAGGCCGAGGCAGGGGCGGGCTCGAGAGCAGCGCACGAACTCATTGGCGGAACCTTTTGACTGACGTGTGTGTCGCCCTTTTGCATCAGCCGAGTTGGGCTGGCCCGACCCCACTGGAGGCGGCATCTGGGCCCGCCCCTCACTGGGCGGCCTTCGGAGGAGGGGCGGGCGGGATCCGCCCGGGGCCCGCCCACTTTGCCGCTCCCCGTTTCTTATTGGACGGCTGGGAGAGTGGTGGCGCAGAATCCTGCCCTTCGCTTGTGAAGGACCAGTGCTGTCACGTGGCCTTCGAAATCGCGCCGGGCTGCGGTGCGCCGCGCTCTGGCTTTAGAACACTGTACCGCAAGCTTCACAAAGGACGGTCCCGCTCGCCGTCACCCGCTCCGCGCCTCCCCTCGAGGACTTAGACCGGCCCGCTTTGCCTCAGTTTACCCGCCAGTAGGTGAAGCAGTCCTGTCAGCCGGTTGCCCCAGGTTTTGAAGATTCTTGTTTTTTCAAAGTAATCCATAATTTTCCTAACTTAATAATAGCTTAAAACATTGTTCCTCCATGCCGATTATAACTTTCCAAACTCCGGAAAGCTCTGGTTGAGTGCCCTTTCAGATCTCTTTATGGCTGAGAGTCCACCACCTGGACCTCACTGTTTCTCTTAACTCACTGCTAATTTGTGCACAGTTCAGTTCAGTTCAGTCGCTCAATCATGTCCGACTCTGCGACCCCATGAATCGCAGCACGCCAGGCCTCCCTGTCCATCACCAACTCCCAGAGTTCACTCAAACTCATGTCCATCAAGTCGGTGATGCCATCTAGCCATCTCATCCTCCGTCGTCCCCTTTTCCCCCTGCCCCCAATCCCTCCCAGCATCAGAGTCTTTTCCAATGAGTCAACTCTTCGCATGAGGTGGCCAAAGCACTGGAGCTTCTAAAAAGTCAAAACGCATCCTCATGGATAACAGAACTTTTTGATGGTACTAAAAATTTACCTGGTGCGTCTACGTTTATGATCTCAAATGGCTCTATGCTAGCATTCGTCTTAGTGCATGCAAAAAATGCCAAAGGGGTTACTTAGTTAATTTTGTGGGCTGAAATGAACAAGAAATGAAGAGGGAAAACTTGAACTTGGACCTGAAAGATGAACATGATTTAGGACTTACAGAAAGAAGATATATTCAGAAAGAAGAGCATAGGCCCACTGGGCTGGCTAGAGTTACGCTGTAGAGAGGGAGTCCTCGCCTGTGTCTGTCCCCAGTATCTAGCACAGTAGAAGTGTGGCAGTCTGGGAGTGTAAAAAGTTCTGTCGAATGGAACCAGTATCAATGATGTAGGCTGAGGTGGGAGGAAAATGCAGAAAGGAAACAGGTCAGGATGTTGTTCAGTTTTGAGATGAAAGGTGATAGGGGTTCAACTACACAAACCCCACAGCACTATGAACTTTAGTGACATTTTCTTCACATGTTCACCTACAAGTGGTTAATAAGTTGGAAAAAGTATATAAGAGTTATATTACCCTCTACTTTCCAATCCGTGCTTCATTTCTACACTTGAAGGCCAACCAAACAATGCTGAAGTCTATAAAGAAAAAGATTAATAGATTTGTCCATATGAGTGAAAACCCAATTAAAAAAAAAAACCTTTAAAGTTAAAAGAAAAGTGACAAATTGGAAAAACAATTTTGTATAATACATAGCAAACAAACATTAATTAACGCTGGGCTGGAAGAAGCACAAGCTGGAATCAAGACTGCTGGGAGAAATATCAGTAACCTCAGATGACACCACCCTTATGGCAGAAAGTGAAGAGGAACTAAAAAGCTTCTTGATGAAAGTGAAAGAAGAGTGAAAAAGTTGGCTTAAAGCTCAACATTCAGAAAACGAAGATCATGGCATCTGGTCCCATCACTTCATGGCAAATAGATGGGGAAACAGTGGAAACAGTGTCAGACTTTATTTTTTTGGGCTCCAAAATCACTGCAGTTGGTGACTGCAGCCATGAAATTAAAAGACGCTTACTCCTTGGAAGAAAAGTTATGACCAACCTAGATAGTATATTCAAAAGCAAAGACATTACTTTGCAGACTAAGGTCCGTCTAGTCAAGGCTATGGTTTTTCCAGTAGTCATGTATGTATGTGAGAGTTGGACTGTGAAGAAAGCTGAGTGCTGAAAAATTGATGCTTTTGAACTGTGGTGTTGGAGAAGACTCTTGAGAGTCCCTTGGACTGCAAGGAGATCCAACCAGTCATCAGCCCTGGGTGTTCTTTGGAAGGAATGATGCTGAGGCTGAAACTCCAGTACTTTGGCCACCTCATGCAAAGAGTTGACTCATTGGAAAGGACTCTGATGCTGAGAGGGATTGGGGGCAGGAGAAGGGGACGACAGAGGATGAGATGGCTGGATGGCATCACAGACTCGATGGACATGAGTCTGAGTGAACTCTGGGAGTTGGTGATGGACAGGGAGGCCTGGTGTGCTGGGATTCATGGGATCGCAAAGAGTCGGACACAACTGAGCGACTAAACTGAACTAAACTGCCAAGAAGGGTGTAAAGTGGTCAGGAGCAGGGACCTGAAACCAGGCTGCTAACTTTGAACCCTGATTCTACCTCTTCCCAAGTAGACAGCTATGGATTTACCAAATCGCTTATTCTATCTGTCTCGAGTTCTCATCTGTAAAATGGGGATGACAACATCAGTTACCTTATAGTATTGTAAGGATTAAATGAGTTAACTTTACATGTGCTTAGAACAATGCTGTATAATAAAAGCATTATATAAGTGTTTGTTAATGTTAATCCTTAATATATAAAGTGGATTTTTTTCAAATCAGTAGTTAAAAGTGAATGACCCATTAAAATATAAACAAAGGATATAAACTGTCAGTTCAACTGTCAATCTCATTAGCTATCAAATAAATACAAATCAAGGTGTCTCCCCAGTCATCATAGGTCATCTCTTAAACATTCCATGAATAAATATGATGGTGATATAAACCTAAATTTATCAATATAGGAAGACTATGAGACTTACATTGTTATGAGAGAAATAAGGTATATGACCTGACCTCATAAATTTTAAACAACAGTTACCTCTGGGTTTACATGCAAACTTTATTGTCTTTACACCCTTCTTGGCAGTAAGTATGAATTGCTCTCATAATCAGGAAAAAAATATAAAAGTTATCCAGAAACATTTAGTTGCTCCCCCATAACCCTTGTCTCCTTTGTCTGTATTAAACAGAAACCAGGTTCTTAGGTGACAACAGAACTAGAGTACCCTAAGATGTAACCATCTGACTAAGTGCTGGCTTGAGATGTGAACGAAGTTTCTGGCTTCTGCCCTCCAAAGGATGGACTTGCTCTTCTCTCCCCACTTTTCTGATTTCCAGCTGCCTGAGCAGAATGGAATATAGTGAAGAACCTGATGAAGCAAATCCCAGCCCCCTGCTGATCCCATAGGGTGCTCTCCACTTAAGCTTTAATTTGAAAGAGATGTGACTTATTTAAGCCCCTAAAGTCTGGAGAAACTTTCATAGGAAGCCAGCCTGACCAGCTGGGCAAGCTCATGCAGTGTGCTCTCATTGTGTGTGTGGATTCTTAGGAGATGGAGAGGGCATATTGTGGGAAGAACATGAAGTTTTTGGAATAGAGCAAACTTGGATCAAAGGCCTAGCTCCTGTGTCCCAGGGACACCCCTGAACAGAGACTGTGTGTTCAATTAAATCATAGTAGGGTATGATTTGGAACTGCTGGGTGATGAACAGAAGAAGCTGGTTGTCTTCACAATTATTGTGAGAAAGGGTGGCAAGAGCTGCATTTGAATCCTTGCTTGGGACCACTCCAGTATTCTTGGGCTTCCTCGACAGCTCAGCTGGTAAAGAATCTGCCTGCAATTCGGGAGACCTAGGTTTGATCCCTGGGTTGGGAAGGTCCTCTGGAGAACGGAAAGGTTACCCACTCCGGTATTCTGGCTTGGAAAATTTCATGGACAGTCCCTGGAGTTGCAAAGAGTCAGACATGACTGAGTGACTTTCACTCTCACACCAAGGGGATGACCTTGTTGGCAATGCAGATCAGCCTGTCATAAGTCTTAGGTTCAAATTAGAGTTTGTCCCCATACTTCACCCTACCCCAGCCTGGCCTCAACCTCCCTTTCTACTCCCAATGCTTGTGGGAGTCTAGCACCTATCGCTGCTCGGGCCTCCTGGAATACTCATCCTTATCCTCACCTAGCCAGTCGTGGTCATCCAGATCTTTCCTGACCACCCAGTCTAACTCCTACCATCACTCTTTCACTATTCTATTTTATAACACATTCGGCATTTTAGCCCACTTGGAGCCCATCTTGCTTGTTTTCTTGTTCTCCCCACAAGAGAGCAAGAACCTTGTCTGAATATTCACAGCTGTGTCCCCATGTTCTAGAACAGGGCTCTGCACACACAGTAGATGCTCTATTATCTCTTGAAGTGTAAATTACAAGCAAAGACTAGGGCAGTTCACAGTGGAGGCCGAGCTCAAAGGATAGAAACTTTACCAGCAGGAGTCCAGGAAGTGAGAGCCTTAACCAGTAGACCATATGAAAAGCAGAGGGAGCAACAGTAAAATGGGCCAGGAAAAGGAAGAGTTTTGGAGTCCTGAGAAGACCCACAGACTTCCGTGGCTAAAGTTCCTAGAGTAGCCAACCCCAAACGACCAGAGGCCTTGCCATCTCAGATCCCACTTCTCGTCCACAAAAGTTGCTGTGGAGGCAACCTCAGGACAGAGTCCTCCCTCCACCTTTGTGTGTGTGTGTGTGTGTGTGTGTGTGTGTGTACGTGTATGTTAGTGGCTCAGTCATATCCAACTCTTTACGACCCCATGGACTGTAGCCCACCAGGCTTCTCTGTCCATGGACTTCTCCAGGCAAGAATACTGGAGTGGGTAGCCATTCCCTTCTCCAGGGGATCTTCCTGACCCTGAGATCAAACCTGGGTCTCCCACATTGCACGCAGATTCTTTACCATCTGAGCCACCAGGAAAGCCCCCACCTTTGTTTACCTGCGACTAAAACTACGAAGTAAAGAAAACACGGTCCAGGGAACACCCTCTGACCCTGCCCTCCATCACCACCCCTCCCCAGGTGAGACTGGTACTCTTTGTGCAGTTGCTTCCTCTGGCCCCTCAGCATGGTGGGTCCAGATACTCAATTTACCTTTTGGTCTCCCTGCTTTTTACAGCAGATTCCCTTATCTTTAATTTTGCCCTTAATCTTGGGGCCCTGCCTCAGTGGGCCCAGGGTTTAGCTTGGAGCCTGGGGGACATGACCTTTTGAACTGTGGTGTTGGAGAAGACTCTTGAGAGTCCCTTGAACCTCAAGGAGAACAAACCAACCAATCCTAAAGGAAATCAGTCCTGAATGTTCATTGGAAGGACTGATGCTGAAGTTGAAGCTCCAATACTTTGGCCACCTGATGCGAAGAGCTGACTCATTGGAAAAGACCCTGATGCTGGGAAAGATGGAAGGCAGGAGGGGAAGGGGATGACAGAGGAGGAGATGGTTGGATGGCATCCTGAACTCAATGGACATGAGTTTGAGTAAGCTCCAGGTGTTGGTGATGGACAGGGAAGGCTAGCGTGCTGCAGTCCATGGGGTCACAAAAAGTCAGACACGACTGAGCCACTGAACTGAATGGCGGACATGTTGATTTGGAGATTGATGTCTGGTCAGTGCCTCCGGAGATCTCACCCACTCTAACTGCTGATGGCCTCAAAGGTCTCCTGTTTTCCTATGTAAATGCCAGAATTTCTGCCTAAGAGTCACAGTGGAAGAAGGGAGGCCCCAGGTTTGGCCTATACCCCCAGCATCCCTAGGGTGAAGTGGGCCGTTATTATATTGTTGTTATAGTGTTCACTTTAGCCAGAGGTTGCAAACTGGTGATGGCCTGGAAGTCACATCTAGTTCGCAGAAGTGCTTTGTAATGCCCCTGCAATGTTTTAAATGTATTTTTAATTAGCTGACAGCTTTCAAAATAATCGAGATATTTAATGCTAAAAAGTCTAGATTTATTGCTCTTCTCAAAAAAACTAAAATCTCTGGCTACACTCAGCCTGCATTTCAACAGGACAATATTTTCTTTATGCACAAAGTGGGCTCTGCTATTTGTCACAGGCCCCACCCTTCCCCCCACCTCCAGCCTGCTTTGTTTTGTTACAAGCCTGGCTCCCAGGCTTGAATTTGCATCCTCGCTGCCTGCACTTTGGGGCACTGTTCCTGCCCCACTTGGACCAAGGGATTTGGGTCTAGATCAAGCAGAGTCCTTTCCTGAGGATGTCTTGAACAGGAACTGGGAGAAGAGAACCCCTTAGTTCTGGACCCCAAGCTATAATGACAGGGGAGAAGGGATCCTTCTGCAGGAAAGCAGCAAAGCAGGCTTGAGAAGGAGAGACAAAAGAG
This sequence comes from Oryx dammah, assembly GCF_014754425.2. Taxonomy (NCBI): domain Eukaryota; kingdom Metazoa; phylum Chordata; class Mammalia; order Artiodactyla; family Bovidae; genus Oryx; species Oryx dammah. Next base: position 83,888,985 of record NW_024070185.1, on the reverse strand, counting down.
AAAGGGGCTTCCGGTGGCAATTGAGTCTAGTTCCTGTCATCCCTGAGGCAGCCCTACCCCTTCCCCAGTGCACAGTTGTGACTTAACAATGAGGTAGCGGGAAGCAGAATGGGCTTGAGAATGATACAGATCTGCCACTCTGCGATTTTGGCTGAACCACTGATATCCTTCTGAGTTTCTTCATCTGTGCCGTGGGGACACTACAGCTTACCTCCTAAGATGGGGTGGGGTTCCAATAATGTCATCTATGTAAAGCATTAGATGTAATGCGTGTGCATAACACGTGCTACTAAGGATTCCATAAACAGTGAATTTTATGGTAGATGTTTACTAAAAACTGATGCGTTAGAGTTAAGAAGAGTGAGTGCCTTCCTGAAGAATAGTAGCAGTGTTCTTTAAGGAGATAAATCCTAATCAGTACTCCCTTGGAGACTCCGGTAGCCTGGAAGAAGCTAAGCCTCTACCAGGAGGAGCTAGATTTGCATAACAATTCACCCTTTCAATGACTGTGTCCACTTGGGATATTTACTTAAATTCTCTGACCCTGAGGTTCCTTCTATAAAGTGGAGATACGCTCAGTCACGTCTGACTCTGCGATCCCATGGACTGTAGCCCACCAGGTTCCTCTGTCTATGGGATTCTCCAGGCAAGAATACTGGAGTGGGTTGCCATGCCCTCCTCCAGGGGATTTTCCCAACCCAACCCAGGGATCGAACCCATGTCTCCCACATTGCAGGCAGATTCTTTACCGATTGAACCACCAGGGAAGCCCAAGAATACTGGAGAGGGTAGCCTATCCCTTCTCCAGGGGATCTTCCCGAACCAGGAATCAAACCAGGGTCTCCTGCATTGCAGACCTATTCTTTACCAGTTGAGCTACCCAGGAAACCCATCTTTTTCAGTTATTTTGAGAATGAAACTAACTCATTAATGTAAGAATGGCTAGTAGTGTTTGTGTCCTAAGCATTCAACAAATTGTATTTATTGTGATGGAAAAACAACAAAAGCCACAGTCCAGAGCTAGCCAAAGGTTTCATTTCTGAGGGAGTCATTGCTGTTGTGCTTTCTACTATCTGAGGCTCAGTTGAGCTAAAAGTGCACACTAAGTCATCAGAACACAAAGCTGTTCTGTTCAGTTGTGCCAAGAACTTACCTCCTGCACCACCCACCCCGACTGCCAAGCCAGCAGCCCCCGTGATTCAAACCCTCCTATGTGAGCTTCAAGCAAGTAGTTTTTAAAGCAGATTTCCATTAAAAAAAAAAAAAAAAAGGCTTTGGATGATCAACACAAGACCAAAATCAAAAGAGAAATCACAATGTAGAATTTTTTCATTTTCTTTTTAAGAAGCAAAGTCTAGCAGCTTTCAAGTTACAGACAAAATGATAAAAGTTGTTGACATTTTGAGACGAAAATAATACCTTACACGGTTGATTCTCTAGACCCAATCTCACTTCCTTGTACTGAGTAAGCATGAGACGGGTTCCTAGGAAGCTTTGCCTCTTGATTTGGTTTTGGCCCTGAGCCCGACACTGCCTTGCACAAAATATCCTCAAGCACTTGTTGCGACAGACGGCCCTGCATGGCACAGCCTGCCTGCCAGGCCTCTTGGAGCCCAGCCATGCTGGCCGGCACTTGGTCAGTCTCAGGGAGGGCAAAGGCAGTGATGTCTATTCCTCTAATGAGCTCTTGAAAATAGCGCCTGATGGAAATAGTGTCCTTGGTGGGGACTGGGGGGGACACACTGCCCTCCACGAGTCTCTCCATCTCCCCCTTGAGCCTTTTATGCTCGAGGAGAAATTGCACTGCATTAGCATGATGCTGCAGGAGCATCTTCATCTGCTGGTAAAGCTCTCGAGGGGCTTCAAGTTCCCGGGCAACCAGCTGTAACTTCTCCAGCTTGGAGCAGTGCTCACTCTGCAGTTGCTTTTTCAAGGTGGCAATCCGACATTTGATGCCACTGAGCAGGCTGTCTCCAATGGCATCGATCATGGCCAGTGTGTCAGTGGCGCTGGTAGAGAGTTCCCTGATGAGCTTCTCCATGTCCTGTGGAGGGACCATGAACATTTCTTAGGAAAGACCTTCAGCATTCAGGCCTGGGCACCTGGTTCATGGCATTGCCTCTTCTCCTCTACTGAACCAAGAACTCCTTAGGGGTGGTGCCCACTGCTAGCTGCAAGCCTACTACCCTTTTTTCAACTCTTTCCTACCAAAGAACCCTGATTCTTCCAGCCCGTGATGTGTGGGCAGCTAAAAATACTTACATTCATTTCCTGCTTTCCTTGTAGTTCGGGGTGACAAGGCGTGCAACAGAAGCAGAAGTCTGAGTTATTGGGTGCGGCTTCTGGGAAAGCTGCCTAAAAGTAGACAGATGCTTCGGGGACAAGTCTTGATCCTTCTCCTTTCTCCTGCCAGGACCTGGGGTCAATGCCCCATGGAGTAGGCTCCTGATAACCTTGTGCTGACAGGAGCACGAACGGCAAAGCTGAGAGAAGAGGGTGGAGCATCCTGGGGCCACTAAGTTGGCATTCTTGATTTTCTACCAATGGGCATTTCATCAAGTTAAAAAATAAATAGAATCTCTAATTTTTTTAAAAAAACTACAACTTGTGAATTTCTATTACAATCAAATGTACACCCTTGCTAAAAGAATACTCAAGTGGAAGGAGTTGCCTGAATATTTTGAAGGGAATGAAATCACAAACCATCCATTGTGATCTTGCTAGAAAAAGTCAAGGTCTATTACTCTGGACTCTCCATGACCTACAGTGCCCTTCCCCTGTCTGGTCAGCCTGTCCTGCAGCTCATCCTGTCAGCCTCAGCTCTGCATCAGCTCTGTGATCAGGTCTCCCCTCGGAGGGAAGGAGTGTAGGGGAAACAGTGTAGACGCGCTCGGACGGTGAGGCCAGGCAGCCCCCAAGTGTGCTTGTGGCTCTTACATCTGAATAGTCCTGCATCTTAGATTCCTGCCTTGAGAAAAGGAGATCGTGGGTGCTGAAGAGAACTAAATGAGATGATGGACATATAGTACCTAACACCAGACCAGCATGTAGCAGGCACTTAACAAATTCATCTTCCATAGGATGAAGAAACTCTTCCATTCTATTGATAAATGCTTCTATAGGTCTCATATATGTCACCGTGGCTCACAATAGTACAATATAATAGTACAATAAACAGGGTGACAATATACAGCCTTGACGTACTCTTTTCCCGATTTGGAACCAGTCTGTTGTTCCATGTCCAGTTCTAACTATTGCTTCTTGACCTGCATACAGATTTCTCAGGAGGCAGGTCAGGTGGTCGTCTGGTATTCCCATTGCATTAAGAATTTTCCACAGTTTGTTGTGATGCACACAGTCAAAGGCTTTGGCTTAGTCAATAAAGCAGAAACAGATGTTTTTCTGGAACTCTCTTCTTTTTCAATGATCCAGTGGATGTTGGCAATTTGATCTCTGGTTCCTCTGTCTTTTCTAAAACCAGCTTGAACATCTGCAAGTTCACGGTTCACGTACTGCTGAAGCCTGGCTTGGAGAATTTTGAGCATTACTTTGCTAGTGTGTGAGGTTAATGCAATTGTGTGGTAGTTTGAGCATTCTTTGGCATTGCCCTTCTTTGGGATTGGAATGAAAACTGACCTTATCCAGTCCTGTGGCTACAGCTGAGATTTCCAAATGTGCTGGCACGTTGAGTGCAGCACTTTCACAGCATCATCTTTCAGGATTTGAAATAGCTCAACTGGAATTCCATCACCTCCACTAGCTTTGTTCGTAGTGATGCTTCCTAAGGCCCACTTGACTTCGCATTCCACAATGTCTAACTCTAGGTGAGTGATTACACCATTGTGGTTATCTGGGTCATGAAGATCTTTTTTGTATAGTTCTTCTGTGTATTCTTGCCACCTCTTCTTAATATCTTCTGCTTCTGTTAGGTCCAGACCATTTCTGTCCTTTGTTGTGCCCATCTTTGCATGAAATGTTCCCTTGGTATCTCTAATTTTCTTGAAGAGATCCCTAGTCTTTCCCATTCTATTGTTTTCCTCTATTTCTTTGCATTGATCACTGAAGAATCAAATGGGTATATCTTTCCTTTTCTCCTTTGCCTTTAGCTTCTCTTATTTTCTCAGCTTTTTGTAAGGCCTCCTCAGACAACCGTTTTGCCTTTTTGCATTTATTTTTCTTGGGGATGGTCTTGATCACTGCCTCCTGTACAATGTCATGAACCTCCGTCCACAGTTCTTCAGGCACTGTGTCTATCAGATCTAATCCCTTGAATCTATTTGTCACTTCCACTGTATAATTGTAAGGGATTTGATTTAGGTCTGCATTAAAATGATGTATAAAATAACCACATTTATTTAAGAATGTATTCCAATATCAAACAGCAAATTTCAACAATGCAAAACTGCAATTACTTTAATATATTTTCTTTTCTCTTGGGTTTTGAAAACTATAAGTGGAAGAGCTGAACCAGTTATTTAACTTTTTTAAAAATTAGCGAATTGTTTTCCAAAGTGTTTGTACTATTTTACATTCCCAGCAGCACTGTATGAGAGTTCCTTACCAAGAGTCTCCTACATCCACACAAACACTTGGTCTATCATTTCGAATAGGTGTGTAGCTGTATCTCATTGTGGTTTTGATTTGCATTTCCCTAATAACTGAGAATCTTTTCATATACTGTTTGCCATCTGCATAGCTCATTTGGTGAAAGTCTATGCTAATATTTTGCCTGTTTTAATTTACTTGTTTCTTTTCTTTTTCTTTGGCCACACTCTGAGCCATGCAGGATCTTAGTTCCCTGACCAGGGATTAAACCTGTGCTCCCTGTATTGGGAACGTGGAGTCTTAACCCCTGGACTGCCAGGGAAGTCCCCAAGCTGTTTGTTTTCTTATTGTTGAGTTTTGAGAGTTCTTTATATATTCTTTATCTTTTATCAGATATATTTTTACAGAGATATTTTTTTCCTATGTTTTCTTCTACACATTGTGTGGTTTTAGTTGTTAGGATTAATTTTTGCATATAGTGTGAAGGATGGATGAAGTTTTGATTTTCTTTTCCTTTCTTTTCTTTCTTTCTTTGTTGCTATTGTTGCATACAAATTTTCAATTGTTCCGGTACCATTTGTTGAAGAGGCTAGTCTTTCTCCACTGCATTGCTTTTGCAGTTTTGTCAGAACTCAGGTTCTATATGTGTACAGATTTGTTTCTGGATTCTTTATTTTGTTCCATTGTTTTATTTGTCTGTCTTTATGCCAATACCATGCTCTTTCAATTACCAGAGTTTTAGATTAATTGTTAAATTCAGGTAGAGTTAACCCTACAACTTTATTTCAAATTGTTTTGGTTACTCTATAACCTTTGCTTTTCCACATGAGCTTTAGAATCACGCAGTCATTAAAAAAAAAAAGTATGCTGGGATGTTAATTGCGATTGCATGAAATCTGTTGAAGTATTTGGGTAGAACTGACATGTCAATAACACTGAGTTTTGCTATGCATGAAGAGTATATATATTCCTCCATTTATTTACTAATAGATCCTCTTAATTTCTCTCAGCAATAGTTATATCATTTTGCTTCTTCCTTTCCTATCTGAATGCTTTTATTTTTCTTGCCTAGTTGTACTGGTTGGAACTCCAGTACAATGTTAAATTGCAGTGATGAGAACAACATCATTGTCTTATTTCTGATCTTGTTGGGGGTGAATATTCAGTGTTGCAAGCTTAAACATGATATTAGTTGCAGGTTTTCACAGATGCCTTTTATTATCTTCTATGTTGTGGTATACTGGGAAATATATGGCCTTGCTCAGTCGTGTCCGACTCTTTGCTACCCCACGGACTGTAGCCTACCAGGCTTCTCTGTCCATGGGATTTTCCAGGCAAGAGTACTAGAGTGGGTTGCCATTTCCTTCTCCAGGGGATTTTCTCGACCCAGGGATCGAACCCTGGTCTCCCGCATTGTAAGCAGACACTTTACTCACTGAGCCACCAGGGAAGCCCGGTTCCTGGTACAAAGCTCATAAAATCCTTGGAATTTCCTGAGTGATAGGTATAGATTTTGTTATTCATAATAAGCCCTTTTCAAAAATATGAGATGATACTAATTAGATGACTCTTGGTGGGTCCCTAGATAACTTCAGGATGGATCTTGGTTGCCAGAAAGACCAAACATGACTGAAGAGTTGGAACTTTCAGCGCCCCCCTCCATCTCTGGGTTTTAGCCCTCCCCTCAAACTCTGGGTTTCAGCCCTGCTCTCAACTGGTGGTATAAAACTCTGAGAAGAGGAGAGGGATTAGAGATTGAGTTCAATCACCAGTGGCCAATGATTTGATCAGTCATGCCCTACATATGGGGAAGGAAATGGCAACCCACTCCAGTATTCTTGCCTGGAGAATTCCATGGACAGAGACATGGTGGGCTGCCGTCTATGGGGTCTCACAGAGTCGGACACTACTGAAGCAACTTAGCAGCAGCAGCAGCCCTACATAATGGAATCTCCTCAAAAACCCCTTTAGAAAGGGTTCAGGGAGCTTTCAGTTAGTGAACACTTTGTTATGCTGGGAGGACAGGACACGCAGAAAAGTCATGCAAGCTACCCCTCTAAATACCCCACGGCTCTTACCTTGCCCTGTGTATCTTTTCTGTTTAGCTGTTGCTGATTTATATCCTTATAATAAAGAGGTAAAAGCAGTAAAGTGCTTTCCTGAGATCTGTGAATCATTCTAATGAATCATCAACCTGAAAGGGGGGTTGTAGGAAACCCAAGTTTATAGCCAGTTAGTAGACTTGTGGCTGGAATCTGAAGTGAGGGCAGTCTTATAGGATAGCCCTTAACTTGTGAGGTCTGTATTAACTATCGATGGTTAGTGTCAGAACTGAATTAAGTTTTTGGACAATCAGTTTGGCCTCTGAGAACCAGAGCATCTGAGATATTACTAGATTGCTTAGTTTTATCAAATTAATATTGAATTCTTTCAAAAAAGCATTCTGTCTACTGAAATCATATGATTTTTCATTTTTCTTTTGTTATTATAGTGAATTACATTGATTGTGTTTTGAATGTTATCACTGTATTCTGGAGATAAAGCCCCTTTTGCTTGTAATGTATTAGGCCTCTCATATATTTTTGGATATGATCTACAAAATTTTTAAGTGAATTATTACATCAGTGTTCATAAAAGATATTGGTTGTAATTTTCTTTGCCTGGTTCTGACTTCAGGATAACCCTGGTTCTATAGAAAGAGTTGGGACAAATTCCCATTTCTTTAATTTTCTGGAAGTTTGTGTATATTTGTTATTGCTTCTTCCTTAAATGTTTGGTCGAATCATCAACAAACCTATATGGGCTTGGAGTTTTTAATGCAAGCAAGTTTTTAACTACAAATTTAACTTCTTTAACAGATAAATGGCTGTTATAGCATTTCTTCTGGGAGAATTCTGATCATTTGCATCTTTCACAGAATTTAATCTAAATTGTCAAGTTTATTGCCATAAAATTGCTTGCAATTGTCCCTTATTGTCTGTTGGAGCCACTTCTCAGAAACCTGAAGAGTGATGATGTCACCACACAAACAAAGATGTGATGAAAAGGGCTATTACATAATGAAGCTTTCTGGAGGAGAACAGGGCAGCTTCCAACCAGGTCTGAAAATAGCTTTAGACAGTGAGAAAGCAGATTGGTTTGGAATTTTTATGGTGGTTATGAGCTGTGGAAGGTTCCCACAGCTAAGCTGGGCTTATGTGATTTGAAATCTTGCAGGTGCCAAAGAAGGAAGCACTTAGGTTTGCTTATCAGCTTTTCCAGATTTTGATCAGAAGGGGAAGAGGGAAAAGGAAGGCTTTAAAACCTGTGAGCAGTTTAACATTAAACATAGAGTTGACTATTTTACTGTAAATACCTATAGAATTTGTCGTGATGTTACCTCTCTTATTCCTGGTTTTGGTAAATAATGTTCTCTCTCCTCTTGCTATCTCTATTTCCTTGAGTAGTCTGGCTAGAAGTTTAATTCTGTTGATCCTCTTGAAGAACTAGTTTTTGGTTTTATTTTCTCTATTGTTTTTGATTTTCTAGCTCATTTTTTTCTGCTCTGCTTTATTATTTCTTTTATGCTGCTTACTTGGATTACTTCACTCTTTCTTTTTGCACTTTCCTAAGGTGGGAGCTGAGATCAGTAATACGAAGTCTTATTATTTTCTAATTTAAATTTCCCACTAAGTGCTGCTTTAGTGGCACCTAATAATACTGATATGCTTTGCTTTCATTTTTATCCAGTGCAAAATAGTTCATAATATCCATTTTGGTTTTTCTTTGACCTATGAGTTTATCAATACATGTTATTTAATTTCCAAAACTCTTTATGTTATTCATTTCTAATTTAATTCTGTTGTTGTCAGAGAAACTCAACATTTGAAAAACTAGGATCATGGCATCCAGTCTCATCATTTCACAGCAAATAGAAGGGGGAAAAGTGGAAACAGTAACAGACTGTAATTTCTTGGGCTCCAAAATCACTGTGGATGGTAACCGCAGCCATGAAATTAAAAGACACTTGCTTCTTGGAAGGAAAGCTATGACAAACCTAAATAGCGTATTAAAAAGTAAAGACAACTTTGCTGATGAAAGTCCATGTAGTCAAAGGTATGGTTTTTCCAGTAGTCATGTACAGATGTGAGAACTGAACCATGAAAAAGGCTAAATGCCAAAGAAGTGATGCTTTTGAATTCTCCAGTGGTGCTGGAGAAGACTCTTGAGAATCCCTTTGATAGCAAGGAGATCAAACCAATCAATCCTAAAGGAAATCTACCCTGAATATTCATTGGAAAGACTAATGCTGAAGCTGAAGCTCTAGTACTTTAGCCACCTGATGAGAAGAGCCGACTCATTAGAAAAGACCCTGATTCTCATAAAGATAGAAGGCAGGAGAAGAGGGTGACAGAGGATGAGATGGTTGGATAGCATCACTGACTCAAAAGACATGAGTTTGAGCAAACTCTAGGAGACAGTGAAGAACTGGAAAGTCTGGTGCACTGCAGTCTATGGGGTTGCAAAGAGTTGGGCATGACTTAGCAACTAAACAGGGAATGTACTTTGTATAAATTGAATTTTTAAAAACATTAAAAAAATAATTTTATTTATTTATTTATTGGCTGTGCAGACTTTTCTCTAGTTGCAGTGAGTGGTGGCTGCTATTGGTTGCAGTGCACGGGGTTCTCATTGCAGTGGCTTCTCTTGTTGCAGAGTACAGGCGCTAGGGCATGTGGGCTTCAGTAGTTTCAGCTTGAGGGCTCAGTGGTTGCGGTTTCCAGACTCTAGAACCCACATTCAATAGCTGTGGCACACAGGCGTAGTTGCTGCATGGCACGTGGGATCCTCCTGGACCTGGGGTTGAACCCATGTCTCCTGTATTGGTAGGAGGATCCTTTACCAGTGAGCCAACAGGAAAGCCCCAAATCCTTTTAAATTTGTTGATACTTGTTTTGTGGTCTATCTCGGAGAGCTGTGTGAACTTGAGAATGTGTTCTGCTGTTGTTGTGGGGGAAACATAAATGTTCCATAAATGTTAGTCAGGCCTGATTAACAATGTTGTTCAAACTATATATTTGCAGAATTCCTGCATACCTGTTCTATCAGTTATCAAGAAAATGATATTGAAAATTATGGATTTGTCTATTTCTCCTGGTAGTTTTTATCGGGTTTTGCTTTATATATTTTGAAGATTACTTATTAAATGCATAAACATTTCAGACTGTTTTTATTCTCTTGATTAATTGATCCATTTATGAAAATGAAATTACCTTCTTTCTCCTTGGTATTAATAATATTATTTGGCCTGAAATCTTCTTTGCCTGATGTTAATAGAGCCACTCTGGCTTCTTTTGACTCATGTTAGCATGACATGTCTCTTTCCATTCTTTCACTTTTAACCTATTTGTGTCTTCATATAAAGCACATTTATCCAAGTTGGGTCTTGATTTTTTTCACTATGATGAAAGCCTTTTTAATTGGAGTGTTTAGACCATTTTCAGTTGATGTGATTATTGATATGGCTAGAGTTGAGTTTTATCATCTTGCTATTTGCTTCTATTTGCCCAGTCTGGTTTTTGTTCCCTTGCTCCTCTCTTTCTACCTTCTTTAGGATTAATTGTGTATCTTTTATAATCCTATTTTATCTCCATTGCTGGCTTATTAGCAATAACTCTTTATTGTTTTAGTGGTTGCTTGAGGGCTTATGGGCTTCCCTGGTGGCTCAAACGGTAAAGAATCTGCCTGCAATGCAGGAGACCCGGGTTTGATTCCTGGGTCGGAAAGATCCCCTGGAGAAGGGAATGGCTATCTACTCCAGTCTTCTTGCCTGGGAAATCTCATAAACAGAGGAGCCTGGCATGTTTAGTCCATGGCCTTGCAAAGAATCAAACACAACTGAGGGACTGTCAACTTTCTTGAGAGCTTATAACACACATCTTTAATTTATCACAGTCTACCTTCATCTCACTTCACATATAGTGTAAAACCATTATCGTACTGTACTTCCATGATGTCTCTCCTAGACTCATGCTACTATTGTCACGTACTTTACTTTTACATGTAACAAATGTCGCATTACATTGTTATTTTAAAAACAGTGAGTTATGTTTTGAAAGATGTAAATAATATGAAAACAATCTTACATAGTTATGGTTTTCGTTGCCATTTCTGGTGTCCTTTATTCCTTTTAGATTCAGATTTTCCTTCTGCCTGAAGGACTTCCTATAACATTTCTTATAGTGTGAATCTGCTGGTTATGAATTCTTTCAGCTTTTGCATGTCAGAAAGTGTTGTTATTTTGTCTTCATATTTTGAAAGATATTTTCACTAGATATAGAATTCTAGGTTGACTTTTTAAAACTCATATTTTTAAAGATTTTTCTCCACTGTCTTCATGCTTGGATTGTTTCCAACAAGAAAGCAGATGTCATCCTTATTTTTGTTCTTCTGTGTGAAATGTGTGTGTGTTTTTCCTTTTCGGTGCTGTTAATATTTTCTCTTTATCATTGGCTTCAGCAGTTTGACTCTGATGTACTCTGGTATAGTTTTAGCCATATTTATTTTCCTAGGTATTTGTCAAATTTCTTGGATGTGTTTTATATATGTATATATATATATATATATATATATATATATAGTTTTCATCAAGTTTGGTCAATATTTGGCCATTATTTTTTAAGATATTTTTCCTGTCCTCCCCCCGTCCTGTCATTTCCTTCAGGGACTTCAATTACTCAAATATTGGGACACGAAGCTGTTCCTCCGCTAAGTAATTCTGTTTTTAAAAAAATTCTCACTCCTCTCTGGGTTTCATTTTGAGTAATTTCTATTGCTATGTCTTCAATTTCACAAAGCTTTTCTTCTCAGTGACTAACCTGCTGTTAATCTCACTTAGCATATTTTTCTCTCATCTCTAGAAATTTGATTTGAATCTTTTTTTATATCTTCCTTGTCTCTAACTTTTTGAAATATGGACTACATTTACAATAATTATAATTATAAACATAATTTAGCAACTGAAAAAACCAACAAATTATTATTTTCATTATGGGTCATATTTTCCTGCTTCTTTGCTTGCCTGGTAATCTTTGATGTCATACATTGTGATTTTTTACCTTGTTTGATGTTGTATATTTTTACATTCCTATAAATCATAATATTTTGGGAGAATACAGTTAAGCCACTTGGAAAAAATGATCTTTTAGTGCTTGCTTCCCTGGTGGCTCAGACGGTAAAGAATCTGCCTGCCAATGCAGGAGACCCGGGTTTGATCCCTGGGTTGGGAAGATCACCTGGAGAAGGGAATAACTACCCACTCCAGTGGTCTTGCCTGGATAATCCCATGGACAGAGGAGCCTATAGTCCCTGGGGTCGCAAAGAATCAGACACACCCTAAGTGACTAACACGTTCACTTTCACTTCATTATTTGTTAGGTGAGTCTGGAGCCATGCTCATTCTGGGACTAAGACTTCCTGAGTACTCACTTCAATGTCTCATGATTTACAAGTTTTTCCAATCTTAGTGGGAACAGGCTTTGTTCTGATTCTGTTTGAGCTCCAAGCACTGCCTTCAATCTTTGCCTGTGGAGCCTTTCATGGCACAAGGTAATTTTCTCTCAGACAAGTGCTAAGCTCTGTTGAACACTCACAGGAGACTCTGCAGCTCTCTGGTTTGTCTCTCTGTGCAGTGCTGTCTTCTCTGGACTCTGTCTTATGCACTTGAAATGTCTGGACCTCCCCAGAGGCTCGGTTCCATCTCCTAAACTCAATGAATCTGCCAGGTTTTGCTTGGGCTCCCTCTTTCCACCCTTTCAAGCTCTCTCAAGGCAGTAAGTTGTAGCACTGTAGAGCTAATCTTGTGTATATCCTGTCTCTTAGAGATTAGTATCTTTTACTGCCTGAGGTCCAGTGTCTTTTTTATTTTGTTTTATTTTTCCAGAAGGGAGAATAAATTCAGACTTTGTTACTCTATCTGGGTCAGGTGAGGAAATAATAAAAATCCAATTTTAACCAATATTTGGTACTTAGAAGAAAATCTATAAAAGTCAGCCGTGATAGACAGAGATATTCTGCCCCAATCCCCCTTTCCAGAGAGGACATGCTGCCTGTCGAGATATGACCAGCCTCTAGGTGTCAGATCCTTTGGCACTGCTGTGCCCTTCCCACATCAGCCTACATTTGGAGGCTGAGCAGAATGACCTACAGTCACCTGCCCATTGCAACACAACATAGGGTACTCTGATGGGCAAAGCTGGATCAGGCATTGCTTGTCAGGCCTGTGGCGTAGTTTGCCTTCTCCTCTGTTTCATCTACCTCCTCCTACTCTTACAGATGGCAGTCTTGGATCTCTTGTACCCCAAACTCTGTCTCAGCTTCTGTTTCCAGAGACTCAACCTGTGATACCAAATGTTAGGTGGCTAGTGTGGCCCAGTCCCCAGCAGCCTCTGCCTTGGCCATTCTGCAGATGTCCCTTCTCTACAAAAGCTAAAGTTTAGAATTTGTTTCTCAAAGACTATCTAGTCTTCCCTGTGTGTGTGTGTGTGTGTGTGTGTGTGACTTAGAAAATTTTGTTCTCTTGACAAATGTATCCAGAGATTGATTCCTAATATCTAAGTTTTGGGGGTCAGGGGAAAGTCATAAAATAAGGAAAATATACCATAGAAGCTAGGATGCATCTTACTCAATCATCTTAAAAGAGCAAAGTGAAGTGAAAATCACTCAGTCATGTCTGACTTTTTGCGACCCATGGACTATACTGTTCATAGACTTCTCCAGGCCCGAATACTAGTATGGGTAGTCATTCCCTTCTCCAGGGGATCTTCCCAACTCAGAGGGAAGCCCCAAAGAGTAAAATGGCCATTAAATGATCATTTTGGAATCCCTTCAAGCAAACAGAATTCAACCATTTCTCAACATGCACATTTCAAAACTTGACATATTTCAGAACACACTTAAGGAGACTCACTCTCTAGAGAATTTCTCCCTCATATTTAAATACTGCTTTTGTCAATGTAGTGTCCTCAAGAGAATAGCAATCATTTGAATGGAAGCCAAACATTGCCCTGCTGTTAGAGAAAAGACATGAGCCATATGAGCCATACCTGTACTGCCTGTGCTGCGCTCTCAGATTTCTGCAGCACCAGCTGAATATCCTTGGCAAAGTTCACTTTCCTCTCTGCATAGGCATCAGAAATCTTGGCTACTGGGTGAGACTTGTGGTCCCCAAAGAGCTTGCATATTCCACATATTGGTTCTTCATCACTTAGGCACATCTGATTGACAACAGAAAAGTCAATGACACTTATTTCCCTTCTTGTTCCAGTCCTACACACTCAGAACCTGCTGTAACCTCCGGCTACTGACATTCTGAATGTATTCTTAAGCAGGTATCAAAAGTCAATTGCACAGGAGGCTTGATGTATGGAAGACACTGATGGTGGTAGTACTAGGATGCTTAAATGGTAATTTAGTAAGCACATACCACACTTGGTATTTCTTGGACTCCTCATAATGACCCTTTGATTTGGATAGTATTGTGTCCATTTTACAGGTGAGAAAGCTGATAAGTCTCCAGGTTGTTAAATGATTTGCCCAAGGACACACTGCCATGAAGGGACAGAACTGGAGTTAGAAGCAAAGTCATTTCCACTTGGCCAAGCCAAGGGCTGTTTATAAAGATTAAATATGATGCATGGAACATGCTTGGTATGCAATCTGGTACTTGGCAGACATTATACACATGATACCTACTGATAATATCATAAGGACCTCAACAAAGTTGACCCTGCTATAGGCTCAAGATAAACTGGGCCTATTTTAGATGAAAGGGATTGAGTAGGACCCTCACTGTCCTGCTGGCCCTTTCACTTGGCTAATGGGAGCCTTGGAATGAAACCTTATGAATGAAATGAAAACTTACTAGTGAAAACTTGGAATCTCAGAAAGGGAGGTTACTGCTGAGGGTGAGACAGACCATTGAGAATTTGTGATAAATGAAACTGATTTTTAAAGGCAGAATTCAACAAGAAAACCAAATCACATTGTATTCTCTTGGGTCCTCTTAGTGGCCTGAGCCAGCCTGCCCAAACATACCATTTCTGTCCTTGCACGAGGAGAGGTGGCTGGAAGAAAAGGAGCAGAAGCTGGTGGAGCTCAGAACAGCCCGGGAAAGTGGCGGAGGGCAGCAACTCGCAAAGAAGCCCTGCCCTTTGAGGACAGACCCTGGATATTTTGCCCCAAAGTGCTGGGGGCCCTGGAGCTATGAAGCCCTTTCTCAGAGCTCCGTCTATGCTTTAGGAGTTGGCTGCAGAGCTTCAAGCTAGAGACAATTATAAAGACTCAGGAAAACTTTTGACCTTCTCCAAGGAAATCACTAACTTAGTTCATCCCTGACCATTATCAAAGCAACCTAAACCTGGTGGTTGGTGCTGCACAGTCTGTGAAACGTGGAAACTGCCTCATTCTGTCCCTCCAGGGTTGTTGGGGAAGTCAAACAGGCTCAGGGTTGTGTACAGGCTTTGTTGACTGTGAAGAATGAAAGCTAAAGTGGTGTTATGTCTGATTCATATCTGAGTTATATCTGACATGGAGATCATAGATTACATGTGCCAAATTACCTGTGAAGATCTCTTAGCTGGGGAACATGGAATTAGAGTGGGGTACACATGGTTTTATTTAAATCACACTGTAGACATGTGTGTATAAACATTTACCATGTATAGCATCATACAGAGTACAGTAAAGAGTTCATATGGCATGTTGTATCAAAAACTCATGCTTAAGATTAAACATCAGAGTCATACACAGCTCTCCAAATGGCATATGGCCAAAAGGAGGAATGGCAGATTCCTGGTCCCATCTTACCCTACCCCCTCTCTCTGTGTGATCATGGGTAGCTAAATTCTCATAGATCTGACTATCATGCAACTTCTTTGTAACTATGTGAGCCTGTCTATCCGTGGTCCCTTAAATCTTGCTGCAGTTTACCTGACTGAATACCACACACACACACACACACCAAACCCTGGACTCCATCACTAAGAATGTAGGTAGTGTTGGTATATGCATTTGTCTGGAAAATAATCCTCTACTATACTCCCGAGCAAATATCTGATTTCAACAATAGGTTGCTGAGTAATTTGACAGATTGGGTAGCCAAGCAAGAATAAAATAAAATTAAAAGTGTGATTGAATACCAGATTCACACTTTCTCCATGCTTTTCACATGTCTGAGCAAGTTGATTTTGCTCCTTGGTGTGGAGCGTCTCAAGTTCTTCCTTAAACTTCTCCAGTATGTTTTCAGCCAGGATGTTCCTCTGCAATCCGTTTGTTCCCCTTCCCCTCAAATAAATGACCTAAAACACAGAACCGGCATGAGCTTGTGGCAAATTCCCATCATCAACTACGACATCGTCATGGGGAAGGATGAGACACCGCCCTTCCTGCACATAAACACCAGTGAGCCGGAAGACAGCCCAGGCCACCCCTCCAGGCTTTCAAAAGGAAATGACTCTGAAGACTCCGCATCCCTGTAGAATATCTCCTCCTGCTCCAAAGCACTCTCACCTGAGCAAGTAAGTGCACTGTCAACAGAGACAGTCATCACAGACTCCATCAGATGGAGCAGGAACCTGCCTTCTTTGACCTTGTGAGTCTCGGTTAGCACTTGCTCTGTCTCCTGGGGACACTCAGGCCAGTGGGAAGACAGACCTTCATGAAGGACTGTGTGGTTGGATGTATAGGGGAGCACAGAGAAGGAAGGACTAAATCTCCTTGGGGTGAAAGAGAAGAGCATGACTGGAGTCTCAAGAAGATGCCTAAATTAAGCATTGAAGACCAAAGCATATTAGCTTTTATCTACTCTCTCCTGATGTTCTGGCATCTGGGGCTTGGGATGAGACCCTTCCCATTGGCTAGCCAGTTCCTCGAGACAGTAAAGGATTCACCTGGGGGCATGCATTTTACATGCAAACTGACAAATCTGGGCTCCACACCCCAACCACCTCCTTTGTATTTGCTGTTCCCCTACCGGCTGCCCTAGCCATTCAGGGCCAGATACTAGATCTAGGGGCAAGGCCACTGAAATTATTCAAGCTGGCCAATCCTAAGCCTTCTGACCATACCTTACCTGTTTTCTTCCTGCAGAAACCAAAACAAAGTCTTTCTTGTCCACATTTCCCCATCCCCCTGTTTCCTGACCCACTCTGATTTCCACATGTGGCCCACTGTGATGTGGTGTGGCCCCTCCTCTTGGGGTCTATGAGTTACAAGCTATTTTTCAATGGCAATCATCTCCTGATCTGTTAGTGCTGTCATATCCAAATAATAACAAGGACAAGAAAAGCCAAGGCTACATGCCACCCTGAGGTACCATCGCAGTCCACTCATCTGTCAATAACCTTAAATTCCACTTGCTTAATAATCTTTCATTAAGCACCTACCATGCTGGGAATGTGATAGTGAACAGGACAACGCACCTGGCCCTACCCTCAGGGGTTTTTATACCAGAGAGGGGAATAGATGCCAACCAACCAATGTGCTAGCTATAGCCACTGATTTCCAACCAGACAATCTAAACCCTTCTTGGACCCAGTTGTCTCTTGTGCAAAAACTAACCCACGGTAGAAGTTTTAACAGTCTCTTGTGCGTGAGTGTTGGGGGAAGCACATGGGGTGAAGGAAATGTTCTAGAGGTTGGTCTGGGTGGGGCTTATATGGAAATATACATATGTACTTTACTGGGATAAAGTGTACTTCAGATGTCCTCAATTTAGCAACTAAACAACAACAACAAATACCTGAGATGTGTGCATCACACACTACTGTGTGTATTTTATTACCTCAAGGGATAAAAGAGGTGGGTGAACTTAAACATCGTGACTTGGATTTTCAGCCTCAGTTTCATTATCTGCAAATAGAAATCCAGCCCATTCTCTCTATAAATGCTTAGATTCCTATTTGGGAATATGCATTGAAAGAATTATTATCATTATTGTTACAGTGAATTTTCAGTTACTTCTTTGAAAAAAAGTGCCTACTTAAGCTTGGGGAGTGGGTTCCATAAAGTGGGCAGTCTTAAATTTAGAGATTATCTTGCCCATAATCCTGATATAGTAAATGTTAACATTTTTTTTTTTTTTCCAGATTGTCCCTCTCTCTAGACCAAGGAGCTAGGCTGCTCAGCCCTCCTTGGCCAGCATGCCATTTCCAAAGGGATTACACCCTGCTCAGAATTTCCCTTGTCCCTCTGGGAAGAGAAAAAAAGTTCATCTTTAGAGGGGCCGGTCCTGGGTTTAAACCCCAGACTAGCCATCGGTACAAAATGAAAACATAAGTAAATCTAAGCATCTGGTGTTTTTGAACTGCTGCCCCCGCAGCTCTAGACACACACAACCTCCTCACTGGCACCCTAGCCCCCATATTCAGTTGATTACCATTGGAGAGCCGGCACCTGTCTCTCCAATCAGCCCACCCTCTGTTCCTACTGACACAGAACCCTACATAACTTCCCCCTTACTGCAATCCATTCATTTTATATTTTCTTCCTTCCTTCCACAAATACCCAGAGGACCTGGAGAAACACCAGTCAGAGTACTTACATGCCACCTGGGGAGAGAAACACCACACTAATCATTGTCCAACAAGTTTCCATGAGAATACATACTGCAGATAACAGTACAGTTTCAACACCAGTGCTACATGACCTTTTCCAGGTTAAACATTTCTCCTGGCCCCACTGCTTACAGGACAGCATGCAAAGAAAGCCTTTCGCATGACATGTAAGACCTCCTTCAACATGCCCTGACCTGCCCTCCTAATGGATGCCCTAAGTGCCCTGGCAGCTCCCACAACCCCACACCAAAGCCTTCTTATTTACTAACCAACTCTAAGCAACCTGGCTGCAGGCCCCCCTTTAGGCCCTTGGTATCTGCTATCCTGTCTTCATCTGCGTTGCTTTGTAGTCTCTCCCCAGCTGTCAGCTCCTCTGCAGTCCTTTGTGTCTCCACTGCAGGGCCTCTCACTGTATAGAGAGCCACTGGCTCCTACAAGGATGTGTCCTGTCATCTCTGTATCCCTGGGATCCTGGCACAGTGACAAGGCCCCTGGCAGGTGCTTGAAAATGTCCCCCTGCCCCAGCACATACTGAATAAGCGAAAGCTGGTGTATTTTATCTCTTGGTGGTTCTGTTAGAACCTTCTAACATTAAACCACAGTGCATATCTTCCTGTAGCTCCTGTCTGGGTCCCACCATGTCTTCTAAGCCTGCTCCTCCCAAAATCCACTGATGTGCTTAGTCACTCAGTCATGTCCAACTCTTTGTGACCCCATGAACAGTAGCCCACCAGGCTCCTCTGTCCATGGGATTCTCCAGGCAAGAATACTGGAGTGGATTGCCATTTCGTTCTCCAGAAATATGCTGATAACCCTTCACAGATGTGAGTTCTGGCCAGATAGTCTTCATTTTGCAGGCCAAATAACCTTAGCTCTTTTATCGCATAGATTCAAAGATGTGTCCACCAGAAAGAAATCTGCTATGTCAGCAGCAGAAGGGCCCCAAGCCTCTCTTACTTTCCTACACACTGGGCAGCAGAACTGTCCGTTGAAGTGGGTGCAGTTCTGGCCCACCAAGATCAGCTCCAGGCACTGTTTGCAGAAGTTGTGGGAGCAGGAGAGGAGGAGCACGGGGGGTGTAAACAGCTCCATGCATACGGGGCAGGACAGTACCGCACTCAGGGCCTCCATGGCGTCCACAGCTGTCTGCCTCTCCCAGGAGGCCAGCCCTTGCCAGGCTTCTAGAACAGGCATGGAATGTGGTCACAATAGACACAGCCGGGCTTTCCTCAGAGGATGGAAGGCGCAAGGGGCCTCCAGACACTCAGAGCCCCAGGACGTATTAGCAGGGAAGTGGCAGACCATGCCCTGCCAGGGAAATCCAGCCCACAGCTTATTTTTGGTACAACTCATGAGCCACAAATATTTTTCACATTTTAAAGCATTGTAAAAAACAAACAAAAAAAAATTAAAAAAGCAAGAATATGTAATGTGCTTAGTCAGTCAGTTGTGTCCGACTCTGTGCGACCCCATGTACTGAAGCCTACCAGGCTCCTCTGTCCATGGGGATTCTCCAGGTAAGAATACTGGCCCTTCCTCCAGGGGATCTTCCTAACCCAGGGATCAAACCCAGGTCTCCCACATTGCAGGCAGATTCTTTACCTTCTGAGTCACAAGAAAAGCCCAAGAATATGTAATAGAAGCCATACTTGACCTACAAAATCTTAAATATTTACTTTCCAGCTCTTTACTGAAAGAGTTTTCTGACTGTGCCTAATTTAGAAGACAAACATAACTGGAATCCAGTCCACCTCATATGCATACTTTCAGCTTTAGGATTTGGTGGGACTGAGTAAGGAACAGGAAGCCTGCCTTTATCTAGCTCACAGTCTATGAGCTGGGTGGTTATAAGCAGTGACTACTAGCCTCTCCTGTTTCTTCACCCACAATATGTGGAACTGGGTCCTCGCTAAATCCCTACCAGCCCTGTAACTCTGTGCATCTAGTCTCTGGCTTTCCTAACCTCCACCCCTGACACAAAGGGGGCAATTCTAGAGGTCTTAGCTGGACTGTGGGTTCTTCGGAAGATGAACTAGTCTTAAAAAGAAGCATTGATTGGACACCCAGACTGGGCCAGGCAGTTGTCACATTGCGTGAGTGCACAGTAGCTCAGTTGTGTCTGACTCTGGGCAACCCCATGAACTGTAGGCCACCAGGCTCCTATGTTCATGGGATTCTCCAGGCAATAATACTGGAGTGGGTTGCCATGCCCTCCTCCAGGGGAATCTTCCTGACTCAGGGATTGAACTGTTATCTGTCATTTAATCTCCACAACTGGAAGAGGCTCAAGTCATTAGCTTTCATCTGCATCATTGAAACTGAAGCCTGGAGAAGTCGGATAACCTGCCCAGGGCTTCAGTTCATGAAGTTGGCAGAGCTGGTGATATACACTTCCTTTGCTTCTGATGGGCTGTTGCTGAAGAGATGAGGTCCTTCTACAGTTGTTCCCAGTGAGATATACAGTTTCCCTACACTCCTAGATGTGTTCATGAAACCAAGGAGAGCAGGGAGAAAGGAGTAAAAACCCATTACATATGCTCTCAGCATCCATTTGACAAACACAGATTAAGGACTGAACATGTTTGAGACACATGATGGGTCGCATAGGGGCTTAACATGCTCATTATTCATGACAGTGACAGCCACTCTACAGGCTCGTTCGGACTGGTGCTCTGCACATGCCACCCTGTTTACTTACCACATGGCTCCTGTGTAACTGACTCTAATTCATGAACACAGACAAGGCAAATCCTTGCCTGTAGAGAGCTCGCAGTCCAAAGGAGATGGCAGGTATAAGAGGAGAGGTGTGGATGTCCCAGGCGGCCCACTAGTCAGTCTTCTCTGACTGTCTTCCAAGACAGTGGCCAGAAATATCAACTCTGTCCCATCAAACTATCTGACATTGGGGAATGGTCATGTCAGAAGCTTTTGGCCAATGAGACTTGCCTTGAAGTCTGCTGAAAGGATTTGGGGGAAACTTTCTTGCTTTCCTGATGAAAGAGATTGATGCAAATTTCAGCACAGTTTCTTTCATCTTTCTGCCTTGTATGAAAATGTAGAACTTGGAGTTGCAGCAGCCACTTTGCAACCATGAGGCTTACAAATATGAAGCCCAGCATCAGTGATTAGCAGCACTGATGCTGGTACTCACCTCCCTCCAGCTAAATGTACATGAGTAAGCAAAGCCACCATGAAGTGGGTTTGCAATCCTAACTGATAAAACAAAGCAGCAAGTATTGTAAGCCATGGTGATAAGCTAGAAGCATTTTGAGAATACCATCTTACAACAGAAAGGATTGTGGACAGTGTAGCAGAGCTTGTTGCTTACTCTGCAGAGGTGTTGTCTTCTGTCTTGCTAACAGGTCCCCAGCTACACTCAAGACTCCAGAGTGTTTGTAGGGAAAGAGCAAATTAGCTAAGATGGCGTATTCAGGCTCTCTGGCCCCACGTTTTGTAAATAATGACTGTGTAACGCCTGAGATCACTTACAGCACTGTGCATGCCCTTCATGAAGCACTCACTTGGTCACAGGTTGTATGCGGTACTCAGATATGTGAGCTCCACCTAGAAAGGATTTATTGCTGCCTCATGGCTGTGTCCGTTGGGTTAGCCACCAGAGGAGAAAATATAGAGTGTCTACTGCTACGGCCGCTGCATCAGTCAGTTGAGAATAAACATGTCTGCAGTTCCTACAGCTTCTCAAGTTTTCTTCCAGCTTTCCCACTTGCACCTTATCTACCATGAGTTCAGCGAACAATGTGAATAGCAAGACAATTAGCATCCCGAACAGGATGAAGAACAATATGGTGCTCCATCCTGAGGTGTCTCTGACTGAGGCAAGACCCCAAAAGCAATGTCATCTCCCTTCCCAGTCACTCAGATCTTTAGGCTAGCTTCATTACATGGCTCACTTCTCTCCAATGAGACATTAGGGGGATTTTGCCAGAAAGTTACTGGGAAATTTTTCCACCATAAAAAAGGGGAAATATCCCACTCTTTCTTTTTTTTTTTGGCCTTGAGTACAGTTGTGTGAAGACATGATCTTGGAGCTACAGCAGCCATCTATGATAGGTAAATCCCTGAAGATCAGCAGAGACACTGACCCAGACTATTGATACTGACATCAGTGAGTGGGCTCTAGACTTCTTGTAGGTAAAGTATAAATGTCCTCAATGCTTAAATCATATTGGCTGGGCAGGCTTACAAGTTCATTCTTGGCTTGTGCACAGACTTCCTGAAGCACTAGATGTTTGGCTTTTCATGTCCAAGCCTCTTAAAGGCCGCATGGTCAGTCAGGACTGGGAGCAGCAGGCTGGGCATGTGAGCACTGGACTTGGTCTACTCCTCCAGTCCCTGGCTGTCTTGGGAACTGCCAGCAGGAAGCAAGCTTTTGTTCATTAAGCCATTGCTTTTTTGTTCATTTTTTATTGTGCTAAAATATACAAAACATAAAATTTACTTTTTTAAACCCTCCCTTTTTTTTTTCACCCACACAGCATGTGCGATCTTAGTTCCCTGATCAGAGGTGGAACCCATGCTCTTTACAGTGAAAGCTCAGAGCCCTAACCACTGGACAGCTAGGGAATTTCCTTAACCATGTTTAACTCCACAATTCAGCAGCCTCAAGTGCATTCAAACTGTTGAGTGGCCATCAGTTCAGTTCAGTTCAATTGCTAAGTCGTGTCCAACTCTTTGCGACCCCATGAATCGCAGCTCGCCAGGCCTCTCTGTCCATCACCAACTCCCAGAGTTCACTCAGACTCACGTCCATTGAGTCGGTAATGCCATCCAGCCATCTCATCCTCTGTCATCCCCTTCTCCTCCTGCCCCCAGTCCCTCCCAGCATCAGAGTTTTTTCCAATGAGTCAATTCTTCACATGAGGTGCCCAAAGTATTGGAGTTTCAGCTTCAGCATCATTCCTTCCAAAGAACACCCTGGACTGATCTCCTTAGAATGGACTGGTTGGATCTCCTTGCAGTCCAAGGGACTGTCAAGAGTCTTCTCCAACACCACAGTTCAAAACCATCAATTCTTCGGCACTCAGCTTTCTTCACAGTCCAACTTTCACATCCATACGTGACCACTGGGAAAATCCATAGCCTTGACTAGACGGACCTTTGTTGGCAAAGTAATGTCTCTGCTTTTCAATATGCTATCTAGGTTGGTCATAACTTTCCTTCCAGGGAGTAAGCGTCTTTTAATTTCATGGCTGCAATCACCATCTGCAGTGACTGTCACCGCCCTCCATTTCCAGAACTTTTCATCTTGCAAAACTAAAACTGACCCATTAAACAGTTCCCCCTTCTCTCCTCCCCAAGTTCTTGGCACCCCTTCACCTACCCCTGGAACTACCTCTTATAGATGGAAAGTGACAGAGAGGAGGTGTGGAGGCCACAGGTATTTGGCTGGACCCAGGCAGGACAGCCTCTAGGGTCAAACTCTGGTGGTGCCATAGGAGATGGAGAGGGTAGACAGTATGGTGATCCCCCTCCCTCCCAGGCAGGAGTCAGGTGGGAAGAATCCAGAAAGGGATTGGAGAGGCCAGAAGGTCCAGGGGAGACCAAGGAGAGAAAGTGTCCAAGCTGCCTCTCAAGTTGGTGGGGAAGACCCGGAACCTCAGTCATCACCCATGGCTTCAGGTAGTGGAACCCACATGGAAGCCAGATGATTGGCTTCAGGAACCAGGAATGCAGGAGGGAGGAGCAGCAAATCCACCCACACTCTGTGCATCTGCCAGACACCCTGAGCTCTTCCCGCAAACGCTGGACTGAACAAAGGTGGACATCTTCCTCCCACCTTGTCCTCCCTCCCTGTCCTCATCATGTTTCCACTTGAGAGTGGGGTTTTCCTGGTTTTCCATTTTTTCCACTTACCCTCTTCCTGTGGCAGAGTCTCCCCTGCCTGTGTCCACCTTGGACACCAAATCTGTGCCAGGAGCCTACTGGGATGGGGGATCAGACTTTAATGAGAAGCCACCCCTGCCTTCCAGGATCTGGCAGTCAACAGCAGGTGGGTCAGGGAGGCAGCAGTCTGCATCCAGACTCTTGCTGTCACTTGGCCTGGGCCCCAGGAAGCCACACAGAGAAAGGTTTCCCTTGGGTGGACCCAGGAGGATGGATGTCACTGAGGGAAGGGTGAAAACAGAGCAGGAGGGCTCAGGGTGTGGAGGTCCTGAGACCCCTGAGTCCTGAGTGGTGCAGGTGGCAGTTTGATGTCCAGAAGGCAAGGTCCCAGTGAGGCTGAGGGGGATGAGTATGATGAGACACATCTTTAGAAAGCAAAGAAAGTGTAGAGGGAAACCTAGAGACTGAAGGAGCGTTGGAGACGAAGGGATGGAGCTGAAAGACAATTACCCATGAATCTGTGGACAAAGTGAAGGCGGGGCAGGAGAAGGGAGGAAGTGGAGGCAGAGGTGAGAGAGTAAAGCCTCTGGAGGAAACAATTAAAAAGAGCAGCGTCTTATAAAGTTGCTTACCACCTGGCCCAGCCATCCCTCTCCTAGGCTTTTTACCAAGAGAAACCAAAACCAAGTTTTGGGGGGAGAACCTACCCAAGCTCATGTATCGTCATGTCCTTTATTCACAACTGGCAAGAGCTAGAACCAGCCCAAGGGTCCTCGGTGGAATGGATAAACACTCCATGGTCCTTCCACACAACAGAAACTCCCTCAGCTAAAAAATGAGCAAACGACAGATGGAGGCAGCATTGGCGAATGGCAAATGGATTTTGTGAAATTGAGAAAAGCCAGACCTGCAAAGGCTGCATATTGTCTGACATTTTGGAAACGCAAAACCATAGGGACAGAAAGCAGATGATTGGGTTCAGGGCCGGGGGTGAGGGCTGCCAAAGGACATGAAGGGGCTTTCTCTATGCATGGAGCAGTCCTGTATCCTGACTGTGGTGGTGATTACGAGACAGTGTGTGTTTGTCAAAACTTAGAACGTGAAGACGGAGAAGGCAATGACAACCCACTCCAGGATTCTTGCCCGGAGAGTCCCGTGGTCGGAGGGTCCTGGTGGGCTACAGTACCTGGGGTACCTGGGAGTTGGACACGACTGAGCGACTTCACTTTCACTTTTCACTTTCATGCAGTGTTCTTGCCTGGAGAATTCCAGGGACGGTGGAGCCTGGTGGGCTGTCCTCTGTGGGGTCTCACAGAGTTGGACACGACTGAAGCGACTTAGCAGCAGCAGCAGCAGCAGAACATGAAGAAGCAATAGTATTCCAGAAAAACATCTACTTCTGCTTTATTGACTATGCCAAAGCCTTTGACTGTGTGGATCACAACAAACCATGGAAAGTTCTTCAAGAGATGGGAATACCAGACCACCTTACCTGCCTCCTGAGAAGCTTGTGTGCAGGGCAAGAAGCATCAATCAGAACTGGACCTGAAACAACAGACTGGTTCAAAATTGGGAAAGGAGTATGTCAAGGCTGTATATTGTCACTCTGCTTGTTATTTAACTTATATGCCAAGTACATCAGGCAAAATGCTGGACTGGATGAAGCACAAGCTGGAATCAAGATTGCCGGGAGAAATATCAATAACCTCAGATACGCAGATGACACCATCTTCATGGCAGAAAGCAAAGAGGAACTAAAGAGCCTATTGAAGGTGAAAGAGGAGATTGAAAAAGCTGGCTTAAAACTCAACATTCAAAAATGAAGATCATGGCATCCAGTCCCATCACTTCATGGCAAATAGATGGGGAAACAAGGGAAACAGTGACAGACTTCATTTTCTTGAGCTCCAGAATCACTGTGGGTAGTGACTGCGGCCATGAAGTTAAAAGACACTTTCTCCCTGGAAGAAAAGCTATGAAAAACCTAGACAATGTATTGAAAAGTAGAGACATCACTTTGCTGGCAAAGGTCCATATGGTCAATACTATGGTTTTTCCAGTGGTCGAGTGTGGAGCTGAGAGTTGGACCATAAGGAAGGCAGAGTGTCGAAGAATTGATGCTTTTGAACTGTATTGTTGGAGAAGACACTTGAGAGTCCCTTGGACTGCAAGGAGATGAAACCAGTCAATCCTAAAGGAAATCTACACTGAATATTCATTGGAAGGACTGATGCTGAAGCTGAAGCTCCAATACATTGGCCATCTATGCAAAGAGCCCACTCATTGGAAAAGACCCTGATGCTGGGGAAGATTGAGGACAGGAGGAGAAGAGGGTGACAGAGGATGAGATGCTTCAGTGGCATTACCAACTCAACGGACATGAGTTTGAACAAGCTCTGGGAGATGTTGAAGGACAGGGAAGCCTGGTGTGCTGTAGTCCATGGGGTCACAAAGAGTTGGACACAGCTTAGCAATTGAACAACAAGAACATGCAAAGCAGAAACTTTGACTGTATATTAATTATATCTAATATTTCTTGTTGTTGTTCAGTCACTAAGTTGTGTCCAATTCTTTTGTGACCCCATGGACTGTATAGCCCGTCAGGCTCCTCTGTCCATGGGATTCTCCAGGCAAGAATACTGGAGTAGGTTACCATTTCCTTCTCCAGGGGCTCTTCCCAACCCAGGGATTGAACCCATGTATCCCACATTGCAGGTGCATTCATTACCACTGAACCACTAGGGAAGCTCCATATATATTAATAATAAACCTGAATTTAAAATAAGCAGCTACTGGAGTGACAGCCTTCTTGAGGGAGGTGGCTGAGCCAGGGTGGCTGGTCATGCTGTGAAGGGCTGAGAAGGAACGAAACGTGAGATCAGGCACTGGGAGAGAGTTCAGGAAGGGGCTTCTCCAGACAAGCCTGGTTTTTGGAGCTGGGGAGGAACAGATCCTGGAGGTCCTCGTTTCTTCCTGGTCATCCCATCAGTGTTCTGTGCCAGAGACAGCTTCAGGAGATGATTGACCCCCTTCCCCATCAGAATGCCCCCCATGGCTTCCCTGGAGAGGGTCACAGTGCTTTTTTCACCTTCTCCTGAGTGTTACAAGAGCTCCTGCACAAGCCATCTCCTTGGCCAGTGTCAGACAAAGGGTCAAAGAAAAGTGATTTCCTCAGGGTCAAGAGCAGATCCCAAATCAGAAGCCGGGTCTCTGCACTCCTGGAGCCCTGTTTGTCAGGATTTCTAGGGAAGCAGACAGCATGTACAGCCATCTACACGCTCATCTTGGAAGGTGGCTCAATCTCTGGCTGCTTGGGAGGTGCCAGCCTCTAGGACACAATTCGGTATTTAAAGGAGAAAATATATATGTGTTCCAGGCTTGCTGAAGGCACCTAAGCCACAAGCCCAGTGGGCCAGCGGGGGAAGAGGTCCCAGGCCTGTGGATATTCAACATTTCAGCTCCAAATGATCCATGAACCTCAGCAAAATCTTGGGGCCCAGAACAACCTCAATCAGATATTTCATCAGCTCTGGGGGGAAATGGGGACTTGGAGTCAACACCGAGTTGATCTAAAGAAAGTAAAGGAATCTGGATTTAAAAGAGTGGAAAAGGAGGGAGCCCCTTGAAAACTGGCACCAAAACCATCTCTAGCTTTCTCTCTCCCCCAGCCTCTCCTACAGTCCAGGCACAGAGTGATCTGGTCTCAGGATGAAAGGCCAGAAGCCCTTCCATGATTGTGTCTTTGTCCAGAATTCTCATCCCCCTACTTTCTGTGGGCCGCATTCAAGTATCCTCCCCAGCCTGGGAGCCTCTCCTCCCCCTCCCCTAGAGGGGAGCCAGCTGTGCATCCCCAGTTCCTAAGAAGGGGATGGGAGACCTGAAGGTACCTAAATGAGGATTGAATGGATGATGCCAGAGAGAAAGAATTTAGATGGTCCCATATTTAATTCAACTTTCTGCTCTGTGGCTCAGACAGTACTTTCTAAAGGACCATTTCTCATTTGCCTGAAGGTTTATTTTATACAGAGTTTCTTCATGACTCACAGTCCCTGGGCAGCAGCCAGGAGTCTCTGTCTATCAGAATTCCTGGGGTGATGACTCCTGGGCACACCATCAGGGCCATTGCAGGAGGCAACAGGCTGAACTTTTTCTGAAGCTCTTTAATTAAACTGAGGTTTCTGTGCCTCAATTTAATTAGTTTGTGGATACTGTGGTTGTCAAAATTTTTAATTGTTGAAAAAAATCCTTATGCGGCTGTAATGGCTAAGTCTTCTCTGAATCCTTTAAATATAGAGAGCAGGAAGACAAACATCTGGTAACAGAGGTTGTGTTCTGAGGGTGGTGGCCAAAAAATTTCATGCATTAGTCAGAGTCTAGAAAAATACTGAGGAGAGAACGTAAGACATCTGTTAAAAAGCAGATTTTTCCAAACTCAGTCCTTCAGAAATTCTCAGGAAAAATAATATTTAAAATAAGAAATACATTTCAATTCATTTAAAGGTATTTTAGATTGTAAAAACAAAATTCCCACTGTAAAAATATTAAAGCTCATAAAGGTTCTCTGAAGATTGAGTCAACAAACATCAGAGCCCACTTGTGTGTCAGCCATTTTTTTTAACTTTAAAAAATAACATAGTTAATATGTGGGCCTATTTGTGTTAAAAAAAAATTCAAATAATGCACTTAAAGCCCCAGTTCCCTTTGACAGTAACGATCCATTCCAATCCCCTCCCAGAGAAAACCTTTGTGAACATCTAATGTTCTCCTTTCCAAAATGTTCTTTCATATCTACACATTTTTATTTTATCTAAACAACTTTATTGAGGTACAATCAACATACAGTATTTAAAGTGTATAGTTTGATAGGTTCTGACATGAAACCAATATGACAACCAATGTATTGACCATATCCATCTCCTCCAAAGTTGCCTTGTTTCCTTTGTGACTCCTCCCTTCTTGCCATGCCCTACCCCAGACAACCACACATTTGTTTCCAGGCACTACAGATTACTTTTCCATTTTCTAGAGTTATGCATGTGGTCCCATCACTTCGTGGGAAATAGATGGGGAAACAGTGGAAACAGTGTCAGACTTTATTTTTTTTGGCTCCAAAATCACTGCAGATGGTGACTGCAGCCATGAAATTCAAAGACGCTTACTCCTTGCAAGAAAAGTTATGACCAACCTAGACAGCATATTCAAAAGCAGAGACATTACTTTGTGGACTAAGGTCCATCTAGTCAAGGCTATGGTTTTTCCTGTGGTCATGTATGGATGTGAGAGTTGGACTGTGAAGAAGGCTGAGCACCGAAGAATTGATGCTTTTGAACTGTGGTGTTGGAGAAGACGCTTGAGAGTCCCTTGGACTGCAAGGAGATCCAACCAGTCCATTCTGAAGGAGATCAACCCTGGGATTTCTTTGGAAGGAATGATGCTAAAGCTGAAACTCCAGTACTTTGGCCACCTCATGCGAAGAGTTGACTCATTGCAAAAGACTCTGATGCTGGGAGGGATTAGGGGCAGGAGGAGAAGGGGATGACAGAGGATGAGATGGCTGGATGGCATCACTGACTCTATGGACGCGAGTCTGAGTGAACTCCAGGAGTTGGTGATGGACAGGGAGGCCTGGCGTGCTGTGATTCATGGGGTCGCAAAGAGTTGGACACGACTGAGCGACTGAACTGAACTGAAATCATCAATATGTACTTTTGTGGGGGGAGGGTTGACTTCCACTCAGCACAATTAGGCTGAGATTCATTCCTGTTTCTCTCTTTTTTTCATTCCTGTTGCTGTTTCAGTGGTTCATTCCGTTTTATTGTTGCATGGCATTCCATGTGCAGATAAACCAAAATTTAGTTATCTCCATACCCGCTCATGTACAGTTGTGTTGTTTCCAGTTTGAGGATATTCCAAATACAGCTGATATGAGCACTGATGTAGAAGTCTTAGTAGGGACATACACATTTTTTTCCTCTTGGGTAAATGCCTAGGGACATAATGGTTGGATCACATAGCAGGTGCATGTTTAACTGTTTAAGGTATTGCTAAACTGTTTTCGAAAGTGTGTACCATTTTATATCCCCACTAGCAGTGTAGGTTGGTTCCTGTTTCTTGACATCCTCACCAACACTTGGTATGGTCAGTCTTTTTCATTTTAACCATTTTGAAAGATGTGAAGTGATAGCTCATTGTGACTTTCATTTGTATTCCTCTGACTAATAATGCTTAGCATCTCATTTTGTGCTTCTCTTTCAACTTTGTATCTTTGGTGTTGTACACAAATCTTTTTTGCACTTTAAAGAATTTAGGTTTTTTTTTTCTTTTGTTGAATTCTGAGAGGTTTTATATAGTCTGGATTCAAGCCTTTTATCAGTTATATGTCTTGCAAAATTCTCTCCTAGTCTATGGCTTGTCTTTTCATTTTCTTAACAGTGTTTTTGAAGAGCAGAAGTTTTAAACACCGAGTAGTTTAAACAGATTTTTCTTCCTTAAAACAAGTTGATTAATCAAACCTGGAGCTACTTTACAGAGACAGCCCTGTGTATTGCAATACGCGTGTCTCCCAAATGACCCCAGAACCAAGAATCTTCAGTCTAGAAAACTCAAAGAATAGAAATGCTGCCACTGGAGCCCTTTATGAAGTGAGCAGTCCTTCAGCAAGGAAATTCCAGTTTCCAGCAGCTGATCACAATATACGGACTGATCCAAGACTTGTCAATCAGCTCACCCCTTAAATTTCACCTGAAATCCTGGATGGGGAGACAGATTTGAGCCCTGCCTCCTATCTCCTTACCTGGTGATCTTTCAAGAAAGTTCTTTCTTTTCTCAAAAGTCTGTACCATAGTATTGGCTTCCATGCAGGTCAGGCAGCCAGCCCTTTCACAGCAACACTCTTGGTGTCATATCTAAACCTCTGGCTTACCTAATGTAACATATATTTTCTCCTAGAAAGTTTATACTTTTAGATTTTACATTTAAAAGTTGATTCTTGTAGATGGTGCAAGATATGGATCCAAGTACTTTTCTTCATGTAAATATCTAAATATCCGAATTGTCCCAGCACCATCTGTGGGCAGACTATCCTTACTCCATTATATTGCCTTTCACTTTTGTAAAAAATCAGGTGTTCATGTATATGTGGGTCTGTTTCTGGACTTTTTTGTTCCTTTGATCTATTTGTACAAAATATCACAGTTTTGATTAGTGTCAATTCAGTCCAGTCGCTCAGTCATGTCTGACTCTTTGTGACCTCACGGACTGCCACACACCAGGCTTCCCTGTCCATCACCAACTCCTGGTGCTTGCTCAAACTCATGTCCATCGAGTCGGTGATGCCGTCCAACCATCTCATTCCCTGTTGTCCTCTTCTCCTCCTGCCTTCAATCTTTCCCAGCATCAGGGTCTTTCCCAATGAGTCAGTTCTTCGCATCAGGTGGCCAAAGTATTGGAGCTTCAGCTTCAGCATCAGTCCTTCCAATGAATATTCAGGACTGATTTCTTTTAGGATTGACTGGTTTGGTCTCCTTGCAGTCCAAGGGACTCTCAAGAGTCTTCTCCAACACCACAGTTCAAAATCATCAATTCTTTGGTGCTCAGCTTTCTTTATGGCCCAACTCTCACATCCGTACATGACTACTGGAAAAACCATAGCTTTGACTAGATGGACCTTTGTTGGCAGAGTAATGTCTCTGCTTTTGAATATGTTGTCTAGGTTGGTCATAACTTTTCTTCCAAGGAGCAAGCGTCTTTTAATTTCATGGCTGCAGTCACCATCTGCAGTGATTTTGGAGCCCAAGAAAATAGTCTGTCACTGTTTCCATTGTTTCTCCATCTATTTACCATGGAGTGATGGGACCGGATGTCATGATCTAAGTGGTCTTGAATGTTGAGTTTTAAGCCAGCTTTTTCACTCTCCTTTTTTTACTTTCATCAAGAGGCTCTTTAGTTCCTCTTCACTTTCTGTCATCTGCGTATCTGAGGTTATTGATATTTCTCCTGGCAATCTTGCTTCCATCTTGTGCTTCATCCAGCCAAGCATTTCACATGATATACTCTGCATATAAATTAAATAAGCAGGGTGACAATATACAACCTTGACATACTCCTTTCCCAATTTGAAACCAGTCTGTTGTTCCATGTCCAGTTGATTAGTGTAGCTTTATAATAATCTTGAAATCAAGTAGTGTTAGCCTGTCAATTTAGTTCTTTTTCAAAGTTGTTTTGGTTGTATGAGATCCTTTGCCTTTCCATATAAATTTTATCTTTTTTTTTGCTGCACTGCACAGCCTGCAAGATTTTAGTTCCCTGGAATTGAACCCATGCTCCCTGCAGTAGAAGCTGAGTCCCAACCATTGGCCTGCCAGGAAGTTCTCCTAAAGCTTAGAATCTATTTGTTAATTTCTACAAGAAAAGCCTGGTTGGTTTTGGATAGGATTGCATAGAACCTAGAGGGAAATGACATTTTAGCAATCTTGAATCCTCTGACTCATGGAGAGGTGTAACTTGTCTTAATTAGGTGTAAGTTTCTCTTGCCAATATTTTGTAGTTTTCAGTGAACAAGTGTAGTGAATTAAATCATTGCCCCCCCACCCCCGCTCCAGTCCTCAAGATATGTCCACATCCTAATCTCCAGAGTCTGAGAGTGTGACTTTATTTAGTAAAAAGGTCTTTGTAGATATAGTTAAAGGTCTTGAGATGAGGAAGTCATCCTGGATTATCCAGATGGGCCTTAAGTTTAATGGCAAGTGTCCTCATGTAGAGGACAGAGAGAGAGGAGAAGGTGACATGAAGATAATGAGTGATAATGCTACAAGCCAAGACACACTGAAGGGTGCCTGAAGTCAGCAGAAGCTGAAAGAGGGAGGAAGGATCCTCCCCTAGAGCCTTTGGAAGGAGCACAGCCCTGCTGACACTTTGATTTCAGACTTCTGGCTTCCAGAACTGCGAGAGAACAAATTACTGTTATTGTTAAGCCACCAAATTTGTTATAATTTGTTTTGGCAGCCCTAAAAATCTAATACAACACGTTGTTTACATCTTCTGTCAGATTTATCCCTTAGTATTTCATCTTTTTGATGCCCTGCCCTTATTTTTCAATTTCAGATGACTCATCGCTAGTACATAGAAGTGGGATTGATTTTTATATATTGATATTGTATCCTTTCACTTTTATGAAATCACTTATTCTCATAGTTTTTCTGCAAATTCCATCAGATTTTCTACATAGATGGTTATGTCTAATAACAGAAACCATTTATTTTTTACTCCTGATGCCTTTGACTTCTTTTTCTTGCCTGACTGTTCTTGCCAGAACTTTCAGTACAATGTTGAAGGGGACTGGTGAGAGCAGCCCTCCTTGATTTGTTCCTAATCTTATGGGGACAGCATCCTTACACATGGCATCCTTATATATGGCATCAGCTATAGGCTTTTTGTAGATGCCCTTTGGCAGATCGAGAAAGTTCTTTTCTATTATTTGCTGAGAACTTTTATCAGAAATAGATGTTGGATTTTGTCAAATGCTCTTTCTTGACCCTTGGCAATGATGTTTCATTTTTTTTTCCTTCTTTTCTGTTTGTTTATATGGTAATGACCTCATCCTAGAGATGATCAGTACTCAGCTGAGCACCCAAGGGGTTCCTCTGCAGATCTCTGGGCCTGTGAAGCTCCCTCCTTGGTGGCATTCTGTCCAAAAGTTCTAGCTTCCTGGTCCCTCTTGACTCTCAGCTCCATTTCCTCCAGTAGGAAGCTGCAAAGCTGTTCTCAGTCCCCTCTCCTCTGCCACAGAAACTTTCTCAGAGCAGTAAGCTGTGTCAATAGTGAGGCTCAAAGCATTTGTTTCCCATATCTCAGAGATCACTGTCTTTTGTTTCCTTAGATCCAGTTTCCTAATATTGTCATTGTTGCTGTTGTTGGTAGTGGTGATGGGGCATGTATGTGTGTGTGTATTTGTTACAGGAGTGAGATATCTATGGCCCCTGTTTTTTCCATCTTGGCTAGAAGGGAAGGTCATATACAGAAACTTATGTAAGTTAAAAAAAATACGTTGCACATATTGCTTTTCTTTTTTTTAAACTTTGCTTTATGAAAAATTTCAAAAGTATACAAAAATAGAAAAAATGAATCCCCGTATACCCAACAACTAACT
The DNA here is from genome assembly GCF_014754425.2 of Oryx dammah. Lineage (NCBI taxonomy): Eukaryota > Metazoa > Chordata > Mammalia > Artiodactyla > Bovidae > Oryx > Oryx dammah. The sequence continues at coordinate 83,854,857 of NW_024070185.1, read as the reverse complement.
TTAACAATTATTAATTTATGACCTATCTTGCTTCATCTATAACTCTCCCTGGATCCTAGGAGACCCTCTCCCCCATTAGATAATTTTGAAATAAATTGCAAACATTGCATCATTTTATGTATAAGTACTTTGATTTATATCTCTAAAATATGACTTTTAAAAAACATAAATGACAATTTCATTATATCATCAAATATCTATATGTTGTCATCACTGTTTTATAATAGTTTGTTAATATCAAGATTCTGCCCAGGTCTATATGTTGCATTTGGCAGATAGGTATTTTAAAATCTATAGATTCTCTCCTTAATTTTTCCTTTGTGACTGCTTCATTCAAGAAACCAGGTCATTTGTCCTGTATAGTTTCTCAGAGAATGGAGATTCTGATTGTATCCTCATGTTGTCTTCCACATGATCCTCTGATAAACTTAGATGTGATTCAGTTTCTGCTGCTGCTGCTGCTAAGTTGCTTCAGTCGTGTCTGACTCTGTATGACCCCATAGACGGCAGCCCACCCAGCTCCCCCGTCCCTGGGATTCTCCAGGCAAAAACACTGGAGTGGGTTGCCATTTTCTTCTCCAATGCATGAAAGTGAAAAGTGAAAATGAAGTCACTCAGTTTTGTCCGACTCTTAGCGACCCGATGAACTGCAGCCTACCAGGCTCCTCCGTCCTTGGGATTTTCTAGGCAAGAGTACTGGAGTGGGTTGCCATTGCCTTTTCTGGATTCAGTTTCTAGTTTTGGCAACTATTTCGCAGGTTGCTCTGTACAGTAGCATCACAAATTCACAATCGGATTGTCGCTCTCTGTGGTGCTCTACTGCCTCTTGTGCACACAACTACCACGCATAATCATACACCTTGTATTAGTCTGCTGAGGCTGCTATAACAACGCACCATAGAATGGGTGAGTTAAACAACAGAAATTTATTTTCTCACATTTCTAGAGGTTGTTAGTCTGAGGTTAAGGTCTGGCAGGTTTGGTTCCTGGTGTGGACTCTCTTCCTGACTTGTGGACAGCCATCTTCTCCCTGCGTCCCTACAAGGGAGAGACAGAGAGAGTCTGGTGTCTCTTCTTCTTATAAGGGCACCAGCCCTCTCAGATTAGGGCCCCTCCCTTATGGCCTGTTAACCTTTATCATCTCCTCACAGGCCTGATGTCCAAATAGACACATTGGTGGTTACAGTTTCAATACATGACTTTTTTGGACAACTACCAAGATTTAGTCCATAATACACCTTAAGATTGTCTTTTTAAAACAATGAGCTTTTAAAGAATAGTTTTAGCACAGAAAGAGAGTTGCAGATGGGGGGTAATAAATTGGGAGACAAGGATTGATATATATGCACTATTATGTAAGATAGATAACTAATAAGGACCTACTGTATATCATAGGAAACTCTATTCAATACTCTGTAATGGCCTATCTGGGAAAAGAACCTTAAAAAAGAGCAAATATATGCATAAGTAATTCATTTTGCTATATACCTGAAACTAATAGAATCTTGTAAATCAACTATATTCCAATATAAAAAAAATTTTTAATTGCCATACTACCAAAAAAAAGAAACAAAGAATAGTTTTAGCCTAAAACAAATGTTTCAAAAATAGTAGAATTATTGTACGTTCTTGACTCAGTTTCCCTATTGTTAACACTTTATATCACCACAATACGTTTGTCACAACTAAGAAATCAACATTGGTACATTGCCCTTAACTAAACTCTACACTTTACTTGGATTTCACCAATTTAACCCCAATGTCCTTTTTCTGTTCCAGTGTTCAAACCTGGATATCACAGATAGTTATTATGTCTCCTTAGCCTCCCCTGGGTTGTGACAGTTTCTTAGATTTTCTGGTCCTTGATTAACTTGATAGTTTTGAGAAGGACTTCCCAGGTTTTTTGATGAATGTCCAGCAGTTTGGGTTTGCCTGATGTTTTCCTCATGGTTAGAGTAGAATTATGGCTTTTGGGGAGGATGACCATAGAGGGATATCAAACTAGTCAATCCTGAAGGAAATTAACCCTGAATATTCATTGGCAGGACTGATGCTGAAGCTGAAGCTCCAATATTTTGGCCACCTGATGTGAAGAACTGACTCACTGGAAAAGACCTTGATACTGGGAAAAATTGATGGCAGGAAGAGAAGGGGGTGACAGAGGATGAGATGGTTGGATGGCATCACCGACTCAATGGACATGAATTGGAATGAACTCCAGGAGACAGTGAAGGGCAGGGAAGCAGGGCATGCTGCAGTCCCTGGGGTCACAAAAAGTCGGACACGGCTTAGTGACTGAAACAAACCACCACCACCACGGAGGTAAAGTGCCTTTCTCCTCGTATCACATCAAGGGAAAATGCTATCAACATGACTTAACACTGATGATGCTGACTCTGATTCTCTCGCCAGGAGCTGTTTGCAGCTTTTGCCACTGTAAACTGATTCCTTTCCCCATCCCCTTCCACCTTATACTTTCTGGAAGCAACTTACTGAGTGCATTTTAGTGGGGAAAGAGAAGAGTACCTACCTAAATTAATCTGGAATTCTTCATAGGAGATTTGTCTCATCTTCCCAGTTATTTATTGCTCACTTATTTATATAAATTTGGGCTCATGGATATTTTAAACTTTTCCTATGGCTCATGCATTGTACACAAACAAGCACTGGGCTAGATTTAGAATGACCCTTAGTCATAGAAGACTCCTCGGGAAGGACTCAAGTGAATAATATTCTCTGAGTTATTTTATGTTGACACACACGTGTGGCCTTTATATATAAAAGCTGCATGATTTGGAAATAAAATAATTTTCTCCATCTCTTTAAAAAAGGCTGTTGGAATTGTATTGAATCTGTAAATAGCTTACATAATACTGACATCTTAGCAAGATACTTGTGTGAGTATTGTTAGCTTCTGGCATGGTGTTGCTTTTGAAAAGTCAGAAGTCAATCTAATTTTACTTCCCTTTTAAATGGCTTGGTCTTTTAAAAATTTTTTTTCGTTTCATACTATATATATATTATTGAAATATAGTTGATTTACAATGTTTCAGGTGCAAAGCAAGGTGATTCAGTTATACATATACATACATATTATTTTTCAGATTATTTTCCATTATAGGTTATTACAAAATATTGGCTATGGTTCCCTGTGATATATAGTAAATCTTTGTTGCTTATTGCATATCTACTTCCCTGGTGGCTCAGATGGTAAAGCATCTGTCTGCAATGCAGGAGACCTGGGTTCGATCCCTGGGTTGGGAAGATCCCCTGGAGAAGGAAATGGCAGCCCACTCCAGTATTCTTGCCTGGAAAATCCCATGGACGGCAGAGCCTGGTAGGCTACCGTCCATGGGGTTGCAAAGAGTCGGACACGACTGAGCAATTTCATTCATTGTTTTTAAATTAGAAATCTAGCATTTTATTCATACTAAGTCAGTCCTGGGTGTTCTTTGGAAGGAATGATGCTAAAGCTGAAACTCCAGTACTTTGGCCACCTCATGAGAAGAGTTGACTCATTGGAAAAAACTCTGATGCTGGGAGGGATTGGGGGCAGGAGAAGAAGAGGACAACGGAGGGTGAGATGGCTGGATGGCATCACCAACTTGATGGACGTGAGTTTGAGTGAACTCCGGGAGTTGGTGATGGACAGGGAGGCCTGGCGTGCTGTGATTCATGGGGTTGCAAAGAGTCAGACACGACTGAGCAACTGAACTGAACTGAAGTCAAACGAGTGGAGTCAAAATGTCATAAAATTTTAGTTAGGCAAAAATTCATACATTTTCTAAGATACATATATTATTCAGTTCAGTTCAGTTCAGTCGCTCAGTCATGTCCGACCCTTTGCGACCCCATGGACTGTAGCATGCCAGGCTTCCCTGTCCATCACCAGCTCCCCGAGCTTTCTCAAACTCATGGCCATCAAGTTGGTGATGCCATCCAACATCTCATCCTCTGTCATCCCCTTCTCATCTTATCTTCAGTCTTTCGCAGCATTAGGGTCATTTCAAATGAGTCAATTCTTCGCACATCAGGTCGCCAAAAATATTGGAGTTTCAGCTTTAGCATCAGTCCTTTCAGTGAATATTCAGGACTAGTTTCCTATAGGATGGACTGGTTGGATCTCCTTGCAGTCCAAGGGACTCTCAAGAGTCTTCTCCTATAATGCAAATCTTGGTGCATTTAATGTTGTCCCAGGGGTCACTTAAGCTGTCTTTTTTTCTTTTCATTCTTTTCTCTATATTCTTTGTTCTGTGTCAGTGATTTCCACCATTCTGTCCTCCATATAATTTATCTGATTTTCTGTATCAGTTATTCTGCTATTGATTTCTTCTACCGTATTATTCATCTGTTTGTTCTTTAGTTCTTATAGATCTTTGGTAAACAGTTCTTGCATCTTCTCCATTGTTTTCACAAGATCTTGGATCATCTTCACTATCATTATTCTGAATTCTTTTTCTGGAATGTTGCCTGTTTCCACTTCATTCAGTTGCTTTTCTGCAGTTTTATCTTGTCCCTTCATCTGGGACATAATTTTATGCTTTTTCATCCTGATTAACTTTTTGTAATGTAGTTTTCAACACAAGAGAACACTCTACACATGGACATCACCAGATGGTCAACACCGAAATCAGATTGATTATATTCTTTGCAGCTAAAGATGGATAAGCTCTATACAGTCAGCAAAAACAAGACCAGGGGCTGACTGTGGCTCAGATCATGAACTCCTTATTGCCAAATTCAGACTTATATTGAAGAAAGTAGGGAAAACCACTAGACCATTCAGGTATGACCTAAATCAAATCCCTAATGATTATATAGTGGAAGTGAGAAATAGATTAAGGGACTAGATCTGATAGGTAGAATGCCTGATGAACTGTGGATGGAGGTTCGTGACATTGTACAGGAGACAGGTATCAAGACCATCCTCAAGAAAAAGAAATGCAAAAAAGCAAAATGGCTGTCTGAGAAGGCCTTACAAATAGCTGTGAAAAGAAGAGAAGCCAAAGGCAAAGGAGAAAAGGAAAGATATACCCATTTGAATGCAGAGTTCCAAAGAATAACAGGAGAGATAAGAAAGCCTTCCTCAGTGATCAGTGCAAAGAAATAGAGGAAAACAATAGAATGGGAAAGACTAGAGATCTCCTCAAGAAAATTAGAGATACCAAGGGAACATTTCATGCAAACATGGGTTCAATAAAGCACAGAAATTGTATGAACAGAAGCAGAAGATATTAAGAAGAGGTGGCAAGAATACACAGAAAAACTGTACAAAAAAGATCTTCATGACCAAGATAATCATGATGCTGTGATCACTCACCTAAAGCCAGACATCCTGGAATGTGAAGTCAAGTGAGCCTTAGGAAGCATCACTACAAACAAAGTTAGTGGAAGTGATGGAATTCCAGTTGAGCTATTTCAAATCCTAAAAGGTGATGCTGTGAAAGTGCTGCACTCAATATGCCAGCAAATATGGAAAACTCAGCAGTGGCCACAGGACTGGAAAAGGTCAGTTTCAGTTTTCATTCCAATCCCAAAGAAAGGCAATGCCAAAGAATGCTCAAACTACCACACAATTGCACTCATCTCTAGCAAAGTAAGGCTCAAAATTCTCCATCAGGCTTCAACAATACGTGAACTGTGAACCCAGATGTTCAGGCTGGATATAGAAAAGGCAGAGGAACCAGAGATCAAATTGCCAACATCCGCTGGATCATGGAAAAAGCAAGAGAGTTCCAGAAAAACATATTTCTGCTTTATTGACTATGCCAAAGACTTTGACTGTGTGGATCACAACAAACTGTGGAAAATTATTCAAAGGATGGGAATACCAGACCACCTGACCTGCCTCCTGAGAAATCTGTATACAGGTCAGGAAGCAACAGTTAGAACTGGACCTGGAACAACAGACTGATTCCAAATAGGAAAAGGAGTACGTCAAGGTTGTATATTGTCACCCTGCTTATTTAACTTATATGCAGAGTACATCATGAGAAATGCTGGGCTGGATGAAGCACAAGCTGGCATCAAGATTGCCAAGAGAAATATCAATAACCTCATATATGCAGATGACATCACCTTTATGGCAGAAAGTGAAGAACTAAAGAGCCTCTTGATGAAAGTGAAAGAGGAGAGTGGAAAAGTTGGCTTAAAGCTCAATATTCAGAAAACTAAGACCATGGCATCCAGTTTCATCACTTCATGGCAAATAGATGGAGAAACAGTGGAAACAGTGAGACTATTTTTTTAGTCTCCCAAGTCACTGCAGATGGTGACTGCAGCCATGAAATTAAAAGATGCTTGCTCCTTGGAAGAAAAGTTATGATCAACCTAGACAGCATATTAGAAAGCAGAGATGTTACTTTACCAACAACGGTTCGTCTATTCAAGGCTATGGTTTTTCCAGTAGTCATGTATGGATGTGAGAGTTGGACTACAAAGAAAGCTGAGCACCGAAGAATTGATGCTTTTGAACTGTGGTGTTGGAGAAGACTTGAGAGTCCCTTGGACTGCAAGGAGATCCAACCAGTCCATCCTAAAGGAAATCAGTCCTGAATGTTCATTGGAAGGACTGATGTTGAAGCTGAAACTCCAGTACTTTGGCCACCTGATGTGAAGAGCTGACTCATTTGAAAAGACCCTGATGCTGGGAAAGATTGAAAGCGAGAGGAGAAGGGGATGACAGAGGATGAGATGGGTGGATGGCATCACCAACTCGATGGACATGAGTTTGAGTAGACTCCGGGAGTTGGTGTTGGACAGGAGGCCTGGCGTGCTTCAGTTCATGGGGTTGCAAAGAGTCGGACACGAAGAGAGACTGAATTGACCAACTGACTAAATGTAGTTTTTATTCTAGCTGTGGGATTGTGGCTTTTCTTGATTCTTCTGTTTGCTCTCTGATGGAGGAGGGTAAGGGGCTGTGTAAGTTTCTTGATGGGAGGGCCTGGCAGTGGGAAAAACTGGGTCTTGCTTTGGTGGAGGCAACCCATCCCTGAGGTCTAGCGCTCTATGGTAGGGTTAATGGTGACCTTCAAGAGGGTGTATGCCAATGGGGGCCTTCCAGGACCACTGCTGCCAGTGCCCCCTTCCCTGTGGGGAGCCCCTGTCGATCCATGCCTCCACAGAAGGCCCTCCAACATTAGCAGCTAGCTTTGGTTGAGTCTCCTGTGGGGCCACTGCTCCTTTTCCCTTGGTCTGGGTACACATAAGATTTTGTTTGTATTCTCCAAGACTGGAGACTCTGTTTCCCTCAGTCCTGTGGAAGTCCTATAATCAAATCCCGCTGGCCTTCAAGGTCAGATTCCCTGGGAATTCCCAGTCTCTTTGTTGGATCCCCAGGCTGGGAAGCTTGACATGGGGTTCAGAACCTTCACAACAGTGGGAAAACTCCTTTTGTATCATTGTTCTCCAGTTTATGGGTCACCAACCCAGCAGGTATAGGATTTGATTTTATCGTGGTTGTGCTCCTCCTACTATTTCACTGTGGCTTCTTTGTCTTTGGACATGGGATATGTTTTTGTGGTGCGTTCCAGCATCCTCCTGTCAATGGTTGTTCAACAGCTAGTTGCAATTTTGGTGCTCTTGCGGAAGGAGATGAGTGCATGTCCTTCTACTCTGCCATCTTGAACTGGAAGCTTAAATAACTTGGTCTTTTGTCTGTCCAAAGAGTCTTTTCTTTTTCCTTTAAAAAACAATGATTTTACTAGAGTATGTGTCACTGTTGACCAGTCTGGGTTGATTTTTCCATGTAAATGGAGTAAATTTTTAGTATATACTTGTAAGTACATTGCTCTTTCACTAAGCAATTTTTTTAATAGCATAGTTTTTAAATTTATTATTTATTTTTTCCCATTATTTCAGCTTTCTTTTTTGGATATACCTGTTATACTTATGTTGAATCTTCTTTGTCCTCTGTATCTATCACTTTTCTCAAATCTTCTTAAACTTTACTTTGTAAATTTGTTTTCTTCCTTCCCTCCTTTGTTTCTCTCAGACTTATTTGCTTTTTTGCTTCCCAGGTGGTGCTAGTGGTAAAGAACCCACCTGCCAATGCAGGAGACATAAGAGACACAGGTTCAATCCCTGGGTCAGGAAGATCTGCTGGAGGAGGGCATGGCAACCCATTCCAGGAGAATCCCATGGAGAGAAGCCTAGTGGGCTACAGTGCAGAGGGTCACAAAGATTTGTATACAACTGAAGCAGCATAGCACATAGTACATCCATCAGTTTAATATTCAGTTTCTCAAAAATTTCCTCTTTATTTCTAATTCTTTCTTGAGTTCATCTTTTTTTTTCAGAACTTGTTTTTAACCAATCATCTCATTTCTGAATTTTTCATATTTTATTTTTTTGCTATCCTATCATAGCATCTATAATCTTAATTTTAAAAGCTTATTTAAATATTAGACATGTCTTTATTTTGCAAGCATATATCTCTGCATTCTTTCATTATTTATAGGAATGTTACTCCAAATTTAACCCATTAATCTTTTTAAAATAATTTTATATGGGATTGTTGTTCATGTTATATGAGATGGGGCAGAACTGCTTCCCCAGCTTTATAGTTTCAGGATGTCTTTCTCTGTGGTTTTTGAAAAGTGATGAAAAAAATAGCCCAAACCAAAAAAACCTCATATTTTCTGTTCCTCTCCCAACTTTCCTTTCCCTCTTCCTTTGCACTCATTTCTCTCTCCTTGTCAAACTGAATCCACTTCCAGCAGCATCACCTTTGTGGGAGGCTTTGGAAAGGAGCTTTGGGCTGTTAGTTTTGACTTGATAGAGGCCATCCGCTGTCAGGGATACCTGTAGGGGACCTGAGACTCGGTGTCTGAAACCTTTACTTTTTCATTCGAGTATTAAGATGTCATGTGCATTTCTCACGCTCATGAATGTACAGTGTAGTTTTCCAGTGGTTACAAGATGTGTGATAGTATAACAAAATGAATGCAAGGCAGATATGAGAATCCAGTTGTTTTCTCTTGTCAGAACTTAGAGATTTGCAAAAATTAAAAACAATGCCACTAACTTAAAAATATTTATATTAAGAAGTACTGAATGGGTCAATTACTAATATATATATGTGTGTGTGTGTGTATGTGTGTGTCTGGGCACGTTAAATCACTTCAGTTGTGTCCGACCCTTTGTGACCCCATGCACTATAGGCCACCAGGTTCTTCTGCCTGTGAGTCTTCAGGCAAGAATACTAGAGTGGGTTGCCATGCCTTTCTCCAGGGGATCTTCCCGACCCACGGATCAAACCCTTATTGTCTCCTGCATTGGCAGGCAGGTTCTTTTCCACTAGCACCACTGGAGAAGCCCTATATATATATATATATATATAAATGTAATATATAATTATATATAATAATATGTAAAATAATTGTTATAATTATTATGTGTATAATTATATATTATATAATTATATAACAATATAATTGTATAATTATATTATATAATGTATAATTATATAATATATATAATTATATAATACATATATAAAAATGGATAAGTATTACATAATAGAAATAAGCAAAAGCTCTTTGAGGAACTCATTGATTCTTAGGAGAGCAAAGTGGTCCTGAGATAAACCAGTCAGAACTGCTGCACAGGAGCCTGTGTTTGTTGTGTGCATTTGTGTATGTGGAAGCCACTGTTGTATGCGTGCACATGTTTCAGTGACTCTACAGCTTTGCTTTCTTTGCTTTGCACAGTCTCTCAGTTGCTGAGAGTGGGATGGTGAAGTTATAAGCCTAACTGTGGCTTTGTCTATTTCTCCTTTCAGCTCTACCAGATTTTGCTTCATGTATTTGGAAGCTCTGATGGTTGGTGTGGACTTACTCAGAATTATGTGTCCCTGGTGGGCTGATCCTTTTATCACTGCTTAATGTTTCTGTGGGGAAGGAAATGGCAACCCACTTCAGTATTCTTGCTTGGAAAATCCCATGGACAGAGGAGCCTGGCAGGCTGTGGCCCATGAGGTTGCAAAAGAGTCAGACACAATTTAGCACCTAAACAACAGAAACAAATGTTTCTGTAATTTTCTTTGCTTTAGAGTCTACTTTATCTAATAAACCATTCTGTTTTTAATAAGTAATGTATGATATAACCTATCTATAACATTGTATTTTAATCTTTCTGGAAGGTAGGATTTATTAGTCATTTTTATCTACAAAGCCAATCTGTCTTTGGTGCATTTAGACCATCTGAATTTAGGTAATTGTTAGAATTTGTCAGACATATTATTATTTTTGTTTGTCTTCTGTATTCCTCATTCTTCTTCTCTTTCCTGTTGTAGTTATTTGAAAATACAAAAAATTCCATCTTTATTATAGTGAGTATATTACTACAGTTTTCCTAGTGCTTACTCTAGATATATGTAACTTGGCATAGTCTACTGGCATGGGATGTTTTATTCTCCAGGCTAGAATGCTGGAGTGGGTAGCCTTTCCCTTTTTCAGCAGATCTTCCCGACCCAGGAATTGAACTGGGGTCTCCTGCATTGCAGGTGGATTCTTTACCAACTGATCTATCAGGGAGGCCTGTTGAATGAAGTAGAGAACCATTACTTCCATTATGCCCCTATACACTCCACTTCCTTGTTTTTATTTAAATTAATATTTACTGGAATATAGTTGCTTTATAATGTATAGCAACTATACATTGCTTTACAATGTATAGCAACTATACATTTTCTACCATATAGCAAAGCAAAGCTATATTCCATTATGCCTCTATACACTCCACTTCCTTGTTTTTATTTATTTAAATTGATATTTACTGGAGTATAGTTGCTTTACTATGTTAAGTTTCTACCGTATAGCAAAGCACAGCTATATATATACATATATCCCCTCTTTTGGGGGTTTTCTTTCCTTTTAGGTCACCACAGAGCACTGCATAGTTTCCTGAGCTACACAGTAGGTTTTCATTAGTTATCTATTTCATACATAGTATCAATAGTGTACATATGTTAATTCCAATCTCCCAATTCATCCCACCTTCCCCTCTTGGTGTCCAAACATTTGTTCTCTACATCTGTGTCTCTATCTCTGCTTTGCAAATAACCCAATTTTTAAACATAACTGACCCAGGTATTTTTTTCTATACACACTGACACCAGGGCTCTTTCCTTTCCTCTACCCTCTTCCCTTTTACCCATATTACATTTGTTGAGTCCTCTCTATGCACCAGTGTTATACCAGGAATAGCAGTTTCATGGATGAAAAGAAATACCAACAAATCCAGCATCTTACGTTTAAGTCACGTGAGACACACATATGGAGAACTTTGCTTTTAAACTTTATCACCTCTTAAAAGGCCTGTCTCCAAACACAGTCACATTCTGAGGTACTAGAGGTTAGGATTTCAACATATGAATTTTAGGACTTAATTCAGCTCATGACACCTCCCTACCTCTGGGGTCAGTTGAATTTAATTACATTTAACAAAGTGTTAATTAACACATAGTTTGAAGGGATCAGAGCTGAGTTTTGAAGGACACTCAGAATTAACAATAATAAAGTATTGAGAATTATTCTTCCACCATTGTATAGAAAGAATGAAGGTGTGGGCTGAAGTGGGTAGCTAAGTGGCAGACAATGCATAACTCATTTTGGGTGCTGATGGAAGGAGATGGCATGAACAAGTGACACACAGACATGCAGTAACTAGACTTGGCTCCTGATGGAGGGATGAATGACTGAATGATTCCTGGGTGTCCCCAGCATCAGCAGAGTGGAAGCTCAGAGGAGCACAGATCAGTTGCTGAAAGAATAGTTTTATATTAATCGCTTTTTTTTTGAACTCTGAGCATAAAGGATATCCTTAGAAAGTAACTGATCATCTAAACTTTGCTAAAATAATTTAGAAAATGTCACCTACTGGCCCCAGGAAAATGAAATTTAGTATTCGGTTGAACTGTAAAAAATGGCCCATATTTGGTAATTTTTGACCTGCAGAAATGGCCATTCAGTATGGTTCAACATAATTCAATGTCTGAGTAGTCTGTTTTATTCTTAAGAGGAGAAAGAAATGAAAAGGCAATTCACTAAATCAAAACCAAGTAATATTTGCAGACTGTAATCAAATGGTTAGGTAAGTGGGAATGTATTCTAAAAATATAACTTTTCTCCCAAAGAGGCAATCTGAAGAGTAAAACATCTTTTAATTTTAATCAAGAAAGCCAGGAGGCAAGGGCATAATAGCCTTCTCTTGTGATGTAAATTGCAGTGGATGTATGAAACTTTTATTTTTCAGGGCAAAAGATTTTATGATATTAAAATCTTATTGGGACATTATTTTTAGTGACTAGCTACTTTAATTGATGATTTAGAACAAAGGTTCACTACAGCTCTACTGTTGAATGGCTCCATTGTGATTACTTGTAAATCAGTTTTATTGTCAGCTAGCGCTGGGCTAATCAGAGATCAGCTCATGCTTAAAAGCATAACTAAAAAATAATCCACTGCTGTGTAACAGGATTTGTTGAATCTTTCTCCTGTCATTTTATCTGTAAATAATTTTCAACCATCTAACACTGAAAAGTGAAAGTCACTCAGTCGTGTCTGACTTTGTGACCCTATGGACTATACAGTCCATGGAATTCTCTAGGCCAGAATACCGGAGTGGGTAGCCTTTCCCTTCTCCAGGGGAGCTTCCCAACCCAGGGATCGACCCAGGTCTCCCACACTGCAGGCGGATTGTTTACCAGCTGAGCCACAAGGGAAGCCCAGATATTAGGGCTTCCCTGATAGCTCAGATAGTAAAGAATCCGCCTGCAATGCAGAAGACCCTGGTTCAATTCCTGGGTCGGGAAGATCTGTTGGAGATGGAATAGGCTACCCCCTCCAGTATTCTGGCCTGGAGAATTCCATGGACTGTATAGTCCATGGAGTTGCAAACAGCTGGACACGACTGAGCAACTTTCACTTCAATACTGAAATGGGCTCCTTGGGTAAGGTGTTACTCTTGGGTCACATTCATAAAAAGCAGCAAAGGAAATGTGGTTCTTACTGAAAATGTATCAATGCTTAATAATATTGAACAACAAAGATCCTGTGAGTAAGCTGTCACTTTTAAAAAATTCCTCAAATTATCCTCAAATTATTTGGGGGCCTTCAGATATCAAGAACTTGGGGCACACACTCTGTCTACAATATACTACCTCTGGAAACTTTTTCAGACCTCTAGAGAACAGCCAGAAATAGCACCCAAGCATATAAGCAAGTATCCTCCATTTAAGAGAGAAATACAGAAACTTCCTCTCTACTAAAGTATGATATATGTTTATTTTCATGGAATCCAGAGTGAAGAAAGCACATACTCTTTCTCATAGAACTGGGAAGTTGGTTGAAGCTATGAGAAAGTAGATCAGCATAGTGTTTCTGAGCTATGCAAACAGATGAAGCAACTTTAAAATAGCAGCACTTCATCTCAAAGAGCATCAGCAAGTTCTCTGAAACAGGAAAAAAACAGAAGTGGCAAGAAATCATGCACTTTCTATATATGTATATATGTTTGCGTGTGTGTATCACACACATATATATACAATAGCAATAGAGTGAGCTCAGTCTTTTTCAGAGGACAAAATTTGTAGGATATTTCCACTGAAGTTACAGATAATGCAGTGCTCTGTAATGCCATCATGGAGTCTAGTGCTGAAAGGGCCTCAAGAGGGAGAACATACTTCAAAGTCAGTAGGAGGGGAATCCTTTCATCAGCCAAGTATGAAAGTATTTCACTCCTGGCCTGGTAAGAGAAGTAATCAAGACAATGCATGTGCTCAGCCATGGTAGTTAAGTTCTGAATGTGTGCAGTTTTGGCTCTTTCCACTCTGCTGAGCTGAATTTTTGTAGGCCTGCAACTTCTTCTAGTAAGCAGACTTCTATCCTCTGGGCTACAGAGAACTCTTCACCAGTTCAAATACTGGAAGGCAGGAATCCTGCTGACCTTGAGATTTTCCTCCCATATTTCTCTTAGAATCCTCCTATCTGGCTGTCTCCACCCCTTGGTCATTCTGAACCAACAGAATCGGGGCTGACTAGAGCCTGGCCAGCTGACTACTCAGTCTGCTTACTAGGAAATCCTAATCACAAAGCCAAATCTTTATCATCAGGATCTCAAGAGCACTAAACTAAAGAAGTACAAGACAAAGATCACGTGCTTTTTCCCCACTTTTATTCAAATAAATACAAAACCTGTATACAACTTGATTCATCACACCATCTCTCTTTCTCAGAGTGGTACACTTAGATTTTAGGCAGGCACTGCTGTGGTCACAGCATGGCTGTGCAGGATCTATCCTCTAATCTGAAATGATCATTTCAGATGCACAGGCCAAAAGCCACTTGTCAAATGAGCCACGGTGGTACCTGTCCATTTGAGACCGACAAAGATGAGGATAAATATCTTTTTAGGTATAAAATACATTATCTTTATAATGTACCTTTGGATAAATGTAATTGTTTTCTCTCTGTCTTTCCCAGATCAGGCACTTGAAAATAAGAGATTTCAGGAATGGGCAAACCAGTTCACTAAAATTCACTGGATTTGATTTCCTAAAAATTCAAACAGTATGGCATTTGCCACTAGAGTTAGTAAGACCAATAATGACAGACATTTTTGATGTGCTAGAGTTGATTCAGAAATGTACAAGTTGGAGAAATCTCATTTCTTGTAAATAAGTTACTCTCTCAAATTCTGTCTTTAAGATTAAGTAGTAGCTTTAGTTTGAAACTGGTTTAATATCACCTTTATTGGGAAAAAAAGAGAGGCTTGGCCTCTTGTGCCCCACATATTCACTTAAATATTATTTAATGGCTTTGATTATTGATAGTTTGGTTTATAAGGAACTAAATAATTTAGGCAATTACTTCCTCTTATCTAAAACCAGTAGGGTGAATGCAACCTACAATGAGTCAAATTCAATTTAAACATCTAAATTCTCACAGAAAAGCAACCAAAGATAAAGCCCTGAGGCAACTGGGTCTATGAAACAGTAGATTTAGGACATGTGGGCTGGCGCTCATGCTATATCACCCCATCAGCATGAACAGAACCGTCTCTGGGGAATGGCTGTGGCTATGGCGCCCGCCCCTGTAAGACAGTTCTGCTGGAGTCCTGCAGCTTCCTACACTGCTTGTCACCGATCCTACTTTCTCTGTAAAGATGCTGCTCAGCTCAGCAACAGCCCAGGAGAGTGGGAATAAGGCTTGATGTGTTAAGAACTGTTCCTTCCGCCTGTGACAGCAGAGGTCAGCGAGGTTGTCAGGCAGCCTGACAAAGAGCAAGCCTATTTCCTACAGTAAAAAGTCCCAAACACTGTACTGTCAATCCTTTAAGGTAAAACTAAAACACTCACAAAAATAATACATTTGAGACTCTTTGCCACATTTATAAAAAGAAAAAACAAAAAATTCAAACAAATGTAAAAAAATCCTTTAAAATGTAACAATAGCCTTCTTATAACAAATATCATACAGTTTAAGACACTTGGTGACTTCCTTAAGGTCATGTATCAGGGCATACACAGTAAAGTTTTACTATTAAAATTATCTATTTGGTAAACAGATAATTCCATCAATAAAGAGAAGAGCTCCATCAATAAAATAATTGTTTTGGAAAGAAGAGTTACAACTTTTCCCAAAATGTCAAAAAAAGAACAAGGATGTAAATACCACATTCTTAAAATATTAATTCAGTTAAATAAATACATAAATAAAAGAAGTGGCACTGACTTTATGGCAATTTTTTAACATAATATAACTGAAGGATATTTTAAAATAAATAATTGCTCCAAACAGGAACAAGCATTTCTGAGCACAAACCGAGAGCATCTGAAATAAAGTGCTATGAAACGAAGCAGTTCCACACTTCAATTTGTTCAGCTATGAGCAGAAATGCCACCCAGATCTTCAAGTCTGAAACAGTCATGAAGGGAAAGTCAGCATCACTAAATGCCAGGCTCAGGGCCATCTTTTGTCATTTTTCTTTTTTCTTCCAGTGTGTGCTTAAATATTTTCTTCAGGGTGTTGTAGACTATTGGTCCATTTTCAGAATCAAAATTAACCTAGTGATAAAGAAAATTTATATTCAGTATACTATAACAAGAATTCAGGATACTATAACTAGTCTTTATTCTGGGAGAAAAGAAAGGGGGTGGAGAAAAACAAAAACTTACAAACAAAATTACATATAATTAAAAAGGACACACAATACAGTTCACATATTAGTTTAAATTAAAGTAGTATATTAGAACTGCCAATTAGGTCAATGCTAAACTTACAAATGAAAACTAAAACAATTAAATCTAGTGCCTGGGTAGGTACTGTCCTCATGAAGCAAGCCAACAGTGACTGTGATGGGGGTTTTGAATCCAGAGACCAATCATGGCTGGCCTAAGGGGAAAGTCTCCTTATTAAAACAATGCACACCAGCTTAACTGTTGCACACCAGCTTAATTGTAGCCTCGGGTTATATCTAACCTTTCTGTAAAACGGAGATCACAACATCCATCTCCTTAGGATTTCCGTGAGTACAAAATAGGAACATCTAACACGGGCATGACACTTGTAAAAACCTCTCTGTAAAAGTTAATTTCCTTTCCCATTGGTGGGAAGGCACCATGTACACATATTTGGATTGTTTATCCAAGTTCACCGTATTGCAGGGTTGCAATGACATTAGGACAGAGCACCAGAGCAATCACCACACCTCCACCCTACTCCCAGTGCCAAATGTCCAACTCCTTAGGAAAGATCAGGACTCCTTGACTAGTGATCCCTTCCCTTCTGGAGGGAGACAGGAAGGCCGTTCCCTCCAGGGGGGCTGGGGAGGGTCTCACACAATTTGTGGAAACTGGCAGAAGACATGACAGAGTTGGGGCAAACAACTTTATGACTGAAGGCAGCAGACTCCATAATCACATGGGTTCCCTTGCCTTCCAAGCCCCCTGGGGATGATGCAGAGGGGCACAAGTGGAGGCCACACAAGCGAGGAGTCTGCCTCACCGCTGAGGAACTCCCCAGTGTCTGATGAGGGAGCTGTGCCAAGGCTGCTAAGCTGTGGCCTGAAGGAAATCTGATCTATTACACTGGAAGCAGTTGCTACACAGATTTCCTTCACGAGCCAGTCTGGAATAAAAGCTATCAGGGCCTCTATTCCTAAGACTGTACACAAGCGAAGAGCCCCAAGAACAGTCTTCTAACATTTTTATAGACATATTTGGAACAACCAGTATATTTAACTTTTCATTAGTATTGCAGTGAAAGGTCAATAGAAGTTGTAAAGACTTCCTACTGCTTTCAGGGAGACCAGTATTAAGGACTTATTTTTAATTAAATTCAGAAATCTAACTTTATCTTAATCATTGTTTTGTCTATCCTATCTGCAAAACTTAATAATATTAGTAATGGCCTGAACTGCATACTTTGTTACACAACAAACCACAACCCTCCCCACAGAGCAGGTAATCTCTGGGTCTATGAAAACATAAACACAGTTGCAAAAGATCACATACTTTGGTTTTGATGTGCTAACTCTGGAAATAGTCACAAAGAGACTGACTGAGAGGATGTAAAGTTGTTGGTGCTGTAAAGCTCTAGATGAAGAAAAAAGCTCCTGATGCGGAACAAAGAAATCTGTAAGGACATCACTTTGGAAAGAGTGGATGGGGAAAGAGATTGGTGAATGAGTACAAATAACAATTGCTATTAATATAAATGTTTGCCAAAAACGCTGTCATCGAAAAACAGGGTTCTTTGTTTAATGATATTTGGTTTCACATACAAGAGACACAAAACAAATTAGCTGAGGGGAACCTTTTCTCTTGCCATGAAATCTGGCATCTTTCTTCAGTCAGGAAAGACTGCTGCAGGACAAAAGGATGTGCATGGAAAGGAAACTTTGCTTAGGATTTGCCAACCAGACACTGTACTGAACTGGCAAAGCTGGATGTTAAATTCTCAATAGGCGGTTTCTTGTTCAGACCCAAAGTAGAACTGGCTCAAGAAGAAAAGATTCTCTCCTAGGGTTAGAATTCTACTAGGCACATGATTTTAAAATATTTCTTCAACACTCAACTGTTTCTCTCTGCATAAAAGTTCTTTGTTTCAAAGTTTTCCTTCAAAAAACCCACCGTTCAGCCTTTTCTTATATCATTGTTAGAAAACTGGTATTTTTTAGCCAAAAGTCTGTAACTATCATGAAATGTCAAACATATTTCCACTAAAGGGAAACATGGCCAAAAGTTTTATTTTAGAGAAGGCTGATGACCTCTGGATTCTGATTTACTAAGATTATGCTGACTGTGGTATGAAGTGGGAAGGAGCAGTGCAACCCACCTTAGTGAAGGCTTTAATGGCACGGGCAAGAACAGCTTCCTCCACATCTGCAGGAATCGTCTGCAGGCTCACTATGCAATGCAACACGCAAAGAATCGTTTGTTGCTGGCCCTGTTTTGCAGAAATCAAAATCAAACAAGTTGTCTGGAAAATGCCTCAAGAAATAAACTCAAAACAACTGCTGAGCCAAGAACTGGTTTGCAATCAAGTATTTACTACCTCAAATACTAAACTATCTACCAAGGGCTCTACCAATGTTTACTGTTATATGTTAATCTGAACAGCTTTCAGGAGATAATATCAAAGCTGGTTATTCATTACACAAAATATAGTTGAATCTGAAGATAAGTGCAATTTTTAATCAAACGCCTTCCATGCAGTGTACTGAAGATGATTCATTCTTTCTGTTTATAGACAGTCACTCTACACCTAGTAGATACTGGCACCTCACAGAAGTATGTGTACTAGACAGCTGAGTACTCAGCACTCAGTGCCTTCATCATGTCCTGCCAGTTGTAGACAATACTGAATGGGAAAGGACAGAAGAAGAAAGAGCACCACAGCCCTCCAGGAACATGCTAAAGCATAAGGGGAAAGGTCCCTGAAGAATGAGTCCCCAGCTTAACTCCTAAGGGTCGTTTCCTTTGGAGAAGCAAAGGAGAAGCCCTATCACTAGAGTAATCTACATCCAATACACCCTGTCCACTGAGTCACTAATTTTACTTCTGAAAATCTACTCCAACGACATAATCTGAAATGCAGAAAAACATGTAATCACAAATTATCATTACAGTGATCTGTATGAAAACTCTAAATAATGTAAACACCCTGCATGTGAGGATTAGAGTGAATAATGTGGAAATAGCACAATGAGACAGAAAAGTACAGGACTTCGGTGCCAGAGTTCATATCCTGCTCTGACACATGCTGCATGCTGTGGGCAGACTGCTCCACATTCCCTCTTCTGAAAAGCGGGGCCTCTACCTCTCTGAGCAATGGAGATGAACAAAGGTGAAAACAGAAATTATGACCTAGCAAGGGCCTGGCCCACTGCCACCCAATCAGTGAAAGTTAACTGCCTTCCTTATCCCTGCTCCGGATTCATCTCTGTCATTCAAATGCTCATAGGCATCACACAACTGTGCACAAATGCCTGTGTGTATCTCTGTGTGTCTATATTAAGCAGTAGTTAGTAGCAGAAGATTTGGAAGCAATGAAATGTTTATACCACAGCATAGCAGATTACTCAAGGCTGATTATGAGGTAACGTTGTTTCCTAAAACAAAACAAATCCTATTTATAGATGAAAATTTACTATCTCTACATGGTTAAAAATACTAAATTGTATAAAAGAATCTACAATGAAAAGTCTCTCTTGCTTTCTAGATCCACTGTCTCCTATTACTATTCTCTAAAGGCAACCATCATTATCAGTTCCTTATTTTTCCTTCTATATTTTATATATACAAAATTATACATATAAATGGATATGTGATACACACCCTTTTAAAAAGAAATATAAATGAATGCATATTCCAACCCACTTCAGTTAGTCACATTATATGCTCACAGTAAATAAGTAGAAACAAATACCTGAAAATGAGAAAGTAATTAGTTATAGCATATCTCATGTTAGAGTATTATCTACCCATTTAAGTTTACATTTATGAAAAACACATGGAAAAACATCTTTGTTATAATTTTGAGCAAAAATGAAGTATAACATTTTATGTGAAATAATTTTTACCAAGTTAACATATGTGTCGATAAGACTGAGAAAAAACTTGAAAATGTTTCAATGAAAATGTTTAAAGTAGCTCTCCTGACTCATTTGATGTTGGGAAAGATTGCAGGCAGGAGAAGGGGACGACAGAGGATGAGATGGTTAGATGGCATCACCGACTCAACGGACACGAGTTTGGGTGAACTCCGGGAGTTGGTGATGGACAGGGAGGCCTGGTGTGCTGCGGTTCATGGGGTCACAAAGAGTCAGACACGACTGAGTGACTGAAGTGAACTGAACCTGGGGTTATGGGTATTTTCCCGTTTTATTTTTGTATCTTCTGAATTATATTGGGGATGCATTTTTTTCCCTTTAAATTAGACCTCAAT
The DNA here is from genome assembly GCF_014754425.2 of Oryx dammah. Lineage (NCBI taxonomy): Eukaryota > Metazoa > Chordata > Mammalia > Artiodactyla > Bovidae > Oryx > Oryx dammah. Next base: position 83,834,407 of record NW_024070185.1, on the reverse strand, counting down.
ATAGAATTCTGTGTGAGTCCTCTTTTTTTCAAAATGGTTATTTCTAGTGTGTAAAACTTGTACTGAGAGCCTCAGTTAACTTCATCACCTGTTCAACAGCTATTTTACCTTTTCTAATAAGAACAGTGCTTCCGAGGCATCTGCACATCTGTCAACCAACATGTCCATGTCCTCTTTGGTTATCACAGGCTCCTTTAGCTGCTCCACCCAAGACCACATCAAACTGCACAGGATGAAAGGATCCTTCTCGCCACATATTCTTTCCCAAGCTCCATCTCGGGAATTTAGTTCTTTCTAAAAAGGGAAGGAGAAAGAAAAAGAAAGAGAAAGGAGAGCGGACAGGACAAGAGAGGAGGGAAACGTACAGAGAGAGAGAGACAAAGTGAGGGAGAGGAGGGCAGGGAGGCATGCTGTGACATCTGATGAGCCCTAGGCTCTCCAGGAGAGTAAAGTCTCAGGCTCTGAGGTTGGGGACTGGAACCCCTCCCAACAGTCCCACTTTTACTCAATACCCTGGGCTAAGACATTTGATTTCTCTAAGCCTCAGTTTCCCTTTGTGAAATTCATCCCCATCCCACTGGTGGGCTGAATAAACTGAGAGGGCTGTTAAAGCTCCTGATACTAAGAAGGCTTAGTTAACCCAAGTTCTCCATTTCATTCAGAAATCACAGAAACAATTCAAGAAGGAAACTTTCTTTTCAGGCTCCTTAGAACAAAACAAATATTTACTGCAAGGAAGTTGAATGGTAAATGAAAAAGTATAAAAGTGCCAAAAAGTTAATAAATGTGGTATATATAACCTATTTCTTTCAAATTCCTTTTTAGAATTCCATGTAAAATTTAACAAGTCCTGCATTCTGAATTTGATCAGGTAAAACAACTAGGAAGTTTTGCCAATACTCCAAATGCCTGGAGATAATTTAAGGAGATTTTAAAACTTTACCTCACAGAGAGTAGGGGGGAAAGTAAGGTAACTGTTTTTATTCTGAGAGGGTTCAGATTTATGTTTTAATAAATAAAATACATTTTGCAATAGTAATAGCAGAATAATTACCACCATTCATTCATTCACCCAACCTAATACTCATAGAAAACTTGTAGTATGACAGGAATGATGACACAAGCATTTTCTCTGCTTCTTATAGCAACCCAGGATGGAGGTCCCCTTTACTCATGAAAGTACTGGGAGGCTCATGAAAGAAGAAGTAACTTGCCCAGGAGCCCAAACTAAGAGAGCACATTCCCAACCCAGATCTGCTCTACCCTAGTCTGTGATGTTTTTCTCATGCTATCAGGGTCCTCCAGCACTGGTTTCTCTTTATTTTCTCCTAAATAAGCCCAAACTTTTAGTTATGCATAGTCCTTCATATCTCATAGATCATGTACATAGCAGAGTAGCTTTTATTCAGTTTTATGTTATGCAGAAACAACATGATTCACAGACCCTCTTAGTAAAATGACCATTACATCATTGCTGTTTTCTGAAAATTTCCAATGGCGCTAGGAAAAACATCAGGGATGATGGAAGTATTAAACACATGAACTGTATCCTGGCTCTGCTACATTCAGACCACGTGACCTCAAGCACATCACTTGACCTCTGTGAGTTTTCTCACCTATGATACTTAGTTCGTAAGTACTGAAAGATTAACAAAGAATTTGTAAATAGTATCACCTGTCTCACAGGATTACTGTGAAAATCACATGAAACAATGTGAAAGGGCCTTAGGGGTACACAGAATTCAACTGATTTTCTTTATTACTGAAAGACCCACAATAAACTCCAGAAAGGAAAAAAGGCAAACCTATCCAAAGGATAGAGTTGTATCTACATCTAGAAAATGCTTTTGTATATATTATGTGTTCAAACTGTTTGGTCATGTGGGGCAGACCTACAGTAGGGTGGTGAGCTGTCGAGCCTGAAACCAGAGGTCCTGCCGCTAGCTACTGTGGCTCAGTTAGGTGGAGGAGACCCGCCTACTGAGTGGAATGTTTGTTCAGCTTGGAGTACGAAATAAAATATTTCATGTTGGAAGACAGCAATACATTTAACTATTGATTAAGCAAAACACTACAATTCTGATGAAAAAATAATGTGTGGAAGTGCTCTCCTCCTGTCAAACAGTTGTAAGTGAAGGCAGGCTCCATGCCTCCTCTTCTTGCCTCTGCATCTGGAAGGCCTGACCTCCTGGAAAGTGTACACACCTTGCTTGATTAGTGGTAGGAGATGGAAAAGCAGCTACAAATAATTCATGGTACATTATGGGCTAACAAGCCAAAATATCACTGAGCCAGGCCTCCCCAGGTCAGCCCTACATCTGGGCAGTTTACCATAACTAGGTTTATAAGGCCTGTCTTCTCAGCTGCTCATTCTAGGCAGAGAGCATGATTTCAGACTGCTCCCTCATGAAAGTACAACACAAAACGATGTTAAAGTTTAAAATGTCACATTCTAATTTAAGTAAAAGCCAAGAAATAGAACTCAGGGACTCAATCTCAGATAAAACTAGTGGACAAAGGGGCTCTGTGGCCACTCCCATTTGCTTTCTGGAATCCAACACCTGCCTTGTTTGGGTGGGCTGGGGAGGGATTGCTGAGCAGTCAGCACTCATCACTCATGTTTCTGTCCTTACTTGATACTTGGGTTAATGAGTTTGGGGAAAGAATTGTCTCTATTTCATTTTATCTCTCAGCTCGGGGTTCTCCAAGTGTGGTTCCCTGCTAGGGCTCAGGTTAGAGATGCTTCAAGTCAGTTCCTACAGTTGTCTATCCATCTGGCCATCAGTCCCACAGGCCCAGCAAGGAAGAAGGAAACTATTGTCATCAATCACCATCATTGCCATGTTCAGTCAAGCACCCTGATGAGTGCTGAGCACTAAGTGCTTTCTTTCACAGAGACTGAAATGAACCTATACAAGAGACCTGTGTCTGTTGTTTCAATGACAGCAATTTGGTATTACAGTTGAGTAACCTGACATTCAAAAGTTATGTATTATACCAAAATGTCTTCAAATTCCTGAAAACAAATGAACTTGGGAAAGTGTATTACTTTTGCTCTGACAAAAATATTTCCTACTCATAAATAGTTAAATGAAATACAAATACCTGCCACATTTCTACCTTCTTTTTCACTTCCTCCTTTTCTGCAATCTCATTTAAATTTGCCAGGGCTTTGGCTGCCAGTATTCTCCTTGCTTCAACACTCAGCTCAGACTGTAAAGCCATATGTGCAGCAACTTCAGACAGGTATTTGCTGTTCTGAGTTTCATTCCCCAAGAACTGTGCTTTGGGACTGGACCCACAGTCCACAGGGCGGCGGCAAGTCTCACCATCCTCTGCAACAGAGCTTGGGCCACAACCACCGTGACTTTCACACTCACAGTGGTACATTTTCTGTTGAGAACAGTTTGGTCCCTTAGGAATATTTGCAAAGTTTGGTGCGACTGGTTCCCCAGGGTTGTATGAACCTGAAATTCCTGAAGAGAAGGTTCTACTTCTCTGTACTTCCTTTGGAATACTCGTCCTATGGAAAATTGATGACCCATCATCTTTGAGTCCCTCTGGGACTCCAAATTTAGTGTGATTCCAGAAAGAAAATGTATTGCGGACCAGCGTTTCCTTATTTAAATCTAGTTGTGGAGACTGTGGGTAGTAACAACGGCTTATGTGCTTCTGCTGCCTGGGATTATGGCAAAGCAAGGCTTGGGCAGGCACTGTCCATGGAGTCTTCCCTTGCTCCAGAAGTGACTCGGCCCTTTTTAAATCTGAGTCACTGTAGCTGAGCTGCCTTTTCAGATGAGCCAGGGGCTGAAGACACTCGACATTCCGCCTCTTCCAAAGAGGGTCCAACTCTTGCTCACTGGAAAGAACCACATCCTGATTCTCAAAATCCATCACCACTGCATTGGGGGTGAAAGTGTCTGATGCATCACTGTCATGTCTCAGTAACTCCTTATCCAGCTGCCTTGTGATCATCTCAGAAACAGTCTTTTCAATTTCAGCTGAGAGGCCAGGTATGTCGGCCACTTCTTCTGTCACCACTGGCCTGTTCTCAGCTAAGTCCAACAGCAATTTGCAAACGAGGTGGATAATTTTGGGTATGTGTTTCAGAAGTCGTGCCTCATATCCGTGAAGCAAATGCCGCTGACGAATGAGATACTGTGCTAGGGTGACAGCATGTGCCTTGGGGTCACAGCAAGAGAATATATTGCGAAGAGGAATCAGAAACTGAGTAAATTCCCTTACACAGAGTAGCTGTCCTCGAGTCTGTATGGAATTAGGTCGCTTTGCCCGAACAAATATAATTGCTTGGTCAGCAGTCATTCTTGTTGCAAAAACTAAGTAACATGCTATTAAAACACCTAAACAATGAAGAAATGAAGATTGGTATGAGAAAAATTTATATTTTTAGTTACACTCTTTGATGATTTTAAAATTTGAATATGTATTAGGAAACCATATATATATAGGAACATTTTAAGAACAATGATAACTTTTAAACTTTTGGTACATGGGTTCACCTATTTACTTGTCTCCATGGTAACCCTCCCCTTGACTTAGAACCCTTGGTCACCTCTGTACCCCAGGGCAAGCACAAGTACTGTCACAGTGAACCTAAGTAGGTGTGGAGTAAGGAACGATGGCTGAGTGTGGAGGGCAATGACTGAATGAACTGATGACCTGGTTCATTTACCCTCATTATGCCCATCTCCAACATGGAAGAAAGCCAATACTGCTTTCCACTCTGAACAGTTCTTAAAAATTTCTATTTAATCACTCCATACATTCTGCTTGGAACTTCCCACCCCTTTCAGCTTTGACATCAATTGGTGGCACATTCCAGACCTGCATTTTTCCCACTTGGGTATTTTTATCTTTGGCGACTATTCATTTTCACAATCTGTTTTCTCTCTTGAAGTTTCTTCTTTAAGAATAAACTAATGCCTAAACTAATATATATTTTCCTCCAGACCACAGATACTTTTCTGTAAGTACTTAATAGTAAGGAATACCACATTAACAGTATAAAAATTATGTACTATCATTAATACTAAACTGAAATGAATAATAAAAAGGTGATAAATTAATTGAAATACAACAGTTAATTAACATCAAGTAAAAGGCAAATCAAAAGACATCTGTGTGATTAACGAAGTTTCTGAATCTCATTACACATGAAAATCAGAACCTCTGAAAAATGCCTGGTTTCCTAGTATGATGTAAGGTCAACATATCTTTCTCACTAGAATAAGGCAGTTCTTTAGGGCAAGTATGATATATCTGCAGAACTATCACATGGAATCCCTAGAACAGTGAGATCTTGGCTCAACCATGAGAGCTGACAATCTGAAACAGAACTATGTCCCCACCCCCCTCCCCAGTAAGTGGGAAGGCCAGTGGTAAGTACATCGGTACATTGTAAACAGAGTCAAACTCTGGTGTCTGGCTGGATTAGGTGACCAATGAAGATTCCATCCTTTTTGTGCCCTAGTTTCGGCATTGCACTGATATTCTGCTGCATTTTAAAGTAAAATCATTGATTTTTATACAGAATTTAGGCACAGTTAAGACTCTACAACAAAATCCTTATAAGCAGTGGCTTTAAATCATGGTCCTGTCACTTAGATACAACAAATTAACCTCCTTCAAAACTTACAGTGTTGCTAACAACTTTAAAAGATTATTGGATGAAACAATGCTTGCTATTTCCATTATTTTGGTTAAGGAAGATAAAATTTTAAAAAGACTTATGTATTAAAAACAAAAGTATTGACTTTTTTCCTTGAAAGAAAAAAATCAGAAAGGTCATTCAGCTAGCTATGGAAACCCACCTATTTCTCAAAATGATGCAGTTTTAACTCTAAATCATTCAAAAAATACTCTCATGGGTATATGGTCACTGAAACTATCTATTTAAGATATTTCAAGTATCTTTTATTGACTTGCTCCATTTGACTCCAAACCTTCGATAGGAATCTGAAAACTATCCTTAAGAACTAGGAAATATTTTTCCTTATATGTTTAAATACACAGAAAGGCAATAAAACCACCCCCTAGAATTTACCTGTTCGACCAAGCCCTGCATGACAATGGATAGCTACTTTTCCTTCTTGTAAGGCAAATGTCATCACCTTCACCATATCTAAGATGGTGGTAAGGGACGCTACACCATAATCCTTCCATCCAAAGTTGTAGAAATAAACTGGACAATGAGAAAGAACAAGAAGAAATCAACATATAGGAGCAATACTTGCAAAGACATTTGAAAAAACTGAGTGAAGTCATGAAAAGTATACAGCTGTAAAACATGCAGATCTCTCTGGATGTGTAGACCTAAAATAATAGGCTTTTCCCATTTCCAGTAAATTTACTGTTAGCATTTTTTAAAAAGCATATTCAGTGTTATTTAACACATTGCCTGCTGAAACTCAGAAATAATTAATGAAAGCAGGATTATAAATTAAAGTTGATGACCTATGCCAAAATTACTCTACCATGGAGGGAAAGCATGCAACCTTGTTTAAGCATTGAAACATGTCTAACTGACTGATAAATGACATGAGGTGGTACATATAGATTTTTCTAACTAGTGGGATAAAAAGCTAGCATGAACTTCAAGTTGTAGAAGTGGCACAGGTTGATCCTTTTCCAGCTTGGTGTGAATGACACATGTTCAGGGGATTCTACGCTAAAGCTCCTGTGACTGATAGCTTCTGGACTTGTCACATACAGAATCCCCACATCCTACCCACTGGGTAGAGCTATGTGGTAGGTAAAAGCACAAATAAGTCCTGGGTTCTAATCCTGTTGCTATGTTTAAGTTGTGTAATTCTGGGCAAGTCAGAACTTCCTCAGTCTGTGTGACCTCATATGTGAAGCAGAACAACAACTATATATATATATATATATAGTTAACGTTCATTTATTTATTTGGCTGTGCTGGGTCTTGGTTGCAGCATGTGGGATCTACTTCCCTGACCAGGGATGGAACCCGGGCCCCCTGCATTGGGAGCACAGTCTTAGCCACTGGACCATCAGGGAAGTCTCAGAACAACTACATTACACGAATGCTTTAAGGATTAAATGAGATGACAGGTCTGACATACTATTTATGTTAATTATGCAGGTATTATTTCTACAAGGTCTCCTCTCAAGATCTCTCTCACAGTAAAAAAGAAATTCTGTACTTTCAACACCAATACTAAATAAGATATTTAAAGACAAAGTTATCTCATCTTCACTTTTAAGAAGCCCTACTACTATGCATGAACTTTGTTTCCATCACCTTTTCAACCTAAGAACTGAGCAGACAAAAGTCTCTGAGTTCTGTCCTTGGTAACGTATGGAAAGGAGGTTGGAAGGACTTACTGCCAGCCTCCATGAAAGCTTCAGGAAGATATGTGAAGCCACTTTCTTGTTCCAGAGGGTTCCCACAGCTGGCATGCTCACCAGGACGCTGCAGGTTAATGATACTTTTTATCCCATGGCTTAAAGGAAAAAGAAGAAAATTAGTCATATTGGGGAGGTAGTGTTAACAAAAAATAACCATTTTTGATATTAATAAACATTATTCTTAAAACTTTATCTTACTTGAAATAAGTTCCTCACATTTCTGTTGGTAAAATGAAAGGACTTTTCTATTTTAAGTCAAAAGCAGTAGAAAAGAAGACATAAGCTGGCTTATTACAGTGTCTAAACATGCAACATTTACCTTCGGAACTGCTCAATGATACAGAACTTCTCCAGGACCTCAGTGGATGGGCGTGCCATGGCCAGGATATTATCAGTGACCCTACAGATGGGAGAAGGCACTGATGAAATGCACAGAACTGAGAAAGTAAGATTTCAAGCCCTTACTTTTTCTCTGATTTCAAGAATACTGTAAGATAAGAATCTCCTTATACAAATCTGGCTTCAATTCTGTATTATGATTAGGGCTATAAGAAACCCTCACTTCTTAAATCCCTGGAAACAATTCCAGAACATAATGTATTTATGGGCTCCAGCAAAGTATCTTCAAGGACTTTCATGAGATTCTAGCGGACATGACAGAATGATGGAGAAACCTCAACTCCATGCAGCAAAAGTAACATCCTGGATTAGTTATCCAGAGGTTACTGACTAAATGAGGAGGGCCAGCTGGGAAGCATTTTTAGTTACTTTAGTTATCTATACCTCAGTTATCTAATGTGTTGAGTGAGGGTAATAACGCCTGCCTCATAGGGTTGGTGTGAGAATTCAATATGATGTGACTATAAAGTCTTTTGGCATAAATCCTGGCATGTGGTTATGAATAAATGCTAAGTTATTGTAATTTAGAAAAAAAATATCACGTTCGAGTCAGTCAGGCCTGGTTTCAAATGCTAGCTTTTCTATTTTCCAGCTGTGCAGCAAATTACTTAGTCTCTCTGGACTTCAATTCCTTATCAATAACATGACACTAACAATGCCTACTTAAAAGGGATTTATGACCATAATAATTTGAAAACGTCTAGCACTGTGACTGGCCTGTAACCAAATGGATGTTTACTGAGTGTACAAATGGACAGAGGCCCAGTAAATGGCTGTCATTCTCACTAGGGCTCTAACTTCCCTCTGTTCTGATCAAATTTCTCACCAGTGGTCTGGTGAAAGATACCTAAGATAGACTGTCACAAGTTGTGGGTTACAAGAACCTGAGAGGAGTAACAAAGACATCAGATGAGCAGGTCAGGATTCAGAAAGATACCATCTCTCGTGCCTGGGGCAATATCTAAAACCAGGGAACCACGAAGGGTTGGGATCCCCCCAGTTTAACAGCACTTAGTGTAAGATTAGGAGAGAGGTAATGTCAAAGCAGCAGAGGTGAAAACAAGAGAGTTTAGTCAACAATAAACCAGAAATGTTAATGTGACCTTAAGCTGCATTATTATCAATTTATGTGTCTGACCACATCTCAGGAGTAGTGTTTGCTTTTTCATGACACTCTTTAAGAAAGGTAGTGATGAAGGTAGTGACAGTGGATCCCAGACTGTCACACTACACATGTACCCAACAAATCCAGTATGAAAAAGACAGGGCTGGAGGTTAGTAAACTGGCTGACAAATACCTAATTTGTACATGGATTCTTACTCTATAAAATGATTCACCAGCAGAGTTATTTAAATAGTGAATTCTTCTTAGTGCATTCCAAATATGGTTTTAAATATCAGAATTTTTCAGAGATATCACTATATCAAAAAAGGTATACTTGACAATTTGTTAATAATAATAAAAACAGCATGATTCAATAATGAATGAATTACACTTACATACCATAAACAATGAAAGCATTTTACATCATCTACTGAACTGACAACTTATACCACCCTCTACTGAGGCAGACTGGAAGTGTATGTATTTGTATAAAAATGTATCCTTTTATACGGAGTACAGGAACAAAATAAAAATGAGGCTAAAGTTCACTTACATGAAAGTGAAAAACTACCTATATACCTCATAATTTCTCAAATTTATAGCTGAATATTTTAATTGTTTCTAGCAGTCTCTGAAATTTAAAATCTATCTAGTTACCAATTCTTTAAGATACTTTACCTACAACATTCTACTTTATTAAAAAAAATAATCCTATAGGGTTGGTTTTATTATTTCCATTTTACAGATGAGGAAACTGTGGTTCAGAGTGCCTGTGAGTAGGACAGATTGTCAAGAGGGGAAGCCAGGGATGGAAGGTGAGGCCCTCTGACTTCAAAATCCTACATTCCTTCTTCTACAGGCTACTGCCTCCGGCCATCACCTACAACTCCATTTCCTTTTCCTACTTAGCAGTAGGTGGGAGCTATCAAAGACTGACAGAATCATTTACCAGGACGAGTAGACCCCTTTAACAGCTTGTTCCTGTTCACTCCAGCGAGCTGCATTTTCATACTTGCAAGCTTTGCCACCACATGCCATAGAACAGGCCACATGTCCAGGAATGACATGCCGCAAACGCTCTCCAACTTTTGTATATTTTGGCATTGGACGTCCTGAATTTCCTAGAACAGACGAAGAAGGGAAGATTTAGAGTCCTACTCTCGAAATGGAATAGTAACAAGGGAAAGAGCTTCCAATTTCTCTCAGGATCGCATATGACAAGTTGGTGCTAAATCCCCTTCATTTTGTCAGGAATAAAAGTGTTTCCCTTTCATATAAGTGCACTATCCTTTACTTCGGAAAAGGCCTTTGCACACAAGAATCTCCATATGGGGTACTGGTAATGAAAAGGAAGAAACTGTTACAGCAGATCTACAAAGAAATGAGTTTTACACAAGAACTACATTTTTAATGAAAAAAACATAAAACATTCAATCATTTTTATCTATTACATGTCTACTGAATCTCTTAGCATAACAGACAATAAAAAGTATAACACAGAATTCTCAATATTTTAAAAGGTATAAACACAGCATAGCTTCTTCACAATCATTGTATTTAAACTCAAAAGTGTGTTAATCTTTAAGAAGAAAAGGAGCTTTACTTTTTCTCTCGGGGCAAGTTGGGTTTCTCTCAGCACAGCTGACAGAGGACATGGCCACCATCACCTGGAGAGAGGACGAGGACAGCACCTTGGCAGCAGAGCTGCGCCGCCCCTGCTGCAGCCGCAGGATAGGGTCGGAGGCAGAGTGGCGACGACCCTCGAAAAAGGAGCTGAGGAATGGCACAGCAGAGAGCCTCCGGGGTGGATCCTGCATGGTGCTGGGCTTCCAGTAGGGAAGAGCTGGAGGCGAGATGTCAGCGCCAGCCTGCTCCATGATGAAGTTACACTGAGATGTGAGCATCACTCTGCGTGATCTAACTGCTGTTCAGGATAGGCTGACTTGTTTCCATAGTGACAAACAAAGAAAGTACTGATTCCCACTCAGATCTGTACAAGCAAAATCCCTTATGAATGGATTGTGTTTTGAACAGATTGTTTGAATATAGGGAAGAATAACACGTATTTTAAATAGATTATACCTAAAATGTGACTTTTCTACTGTTTCTCAAATACCTTCAAAAAGATCTGACTGCTCAGAGAATTATATCTAAAATATTGTAATGAATTTAGAGAAATGTCTTTATGATGCAAACACACACATTATTAAAATACCTAAATTTTGTTCTTCCTTTCGTATCTATTCTCTGAACATTTTGAAAAATATTCTCTTTCTACTCCTCTCTGGAACAGGGCAGATAATTGTAATAAAGTGGGACATATTAGATACCTCTAACATTATTAAAACATCATCTTTCAAAGCCAAAAATCCCTATTTCTTGTTTAGTTGCTAAATCATATCTGACTCTTTCACAGTCTCATGGACTATAGCCTGCCAGGCTCCTCTGTCCATGGGATTTCCCAGGCAAGAATACTGGAGTGCATTGCCATTTCCCTCTCCAGGGAATCTTCCCGACCCAGTGACTGAACTTGCATCTCCTGCACTAAAGGCAGACTATCAGTGGGCCACCTTGGAAGCCCAAAACCCTCTATTATTTTATAGAACAACTCAAGAAATGCTTGGAGAGAAGAAATAAAGACATCTTGAGGACTGGTATACTAACCAAAAGACATTTATTTTCATATTTCTATTTTCAGAATGTGAAAATCCAATTCTTGGTTATTGGATAGTTATAGCAGTCATAACTACAGCCCTCAAAAACTCAAAAGACATGCTTCTGTGTCTTTTGTTGCTGACTAAGGGGAAAGAGAAGCTTCAATAATGTCTTGGCAGAGACACAGGAAGAAAATCCACCAAGTATCACATTTTTTAAAGGAACTGGATGAGGGGGAGGTTGCAACTTGAGGATAAAGGATATAAAGAACACAGAAACTGTAACAACCACCCATTGTCCGCCTCCTCTCTTGTTAATGTCAAACTGCAACACCCTCACCCCACCCCCATGTCTTTTTCTCTTTCTGTTTCTCCAAATGGTATTCTGGGCCATGTGCAGATGGAAACAAACTATTGTCACAGATAGGGCTCTTTGCTTTGTTCTGTTCTATTTTAATAATTAATACTGCTTTAAAACTTGCTCCTTTTAAAACACACCCCCATTTCTCCAAATGGATATGTTTTGTCAAATAAGATACAGCAGCTCAATTTGGTGTCTAAATTTGAGTGTAGCACCCTGCCCCTGTCATTTTGTAAACAGCAATGGAAAAGAATTTCTTCTAATGTCTATTCAGAAGGCACAGCTTCCACAGTTTTAAAGGAAAGGAAAGTACAGAGGATGTGGTGAGGAAGGCATGTTGGAACCTGATGCCAAGAGGCCCTAAATGCTCAAAATAAGGAGTCTGAGTCTGCCATTGGGGAACAGGAGTCAGACTCAAGTTTCTCAGGGTTAACACTCACTGCAAAGACAGGGATTGAAGTCAAGGACTGAGGGCCTGCTGGGACAGTGACAGTAAGTGTGGGAGCAAGATAGTACAGGGGCGGACACTGCACTGCATGCCAAGACTTCAAGTCTAAGCGAGCAGCAACAAGACACTTAAGTCAGTAAATATGGAGTCTATAAGGAGAAGGTGCCATAGAAAACCCAGCAGGCAATCTCTATCTGAGATGAAAATGCATGTGAGGCAGCAACTAGAAGGCCTCAACCAGTGAGCAGGAAATGCCTGATCTGTGCAGCTCTAAGGACATGAGAGTCCAAGTGACTCTGCTCTCAACAGTTCTGAAAATGAGAATGAATTTGATGAGGATAGGACTTGTCTGGATCAAGCTAAGGAAGGGAAGATTTTTGTATCATCTCAGGAATAATTTATGCTGTGAAATCTTAAGAACTGGGCTGGCTTCAAATAAATATGCAACCACTTAGTGGGCTGAGTTACCAGACAGGGACACTGAGTTTGGGCTTTCAGTAAAGTGGAGCTGAAGGCAAACAGGAATCCAAAAGGTGACTGCAGCCCTCCCTCTCAGCATATTCTTGCCTTGCTCACTCACCTGGGGCACCCAGGGGTGCTGGGATACACTGGCACTGTCTGGTGCTGAACTGGAGTGCTGCCCACCTGTGGGCACGACAGACAGGGCAGAGGCCTTCACTTCCCCAAGACATGTCAGAACTGTCAACCTCACTATTGCAAGCTCCAAACTATTCCTTTAAAAATGCCCAATTCATAGCAAAATCCACCTTTAAAAATCAGTTTTTATTTATGCCAAATGACGTTACAATAGGGAACAGTACCTTTCATTCCACTCCTAAACTCATCTTCCTTTTAGTATTTGTCCACAGGCACGTGGATTTTCTACATATTTGTAGTCATAATTGCAAATAATTTCCCTTGCTTTTTCTAAGCAGCATAGCCAACACCTTCCCATTTTGCTTTAGTCTTATTTTCATTTAGTGCATGCACAAGAATTTGATGCATTATAATTTACCTAGTCATTCTTTAGCTGTTGACTATTTAAGCTATTATCAATTATATTGTTTAAAAATAAGGTATTATATATTTTCAGGATTAAAATTTTTTATTTCTATTTTTTCCTTCATTAAACCAGAGATGATATGACTGGTGTGCAAGGCTCATATTTTTATTTACTTGAGTCTTTACATGTTTGAACAACTAACTTTATAGAAGTGTAAAGGAGTAATATTTTATAGCAAATCACAGGTTTTTCCTGAGGTCAGAGAGGAACACAGCATTAAAATAAAGATCAAGAGATGCTGTCTCTGATAAGCTATTTTGCCAACCTCTGTGACCTCAGAAATCCATATCTCCACATAACCATGTTTTCATTCACAGAATGTTGCCAAAAAACAATCATGCCATGACTTTAAAGGGATTATCTTCTAATTCATGGAATAAAAGATGTTAGAACTTGTACCAAATTAGTACAAAGTGGTCTCTCTTCTTTGTATTAATTTAAAAAATAGTTATTTTATTCATTTTGTGGATCAATTTAGTTACTAATACTCATACTTTTTGTTTCACACCTCTATAAGACTTTGTATTACATCCTAAAAATCAATTAAAATTTTTAAATTGGGATGAATCATATAGATTGCTAATGATGAATTCAGACTAACATTTTAATTTTATATTAGCAATAGGAAAAAAATGAAGCCTTTTTTTTTAAATAAAAGGAGCAACAAGACTACTTAATTTCTAATATTTTTCATGTTTTATATAAAATGGAAGTGTTTTAGAGCAAGAGTAATTTTATGAAGGGCCATATTTTCAATAGACATCTAAAAGCTAAAGAAACTTTTTTTCTGACAGCCACAGAGACAGGCTGTTGTTCTTGTTCAGCTGCTCAGTCATGTCCGACCCTTTGCAACCCCACAGACTGCAGCACGCCAAGCTTCCCTGTCCTTCATCATCTCCTGGAGCTTGCTCAAACACATGTCCATAGAGTCTCATGTCCATTTAGTCACATGTCTATGTAGTCTCAGTCCTAAGTCAATAAAGCAGTCATTTCCAGGAGCCAGACTAGAACGCTGACTTTTCAGCTTCTTTTTTTCCACTTTTGTGACAGGAGGCTCATTTCTCACAAGGCAATTAACTATTCAACTGTTTGACAGCTCAAGATGTTTTCTACTGTTGAGTCAAAATCCATTTCTCTGTAAACACTGGTCCTCCCTTTGAAAGTGAAAGTCGCTCAGTTGTGTCCGACTCTTTGCAACCCCACAGACTGTACAGTCCATGGAATTCTCCAGGCCAGAATACTGGAGTGGGTAGCCTATTCCTTCTCCAGGGGATCTTCCTGAACCAGGAATCGAACCAGTGTCTCCTGCATTGCAGGCAGATTCTTTACCAACTGAGCTATCAGGGAAGTTAAAAATGAAAAATAAAGCATCTCTCTGACTTGCAAGGTTTACAAATATCTGAAGATAGAACTTCTCCAAGACTCCCCCATTTGCAAATCTTAATTTTTACAAACATTAATAGTCATTGTTTCCAGATCCTTCACTATAATTCACTTTCTTCAGAGAGTCCCCCAGCCCCTGCCTTCCCTTTACAGATAAACTTCTAAAAAGAAAATTTGACTTCATTTGCTATTTTCATTTGTGACCTGTTTCATTCTTGCTAAGGTCTCTGATGGTCCTTTTTATAGTTTTTGTCTTATTTTTACTGCTTAGCACACACTCAACAGAGTTGAACAATTTAGTTTTAATTTTAAAAATATTTGGAAAGGATTTTACTTTTTGATGCAATCTCAAACTTATAGAAAAGTTTTAAGTATAATACAAAGAATTTTTTTTCTTGAATCATTTGAGAATAAGCTGCAGATATGCTGCTCCATTACTCTAAATAAGTTAGTGTATATTTCCCACAAAAATTCTCCAAAATTCCCCCAAATCAGAAAATTATAATTGATATATTATTAGTTGCCCACTATTCCTCAGACCTCACACAAGTTCCACTGATTTATCTCAATGTTCCTTATGGTAAAATCATACTACACAACGTTCAGAATCACACACTTTGTTTTAGTTGTCTTCTCATTTATTTCACTTTAGAACAAGTTCCTCAGTCCTTCCTTGATATTGATGCCTTTGGCTTTTGAAGAGTACAGACCAGTTATTTTGTAGAACATTTCCTCAATTTGGGTGTGTCTGCTTCCTCATAATTAGATCTAATAAGTTCTGGTGTTTATGGTGAAAAATGATATTTAGAAACCAAGTCCAGATGCTAGGTGTGGTCACTACTGTTAAAGAGTTGTTGCCTGCAGGCATCCTCAGTGGATAGAACTAAAGAATGAGTACAATATATACACATATACACACACATACACCACACATTTACATCCATATTTATATATGCATGCATTTATGTTGAAAACTTAACAGCTCATGCAGATGTTAGCAATTCTAATCCAACAACACAGGGCTCCTCCTAACAGCTCCCCTTCTGTAAATACACAGGGGCTTCCCAGGTGGTGCTAATGGTAAAGAATCTGCCTGCCAATGTGGGGGATGTAAGAGATGAGAGTTCGATCTCTGAACCAAGAAGATCCCCTGTTCTGTAAATAAGTTCATTTGTACCATTTTTAAAGATTCCACATATAAGCAATGATACCTGTCTTTTTCTATCTGACTTCATAAAATACCTGTCTTTCTTTATCTGACTTATTTCATTCAGTATGGTCATCTCTAAGTCCCTCCATGTTGCTATAGATGGCATTATTTCATTCTTTTTTATAGCCGAGTAATATTCCATTGTACACATGTACCACATCTTCTTTTTTCTAGTTGTGTGTTTTTTTGTTTCATAGTGAAAGCTCTTATATTTGGAATTAGCCAGCTGGACTCAGTTTAGATGATCCCAATTTTGTTGGCAACGTCCAAAACATCATAGTCAGGAGCCAGTCGAACATATGCCTTCTCCTCTCCATCAGGCCTGATCAGGGTATTGACCTTAGCCATGTCAATGGGATAGAGCTTCTTCACAGCCTGTTTAATTTGGTGCTTGTTGTCGTCTTCTATTTTCTTCATGGCTGGCTTGGTGGTGAGGGGGAATTTGACGATGGCATAGTGGTCAAGTTTGTTTCTCCTAGGGGCACTCTTCCGAATATATTTGGGCTGCCTCCTGAGCCCCAGTGTTTTGGGCCGCTGCAAGGTGGGTGACGTCTGGATCTTCTTTTTCTTGTGGCTGTGGACACCTTTCAACACTGCTTTCTTGGCCTTCAAAGCCTTTGCTTTGGCTTCAGCTTTAGGAGGGGCAGGGGCTTCCTTCTTTGCCTTCGGCGCCATCTTCATGAAAAGCTATTTGTGTTTTCATTGTCATTTATTTTGAGGTAATTAAAAAAAAAATCTCTCCATTTCATCATGGACCCACTGGTTTTTTAGTAGCATGTTGTTTAGTTTCCATGTAACCTTGTTTTCACTTCTCTTTCTGTGGTTAATTTCTAGTTTCATGCTCCTGTGGTCAGAAAAGATGCTTGAAATTATTTATGCTCTTTAAAATTTGTTAGGGCTTGTTTTGTGTCCTAATATGTAGTCTATCCTAGAGAATATTCCATGTGCTCTTGAAAAGAATTTATTTTCCACTTTTTTTGGGGGGAGTGGAATGTAATGTCTTGAGTACATCAGTTAAGTATAACTGTTGTATTGTGTCATTTAGGATCTCTGTTACGTTACTGATTTTTCTGTCTGGAAGATCTGTCCATTGGTATCAGTGGGATTTTCAAGTCTCTTAATATTAATATATTTCTATCAATTTTTCTTTTTTCTTGCTAGCATTTGTTTTAGGTACTCCTGTATTGGGTGCATATATGTTAGTGAGCATAGTATCTTCTTGTATTGACCCTTTTATCAATATACAGTGTCCTTCTTTATCTTTCTTTATGGTTTTTGTTTTAAAGTCTATTTTGCTTGATGTAAGTATTGCCACCCCTGCTTTCTTGTCATTTCTATTTGCACAAAATACCTTTTTCCATTCCCTCACTTTCAATCTATGTGTGTCCTTCACCCTAAGGTTGGTCTCCTGTAGGCAGCATCTTCTTTTATTTAGTCTGCCACTCTGTGTCATTTGATTGAAGCATTTAGTCCACTAACAATGAAAGCAATTTTTTGGGGGCAGGGAGGCCCACACTGCATGGCATGTGGGATCTTAGTTCCCTGACCAAGGAATGAACTTGAGCCCTGGCAGTGAAAGAACAGAGTCCTAACCACTGGAATGCCAGGGAATTCCTTGTTTTTTCTTTTGTGGTTCCCTACTGTATTAGGGTTGAGTTTTCTTTTTGGTTTTTGTGAATCTATGCTTTTGACTTGTGGTTACCCTAGATTTTAAATATATTAACTCATTACTATATCTACTTGTTTTACACTGGTAGTCATATTGGCTCAAACACATTCTAAAAGATCTACATTTTCTTACTCCTCTCCATTTTATAATTTTTATATCCTATTTTATACTTTGTTAATCCTTTTGCTATTTATTATAATCATTTTCACAAAAAATTTTATTGCTTTTCAAAACATATGTACTAGCTTAAGTGATCTTCAATACTTTTATATATCTGCCTTTCCTATTGTGATTTTTTTCCTTCCCTATAGACACTTACTTTTTTCTATTCAGAGAAGACCATCCAGTATTTCCTTTAGAATACGTTTCTGTTTAGTTCAGTTGCTCAGTTGTGTCCGACTCTTTGCGACCCCATGAATTGCAGCACGCCAGGCCTCGCTGTCCATCACCAACTCTCGGAGTTCACTCAGACTCACATCCATCGAGTCGGTGATGCCATCCAGCCATCTCATCCTCTGTCATCCCCTTTTCCTCCTGCCCCCAATTCTTCCCAGCATCAGAGTCTTTTCCAATGAGTCAACTCTTCGCATGAGGTGGCCAAAGTACTGGAGTTTCAGCTTTAGCATCATTCCTTCCAAAGAACACCCAGGACTGATCTCCTTTAGAATGGACTGGTTGGATCTCCTTGCAGTCCAAGGGTCTTGCAGTCAAGAGTCTTCTCCAACACCACAGTTCAAAAGCATCAATTCTTCGGCACTCAGCTTTCTTCACAGTCCAACTCTCAAATCCATACATGACTACTGGAAAAACCATAACCTTGACTAGAGGGACCTTTGTTAGCAAAGTAATATCTCTGCTTTTTAATATGCTATCTAGGTTGGTCATAACTTTCCTTCCAAGGAGTACGTGTCCTTTAATTTCATGGCTGCAATCACCATCTGCAGTGACTTTGGAGCCCCCCAAAATAAAGTCTGACACTGTTTCCACTGTTTCCCCATCTATTTCCTATGAAGTGATGGGACCAGATGCCATGATCTTAGTTTTCTGAATGTTGAGCTTTAAGCCAACACTGGAAGTAAAGACACTCCCAAACAAGATGAACCCAAATAGACCTATATCAAGACACATCATGATTAAAATGACAAAAGTTAAAGAGAGGATTCTAAAGATAGCAAGAGAAAAACAGTTAGTTATAAGGGATTCCCAGTAAGGCTATTAGCTGATTTCTCTACAGAAATTTTGCACGTCAGAAGGAAGTACCACAATACATTCAGTCCTGAAAGTAAAAAGCCTGCAACCTAGGATACTCAACCCAGCAAGATTATCATTTAGAAAGAGAGATAAAAATTTTCTCAAATAAGCAAAAAACTAGAAGAATTAAGCAATTCTAAAAAGCCTCTTGATGAAAGTGAAAGGAGAGTGAAAAAGTTGGCTTAAAGCTCAACATTCAGAAAACTAAGATCATGGCTTCTGGTCCCATCACTTCATGGGAAATAGATGGGGAAACAGTGGAAACAGTGTCAGACTTTATTTTTTGGGGCTCCAGAATCACTGCAGATGGTGATTGCAGCCATGAAATTAAAAGACACTTACTCCTTGGAAGGAAAGTTATGACCAACCTAGACAGCATATTAAAAAGCAGAGACATTACTTTCCCAACAAAGGTCGTCTAGTCAAGGCTATGGTTTTTCCAGTAGTCATGTATGGATGTGAGAGTTGGACTGTGAAGAAAGCTGAGTGCTGAAGAATTGATGCTTTTGAACTGTGGTGTTGGAGAAGACTCTTGAGAGTCCCTTGGACTGCAAGGAGATTCAACCAGTCCATCCTAAAGGAGATCAGTCCTGGGTGTTCTTTGGAAGGAGTGATGCTGAAGCTGAAACTCCAGTACTTTGGCCACCTCAGGCAGAGTTGACTCATTGGAAAAGACTGATGCTGGGAGGGATTGGGGGCAGGAGGAAAAGGGGACGACAGAGGATGAGATGGCTGGATGGTATCACCAACTCGATGGACGTGAGTTTGAGTGAACTTCAGGAGTTGGTGATGGACAGGGAGGCCTGGCGTGCTGCAATTCATAGGGTCGCAAAGGTCGGACACGACTGAGCGACAGAACTGAACTTATTCCTGTACCTAGATATTTTCCCCTTTCAATTTAGCAAGTTTTCAGCAATAATTTTTTCAAATGAATTTTCAATCCCCTTATCTTTTTCTTCTCCCTCAGGAATCTCTATTATGTGTAAATTGGCATCCCATAGGTTAAATATATTGGTTTCATTTTTTCTTTTCATTTGTCCTTTTGTCTGCTAACTGTGATTGGGTGATTTCCATTATTCTATTTTCCAGCTCACTAATTCATTCTTCAGAATTAATTTGCTGTTTTAAAAAATTTTTATTTGTTTTCATTGGAGGCTAATTACTTTACAATATTGTGGTGGGTTTTGCCATACATCAACATGAATCAGCCACAGGTGTACATGTGTCTCCCCTTCCTGAACCCCCTACCCACTTCCCTCCCCACCCCATCCCTCTGGGTTGTCCCAAAACACCAGCTTTGAGTGCCCTGGTTCATGCATTGAACTTGCACTGGTCACCTGTTTTACATATGGTAATATATATGTTTCAATATACATATTGTCTCAAATTGTCTCACCCTTGCCTTCTCCCACATGTCCAAAAGTCTGTTCCTTACATCTGTCTCTTTTGCTCTCTTGCATATAGAGTCGTCATTACTGTCTTTCTAAATTCCATATTTATGCATTAATATACTGTATTGGTGTTTCTGTTTCTCCTTCTTACTTCACTTTCTATAATAGGCTCCAGTTTCATCCACCTCATTAGAACTGACTCAAATGCGTTCTTTTTTATAGTTAAGTAATATTTCATTGTGTATATGTACCACACATCCTTATCCATTCATCTGCTGATGTACAGCTAGGTTGCTTCCGTGTCCCAGCTATGGTAAACAATGCTGCAATGAACACTGAGGTACATGTGTCTCTTTCAATTCTTGTTTCCTTGGTGTGTATGCTCAGCAGTGGGATTGCTGGGTCACACGGCAGTTCTATTTCTAGTTTTTTAAGGAATCTCAACACTGTTCTCCATGGTGGCTTTACTAGTTTGCATTCTCACCAACAGTATAAGAGGGTTCCCTTTTCTCCACACCCTATCCAGCACTTTTGTAGACTTTTTGATGGCTGCCATTCTGTCCAGCGTGAGATGGTACCTCATTGTGGTGTTGATTTGCATTTCTCTGATAGTGAGTGATGTGTTTGTTAGCCATTTGTATGTCTTCTTTAGAGAAATGTCTGTTTAGTTCTGCGGCCCATTTTTTGATTGGGTTGCATTGAGCTGCATGAGCTGCTTATATACTTTAGATATTAATTGTCATTTGTTTCATTTGCTACTATTTCTGCCATTCTGAAGGCTGCCTTTTCACCTTGCTTACAGTTTCCTTCATTGTGCAAAAGCTTTTAAGTTTAATTAGGTCCCATCTGTTTATTTTTGTTTTATGTCCATTACTCTGGGAGGTGGGTCATAGAGGATCTTGCTATGATTTATGCCAGAAAGTCTTCTGCATGTTTTCCTCTAAGTGTTTTATAGCTTCTGGTCTTACTTGTAGATCTTTAATCCATTTTATTTTTGGGAATGGTGTTAGAAAGTGTTCTAACTTCATTCTTTTACAGGTGACGGACCAGTTTTGCCAGCACTTGTTAAAGAGATTGTCTTTTCTCCACTGTATATTTTTTCCTCCTTTGTCAAAGATAAGGTGTCCATCATTTCTGTTCAATTGCTCAGTCATATCCGACTGTTTACGACCCCATGGACTGCTGCACTCCTGCCCTCCCTGTCCACCATCAACTCCCAGAGTTTCCTCAAACTCATGTCCATTGAGTTGGTGATGCCATCCAACCACCGCATCCTCTGTCGTCCCTTTCTTCTTCTGCCTTCAATCTTTCCCAGCATCAGGGTATTTTCCAATGAGTCAATTCTTTGCATGAGGTGGCCAAGTACTGGAGTTTCAGCTTCAGCATCAGTCTTTCCAATGAACACCTAGGACTGGTCTCCTTTAGATGGACTGGTTGGACCTCCTTGCAGTCCAAGGGACTCGCAAGAATCTTCTCCAACACCACATTTCAAAAGCATCAATTCTTCAGCACTCAGCTTTCTTCACAGTCCATCTCTCACATCCATACATGACCACTAGAAAAACCATAGCCTTGACTAGATGGACCTTTGCTGGCAAAGTAATGTCTCTTCTTTTTAATATGCTATCTAGGTTGGTCATAACTTTGCTTCCAAGGAATAAGAGTCTTTTAATTTCATGGCTGCAATCACCAGCTGCAGTGATTTTGGAACCCCAAAAAATTAAGTCTGACACTGTTTCCCCATCTATTTGCCATGAAGTGATGGGATCAGATGCCATGATCTTTGTTTTCTGAATGCTGAGCTTTAAGCCAACTTTTTCACTTTCTCCTCTTTCACTTTCATCAAGAGGCTTTTTAGTTCCTCTTCACTTTCTGCCATAGGGTAGTGTCATCTGCATATCTGAGGTTATTGATATTTCTCCAGGCAATCTTGATCCCAGCTTGTGCTTCTTCCAGCCTAGCGTTTCTCATGATGTACTCTGCATATAAGTTAAATAAACAGGGTGACAATATACAGCCTTGATGTACTCCTTTTCCCATTTGGAACCAATCTGTTGTTCCATGTCCAGTTCTAACTGTTGCTTTCTAATCTGCATACAGGTTTCCCAACAGGCAGGTAAGGGGTCTGGTATTCCCATCTCTTTTAGAACTGTCCACAGTTTATTGTGATCCACACAGTCAAAGGCATTGGCATAGTCAATAAAGCAGAAATAGATGTTTTTGTGGAACTCTCTTGCTATTTACCTGGGGCCAAACTATGTTGGAGGCAATGAAGATAATGGTGACTTCCTTCAAAAGATTCCATGCGTGTACTGCTAAACTCAGTGTGCCCAACCTTGCAGCAGGCCACCACCAACACACACCTCCACTGGAGACTCCTGGAAACTCACAGGCAAGTCTGGGTTAGACTCTTCTGGGGTCACTGCTCCTTTCTCCTGGGTCCTGGTACACAATGTTCTGTTTGTGCCCTTCAAGTACCTATTTCCCAATCTTGTGTAAGCTCTGGCAGCTCTATGGTGGGGTTAATGGCGACCTGTATTGACAGAACTGTCCTGTATCTTGACTATAACTCAATGTCAGTATACTGGCTGCAAAATAGTACTATATTTTGTAAGATGGTTACTGTTGGTAGAAACTGAGTAAAGGGTAAATGAGGTATTTTTGTACTATTTCTTACAACTGCATGCTAGTACTTAATTATCTCAATATTTTAATTAAAAATGTATATACAATCAAAGAAAAAAGTCACAAGGCAGGCTAAGTGAAGGTGATTTAGCAGAGGTCAGAGCTAACACAGGAAGACATCTAATAGCATATGATACATGATCTGGCAGGATGTAGGCCCCATGTGAAAAAAAGAGCTAAACTAGATGATGGCTGAGCAGGTCTGGGAGACTGGTTATGAAAACGAGGGCTGAATAAATAAGCAAACATATTGGGAATAATAAGAGCCAAGTTTCTCACTCTTGGAGAAGGGAATTGTAAACATAAAAACAGGCAAAGCTAGAATGATGGTATAGTGTTGGATTAGAATATGAAGTACCAACATGAATTCATGGTTTTCTATATGCATAGACAAAAACAAAAATAACTACAAGTGTATACACATACATACATACATACATACATACACTAACATAAATTGCCAAAGATTATAGTATCATATTTGAGCACCAAACAAATGATAGTAAAGGATGATATTCTACTGAACAAAGTAGTAGTAATCTACACTGAAATAACTGAACAAATAAAAGCTAAGGGAAAGTTCTTCCTCACAGCAGAATGCTAATGAAGAAATGCCAAAGGAAAGAAGGAATTAGAAAACCTCCATTCAGTTATCTGTCATAGTAGTAATTAAAAGCCGAAAGTACTGAGTAAAAGCTGGATGAGGACCAGGATATATACAAGGTCTCAGTGGATCTCTCCATAAAATGTTGGGAAAAAGAATAATGTATAATAGGTAAATCTTTGGCAGATACAACTTTACTGATGTGATCAAACTTAACATTTCCAGTTTTATGACAAAATGATATCTTGAATTGCTTGGCAGGATGGAGAATACAAACAGCACAGAATCACTTCTGTGATATTTCTGCTAAAAATTTCAATCTTATGATGAAACAGTAGACAAACTGAAACAGAAACATACTGCAAAATAACTAGCCTGTAATCCTCATAAAGGTCAAGACAGGACTAATTATGGTCACTAAAAGAAGATGAAAAAACATGACAAATAACCTTTTGGTACTAAAAGATATTACAGAGACAGTTGATAAAATTTGAATGAGGGTCTCTGGTTGAAAAATATATAGAAAATTTTTTGTGCTTTTTTGTATGTTGGAAATGATTTCAAAATAAAAAAAATAACATTATAAGAAGAGGGACAATCTGACAACATGAGAATCCTGATGGAAGAATACAGCACCTTCTATGAAATATCATGCCAATAAAAAAACCTGACTATAGGCTCTACATCTTTCTATTAATTCAATTTATAGTAAACAGTATTAGGATATAATCAGCAAAATATAGATTATGGCAAAATCTACAGAGTAAAAAATCTGATTTCCTCAACAAATAAAGTGTAAGGAAAAAGAGATTGTGAGAAATTCAAATTTAAAAGAGATGTAAGATACATTTCAATCATGTATGATGTATGAAATCATATATACTGCTGGATCTCAATTTAAAGATACATCTATGAGATAAGTAGAAATCTTAGCAATGTTTAGATATCTAAGACACTATTGTTAACTTTTTTAGTTATTGCAATGATGATATACAGTTAATGAATCAAATGAAGTAATATGGAGGTAGGGGAAATGAGCGGAGGAAGCTAGTGACCTGATATTGTTGAAGTTGGGTGATGATACCTACTTAGGGGACGGTACCTCCATGGCAGGTGGGTGTTACCCACCTGGAAATCTTTATTGTACTCTGTATACTTCTGGGAATATTTGAAATTTCCCCAAAATATGTTTTCCCTTCCAAACGTAGCAGAACTAAGATTTAAATTGAGGTCTGTTTAATTCCAAAGCTAATTCAATATTTACTGAATTTCCAATTTTCCTTTAAAAATCATTTGAGTATTTTATTTATATACTCCTTAGTTAGAATTTCTTATCACCTATTAGTCAACATTTAAAAAGTATACTAGCCTTATCCCAATGTTAACTTAATAATGTATAACTGACTGTCTTCATAAATGAGATGCAGTTTAGGAAAGTTACATATAAAGTTTTTAAAATTTTTTCTAATTTTTCCTAATTAAAAATTAGCTACACTTACACAATAAGGAAATTTTTATTAAAAAAATGCTTTTGGAAAGGTAAAAATCAGCTTAGCGAGTGGATGACAATAGGGGTTACAACCTTCCTGGGGACATTTGGAAATGTATATGATATTTTGATACTCACTGTGACCAAGGGACACGAGGAGGGCAAAGATACTAAATGTTTTCAATGCTAAGGGCTCTCCTGTACAATCAAGAGTTGCTTCGCCTCAAAAGCCAAGAGAATCCCAGGTGAGAAACACCAACTAAGACATAACATTCCAACTGAAGAAAGGAGAAAAAGGCTAATCGAATTATTACATTCATTAACTGCAAAGTACATAGCGGAAAACCCCTCTACCAGAGAAGCAACAAACTGACACCATTACGAAAGCATTCGTTTTAGATATCTCTTCTTTCTAAAATCAGGGAAATGAATATGTAGTAAGTCTGGTGCACAGAAGTTACCCACAGATGGTAGTTATCAGAAGTATTAGTCCCTTTAGAGTCAGACACAGCACAGACAAATGGAGGATCCATAAAGACCTGGAATTTACTTTTAAAGCTTTTTATTTTATATTGGAGTATAGCCAACTAACAATTTGTGACAGTTTCAGGTAGACAAGGTCAGAAGTGCAAAACATTGGTTTTCTTGATGAAAGACAGCTCTCTCTGGTGGAGTGGATAGATTCTAATAGGAAGCATAAACAATTATTCCCAGCAAGCATTTAACTCCAATACCTTTAGACCTTTATTTCTTAACTTCTCCTTATATTATCAAATCCATACTCAGAAGGGGAAAACCCTTCCAAGATCCCTACAGAGGAGCACTAAAATGAACTTGAGCAAAATCCAAAGTAGGCAGTAAGAAAATCATGCAAGGGGTACTGCCAAGAAAAATTATTCAACATGTTTCTTGGCTAACTGCTAGTGGTAGCAGCAAGACCAGTGATGCCAAAGTGGCAGGAAATCGGGTTGTACTTCCAGCTCAGAGCTTTCAACAGTAGGAAAGAGAGGGTGAGTGTAGCAGGAAGAGTCTAAGTAACAGCACACTTCCTTTCCTGGGAAACTTTGTAAGAATCAGAACTGTAAGGCCATGACAGAAAGAAAAAGATAGAGAAGAAGGGCTAGCATGCTTCTGAATGGGCTTTATAAATGACACTGGTGACTAACAAAAGAATGAAATGAAACACCAAACTGCAAGCAGGTGCTTGATGAGAGGAACAGCCAGATAATTTAAGAGGAAACTGAAGGAGATAAACATTGTTTTCAACACTGCTTCTTAAAAGACTAAGGAGAGAGTGGCCAAGATGGCAGAGTAGAAAGACCCTGAGCCTACCTCCTCTCATGAACACACCAAAATCATAACTATATGCAGAAAGAGCATGGACGAAAAAGACTGGAACCTACCAGAAATGATCTCCTACAACTAAAGACAGAGATGGAACCAAGAAATGGGTAGGATGCGTGGACTCAAAATATAATCAAATTGCATACCCACAGGTGGATGATCCTGGAGGAGGATGTGCCAACCCACTCCAGCATTCTTGCAGGGGAAATCCCATGGACAGAGGGGCCTGGAAGGCTATGGTCCACGGGGTTGCAAAGAGTTGGACATGACTGAAGCCAACTGAGCACAGATGGATGACCCACCAACTGGAAAGTAACTATACTGCGGAGTGAGTAAGTGTTCTAAATCCTACATGGGGCTCCATATCCCTGTAGGATGAGCCTCCAGAGCATTTGGTTTCAAACAGCAGTGGGGCATTTCAGGAGCCCCAAAGAACTGTGGGAAAAGAGACTTTACTCTTAAAGGAAACACATAAAATCACACACATCAAGATCCAGAGCAAAACTAGTCATTTGACAAGAGCCTGAGCCAGATCCACCTGCTGGTCATGGTGAATCTCCTGCAGAGGTCAGGCAGCTGTAGTTCACCCTGGGGATATAAACACTTTGGCAGTCACACTTGGCAACATTCTTCCAGGTGAATACTACTGTTGGTAGCTGCCATACTGGCTGACTAGGGGAAAGACGGGCTTCATCCAACAGCCTGTACAGACTAGAGCTGGGCTACCTCAGGCCAAACAACTAACTGTGGAGGGGCACAGCACACTCATAAGCAGACAGGCTTTCCAAAGACTTCCTGAGCCCACAGCCACCTCTAAGATATGCCCCTGACATGGCCCTACCCACCATAGGGCCAGGACCCAGCTTCACCTACCAGTAGGCAGGCACCAGGCCTTCCTCCCAGGAAGCCTGCACTAGTCTCTAGAACAGCTTTGCTTATCACAAGGAGCATACACCAGATCAAAGCAAACAATAATCCTGCAGCTTGCAGATCTAGGACACCCACACAAGGCCAGACCATACCTTGGGAGCAGCTGGGCTCTGGCTGTGTCCACTACCAAGCCAACAGAAGCTTCAGGACATCTCAGACTCCACAACCAAGTTCAGGAACCAACCCGCTCACCCCTACCACCAACTACCTGAAACGAGTTCTGGGATCCCTGGTCCTATAATTGGACTCCAGGAACTGGCTCTGCCTACCAGTAGATCAGCACTAACCACAGGATCTGGCTTTAACAACCAGTGGCCCAGCAACAGCCCTGGAGTCTTCGGGACCTGGTTTTTGCCACCAGTGAGCCAGCACTAGCCTTGAGGCTCTCTAGGGTTCTGTAGCCAGATGCCTTGTGACCAGACCTTGTGCTGTTTTGCTAAACAGCAACCAGCAGCATTTGCACAATGCAGGGTCTGAAAGCCAAATGGGCTAGGGGCCAATCAAGCCTACAAGACTGTACATATAGCCCCCATAACAGAAGAATCCACACACCCAACTCAGGGAGAAACCCTAGAGCATCTAGCTTAGACGACAAGAGACAAATGCACTGCTGAGACACATAGGACATCTCCCACAGGCCACTTCTCACAGGTCAAGAAATATAACTAACTTACCACATACATGAAAATAAAAATAACAACTTACACAAAGTGAGATGGCAAAGGAAAATGTTCCAGATGAAGGAACAAGATAAAACTCCAGAAGAAAAACTAAGTAAAGTGGAGACAGTCAATCTACTGAAGAAATAGTTCAGAGGAACAATACTAAAGATGATGGAAGAACTTGGGAGAAGAATGTATGCACAGAGTGAGAAGTCAGAAGTTTTTAAACAAAGTCTTAAAAAATATAAACAGTGACCAAACACAGTTAAAGAATGTAGTAGTTGAAATGTACACTAAAAGAACTTAATAGCAGACTAAATGATACAGAGGAATGGATCAGCAAGGTAGAAGACAAATGGTGGAAATCACCGACTCTGAACAGAAAAAAGAATAAAAAGAAAAGAGGGCAGTTAAAGAGATCTCTGGGACAACATCAAGTGCAATGATATTTGCATTATAGAGGTCCCAGAAGAAGACAGAGAGAGAAAAGGCCTGAGAAAATACCTGAAAATATAATCGCTGAAAACTTTCCTAACCTGGGAAAGGAAAACACTCACTCAAATCTAGGAAGTGCAGAGTCCCACCAGGATTATTCCAGAGGAAAACACCAAGCAAGACATACTGCAATCAAAATGACAAAAGTTAAAGACAGAATATTAAAAGTAGCAAGGAAAAAGCAACAAGTTATATACAAAGGTACTCTCATAAGTTTATCAGCTGATTTTTTAGCAGAAATTCTGCAGGCCAAAAAGGAGTGGCAGGAAATACTTAATGTGATGAAAGGGAAAAACCTACAACCTACAACCAAGAATGCTCAGCAAGGCTCTTGTTCAGATTTGATGGAGAAATCAAGAGCTTTACAGACAAGCAAAAGCTAAAAGCTAACTTCTAATTTAAAAGTTAAATGTAAACTGACTGAATGCTCCAAGCAGAAGACACAGAATCCCTGAGTAGAAACAAAAACAAGTTCCATAAATATGATGCCTACAAGAGACTCACTTGAGATAGAGACAGATACAGACTGAAACGGGACAGGAAAATGGAAATCAAAATAAAGCTGGAGTAGCAATACTTATACTGTTACAACAAAGAACACAATGATCCAGGGAACAAACCAGGAAGATTTACAAATTGTAAATATAGGTACTCAACATAGGAGTACCTAAATACATAAAGCAAATATGAATATACATAAAGGAAGAAATTTACAGTATCACAGAAATACTAGGGGACTTTAACTTCACACATCAATGGTAACAACACTTACATAAGGCTATAAGTTTAGTTATCAATTACAAGAAAAAAAGCTGTAAAAAACACAAACAAATGGAGGCTAAACAAAACACTTCTAAATAATCAAGTGCTCACTCAGCAAGCGAAACTACAAAAATGATGAAAAGACAACATGTAGAATGGGAAAATAACTGCAAATGAAGCAACTGATAAAGGATTAATTTCTAAAACATATAAGCAGCTCATGACAGCTCAATATCAGAAAAATAAACAAACCAACCAAAAAATGGGCAGAAGACCTAAACAGGTATTTCTCCAAAGAGATACAGATGGCCAATAAACACATGAAAGATGCTCAAAATGGCTAATTATTAGAGAAATGTAAAGCAAAATTACAATGAGGCATCATCTAACACCAATCAGAATCAGTTCAGTTCAGTTGCTCAGTAGTGTCCGACTCTTTGTGACCCCATGGATTGCTGAACACCAGGCCTCCCTGTCCATCACCAACTCCCAGAGGACACCCAAACCCATGTCCATTGAGTTGCTGATGCCATCCAACCATCTCTTCCTCTGTCGTCCCCTTCTCCTCCTGCCCTCAATCTTTCACAGCATCAAGGTCTTTTCCAATGAGTCAGCTCATCACATCAGGTGGCCAAGGTATTGGAGTTTCAGCTTCAACATCAGTCCTTCCAATGAATATTCAGGACTGATCTTTTCTAGGATGGACTGGTTGGATCTCCTTGCAGTCCAAGGGACTCTCAAGAGTCTTCTCCAACACCACAGTTCAAAGCATCAATTCTTCGGCGCTCAGCTTTCTTTATAGTCCAACTGTCACATCCATACATGACCACTGGAAAAAACATAGCCTTGACTAGACAGACCTTTGTTGAGAAAGTAATGCAAATGGGTATATCTTTCCTTTTCTCCTTTGCCTTTTGCTTCTCTTCTTTTCTCAGCTATTTATAATGCCTCCTCAGACAACCATTGTCCATTTCTTTTTCTTGGGGATGGTCTTGATCACTGCCTCCTGTACAATGTCATGAACCTCCGTCCATAGTTCTTCAGGCACTCTGTCTAACAGATCTAATCCCTTGAATCCATTTGTCACTTCCACTGTATAATCATAAGGAATTTGATTTAGGTCATATGTGAATGGTATAGTGGTTTTCCTTACTTTCTTCAGTTTAGGTCTGAATCTGGCAATAAGGAGTTCATGATCTGAACCACAGTCAGCTTCGGGTCTTGTTTTTGCTGACTGTATAGAGCTTCTCCAACTTTGGCTGCAAATAATATAATCAATCTGATTTCAGTATTGTCCATCTGGTGATGTCCATGTGTAGTCTTCTCTTGTGTTGTTGGAAGAGGGTGTTTGCTATGACCAGTGCATTCTCTTGGCAAAAACCAATCAGAATGGCCATTATCAAAAAGTCTACAAACCTTAAATGTTAAGAGAGGATATGCAGAAAAGGGAACCCTCCTGCAAAGCTGGTGGAAAAGTAAACTGATACAGCCATTATGGAAATTTCTTAAGAAGCTAGAAATAAATCTACCATATAACCCAGCACTCCCACTACTGGGGATATACCCTGATAAAACCACAATTCAAAAAGACACACATAACCCAGTTTTCATTGCAACACTACTTACAATAGCCAGGACACAGAAGGAACCTAGACGTCCATCAACAGATGAATGGATAAAGAAGATGTACATATATACAATGGATTAGTAAGCCATAAAAATAAAAGGGCTTCCCTGGTGGCTCAGCTGGTAAAGAATCTGCCTGTAATGTGTGAGTCCTAGGTTCAATCCCTGGGTTGGGAAGATCCCCTGGAGATGCGAACGGCTACCCACTCTTGTTTTCTGGCCTCAAGAATTCCATGGACTATATAGTCCATAGGGTCATGAATTTGAGTTAGTGGTAGTCAGGTGGATGAACTTAGAGCTTGTTATACAGAGTGAAGTAAGTCAATACATATCATATATTAAGTGTATATATACAGAATTCATAAAAATGATACTGATGAACCTATCTGCATGGGAGTAATGGAGACACAGATGTAGAGAATGGACTTGTGGAGACAGTGGGGAAGAAGAAGGTGGAATGAAGGGAGACAGTAGCATTGACATATATACACTATCATGGGTAAAACAGATAGCTGGTGAAAGTTGCTATAGAACACAGAGAGCCCAGCCCGGTGCTCTGTGATGACCTGGTAGGGTGAGATGGGGGATGGGAGGGAGGCTCACGAGGGAGGCGATATATGTATAATTTTTGCTTATTCAAGTTGTTGTATGGCAGAAACCAACACAAAATTATAAAGCAATTTTCCTCCAATTAAAAAATAAATTTAAGAAAAAATAAAGTAAAATAAAAAAAAGTATAAATTAATAAGAAAACAAAAGAACTATTACCTTTCATGTTTGCAGCATATCCACTGTTATTCACCAGTGTAGAATATGGTTGTTCATTTTGAGGCAAGGCTCCTGCAGCCATGGTAGTCTGTTGGGGGGGGAAAGATTATTTTTTGAAGTTTTGCCTATGGGATATTTATTTGCTAATCACCTAAAATGTGCTAGTCTTCTACTGTCTAATACAGCAGTCATTAGCTAAGTGGTTACTGAGCATTTAAAATGTGGCTAGTATAGATCTGAGATATGCTATAGATATAAACTATAAGATTTTCGAGAATGGCACAAAAAATATAAAATATTTAATTTTTTACACTGATTTTACATTTAAATATTTTAAAATATATTAGGTTAAATAAATTATTAAAATTATTTTTCTGATTCTTTTTGTTGTTACTGGAGAATCCAAATTTGAATATGTGGCTCACATAATATTCTATTGGACAGTGCTGTGCTAGACTGTAAGGAAATGACAGAAAAAAATAAGACCTATTCTTCCTGTACATTTATAGATTGTTGGGAAGATAAGATGTAGACACAAATAATGCTAACATGTGCTAAGTGTCACAAGGCAGTCTGGGACAAACAAGAGGGCTACCCAATTTGAGGGCAGGTGAAATGCTTAAAAAAGGCATTTGTACTTGAACTAGGCTCAAGGGGTAACATTTATTGTGGACACGATGGTACACTAGGCAATTAAACAGAATCCCTCCTTATTTACTAATTCAATTCAGTGAGGGTTACTGAATTTATGACTTTACAGTTAACAGCCTTCATCTATCTCATGGTAAATTATATGGCCAAGTAACCATTGTGTTGCTATGGTTTCCACTGAGGAAAGTTAAGTAAATTTTTTAATGTGTCAAAAAGCAAAAATCGTCATTTTTCTGAAGCCCCTATTATGTGTCAGATTGTGAAATAAACAAAACACATATGGATTTCTTCTCCCTGGTTTC
Organism: Oryx dammah; assembly: GCF_014754425.2. NCBI lineage: Eukaryota > Metazoa > Chordata > Mammalia > Artiodactyla > Bovidae > Oryx > Oryx dammah. The sequence continues at coordinate 83,801,763 of NW_024070185.1, read as the reverse complement.
TGACACAGAGCAACTAGACACCTGTAAATTCCTAAGTGATAAGGACCCTAGGAGACCCTTTGTTCTAGTTCTAATGGGGTAACTCCTAACTCTAGGTGGGCTACTGGATGGCTCCTGGATGGGGGCTGGTCACCAGAAAGCCATGATTAGAAGCTTAGAATTTTCTAGAAGGGGAGAGTTAACTGTGATACAACAGAAAGTCACATACACTATTAAAGTTTTTTCCTAAATAATGATCTTTTTCTTTGAAAAGCCATGTTTATTGTTTGAGCATCAATGACTAGGGGGTCAAAGACTAATTTTCATGTGATTGTTAATTTTTAAAAAATGCTTTAAAAATCTGTTGAAAATTTTGGCACCAATAAACTAAGTGGTAATTAAATACAGTTTTAATTAATATTTTCCTTGGAGCATTTATTTTTGTGGGAAAAAAATCACTTCACAAATTTCAGTGACCCTCTGACAATTTCAAATTCACTAAAATTTTATTACTAAAATCAAGTTTTATATGTTCAATAGGTATAAAATTTTCAAGTCCTACTTGATGAAATGGTCTCCCTTCAAAAGAAATACAGAAATTAAAATCACAGATGTATTCTACCATGAAAGATAAAAGAAATTCCTGCAATATTCATATCACAAATCTGGTATCATACTAATTAATATGAAATTTATAATGTACATAATATTTCAAACAAATATTACACAAAGACAAGAAGTCAATGGACTAATGGAACAAGTTGTTCCAGGAAACTCATTAGCAAAAATTAAAATACCCATGAAGATCAGATTTACACTAAATATTTTTACCATATTACTTTTCAAAATTCTGGACCTTTAAAACATATTTTGACTCCCAAAAAACAATTATCACCATTTTAGAACCATGGGATTTTTAGAGCAGTCAGAATTGTTTGGTAGATGAGGAGTTATGAAGCATGTCCCAGGTGATCCAGCATGTGGTGACAAGACAGACCTAGCTGTCACTTTTTCTGTTAAGTCTTTCCTGAAGTCACCCTAAGCTCTTCAGCTGTGATGTAATAAAATGCGACTACTGGACTGGCTCCCCTGCACACCATGGGGTCTCAAGAGGAGAAGCCATGACTTGCTCTTCTCTGTCTCTTGAAAAGGGGAGAGTCTGATATAAAGGACACATTCACTGCATACATATCCTGAGGTGAAATGGCATATTAGACTGAGTTTTATGGATCTAACACCTAAAACCCATTGAAAACATCACTTTAGGAACTTCTCTGGTGGTCCAGTGGTTAAGACCCCACACTTTCAATGTAGGGAAGGGGTTTGATCCCTGGTCTGGGAATTAAGATCCCATGTTGGATACGACTGAGCGACTTCACTTTCACTTTTCATTTTCATGCACTGGAGAAGGAAATGGCAACCCACTCCAGTGTTCTTGACTGGAGAATCCCAGGGACAGGGGAGCCTGGTGGGGTGCCATCTATGGGGTCACATAGAGTCGGACACGACTGAAGTGACTTAGCAGCAGCATGCTGCACAGAGTGGCCAAAGAAACAACCCCAAAAATGGCTTTAAAGAGTGTTGAATTACTCTTATCCCTTTGGGTAGTAAAAAGTACAAATAAGATTGTAGACTGTATTAAAACTTTCTTCTCAACTCAGCCCTCAGAAACTCAAATTTGTGAGGAACCTCAGAAGTCCTCTGTTAGAATCCTAACCCATATGAGCATTTTCTCCACAATGTCTTTGAAAAGTAACAGTGACATCATCACATAATTCTAGTAAAAAACTCTTTTTATGTGGCTACTCTAAATATCTGCTCAGAGACCACACAGAATAATAAACCCTTTGTTCCACATATCTAAAGCTGGCTAGCAATCACGTACTCTCGCATTACATCTTCCCAGACTATCCACCAGCAGATCTTCTCTTATACATTTTTCATATGTAATGGTTCTAGACCTCATAGATATGGATGCCCTTTCTATTTAAATTCTATAGTTATTCATATCCTAGTACTCAGAGCTGAGATCTAACCTTCAGATAGGCTGTAATCATCAAAAATTAAAACAAAAACAATCTGTTCCCCTGTCTGCACAGTGTATGTGGTTTACCATCACATTAGTGTTTTCAGAAGTCCCAAGATACATCAAGATACAATAGTTTTTTTAAAAAAGGCTAAAAATGATTTGCAATACATTTTGAGGTTAAAAAATGGACATTCAAACACAGATAATGAAGCATATATAAAAGTTTACAATGAAATAAATGGTACAGAATGAAAAGTCTCCATTTCTAACTCCCAGCCCAACTTTTACTCCCCAGAGGTTAAAAAATGTAAACACTGGGTTTAGTTCTTCCAGGGGAAATGACTACATGTATACTTCTGGTTATTATTTTATCATCTTTAAAATGATTCACCAAAATGAGAAAACTGGCTCATTTACTCTACCTACCTCCCACCATGTCAAATCTTTCTCCACTAAACACATCAAAACATTTTTAATTCTTCTCATTATCTTTGTAATTTTAAGTAACATCCTTTAACCATATTTTATTCTATCAACTTTAAACAGTATCTTGACTCCTTACCTTGTAAAATAAGAAAAGTAGTTTTATCTGTACTATTACATTTCACCTTTCCCCTTCACTGCCAAGTTCTGCTACCTATTTTATTTCCTTTTTTAAAAAACAATTTTTAATTTTAAGCTTTAGCTAATTAAGATCTAGCTAAAGCTTACAAATTAAAAGTAATTGAAAAAATGATATAGGTAGAAGAACTTGGAAGTGGAGGGGACCTATATCATTTTTTAAATGATTTTTAATTTTTACACTTTAGCTATATCTGCAGTTGGGCATTCCTGGCGGCTCAGCAGTAAAGAATTCACCTGCCAATGCAGGAGATGCAGCTTTGATTCCTGAGTCAGGAAGAACCCCTGGAGAAGGAAATGGCAACTCATTCCAGTATTCTTGCATGGAAAATTCCATGGTCGGAGGAGACTAGTGGGCTACAGTCCATGGGATTGCGAAAGAGTCAGACATGAGTTAGCAACTAAACAACAACAACAAAAACCTGTAATCAAGTTTTCCATGCCTTGTCTATAGGCTTATTCTAATATGCAAGACAAAATACAAAATAATTACTGTGTGTGTTAGATATTATATACATGTATTGTGTATGCATGCATGCATGGTAAGTCACTTTAGTTGCAAGTCTTTGCAACCCTATTCTCCAGGTAAGAACACTGGAGTGGCTTGCCATTTCATTCTCCAGAGGCTTGATCCCACGCAGGGACTGAACCTGCATCTCTTATGTCTCCTGTATGGGCAGGCGGGTTCTTTACCACTAGCGCCACCTAGGAAGCCCATTTGTATCTGTAGGGCTATCAAAAGTATTCAGTGCAGAGTCCCTTTCATTCTTCTTGCAGTTGTTGATCACGTGACTTCATCTAAACTCTAGTAGCTCAAGTACTGTTTAAACTCGGTTCCACTGGTTTACAAATTAAACAGCTTTCCTGTTTGCCTGAACAACCAGTCATACTTTTATCCTGTTTTACTTAATCCTTCTTACTCCACAAGGAAATCCTCATTACTTACTCAATAGGTCTCAATTACTCACTTTTTTCCTGCCTCATTAGACTAGTTATCTGACATTAGTATGGCAGCTCCACAGCTGCCTTCATTTTAGGCTAATTTAGTCGGACACGACTGAGCGACTGAACAGAACTGAGCCCATTGCTTAAGGCCACAACTTTGTAAGGCTTCCACCTGCTGCTCTGGGTATCATGGGGCTTTTCTTCTCTGACTGGTGGGGGCATGAACTATTTCCAGCCCCTTGAATGTCCTGGAACTGCTCTGTCTACTTCTTCCTGTATCTTTCCCTAGTCTTGGGTAGTCTGTGCAGATCAGTACTCAGCCAAATACTCTAGGCCAGCAAAAACTTGAGGGTCCTCCACATGTTTCTATAGCCTCTCTTCATGCTACTCCCTTCTCTCCAACATATTACACTGCAAATTCTAGCCATCCTGGCTCTCTACACATCTCTAAGAAGGCTCTGTTTAGGTACTCCCCATACCGCAGCATGCAAACTGCTTCCAGGGAGGCAGCTGGTGCAACCTGAATCTCACCATGTTTCCTTGTCCTCTCTCAAAGATCATGATTCCAAGCTGCCTGCTTTTCAATGTCTGCCAGGAGCCAGCGTGAGGAATCCCACCCGTGACAAGGTCATGTGGCAGAGCTCTGATGGCAAGGCTAATCAGACCTCAGGTTTTCCCCCTGGTATTTCCTGAGCATGTACCCCCCAAAATAAGAATCTGCCTGCTTTCCCACTCTTCTGATATTCTCTGGAAAAAGTCAAATCAGGGCTTTAGTCTTCTACATTTGAAAGGGATGTTTCCGTTAAACCCCTCTGATAACTCTCTAGCTTGCCTAACAGATTCCTCCGGACCTCTTACAGCTTGTGAATTGCTTGCAGCCCCCCAACCGCGAGAGGCACAAACCTTAAAAACATCTTAAAGATACAGAGCCTTTTCTGAAGAGCCAAAAATCATATTGGTGACAGGATTCCACTGTTGACTCAATGATTGCTGCCAGGCCTCCATATTCTTTATCTTTTAGGCACCCAGGAGGATGTTAATCAATGTAGACAGGATATGGAAAAAGATATATAATAGTTTTGATGTTAGCAACACTAGACTTTTGAGGTTTTTTTTTTTTGTTATAAATCACTGTACTCCTTTCACTTGTTATAAATTGCCGTATCTTTGCTATGTAAGAATGTAACTTTATTTAGTGCTTTCTGAGAGTGGCACCAGACTTTGGGAAGAACAACACAAATAAGCCTTCTGGTTGACAAACCCTTATCAGAAAAAAGGCTGTAAAATGTTAACTGGCCCTTTTGGCCGGAAGATGATGTAAATCACCTAAGACTTGTATGCAGAGAGAAAAGCCTGTTTTTGATAAGAGTCTGGGCTGCTAACACTGCATAACTTTGTATTACCCATTGATCTCTATGTATAATCAAAAGTATAAAAGGGCTTGAAGGACAATAGAGGGGGGCCAGTCATTGGAAGGACTGGTTTCCCCCGTGTCTCCTCTTTACTCTAATTTCAGGCTGAATTCCCATCTGGGGCATGGAGGCTCACCATGTCTACTTACTTGTCCCGGCTTCTAAGATCCATGAGAGAGCCCAAGGCGGGGCACTCTCCGATATTCAAACGGACGCCGGTGGCCTAATATAGATGGTGCAAGCTCCTTATCTGGAACTTTACTGGCTTTCCACGTAAACCAAGTTATTCAGCCTCTTTTCTCCACTTAATTTTCTTACTACACAATTTCTTCCTAATCTTATATTAATAAATAAATGTTTTTTCCTCGCCTACTCCGTCTCCCCTTTGAATCACTCTGGATACACCGGGGCTGGACCCCGGCAAATGTCCAAAACCATTTTTACATATTTTGTCTAGTTTTATTTCAGGCAGGATGGTGATTCTGGTCTCTGTTATTTCATCTTGGTTGGAAGCAGAAATTCCCCTTGGCTCTCTTCAAATAACTCAAATCCAGGAGAGCTCTGCAAAAGTGCTCATTTGTGCACTGACTCTCCATCAGTTCAGCTCAGTTCAGTTCAGTCGCTTAGTCATGTCCAACTCTTTGCAACACCATGAATCGCAGCACACCAGGCCTCCCTGTCCATCACCAACTCCCGGATTTCACTCAGACTCGCGTCCATCGAGTCGGTGATGCCATCCAGCCATCTCATCCTCTATCGTCCCCTTCTCCTCTTGCCCCCAATCCCTCCCAGCATCAGGGTCTTTTCCAATGAGTTAACTCTTCGCATGAGGTGGCCAAAGTACTGGAGTTTCAGCCTCAGTATCAGTCCTTCCAATGAACACCCAGGACTGGTCTCCTTTAGGATGGACTGGTTAGATCTCCTTGCAGTCCAAGGGATTCTCAAGAGTCTTCTCCAACACCACAGTTCAAAAGCATCAATTCTTTGGCGCTCAGCTTTCTTCACAGTCCAACTCTCACATCCATACATGACCACAGGAAAAACCATAGCCTTGACTAGATGGACCTTTGTTGGCAAAGTAATGTCTCTGCTTTTGAATATGCTATCTAGGTTGGTCATAACTTTCCTTCCAAGGAATAAGCATCTTTTAATTTCATGGCCTCAATCACCATCTGCAGTGATTTTGGAGCCCCAAAAATATAAAGTCTGACACTGTTTCCCCATCTATTTCCCATGAAGTGATGGGACCAGATGCCATGATCTTCGTTTTCTGAATGTTGAGCTTTAAGCCAACTTTTTCACTCTCCTCTTTCACTTTCATCAAGAGGCTTTTTAGTTCCTCTTCACTTTCTGCCATAAGGGTGGTGTTATCTGCATATCTGAGGTTATTGATACTTCTCCCAGCAATCTTGATCCCAACTTGTGCTTCTTCCAGCCTAGCATTTCTCATGATGTACTCTGCATATAAGTTAAATAAACAGGGTGACAATATACAGCCTTGACCTACTCCTTTTCCCATTTGGAACCAATCTGTTGTTCCATGTCCAGTTCTAACTGTTGCTTCCTGACCTGCATATAGTTTGCTCAAGAGGCAGGTCAGGTGGTCTGGTATGCCCATCACTACTTTCTCTTCCATCTTCCAGATACATAGTGATCTGCCAAAATTTATACATGTATTTTTGGGAGAGAATTTATGGGGATTATATTAATAACTGCCTGAGATATTAGAAGTATGGTATTCTTCCTAGACTCTCAAAGCATTAGCACTCCAACGTGCATCAAAATCACCTTGAGTGCTTGTGGAAAATGCAGATTCTCTGGCCTATCCTCAAAATGATTTATTAAATTTGGTCTAACAATTTCTATCATCAGCTTACACTCCAGCTCATTCTGGTAAGAGGCTTTCAGCCACACTTAAAGAAATACAATGAAAATGATTAGATTCTACACAGCAATCATGATAAAAACTTCTGTGGCTAAAAAATTTAAGTTTGTATGGGGAAAAACGGATGCAAGCCTAAGACTATGAATGAACCTATGCAATTTATATTTTTTTATGTTCATGAATAATATAATAACACATACGCTTACTTAATGCCAAGCCCTGTTCCAAATGCTTTATATATCTCAACTCATAATATCCGTGACAACATTATTAGATGAGTATCACCATTATTTCCATTTTAAAAAATTATTTTATTTTTAGAGCAATTTTAGATACATAGCAAAACTGAGTAGAAGGTACAGAGATTTTCCCCTAAATCCCCGCCCTATTTCCCACATGCCCAGCCTCTCATTATCAACACCCTCCCACCAAAGTGGTACATGTGTTATAATAGAAGAACCTACACTGATACGTCATAATCACCCAGAGTCAATAGTTTACCTTAGGATTCACTCTTGGCATTGGACACTGTATGGAACTGGACAAATGTATGACATGCATAGGTTTCCCAGGTGGTGCTAGTAGTAAAGAACCTACCTGCCAACGCAAGAGACATCAGGAACCTGGTTTGGGAAGAGCCCCTGGAGTAGGAAACGGCAACCCATTCCAGTATTCTTGCCTGGAGAATTCCATGGACAGAGGAGCCTGTGGGCTACAGTCTATGGGGTCGCAAAGAATCATGGTATGTATCCACCATTATAGTATCATACAGAGTACTGTGTCTGCCCTAAAAATCCTCTATGCTCCATTTAGTTATGCTCTATACCCCATCCCAGTAATAATTAATCTGTTCACTGTCTCCATACTTTGGCTTTTCCAGAATGCAATATAGTTGAAATCATACATTATGTAGCCTTTTCAGATTAGCTTTCACTTACTAATATACAATTAACATCTTCCATGTCTTCATGGCTTGAAAGTGCATTTCTTTTTAGTGCTGAATAATATTCCATTTTCTAAATGTACCATAGTTTATTCACTCACCTACTGAAGAACAACTTGGTTGTTTCCGAGTTTTGGTATTTATGAATATAGTGGCTATAAACATCTGTGTACAGGTTTTTGTGTGGACAAAGGTTTTTCAGCTCCTTTGGGTAAAGATCAAGGAGCATGATTGCTGGATTCTACGGCAAGAACATGTTTAGTCTGTACATTATCTCTATTTTACAGATTAGGAAACTACGGCAAAGTCAAGTCAAACAATTTGTCTGAAGTCATAGCTATTATCTGAACTGGGATTTGAGCTGGGATTTCAATTTACACAGTTCAGCTCCAAAGTTTGTGCTCTTAACCACTATACATACAGCTTTTCAACAATAAAGACAGACCTTAGTCTGCTACACTATGCATTGGAACTTAGCTACACTGGATTCTGCACCATTTATAATTGCTTCCCTTTCAAGAAACTCTTCAGAGCTCCTTTCCACAGTAGTATTTTCAAATTTGTCTTGCTCTGTGCAGACAATCTGTCAATTCTTCCTTCCAAATCTTCATTCACTGCTATACCAAAGACAAGTATCAACAACACAGCCCTTTTACATATTTTAGTTTCCCCCCTCCCAACAGAAACAGAAATGCAGCTAGTCTAAACATAATGTTACAAAATCTAAACATATTTTCAATAAGAGTTGTTGGCACTTACTGGCTTTGTGATCTTAAGCCCACTTACTAACAGCTCTGAGACTCACTATCTGCTCTCTAGAAGTTGTAAAGATTACCTGAGAGCCAGTACACAGATCTAATTCCATACCTGATTGATAATACAGTCTGTTTTCAACACAGAAGCAGAATGATCTTGTTAACTTCAGATGGATCATGTCACCATCCTCTTCAAAACCCTTCTAGTCACCCTATTCACATTTTAAACCAGCTCTCTTTCCCTGTTCCATTTTTCTCCTTAGGACTTGTAAAGAAAATATATCTAAGCACATTATATAATTTACTTATTTATCCCATTTACCATCTGCCTTTCTCTACCCAATGAAGTCATAGATTTTTGTCTGCTTTGTCAACTACTGTGTTTTAAAAGCCCAGAAAAGGGCCTGTTATGCAGTAGATGCTCAAAAATTTGTTGAATAAATATTGGGTTGGCCAAAGAGTTCAATCATTTGCAGTGCTGTTTGCTATTCAGTTGCTAAGTCATGTCCGACTTTTTGAGACCCCATGGAATGTAGCACCCCATCCTTCACTATCTCCCACAGCTTGCTCAAATTCATGTTCACTGAGTCCGTGATACTATCTAACCATCTTGTCCTCTGCCACTGCCCTATCCTCTTGCCTTCAACCTTTCCATCAGGGTCTTTTCCAGTGAGTCGGCTCTTTACAGCAGGTGGTAAAAGTACTGGAGCTTCAGCTTCAACATCAATCCTTCCAATGAATATTCAGGACTGATCTCCTTTAGGATTGACTGGTCTGATCTCCTTGCAGTCCAACAGACTCTCAAGAGTCTTCTCCAACACCACAGTTCAAAAACATAAATTCTTCGACACTCAGTCGTTTTTATGGTCCAACTCTCACATCTGTACATGACTACTAGAAAAACCATAGCTTTGATTATATGGACTTTCTATATCGTTCTATATATATCAAACTATATTGTTCACAATATCTTACAGAAAAGCCCAAATGAACTTTATGGTCAACCCAATATATACCACACCACCATCATTTAATCTCTCTGTACCTCAGCTTTCTCATCTGTAAAGGAGGAAGAGTAATCATGCTTTACTTATCTCAAGATTGTTGCTAAGAGCCTATCAAATAAACAATAGCACCACTACACAAATGCAAGAAATGGCATTCTCCCTATCTTAACTTCCCTGATCACAGTGACATCTCCAACATCTTTTCAATTTTCAACCTGAAAAATTTGTGTTTCTCCTAATTCCCTAAGGAGCGTAGCTAGTTTTTTTTTCTTTTTAGCCAAATATGCGCAATGACAATAAATTCAACCCTCAGCTCAAATTTTCTCTCCTTTAGGATGCTTTCCCTAATGCTAATTACACATTCTATTCACATCCTCTTATCATGAAGGGCTGACAAGATTTATCTAGTGGCTCAGATGCTATAAAAAAGATTCTTAATACCACAGTATGTAGTATTTTGTCCTTAAAAGAATTAATGCACTCCTTATGACTCCTTATGTAGTAAAACAAAATAAAACCAAGTTTCTTTTAAACTCTAAGTCCTCAACTGTGAATCCCACCTCTAAGTCTGCATCCTCAACAAAACAACAACAAAACCCCCTAGAACTATATAAAATCCCCTTTCTCCTCAAATCACCTCTGGAGAACAGGCCAGCAACATTTAAAACACACCTTTTATTTTTTTCAAATCCCTCCAGCCTTTCTAACTAGGTAAGTCCTCAGGGAAATAACTTACAACTGCTTTGAATATACGTTATGTCTGGCAGTTTGCTATGAACCACACTGGCTTCTGTGATCTCATACCTTAAATACACCTTAGGGAAGGTCCCCAGCTCTCAGGAGACTAATCACAGATCAGAGAAAAACAACACTACAGTATCATTCTCAGTATTTCATCATTTGAAATACTGGTTCAGACTGTTTACAAAACATATTATGATAAAACAGGTAAGATGTTAACAATAGGTGAAACTGGTTTTCATAAGCAAGGTTTCCATACTCTTTTCCAACAACCAACCACATCTGACTGGTTATTCCTACAGGTTTCAACCATCTTCACATGAGTGCCACTACCACAGATACTTCTACATTCATTTAAAAAAAAAAAGGTCAACAAATCCTAATTCAACGCTCATCAGAATCAACCGGAGGGCTTTCCTAAAAATCCAGACTGGTCAGCCCCACCTCGAGAATTTCCACTCAGTAGGTCTGGGTGGGGCTGAGAATCTGCCTTGTTAACTAGTTTTCAGTGACCCTGATGGTTTGAGAACCAATGCATTAGGTAGGCAATCTGCATTTACCTAGCAGCACATATTCTATAAATTACTGTGAAAGTGTGTCTCCTGGGTTCTATTTAGCTGCCAGAAAAATAAAACTTTTTTTCTGACCCAATCTTCACAACCTCCTGAAATATGTTAAGAAGTTCTACATCATCAACCAGATCTAAAAAAAGCCTCATGTTCCTGGGTGAGACCTGGGCATTAATGTTCCTATCAAAATTCTATTTTAAACCAAACACATTACCTGGAATCACGGCATTGCTATGCAGGTGGTTATCAGCAAGAAAGATTCTCCTCATCAGTCATTTTCAGTAAAAAACAGCATACCACATCATTTTGCAGATCATAATTTGGATTCCTAACCAAAAGATGTTTATTATCTGAATATTCTTTTTAGTAAGTATATAAACATTGCAGTCATATAATTATATCCACCTTTAAATACACATACTGTGACACTGTTTAGAATTTTTAAAATAAATTGCAGCTAGTTCAACATGAAAAACTTAAAATACTAGATGAAGCAGAGTTTACTATTCACCTTACTATTCCCATTTATTTACAGACTGGGAAGGATAACAAGATTTTACATCTTTTACATTCCTGAACTACTTCTCAAAGAAAATACTATTCTGTGAAACATATTTGAAACACTTGAGTGACAAGCTTGGATAACTGAAAACAAGGGCAGATGTGTAGCTCCTGGGAAATCACAGGCTTAGATCAGACCTTCTATAGCAAGATACAGAGAACATCTGGTTTAAGTAGTGGATTGAATTCACACACTAGCTTCCCCTTCCTCCTAAGATCCTGGTGAGAAGAAATTTTAAAAAGAATAAGCTCACGGAACAAGAAGCAAGAGGTTTCAGTGGATCTGGGAAGAAAGAAAGCAGATAGAAGTAGAGGCAACTAAAACTGAGTGGAGGAAGTTGTAGCCTAAAATACAACCATGAAGAAACTTAACAGTTCTGTCTTATCAGGAAAGATGAAAGACAGTGAGATGATCATCTTCAAAGTGCTAAAAGAAATACATGGTCAACCAAGAATTGTATATCCAGCTAAATTCTCCTTTAAAAATAAAGGAGAAATTAAGGCATCTCCAGATTTAAAAACAAAGACTAAAAAAACAGCAAGAGAATTTGTTGCTAGCAAATCTGCCCTATGAGAAATACTAGAGGAATCCTTCAGGCTGAAATGACTGACATCATAGGGCATCTATAAAGATTTCAAATCCTAAATGATGATGCTGTTAAAGTGCTGCACTCAATGTGCCAGCAAATTTGGAAAATTCAGTAGTGGCCACAGGACTGGAAAAGGTCAGTTTTCATTCCAGTCCCAAAGAAGGGCATTGCCAAAGAATGTTCAAACTAGCACACAAATGCATTCATTTCACATGCTAGCAAAGTAATGCTCAAAATATTTCAAGCTAGGCTTCAACAGTATGTGAATCAAGAACTTCCAGATGTACAAGCTAGATTTAGAAAAGGCAGAGGAACCAGAGATAAAATTGCCAACATCAACATATCAACAGAGAGTAACATGGAAACTTACATTACCATATGTAAAATAGATAGCCAATGGGAATTTGCTGTACAACTCTAGGAACTCAAACTGGGGCTCTGTAAAAACTGAGAGAGGTGGGATGGGGAGAGAGATGGAGGGAGGTTTAAGAGGGAGGGGACAGATGTATACCTATGGCTGATTCATGTTGATGTTTGGCAGAAACCAACACAATTCTGTAAAGCAATTATCCTTCAATTAAAAAATAAATAAATAAATAAATAAAAGAATGAACCCTAAGGTAAATGATACTTTGGTTGACTATGATATATTAATATAGGTTCATAGATTATAAAAAATGTATTATTCTGGTAAGCAATGTTGGTAATGGGTGATGTATCTGTTGGAGCAGAGGATATTTGGGAAATCCCTGTAACTTCCTCTCAATTTTGTTGTGAACTTAAAACTGATCTTAAAAAACTAGTCTTAAAAATATGGACCCAAAACCATAAAACAAAAAAGCATAAATTAGATTTTATCCTCCCCCTAAAAAACTAAACTACTAATATATACAATCTACAAAAGACATGTTAGATTCAATGACACAAAAGTAAAGGAAAAGTAAAGGCTGAAAAGTAAAGGACAGGGCTTCCCTGATGGCTCAGGCAGTAAAGAATCTGCCTGACACAGGGTCAATCCCTGGTCTGGGGAGGTGCAGGTGACACAGGGTCAATCCCTGGTCTGGGGAGTGCCCACATGTCACAGAGCAATTAAGCCCCACCATCTGCAGTGACTGTGGAGCCCAACAAAATAAAATCTTCCACTGTTTCCATTTTTTCCCCACCTGTTAGCCATGAAGTGAAGGGACCGGATGCCATAACCTTAGCTTTTTGAATGTTGAGTTTTAAGCCAGCCTTTTCACTCTCCTCTTTCACCTTCATCCAGAAGCTCTTCTTTAGTTCATCTTTGCCTTCTGCCCATCAGGTGGAGGAGGGTGCAAAGTGCTACTCCCTAAATATAACCAGAGGCAGCTCAGAGAAAACAAAAACTTGTGCTATAGCGCCACCTATTGGAAGAGAAAAGAAAATCCTCTAATTACTTTTGAGTTATCAGAATCAGTTGAAAAGTATTCTCTATTTCAAATACACCATCAGAGGAACAACTCATGAAACATCATGAAGAACCACAGTAACACTATCACAAAAAGAAAATGACAATTTCATCCAAAACAAAATTAAAACTATGGAATATTATGATCTAATAGAGAATTCAAAAGAGCTGTCATGAAGAAACTCAACAAGCTACAAGAAAACTCAGAAAGGCTCAGTGGTTCAGTTAGCTCAAGATAAAAATTAATGAACTGAAATAATAGTTCACCAAAGAGGTTTAAACCCTAAAAAAGAACCAAACAAATTCTGGAGCTGAAGAACTCAATATATGACATAAAGAATGTATTAGAAAGCACTGGAAATAGAGCAGACCAGATATCACAAAAATACAAAGAATTATCAAAGAATATCATGAACAGCTATGTAACAACTAATTGAAAACATAGAAACAGATAAATTTTTAGAATCATTATAACCTCCCAAAACTGAATCATGAAGACAGACAGTGAAATGGAAACATAAAAACCTCCCCCAAAACAAAAGCCCAGGACCAGAGGCTTCACATGTAAATTCTAACATTCAAAGATGATTTAATATCTATCCTTATCAAACTCTTCAAAAAAACTGAAAAATAGGGAATGCTAAGTAATTTCATAAAGCCAACATCACTCTGATACCAAAACCAAATGAAGACAACACAAACAAAGAAAATTATAGCCAATATCTCTGATAAGCAAAAACACAAAAATTCTCAACAAAATATTAGCAAGCTGAATACAATACATTCAAAGATCACACAACCATGATCTACAGAAGCAAGGATGGTTCAACATCCTCAAACCAAACCATGATCTATCAAAGCAAGTTGATTCAACATCCTCAAACCAATCACCTAGATAGATAGATAGATATGTATATATAAGAATACACACTACTCAGTCACAAAAATGATAGAATACTGCTCAGTATAAAGATGATACTGCTCAGTATCATCTTTCAACATGGATGTACCTTAAGAGTATTATACTAAATGAAATAAGTCAGATAAAAAAAATAAATACCATGTAATTTCATTCATGTGAAATATAAAAAATAAAAAACTTGAATAAACGAAACCAAATAGATAGATATAGAGAACATAGTGGTCACCAGAGAGGAATGAGTGATCAGGGGGAGAGTGAAATAGGTAAAGGGGATCAACTGTATGGTGACAGATGGAAACTGAATTTTTGGTGGTGAGCTGTAATGTACATAGTAAAAATATATTATTGTTCACATGAAGCTTATATAATGTTGTAGCCAATGTTACCTCAACAAAAAGGTAATTAAAAAAACAGAAAATCTGAAGAGACATGATTGAGTATGCACACACACACAAATGAAGCTTAATCCTATTTATAGATTCAACCAACCATGGATGGAAAATATTTGGGAGAAGAACCCCAGAAAGCTCCAAAAAGCAGAACTTAACAATCTGCTACATATCTGCAACTATCTACATAATCTTTAGCTTGTATTTACAACCATTTATACAGCATTTGGGCTTCCTAGGTGGCACTAATGGTAAAGAACCTGCCTGCCAATGCATGTAGACATTAAGAGACACAAGTTCAATCCCTGGGTTGAGAAGATTCTCTTGAGGCAACTCACTCCAGTATTCTTGCCTGGAGAACCCCATGGACAGAGGAGTCTGGCAAGCTGCAGTCCACAGGGTCGCACAGAGTCAGAAATGACTGAAGTAACTCAGCACGCATGCACGCACATACATAGCAATTACATCATATCTATAAGTAATTTTATAGGGTTTATAAGTAATCCAGAGATGCTTTAAAGTATACAGGAGGATATGCATAGGTTATATGCATACATTACATCAGTTTATATAAGGGACTTGAGCATCCATAGATTTTGGAAACCAAGGTGGGGTGGGGGATCCTGGAACCAATTCACTGTGAATAAGCAGGAATGACTGTATTTAAAACTGGAAGTTTCAATACCTGTTTCCAAGGAATTGAAAAATCAGGTAGGCAGAAAATCAGTAACAATATACATGACCTGAACAGTACCATCAATCAACTTGACCCAACCGATATTTATAGAACATTTCATCCAACAACAGAAGTACACACGGAACATTCACCAACATTCTGGTACATAAAGCACAATTTAATAAATATAAAAGAATACAAACCTTACAAAGTATGTTCTCAGAACATACCAAAATAAAACTAGAAATCAATAATAGATGACAGCTAGACATTTCAAAATATTTGGAAATTAAACAATGTACTTTAAATTATACATGGGTTAAGAAGTCTCAAGATAAATTTGAAAATGTTTTGAACTAAATAAAAATGAAAAGTACAACTTAATTTACACAACATGAATATACTTAGTGAGCTGTACACTTAAAGTGGTTGTTGTTGTTGTTTAGTTGCTAAGTCATGTCCTACACTTTTGTGACTCCAAGGACTGTAGCTCCTCTGTCCATGGGACATCATATTAACACACAGAACAAGAAAAATCATGTGATCATATAATACATGAGCAGAAACAGTTTAACATCAATTAATGATAAAAACTCTCAAAAATTAGAAGAGAACTTCACTAACCTAATACAGATTATTTTTTTTAAATCACAGCTAACATCATTCTCAACAGCAAGATGCTAAGCTTTCCCCCAAGATCAGGAACAAGGCAAGGATATCCTCTCTTTGTTGTTGTTGTTCAGTCCTTAAGTTGTGTCCAACTCTTTGTGACTTTAGCACACCAGGACTTCAGCATGCCAGGCTCCACTGTCCAACACTTATCTCCCGGAGTTTGTTCAAATTCATGTCCACTGAGTCAGTGAAGCTATTTAATCATCTCATCCTCTGCTGCTCCCTTCCCCTTTTACCTTCAATCATTCTCAGCCTCAGGCTCTTTTCCAATGAGTTGGCTCTTCGAATCAGTTGGCCAAAGTATTGGAGCTTCAGCTTCAACATCAGTCCTTCCAATGAATATTCAGTGCTGATTTCCTTTAGGATTGACTGGTTTGATCTCCTTGCAGTCGAAGGGACTCTCAAGAGTCGTCTCCAGCACCACAATTTAAAAACATCAATTCTTCAGCGCTCAGCATTTTTCATGGTCCAACTTTCACAACTGCACGTGAGCACTGGAAAAACCATAGCTTTGACTATACAGACCTGTGTCAGCAAAGTATTCCTCTACTTTGGAATATGGTGTCTGGGTTTGTCAGAGCTTTTCTTCCAAGGAACAAGCTTTAATTTTGTGGCTGCAGTCACTGTCCGCAATGATTTTGGAGCCCAAGAAAATAAAATCTGTCAAAGTTTCCACTTTTTTCCCTCCTATTTGCCATGAAGTGATTAAAAAGATCTTAGTTTTTTGAATATTCAGTTTTAAGCCAGTTTTTTCACTCTCCTCTTTCACCCTCATCAAGCAGCTCTTTAGTTCCTCTTCATTTTCTGCCATTAGAGTGGTATCATCTGCATATCTGAGGATGTTGATATTTCTCTAGGCAATCTTGATTCCAGCTTGTGATTCAGCCAGCCCGCATTCTGTATGATATACTGTGCATGTAAATGAAATAGGCAGAGTGACAATAACAGCCTTGTCATACTCCTTTCCCAGTTTTGAACCAGTCGGTAGTTTCATGTTTGGTTCTAACTTGCTTCTTTACCTGCATACAGTTTCTCAGGAGACAGGTAAGGTGGTGTGGTATTCTCATCTCTTAAGAATTTTCCAGTTTGTTGTGGTCCACAAAGGCTTTAGCATAATCAATGAAGCATAAATGGATGTTTTTCTGGAATTCTCTTGCTTTCTCCATGATCCAATGAATGTTGGCAATTCGATCTCTGGTTCCTCTACCTACCCAGCTTCTACATATGAAGTTCTCGGTTCACATACTACTGAAGCCTAGCTTGAATAATTTTGAGCATAAGATGTTAAGTATTTCCCCTAAGATCAGTAACAGGGCAAGGATGTCCTCTCTTATCACTTCTAATTCAACCTCATACTGAAAGTCCTAGCTAGTGTATTTAAATAAAAAAAAGAAATGAAGGGTATTCAGGCTAGAAAGGAAGAAATATGTAAAACTGCTTTAACACAGACAATATAACTGTATTCAGAAGACCCCAAAGAATCTACCAAATAACTCTTATTCATAATGAGTTTAGCAAAGTCAAAAGGTACACAGTTCAGTTCAGTTCAGCTCAGTCGCTCAGTCATGTCCGACTCTTTGTGACCCCATGAATCGCAGCACACCAGGCCTCCCTGTCCATCACCAACTCCCGGAGTTCACTCAGACTCGCGTCCATCGAGTCCGTGAGGCCATCCAGCCATCTCTTCCTCTGTCGTCCCCTTCTCCTCCTGCCCACAATCCCTCCCAGCATCAGAGTCTTTTCCAATGAGTCAACCCTTCGCATGAGGTGGCCAAAGTACTGGAGTTTCAGCTTTAGCATCATTCCCTCCAAAGAAATCCCAGGACTGATCTCCTTCAGAATGGACTGGTTGGATCTCCTTGCAGTCCAAGGGACTCTCAAGAGTCTTCTCCAACACCACAGTTCAAAAGCATCAATTCTTCGGTGCTCAGCTTCTTCACAGTCCAACTCTCACATCCATACGTGACCACAGGAAAAATCATAGCCTTGACTAGACGGACCTTTGTGGCAA
This sequence comes from Oryx dammah, assembly GCF_014754425.2. Lineage (NCBI taxonomy): Eukaryota > Metazoa > Chordata > Mammalia > Artiodactyla > Bovidae > Oryx > Oryx dammah. The sequence goes on along the minus strand of NW_024070185.1, from coordinate 83,783,627 downwards.
AGTAATAGCTCTGCTTTTCAATATGCTATCTAGGTTGGTCATAACTTTGCTTCCAAGGAGTAAGTGTCTTTTAATTTCATGGCTGCAGTCACCATCTGCAGTGATTTGGGAGCCCAAAAGAATAAAGTCTGACATTGTTTCCACTGTTTCCCCATCTATTTGCCATGAAGTGATGGGACCAGATGCCATGATCTTCGTTTTCTGAATGTTGAGCTTTAAGCCAACTTTTTCACTCTCCTCTTTCACTTTCATCAAGAGGCTTTTTAGTTCCTCTTCACTTTCTGCCATAAAGGTGGTGTCATCTGCATATCTGAGGTTATTGATATTTCTCCTGGCAATCTTGATTCCAGCTTGTGCTTCTTCCAGCCCAGTGTTTCTCAAGATGTACTCTGCATATAAGTTAAATAAACAGGGTGATAATATACAGCCTTGACGTACTCCTTTTCCTATTTGGAACCAGTCTGCTGTTCTATGTCCAGTTCTAACTGTTGCTTCCTGACCTACATATAGGTTTCTCAAGAGGCAGGTCAGGTGGTCTGGTATTCCCATCTCTTTCAGAATTTTCCATAGTTTATTGTGATCCACACAGTCAAAGGCTTTGGCATAGTCAGTAAAGCAGAAATAGATGTTTTTTTGGAACTCCAGCCGACACATAAAAGTAAACTAATCAGTAAAGATGTCAATTTTCTGTGACCTAATGTAATCCCTATTGAAATTCTAGCCAGGTTTTTTTTTTTTTTAATAGAAATATATAATAAACTTACTTCAAAAAATTGTGGGAAAGTAGAGGCACCAGAATAACCAATTCAATTCTGGGAAAGAAAAGCAAAAGCTTAAGAATTTATATTATTCAATTTCAAGACTCACTGTTACAGTAATGAACATGGGGGTGGGGCGGGGCGGGGGGAGAATAGATACATCAATCAATGAAACAGAATAGAGAGTATGGAAACAGACCTACACAAATACTGTCAATTTTTGACAAAGGTGCAAAGGCAATTCAATGGAGAAAGAAGAGTCTTTTCAATAAATCATGCTACACGTTGGGAGTCCATATACAACAAACTGAACTTCACATCTTACACAAAAATTAACTTGAGGTGGATCATAGACCTAAATGTAAAATGTAGAAACTAAAAAGTTTCTATAATAAAACTTAGGGAAAAAATCAGCATGGCTTTGAGTTTGGTAATGAGTTTTTAAATACGATACTAAAAGCAAAATTCATTAAAGAAAAAAATTTTAAGGGAGAAGTCAAGATGGCAGAATAGGAGGACCCAGAACTTGCCTCTCCTCACAATTACATCAAGAATACATCTACAAATGGAACAATTCTCACAGAGCACCTTCTGAACATTAGTGGAAGACTCTGGACACCTAAATGGATAAAAAAAAAATCCCCTAACAACCAGGTAGGACCAAAGAAAGAAAAAAAGAAAAGGAATCAAAAAAGGGGCCAGCAATCCTGGCAGGAAGCTGAAGGTGAGGACAGGTTCCCACATTCAGAAAATGTGGGGAGAACAGCTGGGGCAGAAAGGGAACTTTGAGGTATCAGAGGAGATGTCCCTTTCTGTGGAAGGCAGAACAAAGTAAGAAATGCATGCATGGTCTGTGCCTCAGCCCTGAGCACTCCAGTATGAGTTGTGTGTCTCCTGGTGTAGAGGGCACTGAGTGCTGGAAAGTGGGGTTCAGAGAGTGGACTCAGGGAGGATTGGCTGTGAAAAGACAGCCTGAAGTAACAGGACTAAGGGCCCCACAACCAGGAAAGTTTAGGAAAGTTTACACAAAAAACCTGGGACGTCATAGAAGCAAGGCATCATTGCTGAGTGGCACAGAAGGGGCAGGGCCACCATTGCAACCCCCTTCCTCAACCATCTGCTTCAGCCTCTGCAGGCCCTGGGAGGGACTCCCACCAGAGTGATCCTGCCCCAGTATAACTGCCTGTCAGTCTCCACTGCCACAGGCACTTCGCGCACAGCCCAGGGGTCACTGTACCCCTCCCTGGCCTGGGTGAATAAGTGTGCTTCAATGATGAGGAGATTAGAGCAAGTCCTGGTTTCTAATACCACTTTCCAATAAAAGGATCCAGGGAAATGGGTGATTTTACATTAAAAAAGAATGAAATAATGTCATTTGCAGCAGCAGAGATGAAACTGGAGATTGTCATACTAAGTGCAGTTAAGTCAGAAAAAGACAGATACCATATGATATATGTGGAATCTAAAATATGACACAAATGAACTTATTTACAAAACAGTCACAGACACAGAAAATAGACTTGTGGTTGCCAAGGGGAAGCGGGATGGGAAGGAATGGCTTGGGAGTTTGGGATTAACAGATGCAAACTATTATATATATTAATAGAACGGATAAACATCAAGGTCCTACTGTACAGCACAGGGAATTATATTCAATATCTTGTAAAAAGCCATATGGAAAATAAAAAAGTAAAAAACAACAAAGATAAACAAAAAGAGAAATGGCTGATTTTAGAAGCGCAGTAGAGAATATACAAGATGATCCTGGCCCAGAAAGTAGGAAAGTGCTCAAAACACAAACTGCTAGGGCTATGTCAAAGCGATTCAGAAGCCAACTAAAACAGCTCACAATGGCAAATGCTGGAACAATCTGAACAACAAAATAAATAATGCAATTTTTAGTTATAACTGTATGACGATGGAAAACTTTGACACCCTCAATTATAATAAAATTAGATCTTTGATTTTTTCCAAATTTTAATCATATAAAATTGTGTCTTTGTGCAAATATATATATTTTTCAAAGTATGAAGACAGAGTATACAGGAACATACTGAAAAGAGACATATAAACTAGTATATATTAAGGGGGGAAGAAGCAAGGACAGTTAGGGACTCAGGAGTCAATATAATAAATACCTGAGTTGCTACTAGGTGCCAAGAACTATGAGAGGCATGAGGAATACAAGGATAAATAATTCCTGACCTTTAAAAACATCATTGTCTGGGAGAAATAATAAAAGCATATACCCAGGGAGTATTTTTATTCAGTTATCTCTTCTTTCCCTATAAGTCTGAGAAAGAATTCCAGCATATGATTTTGTTTTCCTGTATTACTCCAAATCCTCCCAACTCCACTCATGATGTCTCCAGCAAATAAAATAAAATATAAAAATTCTGAAGGATTTACTGAAAAGACTGGAAAAGAAGAGAACTTAAGTGTTAACAATGTATAACTGACTAGATAAAACTTCCTTCAGAGACTTCCCCAACAGAACCCTCCTGGGGGTGGGGAAATGGGCAGTGGGGAGTAAGAGGTACAGAATTGAGGTCAAAAAGGAGCAGAGAAGTAATTCTGTTCCTGGGTTGGTAGACTGGGTTTCTGTAGACTAATTTAATAAATAGATTCTTGTGGCCTCTATTTTAGCAACAAAACATCTGCTCACAAAGAACTGAAATTATGCACGTAAAAAGCATATTTATTTGTCATTTGCTACTCGATTAAAAAATATAAGGTATAAAATAGAATGTAGAGTATGATCTCATTTTTATTAAGAAATACATAAATAGAACAGGTACATAAACAAAGACCAGAAGAACATATGCCAAAATATTAACAGAGTGTATTTTATTTTCTGATTATCAGTACAAGTTTGATATTGACTATATATTTACCTACCTTTATTTATTTCCAGAAAACATTTTTAAAAGTCAATACATATTATATGCAAACTTCCTGGGAAACAGTATTGTGTCTATAATAAAATAAAAACATAGAAACAACACTAATTAAACTACTGGGCAATTTAAACCCTAAATCAGAAGATTTTTTTAAATGCAGAAAATATAAATCCTCTAGAACATTTTTCACCTAGAGCTAAATTAAATTAGTCTTTATAAAGCTATAAAAGTAACATATTAGGATTGACTTTGAAAACAGTGTCATTTTAAATGAGAAAATGTTTCCATGAGTAGCTAAGATCATATGGCCCTTCTTAAACATATAGGAATCTAAGAATCTATAATAATTGATCCATTTAAACTATTATAATGTCTAGCACAAGTATTCAAACATTTTTGATGAAATAAAGTCCTGAGATCATTTATAGGGACAGACAACCTTCCTTTTGAAGGGAAGAGTGCCACAAATTATTAGATCAAGTGTACAGAAGAAATGGTGCTGCTTGAACTGTAGTGAATAAAAACAACTCCAAGATCAAAAAAGACATGCCTTTGTTTCCCTCAAGTACTATTTGTAGGCCTTCTCTAAACCATTCTCCACCTGAAATGGCCAACTCCTCACACTATGAACACAGCAGCATCCAGACAGGAAAGTATGAGCCAAAGACTAATACCTATTCACATCCAAGAGAAAGAACAAAGAAAGGAAGTATTCTTTCATAGCAGCTAGAATAGGCTAGTTAATGGTTTTGCAGTAGAATCTGCCACTCAAAAAGTTATGGATTAAAATCATAAAGGTTTACTACCCAAGAGAACAAATGTTAGGTTTTAAACAAGACAAAAAAAAAAAAAAGAAAGCAAACATGATCATTAACAAACTGAGAAAATGTTAAAGCAGGATCCCTATTAATAAAGTTATTTTTTTCATGCAAGTGTAAGTAGGTAGAGAGTTTCAATTTTTCATCACTGTAACTAGTTACAATGCAAAATTCACAGCTTCTTTAAAAATCCAATTTGCTCAATTTACTGTGATCAGATTGATCACTGTTTGAAAGTGCTGGAATTGGGGTTGGAGCACCAGGTCCTCCTTAAACCAAAACTCACTTTATTTCCTCTATCCCATATTGCCTCCATAAGAACTAGAAAAATAAAACCTTTTTAGCAGCAAAGTGCATTAAATGACAGTTAATAATTGCAAAGAAATGCTTTGATTATTCAACTTACATTTTTTAGAACATGAAATATATAAGCAAATTAAGTAATAATAATTAAATATATCTTTTGGTGAGAATGAAGTGATATGGGAAAGAACAGATAAAGTCACTGGAAAGGAAACATTTCAGTGTATACATATTCATACCAACAATACCATTTATTTTTAGAACTAAAGAAAAATCTTCAGATTTTGAGGCATTTGGAAGGAGAATGAGATATGCTCTTAAGAGAACTGTGATTTAAGGTTTATCTTCAGCATAATTTTATGATTTCCAATTGGAATTGTGAGGTTCAAGTTCATCTCCTAGAAGAATTTTCTAAATTGTGTGAACTTGAACAATCTATATGATTAACAAGAGGGAGATTTTTAATTAATAGCAGAACAATACAACAGAACATGCAAACTTACAGACTGGAAGCATTATGAATGAATTGTGGTTTTTAAACTTTTTTTATGGTGTTTTAAATTTTAATATGGACTTTAAAATAAATGCCTTGAGCCATTTTCTTAGGAGTATCAGAGTAGCAACAAAGGAAGGTGTACAAAAAGAGGGGAGAGAAAGGGGGGAGGAGAAAGGAAGGAAGGAAGAGGGAGGGAGGAAGAAAGAAAACCAAAATTGCCAGCACTTTCTCAAACTGAGAGCTGTGCAAGGTGCTAGCTCATAAACCTTGGCTTCTTCCAAAGCTTGGTTGGCCACCTCTTTGGAAGAGAAGATGTAATCTCTGCTCTTTGAATCGCTAGGGTACACCCCAAGAGGACGTGGGGGCTGGGTGGGAAATTTATAGAGTAGTTGTTCTCCAAATGGTCCCTGGATCACCAAAATGGAATCACCTAGTAACAGTTAAAATGCAGATTACCAGGCTAGGTCCCAGATACTGAGTTGACGTTTCTTGGGTGTGGTGGGCTGGGAATATTCATATTTTAAGTCACAAAGTAGAATTCTTGGTTGGGACATAACTGGAACAGAGGCTGAGAGGCAACATGATGAATGGGTTTGGAGCCACAGAGGCTTGGGTTTAAATTCCAGTTCTTCATTAAATAGCTCTGACTGTAGCATGTCACCCAAACCCTTGGATCCTCAATTTTCTCATTATAGAAGGTGGAATGACAGTCTGTTTTGGAGACCAAGTAAAATTATGTGTATGTACGTGTGAGGCGTCACAAAACTTTTCTAATAGACGACCTTTCAAGTTCTTCCAACTCGTTTGCTTTAATCCTCTATTGCATATAACCATCACAAGAACGTCTCTTTATCTCTTCCCTTAAAGCAGGATTTCTCACCTTTTTCTCATCTACCCCCTCTCCTCCCAGGAGCCTTTCTAAGCATTTTCTCTTCTAACTCCCCAGTCCGAGACAGACAGTACTGAAGTTTTGTGGCCCTTTGGAAAGCCACAAGCCATTGTATTGTCTGAGATCTTTTTCCCCTCAAAACTACGAGCACTATCATCCACGCTGAGAATGTCCATCCTCGAGAGAGGTGACTTGGTCAAGGTCACACCATAAATTAGGAGCAGGATCTAGTCTACATTGGCCACAAACCGATGGGTCTGGAACCGGCCCATCCGCCCTCCCCCTCAGTTTACTCATTTACTTTTAATTAGTTACTGATATTTAAAAATCCAGAGCTCCTACAGAAGGATGTCGGGTCCTGGGCGGGGCTGAGAGAGGCCCTTCGCAACCGGGCCCTGCAGCCCCGAAACCCAGGCCAGTCCCCCTCACTGAGGTGCCCGCCAGCACTCACCACGTGAGGATTCAGACGTTTAACACGCAACTGGAATCGCCGGCGCAGCTAAGTTAACAGCATATCGCGCGCCTCTCCCGCGGCTTCTCATCCGTAGTCCTCGTAGCGGCGGGCGGGTCGGCTTTATTGCCTTCCCCGCCCCACTTGCCCCCCATCCGCCGGCTGACCTCCGCCCCAGCCCTAACTGAACCCCACAGGCCGTGCTTCGCCGAGGTGTCCCAGAGGCCCCGCTGCTGCCCAGCAGGGCAAGCAACACTACCGCCCCTCACAGCGCTGCCTGACTGACCAGGCCGCCCGCCTAGCGGTCCATTCACCGCCGCTGGGCACTAGGGGCTGAGGCAAAGCTCCCTCCGCGATCCCCGGCGCGTCCCCGCTGCCTCGCACTGCACCAATCGCCGCCGCGCGCTGCTGCACGTGACGCGCGCGGGCCAATGGCAGCTTGAGATGGGCCGTGACGCGGATGGTGGCTCTGGGAGCTTTCAAAGTGGGCTGAGGGGGCTGTGGGGTGCTAACTGCCTGACCAGCTGACGCTGTTGAGTGGATTCGGGGTCAGTTCTGAGGGACTGAGGGTAGCCGAAGTCCAGTTTTGACTCCCCCTGCTCTCCCCGGACTACACCAGTAGGAGGAAAAAAGGGAAAGGAGTACTTGGGACGAGGGCTGACGCAGTATGGGGTTTGGCCAGCCTCTCAGCCCTGGACCCAGAGCCTGTTTTCCACCTTTTTTTTCCTCCGTTGTCATCCTAGTCCAGCCCCAGTCTTACTGGCTACCTCAGTTCAGTTCAGTTCAGTTCAGTCGCTCAGTCGTGTCCGACTCTTTGAGACCCCATGAATCGCAGCACACCAGGCCTCCCTGTCCATCACCAACTCCCGGAGGTCACTCAGACTCATGTCCATCGAGTCCGTGATGCCATCCAGCCATCTCATCCTCTGTCGTCCCCTTCTCCTCCTGTCCCCAATCCCTCTCAGCATCAGAGTCTTTTCCAATGAGTCAACTCTTCGCATGAGGTGGCCAAAGTACTGGAGTTTCAGCTTTAGCATCATTCCCTCCAAAGAAATCCCAGCGTTGATCTCCTTCAGAATGGACTGGTTGGATCTCCTTGCGGTCCAAGGGACTCTCAAGAGTCTTCTCCAACACCACAGTTCAAAAGCATCAATTCTTCGGTGCTCAGCTTTCTTCACAGTCCAACTCTCACATCCATGCATGACTATTGAAAAAACCATAGCCTTGACTAGACGGATCTTTGTTGGCAAAGTAATGTCTCTGTTTTTCAATATGCTATTTAGGTTGGTCATAACTTTTCTTCCAAGGAGTAAGCATCTTTTAATTTCATGGCTGCAGTCTGGCTACCTAGCCTCCAGCTAGTCCCAGATGTTCCCAAGGGCGGGAATACTGGGATTAGATCAAGGCCCAGCAGTCAGCCTCACACTAGTTCCGTTAACAGATGGAAGGATGGGTTTGCCTGCATGCCTAACTTTCAACATCCTAAACCCTTAGGCTTTTTTCCCCTCTCTCAGAAGGTGTTAGGTTGGTACCCCAGGAATGCAAACTCCACTCTATCCTTACTGTTGGCTTCTATCCCCAAGTTTGGGCCAAAATGGTTGTAGCTTCAGACATCACCTTAGTTTATTTTAGTTTGAACTAGTAGTCATTGTATTCTTCACCACTACTCTTTGCAGAAAAAGAAAAAGAAAAAAAAAGTTTCACAGTAACAATTATTAACTCTATCAAAAGTTGACCCTTGAGATATAAGTATCTTTAAAATTCTATGATGATTGTCTGAAAAGGCATTTGGACTATTAGGTTGAATGATATGATACGGCATTGCCATTTGTTCTAAACAAATACAGTTTGAGTTGTGAGCTTAACTAGTCACTGTTTTGCAAAATGAAACACCAATTTTACTTGACTAAGAAACTAGCATTCAGACTTGAGTATTTGTTAGATTTTTAAAAAATCTCTTTTAGAAAGGATCCTTCCAGAAGCTCCACCCAAGAACTTCTATCTACATCTTACAGATTTGAACTTAGGAACATGGCCTTGCCTGGTACTCTAAGCATATTTCTGTCCTCAATAAAATTCCCTTCCAAAAAAGGAAGGAAGAATGCCTTTGGATGAACAACTACAACCTCTTTTTATAAACACTTGCAAGTGGTCCTGTACCACACAACTCAGTAGAAATAATTCCTTCCCCTGGGTGTGCTGAACAACTTACTAGGCAAATATAAACTCTGTGGCTGACTCTGTGCTAAGTGCTTTACATATATTTTCCTCTTAAATGCGTAACAGTCCTGCAAGGTGGGCAGGCATTACTAGCCCTCTCATGCACATGAACACTGAAGGATAGTAGTGACAAACTATAGATATACCAAATGATATAGATATACTACTGAGCTGCTACACAGTATTTTACAAGCACATGGGCCTAAAGAATATAATTTCACGTACTAAGTCAAGAAGGACCACTCTAGTCTGTCTAAAGCTGACTAGAATCAAACAAAATGAGAATAAGTCCACTCCCCTATAAGCGCAGGAAGCAGGCATCAGGTAATATTCCAGTGTAAAACTATAGCTATGTCAAAACACCAATATAGTAATGTTGTACAAACAAATGCTTTTGATAAACAGTTGAAGCTAAAAGAGAACTGAAAAAGTTGAACTTGGTACTTCTCAACACTGTCCAGGGGAGAAGAGTGCCCATATTAGAGTTTATTAGCAACCCACTCCAGTACTCTTGCCTGGAAAATCCCATGGACGGAGGAGCCTGGTAGGCTGCAGTCCATGGGGTCGCTAAGAGTCGGACACGACTGAGCGACTTCACTTTCACTTTTCACTTTCATGCCTTGGAGAAGGAAATGGCAACCCACTCCAGTGTTCTTGCCTGGAGAATCCCAGGGACAGGGGAGCCTGGTGGGCTCCCATTTATGGGGTCGCACAGAGTCGGACACGACTGAAGCAACTTGGCAGCAGCAGCAGCAGTAAGTAATGAGACTGATTTTTTGCATTCAATAAACTTTAATGCTTATTGAATATGTGCTGCTCCATTAAGCGTAAGTATTAGTCAGATAATCCCTGCCTTTAGGGATTCCACAGTCTAGGGGGAGAAAGACAAGAGTACAGACAATTTGAACACATCATGATACTATGGATGATATGGAACAGGTGAGAAGGCATCCAACCTGGAAGGGAGGGAAGGGAGTTGTCACAGAAGAATTTCTAAAGAACTGATGGCTCTAAATAATATATTTTTTAAAAGAGCTGATGACTAATGGGGTCTTGAAAATAGAACTGGAGACCACCAGCTAAGTGTAAGGAATGGTAGTACAAAAGTATATAGATGGCAAAGAGGGTGAGGCATATTGACTACTGGGAATGAAGAGATAGGGGATAGGAGAGTACATGGAACAGTTAGGCAGTGCCTTATCATGATGGGTCACATATTCATGCTAAGAAGTTTGATTGCTATGGCCGGTAGCATCCATTGTCTCCTTGCTTTGGAAGGTGGGTAGGGGTGGGTGGAATTACTTTACCTTGTGTGCAGTTTTCCTGGTGGCATTCTTAATTTAGACATCTTCTGCTTCCCCAGCCAATGGATGGGCACTTGACATAAGCAAAGCCAAGCAGATGAGAGGAAAAGATGAGGGATAGGGAGTTGAGTGTTTAAACATCTGCACTATAGAGCTGGCGAGGCTCTTGGATCCATGAAAAGATTCCAAGATTGGATGGTACTCACAACTGACAATATTTTCCTTAGAAAACCCAATAACCTAGAGATTAGTTACTTCATTTTCACATCTCACGACTAGGTATAAATACTGTATTTTAGTTGCTGAAAAGATATACTCTATAGTTATTGTGATTGTACTTTCTAGCCAAAAATTAAATTGTATTTAATCATCCCTGTTACAGAAAATCTGTACTATATAGAAATCATTTTTTAGTTAATATTAAAACAGTTTATTCCAGGCACCATCTCCAATTATGATTTCCTCAGTAATACACCGTAGCCACTGCTCTGAATCTATCTACTCTTAAGGGAGATAAGTGGACAGTCATTCTTGAATGGTAAGTTGTTGCACCTATTGAAGACTTGCCCTGTTAATTTATCTCAAATATTTCATTATTGAGTTGAATGAATGTTCTGGCTTGGCAATTTTTAAAGTTGTAATTTTGTTTCCTTATGAAGCACAAGCCGGAATCATATTGCAGGGAGAAATATCAATAACCTCAGGTATGCAGATGACACCACCTTATGGAAGAAAGTGAAGAAGAGCTAAAGAGCTTCTTGATGAAAGTGAAAGAGGAGAGTGAAAAAGTTGGCTTAAAGCTCAACATTAGAAAACGAAGATCATGGCATCTGGTCCCATCCCTGCATGGCAAATAGATGGGGAAAGAGTGGCACTTTATTTTTTGGGGCCCCAAGAAAAAGAAATGCAAAAAAAGCAAAATGGCTGTCTGAGGAGGCCTTATGATAGCTATGAAAAGAAGGGAAGTGAAAAGTAAAGAAGAAAAGGAAAGATATACCCATCTGAATGCAGAGTTCCAAAGAATAGCAAGGAAAGATAAGAAAGCCTTCCTCGGCGATCAATACAAAGAAATAGAGGAAAACAGTAGAATGGGAAAGACTAGAGATCTCTTCAAGAAAATAAGAGATACCAAGGGAACATTTCATGCAAAAATGGGCTCGATAAAGGACAGAAATGGTAGGGACTTAATAGAAGCAGAAGATATTAAGAAGAGGTGGCAAGAATACACAGAAGAATTGTACAAAAAAGATCTCTGTGACCCAGAGAATCACGATGGTGTGATCACTCACCTAGAGCCAAACATCCTGGAATGTGAAGTCAACTGGGCCTTAGGAAGCATCACTATGAAGAAAGCTAGTGGAGGTGAAGGAATTCCAGTTGAGCTATTTCAAATCCTGAAAGATGATGCTGTGAAAGTGCTACACTCAATATGCCAGCAAATTTAGAAAACTCAGCAGTGGCGCAGGATTGGAAAAGGTCAGTTTTCATTCCAACCCTAAAGAAAGGCAACGCCAAAGAATGCTCAAACTATCACACAATTGTACTCATCTCACATGCTAGTAAAGTAATGCCTAAAATTCTGCAAGCCAGGCTTCAGCAATACGTGAACCATGAACTTCCAGATGTTCCAGCTGGTTTTAGAAAAAGCAAGAGAACCAGAGATCAAATTGCCAACATCTGCTGGATCGTGGAAAAAGCAAGAGAGTTCCAGAAAAACATCTATTTCTGCTTTATTGACTATACCAAAGCCTTTGACTGTGTGGATCACAATAAACTGTGGAAAATTCTGAAAGAGATGGGAATACCAAACCATCTGACCTGCCTCTTGAGAAACCTATATGCAGGTCAGGAAGCAACAGTTACAACTGGACATGGAACAACAGACTGGTTCCAAATAGGAAAAGGAGTACGTCAAGGCTGTATATTGTCACCCTGCTTAGTTAACTTCTATGCAGAGTACATCATGAGAAACGCTGGGCTGGAAGAAGCACAAGCTAGAATCAAGATGGCTGGGAAAAATATCAATAACCTCAGATATGCAGATGACATCACCCTTATGGCAGAAAGTGAAGAGCTAAAGAGCCTCTTGTTGAAAGTGAAAGAGGAGAGTGAAAAAGTTGGCTTAAAGCTCAACATTCAGAAAACTAAGATCATGGCATCCGGTCCCATCACTTTATAGCAAACAGATGGGGAAACAATGGAAACAGTGTCAGACTTTATTTTTCTGGGCTCCAAAATCACTGCAGATGGTGACTGCAGCCATGAAATTAAAAGACGCTTACTCCTTGGAAGGAAAGTTATGACCAACCTAGACCAACCTAGACCAACCTAGCATATTGAAAATCAGAGACATTACTTTCCCAACAAAGGTCCATCTAGTCAAGGCTATGGTTTTTCCAGTAGTCATGTATGGATATGAGAGTTGAACTATAAAGAAAGCTGAGCACCGAAGAATTGATGGTTTGAACTGTGGTGCTGGAGAAGATTCTTGAGAGTCCCTTGGACTGCAAGGAGATCCAGCTAGTCCATCCTAAAGGAGATCAGCCCTGAGTGTTCATTGGAAGGACTAATGTTGAAGGTGAAACTCCAGTACTTTGGCCACCTGACGCAAAGAGTTGACTCATTTGGAAAGACCCTGATGCTGGGAAAAATTGAAGGCAGAAGGAGAAGGGGACGACAGAGGATGAGAAGGATGGCATCATCGACTCAAAGGACGTGAGTTTGGGTAAACTCCAGGAGTTAGTGATGGACAGGGAGGCCTGGCGTGCTGCAGTCCATGGGATCACAAAGAGTTGGACATGACTGAGTGACTGAACTGAACTGATAATTATTTGCAATTGTGTTTGAAATAAGCCATAATGTAATTGTCTCAAATTAATGTGAGCTGTTTTTAGCAGTGCAAAAGCTCTGATTGCATATTTTCATTTTATCCCTAGTATTAATAAAAGATGGGCATTCATGTTTAATCATATTCACAGATTACCTTAATGAACAGAAATATGTTACATTATCTTTAAATCAATGAATTTCAATATGTTCCAAGGCCCCCCCCCAAATATTGCATCATTATGACAAAAAGATGATAAACTCTCCTCCCAAGGTTTTGAATATATTATTTTTGAAAATGAGAATATACCTATCTTTAATTATAAAAAGAAATTCATTGAAAAAATAAATTGCAAGAAAGTAGAAAAGTATGAGGACTACCTTTAAAATATATAAATTTTATATGTAAAAATACATAAATTTAAAATATATAAAAGTGGCTTATACTGTCCAAGACATTTTTTCTACAAATTTATTCAAACATAAGCTTAATTTAAATAAGATCATACCACATACTGTTTCATAATTTATTTTTTACCTAACATAACATAGACAGCTTTGAATAACAAATTACCACACACTTAGTGACTTAAAACAATATTTATTTATTATCTCACAGTTTTTGTTGCCAGGCTGCAATCAGCTGTTGGCCAGGACAGCAGTCCCATCCGAGGTTTGACCATGGAAATATCTGTTTCCAAGCTGTTATTGGCAAGATTTATCTCCCTACAGCTCTAGACTGTGGTTCCATTTTTTTTGCTGACTGTCAGCAGTGGACTGCTCTCACCTTCTAGAAGCTGTCCTCAATTCCTTGCCACGTGGTTCTCTCCATTGACCCTATTACAACCTGGCAGCTTCTTTGAAGCCAGTAAAGGAGTGAGAATTGCGACCCCATGGACTGTAGCCCACCGGGCTTCTCTGTTCATGAAATTCGTGGAACTGGAATAGGTTGCCATGCCCTTCTCCAGGGGATCTTCCCAACCCAGGGATCAAACCCAGGTCTCCTGCATGGCAGGCAGAGTCTTTGCCACTGAGCCACCTGGGAAGCCCATAACAGTAGCCTAATAGTCCACTGTACAAATGTCCTATAATTTAACTACCCTCTGTAGATAGAAGGTTGTTTCAAATTCTTCTTTATTATAAACAGTGCTACAATACATTTTTGTGACTTCTCCAGTTATTTCCTTAAGATAATGCCTAAAAGTAAAATTGCTGAGTCGAATGGTATATGCTTTTTAAAACAATTTGCATATTACAAAATAGACATCCAAAAAATTAATCCCATCCAGTAAGAATGTATGAGAGTGCTGGTTCTTGCACATACTTGGTTTATCCATAAATTTAAGCTTTACTGTTCTAATGGTTAAAAACTATGTTTCATAGTGTTAATCTGTATTGCTTTATTGGTAAAGTCAAACATATTTATATGTTTACTGGACATTTGTTTTGTGAATTGTCTTCTCATGACTTTTGCCTAGCATGCAACTGTGAAAAACTATATGTTAACTGCTCTTTATGGATTGCAAATATTTTCCCTAATTTATGTTTTTCAATATTTGACAGAATTCTTGGCCTTGTAAAAGTTTTAAATTTTTTTCAGAAATCAGTTCTATTGGTCATTTTCTTAATGCTTTCTGCCTTTGCTACAATGCTTAGTAATACCTTTCCCACTTGAGAAGTATAAACATTTCCACATATTTATTGTTCTAAAATTCTTATAGTTTTATATCTTATTTAACTTTTAATTGCTCTGGAATTGTGTTGTAAGATTGATTAATTGTGGCAGACATGACAAGTGTGTGCGTGTGTTTTACTTGAGTTATTTTAGATGGGCAACTCTAGAGCTAGTTTTAAAATGAGTCACTTGTTGCTGTAGATTTGTGGGAAATAGAGAACAAATCAGCACTGTGGAATGTTTCTTCATAATGCGGTTCTCTGAGTACTTTTGTTTCCAGTAAAATCCACTTTTTCCTGAAATGTTATGGAACTATGTCACTTGTGCTATAATAACATTATATAAGAGGACATACTTAGTGATGAAATTGACAACAGGGAATAAATTAAAAGGATCTAGGACAAGGACCAAACCACAGAAGCCCTTAATTAAGAGAGCAGGATGTTCTTGCCAAAACACAATTACTTTCAAAAGCAATCACATTGAGGCCCAGGGCACTGAAGCCTCTGTTGAGAAAGTGGAGTTATTCTTCACTACAAGTGGGAAATCAAAGATAGTTGGGGAGCAGTGGGAGGCCAAGACTCACCTCAGGCTTGGCTGGAGTGTAAAGCAAGTCTCTTAGGTATGCTCTCCTGCCCCAGTGGAATTCAAGAAGACTGAGTCAAAAAGAAATTTTGGTGACCAGTACACCAAAGTGGCTTGTTGAGCTTTGATGTCTCTTAAATGAATTAATGTGTGAAATGAAGAAACAAAAGCAGATATGAAATTCAAATTCTGTGACTTGTTCGCCTGCGATTCCTAACACTTAGCACACAGTCTGGCTCAGTGTGGGTTCTCAATGTTAATTTCCTCTCCCTTTCCCCTGAGCCATCCTCTCACTTAACTCACTATCTATCATTTAGCACAGGGACTGGAATATTATTAAGCACTTAGTGAATGTTTATGGAATAAATGTTTGCATGGTTTGAAGAAATAAATGTACAGGTATTCAAGAGGAAATTTAGTTACATACAAACAATCATATAACCAATTTATGAAGAGCCTATTTCTATACTAAGTGCTTTGTGTACTTAGTTCATTTAACCCTCATAATAACCCCATGATATAAATATTATTAATATTATTGTTCTAATTTTGCATGTGAAGAAACAGAAGATCAGAGAGGAACCAAAGTTATCCGACTTAAGTGGAGGAATCGAGGTTTAAAACATTGAGCTGACTACAAAGCCCCAGTAATTTACCAGTATTCCTTTAGAGCCTCTAAAAATGTCACAGATCACTACAGAGAGACACCTCTAATCATTGCATAAGCATGTACACTCCCAAGGTATTTCATGGGTGTTTATCTTCCAAAATGGACAAGACCCACATCCAAAGATTATGCAAGATCACAGGAGCCAGAGAGAGCTCATTAACCTTTCAAATTCCTTCAACTCAGCTCCCCAGGGAAGAAAGACAACAGATGGTCAAAGTGCTGTTCACTTCCTCAGCTGCATGACTATTTATAGAGACATTTAACTTGACAGACTGGTTGGAATTTCTAGTGGCTATAGGAGCTGACACATTCAAGTTTAGCCTGAGCTTTAACACCTGCTTATTAAATCTGTTCAAAAGGCAGCCACTAGCCCAATACACAGAGAAGGCAATGGCACCCCACTTCAGTACTCTTGCCTGGAAAATCCCATGGATGGAGGAGCCTGGTAGGCTGCAGTCCATGGCATCGCTAAGAGTCGGACATGACTGAGCAACTTCACTTTCACTTTCATGCATTGGAGAAGGAAATGGCAACCCACTCCAGTTTTCTTGCCTGGAGAATCCCAGGAACGGTGGAGCCTGATGGGCTGCCATCTATGGGGTCGAACAGAGTCAGACACGACTGAAGTGACGTAGCAGCAGCAGCAGCAGCCCAATACAGTGGGAAATGGTTTACTAGAAAGAGTGGTGGGTGGGAAATAGGAAATATGGGTCCAGCTCACTGTTTTATTATCATTACTTTTATTATAAATTTGTTCATTTGGCAAATGCTTTTTGAAGTATCTGTTTTATGCCAGACTCTGCTCTATTCTATGTATTTCGCAAAAAAGTGTTGAGGGAGACCATCACATAATGGTTTCTTCTGCTGAAGGGGCAAACACGGTTAGTATATGTAAGCCATCATTCTTAAGCAATTTACATCCAGGTTCATATGCTCCTTTCTCAGAAAGTAAGCTACACTGAAGGAAGAGAAAATGAGGCTCCTACAGATGCATGTGCTGGCTTACTTGTACCTTTAGAACCTTACCCCTTTGGTGGTGTTCTAAATGAAGAGAGCTATGATTAAATGTTAACGTAACTCACAATTTTTGCCCTAAGGAACATTGGAGAGTGGGGAGGGATAGAGAGCTGTCTTCCTTGCTGAAACATGTGCCCAGTCATCTCTGCTGTGCCTTCCCTTTCTGAGTTAGGCCCCAACTTTATCAGATGAACATGTCAGCTCGGGGATCCAGGACTGTTTGGTCACTTGAAGAAATCCCAGCTTTAGCCAAGGGCTAGAGCAGTCCAGACACATCCAAATACAGTTTAGTCCTGGGTAGGAAGAAACTGCCTTTTGAAATCCTATAGTTCCTCTCCTTTTCTTGGTGCCCTCAACTTCCACGTCATTATGACTGCAAGGCTGACACTGCAGAGGAGGAAGCCCCTGTTTTTGGCAGGTCTGAAGAGACAAACTTTCCTCTAACTTTTAGCAATTTTGAGTCTAGTGATGCCACATACTTGTACATATTAACCTGAGCTAGACCTTGCCAGGTTATGCCTTATAGCTTAAAGCCATTCTCATATCCATCTTCTCATTAACACTTAAAAAAACTTTGTGGGGTATTTATTAATTTCAGTCTACCAATGAAGAAAATGAGCTCAATCAAATGTAATGATATGTCCAACCACAGAGATGGTGAGTAGTGAAGCTGATATCAAAACCATGTCTCTGGTTTCCATTCCCTGTGTGTAGGCAGGATTCTAACTTGTTTTCCAAGAGTTCCTCCCTACTTTCCACATATACATCCTGAATCATCCTTGGGATTGAATCTGATGGGTTTTCCCACTGTGATTAGGTTATGTTATCTGGCACAGTTGATGATAAGAAAAAGAGAGAGGATCCTGGTGGGCCTAACCTAATCACACGGAGCCTTTGAAAACAGAGGATCTTCTGTAGCTAGTAGCCATGGCACAAATCAGAGATTGGAAGTATTAGAAGGAGTTGATGTCCTGTTGTTGGCTTGATGATGGAGGGGCCAGGTAGAAAGGATTTGAGAGCCAATGGCCAACAAGGAAACTGGACGTTCAATCCTGCAACTGAGTCCTGCCAGTAAGGATGAACTTGGGAGTAGGTTCTTCCCCAGAGGCTTCAGATGGGAACTCAGCCCACCAAGATGCCTTAATTACAGCTTCATGAGACCCTGAGCAAGGAGCCAGTCATGCTGAGCCAGGCAGGGCCTCTGACCCATAGAACTGTGAGTTAATAAATGGGTGTTGTCTTAAGCCATTAAATTTGTGGTAATTTGTTTTGCAGCTTGCTTTTCTTGCTAAGTCTTAGGACTCAGAGCAAGCTTTTTAAATTTTCTGGCCTTCATTTTCATTTGAAGGAGAATTGGTATGTTCTTTAAGGTACTTCCAGCTCAGATGATTCTAAGGTTCTTAAAACTGTGTTTTTATATAGACGGAAAGAAAATAGTACATATGAAAGCACTTTAATCTTGAGAAAACATGTGAATTGAGAACAGTAATCAATCTAATGATGTGTCTAGTCATCTGATGCCCTCTTGGGATTTTCTAGGACAGTTTCCCATGAAAAGTAATCCCATGAAAAGCCCTAAAAGTAATTTTAGGGCTACAGCTGTGGTCATATAGGGAAGAGACTTTCTGACTCCCCAGGGACTCCTCTCCACTGTGGCAGACTTCAGGGAGCACACAGAGGGAAGGACACCCTCTAGCATCTTGAAAAACCCAAGCTACACGGTTGGAGGTGCGGTAGGAATGAGGCGCAGCTCCAGCCTTGCACTGTGAGAGGATGGTGTCCATATGAATAAGCCGAGACAACAAAGTGATCAGAAGCTCCAGAGGAGGAAGAGAGGCTTTGTCAGAGGCATCTGTGAGCTCAGATTGGGTTTTGAAAGGAAGGGGATTCCCAGCCACACTAGGTTGGAGCAGCACAAACAGAGGCAACAGCACATGTGAAGATGTGGATAATAGCGGCTGATCCTAAAGCCCAGGTGGGTATTCAGTCAGTGGGAACTGTTAGTTGATTATTGCTGGAGCCTTGGACTGGACATGCTGGAGGGAGATTAGGGTACCTCTGTGCTAATATTTGAGTCTGTTATCACCTCTCTAATATTAACTCCACATAATTGATACTTATTGATCCTTCAATCTCATGCATATACTCTCAGAAGGATAGTTTTGTTGTGCTTTACTTTCTGTAGTTGGGCTTTCCAGGTGGTGCTAGTGGTAAAAAAAAAAAAAAACCCACTTAATGCAGGTAGATGTAAAAGACGTGGGTTTGATCCTTGGGTTGGGAAGGTCCCGTGGAAGAGGGCACGGCAACCCACTTCAGTATTCTTGCCTAGAAAATGCCGTGGACAGAGGAGTCTGGTGGGCTGCAGTTCACAGGGTTGCACAGAATCAGACATGACTGAAGCAACTTAGCACACACACACTTTCTGTAGTTGGAATAATCAAATTAATATGCACATATTGAATCTATCCTTTCCAATGACCTCACTATCACCCCTTTCTGTTACCCAATTCAAGATTCCATTAGGCCCTCCTAAAGAGTAGGAATCATTTGTCCAAAATATGAACTTAAGGTAAACTATGACTAATGAGTGCTGAAATAAGAAATGCTGGAAATCTAACACTTTGGCCACTTGATGCAAAGAACTGACTCATTGGAAAAGACCCTGATGCTAGGTAAGATTGAAGGCAAAAGAAGAAGGGAGCAGCAAAGGGTGAGATCATTAGATAGCATCACCAACTCAATGGACGTGAATTTGAGCAAATCCTGGGAGACAGTGAAGGCCAGGGAAGCCTGAAGTGATGCAGTTCGTGTGGTCACAAACAGTCAGGCATGACTTAGCAAATGAACAACAACAGCAGCAAGAAATAGTGGACTGTAAACTTCTGGAGGACAGGAGTCTTGCTTTTCACATCTCTACAGGACTCAGCACAGTTTCTTGCACACAGCAAATGTTCACTGTTGAATTAAATTTAATTTGAGTTAAGTTTTATTAGCATGCAAAGGCAAAAGGAGCAAAGATCATATAAAAATCTCCCCAATAGATAGTGCTCAGGCTTTTTTGCACACACCAACCAAAGCAGCCTCAAAGCACAGAGCCAGTTGGTTAGAGCACATTTCTCTTGGAAAATATCATATTTCAGACCCTGTTCCTGGGAGAAAGTTGTTCAGCTGCCAGAGGCAAGCTTGGAAGAAATCCCCTTTCCACACTAGATCCAAGTTGTTCTCAGTCACAGGAGACTCATTTATTACTACTCTAGATGACAGCTTCAGAAGTGGATAGTTAAATTACACGATTATGGATAATAGTGTGACATTAACTGAGGAAATATAAAGTAGTTCCTAAGTGTTGCTAATCGTCCCCCACCACTATATGGAGTTAAAGACCAGAAATTATGGAAGCTTGGTCAATCTTTTGTTTCTTTTTGGTGGGAAAAAATGTTTCCCCTGAAATCTGGAGGAAGAAATCTTAGAGGTTATCTATTTCTCTAATGTTTAGTCTTACCACTACTTTATTCATTGAGCAATGCTAATTATTGAATACCTACTATGACTCAGACACTGGGTTGGCCTCCAGATTTGAGCTGCAAATGAGATCAGTGTGGTTGTTTGTCCTTATATGAAGCTTCAAACCTAGAAGTTAGAAATGTCAAGAGTATGAAGTATGACCAAGGGCAAAGATGCTCCAGGAGCATGTTCTCAGGAAACTAACCTTGTTCAAGGAGATGAGAGTCTCTAAGGAAATGATATTTTAGGTGTAAGCTAAAGATGAATGTGAGTTAGTAAGAGGAGGGAGATAAGAGACGGTGGGAGGATTCCAGATTAAAGGAATAACCACATTTATGTAAGCTTGCCCTTATTAAATAGAAAAATCAGACTGAGTTTCTAAAAGAGAAAGGATGCTCTGAGTGGAGAAGGCAAACTTAAGATTTTAGACTTAGACCAACCTCATTGATGGAGTAGGAAAAGGCAACCCACTACACTATTCCTGCCTGGAGAATGCCATGGACAGAGGAGCCTGACGGGCTATACCGTCCACGAGTTCGCAGAGTTGGACACTACTGAAGTGACTTTGTACGCATAGGCGCAACCTCATTGCATTTACTGAGAAATTGTGCCACCTTGTGGCAGCTAGTTATCAATGCACATACTGTGTATCAAAAGGTTTTCTTGGAGTCCTAGGATTTTTTTGAGAGGGTAGGGTCCTTGCTTTAGAAAACAATTATTCCATAGATTTCTAACCTTATTGAGAAAGATACACATAATAGTATGCCTCTCCCTATGAGTCATATTTTGAATGGTATCTATAGAATAAAAGTCCACTTCCTTTTCCTTTTTTCCCTCTGTAACTGGTTGTTGTTTGCTCACTGAGTCGTGTCTGACTCTTTGCCACCCCATGGAATGCCAGGAATCTGCCAGGCTCTTCTGTCCATAAGATTTCCAGCATTGAGAATACTGGAGTGGGTTGCCATTTCCTTCTCCAGTTAACTGGATAATCCTGGCTAAATTATTAAGTTGATATAATTCCATTTAAAAGCAAAGAAACCTGAGTTTTTGTTTTATTTAGTTTTGTAAAATGCCAATTCTGCCTTAGGAAAGTTATCTCCCTCTCTGTGTGCTAGTTCTTCATTTGAAAATGGAAATACCTACTTCATTATGCAACTTCAAGGGAACATAAACCTAAGTACATGTGTACTTAGTAAATGTTTATTCCTTCTGTAGCTTTTTTGTGGGCAAAAGTTCCATTTTATTAGCTTACTTATTCTTGTTTACATCACTGAGAGCCCCCTGGGAATCCAGGGGTTCCATTCTTGTCATCTAATTCCAATCAAATTCAACCTTCTTGTTTTACAGATGAATAAACTATGACACAAGAGAAAGGAAGTGATCTATTTCTGCTCTTGTTGTTAAATTGCATGTCAATTTACTTCCAGTCATTATAAAGAAACACTTAGTAAAAATAAGGCCTTGGGCCTTCCAAAATGCAAACAAGTCCATTATGGCAGGCAAGGAGTGGGCAATGGGAAGGAGGGGCATGAGAAATGAACGTAGAACGTTAATTGTAGTTGAAATTTGGAAACATATTGACAAATGTGTTTAAAAAATTTCATCCATATGTTTGGAAATGTTCAATCACAGGTTTAAAATTATAAACTTTACTGTGTAAGCTGACAGTAAGAAATTATTTGCAGTGAGAATGAGAACCAAAAGCAATGGGCTTAACCAGACAAAAGAGCTGTAGGTTGAATGTGGATGGAAATTCTTGTCTGCAGCACTACACATGCTACAGATCTTCCATCCTGGAAAAGAACCCAGGCAGCAGTATTCTTAGAAAAGACCATTATGAATCTGAGTGTTTCCAAGCTTAACCATGAACGATAAAGGTTTAATCTATGTAAAAAGCCTTTAAGATGTGTGTTTTTAAAGGGTTCCCTGTTTGGTTTCCTTTTAACAAATTCTGAGGAATGAAGGTGGAGAGTTTAAAAGCCTCTGGATATAGCACATCCACATACAAGCTATGAGACTGTGATCTTAATAACACTCTAAGAGTGTCTTCTGTTTACATACATCCCACATCTCCCTCCTATGTTCCAACAGTTTATTAGCCCCTTCTATTTTCTTGTCCCACAGGTACCTCTAACTCAACATTCTAAAACTGGATTCTCTCTTTCCCTCAAATTGCTTTTCCTTCTAACTGAGTTAAGAACCTCTTTTGATCTGTAAGTTCAAATCAGAAACCAGGAGTCATCCTCCATCCTTCCTTTACCTCTCTGCTCACTGGCATTCTGTCCTATGGACTCCACCTCCTTAGAACTACTTGGATTACTACTGAAGGTGATGGAATTCCAGTTGAGCTATTTCAAATCCTAAAAGATGATGCTGTGAAAGTGCTGCAGTCAATATGTCAGCAACTTTGGAAAACTCAGCAGTGGCCACAGGACTGGAAAAGGTCAGTTTTCATTCCAATCCCAAAGAAAGGCAATGCCAAAGAATGCTCAAGCTACCGCACAATTGCACTCATCTCACACACTAGTAAGGTAACGTTCAAAATTCTCCAAGCCAGGCTTCAGTAGTACGTGAACCATGAACTTCCAGATGTTCCAGCTGGTTTTAGAAAAGGCAGAGGAACCAGAGGTCGAATTGCTGACATTCACTGGATCATCTAAAAAAGAGAGTTCCAGAAAAACATCTACTTCTACTTTATTGACTATGCCAAAGCCTTTGACTGTGTGGATCACAATAAACTGTGGAAAATTCTGAAAGAGATGGGAATGCCAGACCACCTGACCTGCCTCTTGAGAAACCTGTATGCAGGTCAGGAAGCAACAGTTAGAATTGGACATGGAACAACAGACTGGTTCCAAATGGGAAAAGAAGTAGGTCAAGGCTGTATATTGTCACCCTACTTATTTAACTTACATGCCGAGTACATCATGAGAAACGCTGGGCTGGAGGAAGCACAAGCTGGAATCAAGATTGCCGGGAGAAATATCAATAACCTCAGATATGCAGATGACACCACGCTTGTGGCAGAAAGTGAAGAAGAACTAAAGAGCCTCTTGTTGAAAGTGAAAGAGGAGAGTAAAAACGTTGGCTTAAAGCTCAACATTCAGAAAACTAAGATCATGGCATCCGGTCCCATTACTTCATGGCAAATAGATAGGGAAACAGTGGAAACAGTGTCAGACTTTATTTTTCTGGGCTCCAAAATCACTGCAGATGGTGATTGCAGCCTTGAAATTAAAAGACACTTATTCCTTGGAAGGAAAGTTATGACCAACCAAGACAGCACATTAAAAAGCAGAGATATTACTTTGTCCACAAAGGTCCATCTAGTCAAGGCTGTGGTTTTTCCAGTGGTCATGTGTGGATGTGAGAGTTGGACTGTGAAGAAAGCTGAGCACCAAAGAATTGATGCTTTTGAACTGTGGTGTTGGGGAAGACTCTTGAGAGTCCCTTGGACTGCAAGGAGATCCAACCGGTCCATCCTAAAGGAGATCAGCCCTGGGTGTTCATTGGTAGGACTGATGTTGAAACTGAAACTCCAATAGTTTGGCCACCTGATGCGAAGAGCTGACTCATTTGAGAAGACCCTGAAGCTAGGAAAGATTGAAGGCAGGAGGAGAAGGGAATGACAGAGGATGAGATGGTTAGATGGTATCACCGACTCAACGGACATGAGTTTGGGTGAGCTCCGGGTGTTGGTGATGGATAGATATGCAGATGACACCACCCTTACGGCAGAAAGTGAAGAGGAACTAAAAAGCCTCTTGATGAAAGTGAAAGTGGAGAGTGAAAAAGTTGGCTTAAATCTCAACATTCAGAAAACAAAGATCATGGCATCCGGTCCCATCACTTCATGGGAAATAGATGGGGAAACAGTGTCAGACTTTATTTTTGGGGACTCCAAAATCACTACAGATGGTGACTGCAGCCATGAAATTAAAAGACGCTTACTCCTTGGAAGCAAAGTTATGACCAACCTAGATAGCATATTCAAAAGCAGAGACATTCCTTTGCCGACTAAGGTCCGTCTAGTCAAGGCTATGGTTTTTCCTGTGGTCATGTATGGATGTGAGAGTTGGACTGTGAAGAAGGCTGAGCACCAAAGAATTGATGCTTTTGAACTGTGGTGTTGGAGAAGACTTTTGAGAGTCCCTTGGACTGCAAGGAGATCCAACCAGTCCATTCTGAAGGAGATCAGCCCTGGGATTTCTTTGGAAGGAATGATCCAGTACTTTGGCCACCTCCTGGGAAGAGTTGACTCATTGGCAAAGACTCTGATGCTGGGAGGGATTGGGGGCAGGAGGAGAAGGGGACGACAGAAGATGAGATGGCTGGATGGCATCACTGACTCGATGGACGTGAGTCTGAGTGAACTCCGAGAGTTGCTGGTGGACAGGGAGGCCTGGCGTGCTGTGATTCATGGGGTCGCAAAGAGTCGGACATGACTGAGCGACTGAACTGAACTGATGCTCTTCTCCACCTGCGGTATGGCTACCCTAACTTGGGTTCTTCACATTCCTGGCTTGGGTTACTGCTCCTGCTTCCTGAGTGATCTCTCAGGCTAGTCTGACTGCTTCTACACCTCCTCTACACTGCCCACCCCCCCCCACCCCCGCAAGGAGATTTCCAAACCACAAATCTGATCATCCCACTCCCTCTTTAAACACCTCATTTACCACATTGTTAAAAAGCCTACCCTCCTTAGGGTGATATGCAAAGCGCTTTACGGCCTTGCCTGCCAGTACTGTTAGCATCGTGTCTTCTCCATCCGTTTCCCTCAATTCTTTAATCTGACTGTGCATACTATGATTGGTTTTTTCCAGATCTGTCTGGCCCTCCTTTTCCTTGTTCATGCTCCTCTCTTGTCCTATCACCCGTCTTCTTTTCTCCTCCTCCATGATTCATCTCAGTTATTATTTCTTCTCTCTACACCCTAGACCAAGTTAGGGACCTATCCTCTGAAAAGGAATGTATTAATGCAGTACATTTCAGTTTATAAAGTATTTTTAAATACAAAATTATTTAATTCTTTTCAAAAACTAGATACAGTAGATTTATACCCATTTTACAGAGAAGCCTCGGGGAATTAGCTTGTTCAAGATCACACAGCTAGTCAGTAACAGAACTGGGACTATAACCAGGTCATATAGTGCAGCACTCTTTCTCCTGTACCCTGTGGAATAAAATCAGAGGAGAAAGCAGAGGGCGTGCCATCCAAACTGTGACAGACTGCCATCAGGAAAGTGAGGGCCGTAAGAGAAATCTTCCTTCTTGCTTGCCACCCACTCCCAACCCTGTCAATGTGATTTAGAGTATTCAAGAAGAGAAGAAAAGTCTATTGGGTCTATTCTTACTTTTACCCCTACTGTTTTTCTATCTTCCTCACTGACATTCCAGAATTCCTTCTTTTATCATTTTGGTCTCAAGAACATCTTTTGAAGTATGTCTGTTGATGACAAATTTTAGTTTTTCTTCCTCTAAGAGTATCTTGATTTCCCCCTTATTCCTGAGGGATATTTTTACTGGATATAGAATTCTGCATTCATAGTTCTTTTCTTTCTGTACTTGAAATATGTTGTGCCACTTATTTCTGGCTGGATGGTTTCTAATGAGAAATATGGGCGTTTGAATGGCTTTCTCCATAGGTAACATGTTATTTCTTGGTCCTTCCTAAATATGAAATCAGATGCTTTAAAACACCTAGAAGAAAACATAGGCAGAACACTCTCTAACATTTCAGTCCATCTCCTAGAATAATGAAAATTAAAAAAAAAAAACACACATGGGACTTACTTAAACTCAAAAACTTGTACAGCAAAGGAAACAATAAACAAAGTGATAAGACAACCCATAAATTGGAAGAAGATATTTGCAAATGATGTGACCAACAAGAGATTAGTCTTCAGAATTTACAAACAGCTCATGTTGCTTAACAGCACCAAAAGAAACAATCCAATCAACAAATGATCAGAAGACCTAAATAGACATTTCTCCTAAGAAAACATACAGTGGCCAAGAGGCACATTAAAATGTGTTTAACATCACTAATTATTAGAGAAATGCAAATCAAAACTACAGCCAGAATGGCTATCATCAAAAAATGCATAAACAATAAGTGCTGGTGGGATTGTGGAGAGAGGGGAACCCTCCTACACTGTTGGTGGGAATGTAAATTGGTACAGCCACTATAGAGAACAGTATGGAAGTTTCTTAAGAAACTAAGAATAGAGCTACCATATGACCTTATAATCCCACTCCTGGGCATATATCCAGAGAAAAACATGATCCAAAAAGATGCATGCACCCCAGTGTTCACTGCAGCACTGTTTACAATAGCAAAGACATGGAAGCAACCTAAACGTCCATCGACAGAGAAATGGATAAAGATGATGTGGTGCACATATACAATGGAATATTACTTAGTCATTTAAAAGAATGAAACAATGCCATTTGCAGCAATAGGGATAAACCTAGAGATTGTCATACTGAGTGAAGTAAGACAAATAGAGAAGGAGAAATATTGTATGACATCCCTTATATGTGGAATCCAAAAAAGAAATGATACAAATGAACTTACTTACAAAATAGAAAGAGACTCACAGATTTTGAGAAAAAACCTCTGGTTGCCGGGGGAAGGATAGGGGGAAGGGATAGTTAGGGAGTTTGGGATGGACTTGCACACACTGCTGTATTTAAAATGGATAGCCAACAAGGACCTACTGTATAGCACATGGAGCTCTACTCAATGTTACGTGGTACCCAGGATGGGAAGGGAGTCTGGGGGAGAAAGTATACATGTATACGTATGGCTGAGTCCCTTTGCTGTTCATCTGACACTATCGCAACATTGTTAATCCGTAATAACTCAATACAAAATAAAAAGCTTAAAATTTTTTCTTGAAAAAATTTCTTGGTATTTCATTTTCAGAACTTTGTGATGTTTTGCTTGGATTTCATTGGGTTTATCCTATTTGGAATTTGTTCAACTTCCAGAATCTGTAGGTTTATGTCATCTGCTAAGTTTGAGAAATGTTCAGCCATTATTTCTTTGAAAACTTTTCAGTCCCACCTTCTTTCTCCTCTCCTTCTGAGGCTCCAATAACACATGTAAGATTTGTATTGCAGGACAATCTTGACACACAGGAACTGGGGGCTCACTTTTAGAAAATCTGTTTTCTTTCTATTGTTCAGTTGGATAATTTCCATCATTCTACCTTCAACTTTATTGATTCTTCACTCTGTACTTTCCTCTCTGTTTTCCGTTGTACCCATTCATTGAATTTTTCATTTGTATTTTTTAGTTCTAAACTATTAATTTTACTTTCTTTATATTTTCTATTTCTTTTTTGAGACTTTCTATTTTTTTTTCCATTTGTTTCAAACATGCTCATATTTTCTCACTGAAGCATTTTCTTTACGGGTGTTTTAAAACCCATGCTGTATAATTCCAACATGTGTCCTATTGATGTTGGCTTCTGCTGTCTTTTCTCAATCAAGTTGAGATTTTCCTGCTTCTTGGTTTATCTGATGATTTTCTATTATATTCTGGACATAATAATTATTATGCTACGAGACTGTTTCATAGTTAAATTCTTTGTTTCAACAGGCTCCTCTGTCACTGCACTGGTAAGAAAAGGAGGATACCACCTTGGCACTGCCCAGCTGGGGTGGAAATTCAGATTCCCTACTTAGTCTCCACTGACAGAGTGGAGGAGAGATTCATTACCATCAGATAGGGATAAGAGCCCTAGCTTCTCATTCAGCCTTCTCTAACACCATGCTGGTGAGTGGGAGGGGCTATCTCATTACAGTCAGGTGGGTGAGGGTGGGCATCTAGTTTCCCCAATAACTCTTTGAGGATGGGGATGGCAATAGAGCTGCAGTATTTTCTGTGATATTTGATTAGAGTTTTTAATTTGCATTTTCTAGTTTTAAGATTTCTATTTGGCTCTTTAAGGTCTTAAAGTTATGGTCTAAAAGTTTTCTGTCTTGCTAGGTCGTCCTTTTCCAATTCTTTTGGCTAGACAGAATTGGCTCTGGGTGCGGGTGTGTGGTGCTTCTGTTGTCTGTACTCACTGGCATTTGCAAGTTGCCAGCTTCTTGATTCTTTATATCAATAACCTCAGCTATGCAGATGACACCACCCTTATGGTAGAAAACAAAGAGGAATTAAAGAGCCTTCTGATGAAGGTGAAAGAGGAGAGTGAAAAAGCTGGCTTGAAACTCAACATTTAAAAAACTAAGATCGTGGCATCAGGTCCCATTACTTCATGGCAAATACATGGGAAAACAATGGACACAATGACAGACTTTATTTTCTTGGGCTCAAAAATCACTGCAGGTGGTGACTGCAGGCATGACACTTCTCCTTGGAAGAAAAGCTATGACAAACCTAGACAATGTATTAAAAATCAGAGGCGTCACTTTGCCGACAAAGGTCCGTATAGTCAAAGCTATAGTTTTCCCAGTAGTCATGTACAGATATGAGAGTTCGACCATAAAGAAGGCTGAGAGCCAAAGAACTGATGCTTTTGAACTGTGGTGTTGGAGAAAACTCTTGAGAGTCCCTTAGACAGCAAGGAGATCAAACTAGTAAATCCTAAAGGAAATCAGTCCTGCATATTCTTTGGAAGGACTGATGCTGAAGCTGAAGCTCCAACACTTTGTCCACCTGTTGCAAAAAGCCAACTCATTAGAAAAACCCTGATGCTGGGAAAGATTGAAGGCAGAAGGAGGAGGGGACGACAGAGGATGAGATGGTTGGATGGCATCACCGACTCAATGGACATGAGTTTGAACAAGCTCCAGGAGATGGTGAAGGACAGGGAAGTCTGGTGTACTGCACTCCATGGGAGTCACAAAGAGTTGGACACGACTGAGCAACTAAGCACAGCACAGCACATGGCCCTTCTCTGTGCCTCAGTTTCCTCATCTGTAACATGATATTGAGGCAGGAAATAGATGGGCCCCAGGCTGAGCAGCTAGAATTTGCACTCTAAGATGAAGGTAGGAGAGGCCAGTCCTGCCCAGAATAAAAGATAAGGGACTATGTATTTCTCATTCTTGAACACAAGGAGACCTTCCTGACTATATAGCTCCTTGAAGGTCAAAAAGGGAACGGGCACCACCCTGTAGCAGGTGATATCAACATACCCATAGTCCTCTTTGCTGGAATCCATCTTTGCTAAGAGATGTGCATGCACTCATGGGAGGATCCTGAGATATACCAAATACAGACTCAGAACCAGGCAAAGCAAGATGATTCGTCAAAGGAAACCCAGAAGAAATGCCCCCATAAAAGTAATTTAAACCACCATGAGGGTTTAGCTTTCTCTGAGCCTGCCTGTGTGTCATCTACACGTACTCTTTTTCCTCTTAATAAACACTTTACTTGTTTCACTATTTTCCGTCTTTGTGGGAATTCATTTCTGCAAAGCTGAATGGCCAGGGCCTTGTCACTGGCCGCTCATCTAGGAGTTAGGATTCCACACTCTCACTGCTGCGGCCCAACCTCAATCTCTGGTGGGGAACCTAAACCTTGCTTCAAGCCATTACCGCTGAGACCACCCAAGATCACACAGTGCTGTGCTTAGTTGGCCAGACATGTCTGAGTTTTTGTGACTCCATGCACTGTAGCCCGCCAGGCTCTTCTGTCCATGGGGATTCTCCAGGCAGGAATACTGGGGTGGGTTGTCATGCTCTCCTCCAGGGAATCTTCCCAACTCAGGGACTGAACTCAGGTCTCCCACATTGCAAGCAGATTCTTTACTGTCTGAGCTACCAGGGAAACCCCAAGATCATATTTGGTGCCAAAATTCAGGAACTCAAGGTAAACTGCAGGCTTTGGCTAACTGCAGCTTGAGGTCCCTGACTGTCTCTCTTGCCCTCTTTCTCTCGCTCTCTGCTTTGCTCTATTTTCAATACCCACAGGGCATATACTCTGTTCTCCCACTGGACTAAGTCTTCCCCCCAAAGTTGGGGGTGGCAAGAGTATTCCCCAGGTCACAAAGATTCAAATAACATCACTTGAGTGACAGCTGATGCTGTCCTTTCGGACCTGGTGAAAATGTGATTTCCCATCGTGAAGGAGCCCATGAGGTTTCTCTCGCTCTCACTGTCCAATGTGGAACCCTCCACTATACTTTACTTTCGCACTTTACTTTCACAACAAGGTATCTTTCTCACTTTATATCTCCATGCCCTTTTAGGGAAGGATTTCTTGGACATCATTCCTAAACCGTGTCCCTGTTCTGCCAAACTCGGTGCTGTCTATGTCAGACAAAATTGTCAGACAATTCCCAATTCTATCTTAGCTGCTAGACATATAGAGCAAAGCATTTTGGGTTCTTCTGCTATTTAGACTCTTACTTTACTCAATGCCCAAAATTTACTATGAGAATTTCTTTGTCTCCCAGCCTCCACCCTTGAACCCTGCGCCATCTTCCATAACATCCAACTTCAATTTCTCCAAAGGTCCCTCTTTGTAACTATTGGACTCCTTCACTCCAGGCTTTGACAGCCTATGTATTGTTATGAACAGCCTATCTGGCTGGCCACTACCCAGAAGCCCAAATTAAAAACTTTGTAGATGCTCAATCATGAGCAATACACCTCAGTGTAGGAAGACTTATCGTAGGACATAAGCTGTGTAGACAATGGATCCCTCCAAAGGAAAATCCTGGCAACCAGTCTGCAATGATTCAAATGCCACCCCCTCACTGCCGGCCACATTGGGGGACACCTTGGGCAAGGCACTAGGGAAGACCAGAGACATTTTGATAGCAGAGTAGAGAATGTTTGAAACCCCATCAGGTCCTAAAGGAATTTGGGGGACACCCTGAACCCCTTCAGGTTAAAGCCTCCTGGTAAATGTTTCTGGGACACCAGATTCCATTTGTAGAACTTTCTTGTTCTCAGTTGCAAGTTACCTGACATGGGAGGAGCCCTCTCCAAGCCAGAAGAAACACCTCTGAAGTGTATCTTTAAGAACTGGAATTTTTTTTTTTTTAAATAGAAGGGCTTAGAAAGGAAAAACTTAAGTTGTTTGTTGGGAAATGGAGAAAAATAGCCTGAAAAAAGGTCTCTAAATTATAATACCATTCTGCAATTGGATCTTTATTGCTGCAGGATGGGAAAGTGGACTGAAGTTTCCTATATTTAGGCTTTCAAGGTTCTTTACCAAAACCCTGCCCTATATAGCTCTTATAATCCAAAACGTGGGGAACCAGAAGCTTTCCTGACATCACATATGATCTCCTTCTACGACCTCCCATCTCTCAGAGGGGATCCCCAGGCTCCCCCAACTCCCGGCAGTATTTCTACTTCTCCAGAGCCACTCATTTCTCTGCAGTCATGTGAATTCCCCGTCTCTTGGACCAATCCCAGCCTCTACCTCCCTATGTGCCTTAATACTCTTTACCCCAAGGAAGAGTCACTAGTCCCTGTGGGGTAACTTGTAGCAGAGCTTCCTCTCACCTAGGACCAGGGAAATTATGCCCTCTTAGGGAAGTGGCAAGAAATTCACGCAAGGCTTCACTGGGGTTCCTGTGCCAGTTACAGGAGGGAGCAAAAACAAGAAATAGGTTCTCTCCCTTGCTCCCCAGAGCAGGGGCAGGGCAGGGTGGGCAAGCTCATTCCTTATATGGGGTGAGGGTAGGGGTGTGTCCCGGGGTCAGGCTGGAGGGGTGGCTTAGGTGATTTACTCACCCCTTTGTGGTGTTGAGTGCTGGGGGCATGCCCAGCACCCTGTTTTGCTCCCAACACTCAGTTTTTGCTCCCAGCTCTTCAGAAATGGCAGTTGGGATTTTTGTCTTTTGGTCCAGAATTTGCCCCAACTGCATATGCACCGTTATTTTCACTCTAGTATAATTTCTTTGTATTTTCTAGCTCAAGGATAGGTGTGTCCAGGTGTAAGCATTGCAGCATGCATCAAAGGGTCTCAGGTCCCAGGCCTGACTCATGATCAATCATAGGTATGAAAACAACTTTCAAAGGTATTTCTGGATTAAAAATGATATCATGACAATCATGAAACTGTGGAGTGGGACAGATTTTGACCTTTTAGATGTTAGCTGTTGACTGAATTCAACAGGCTTTGCATTGATCTTTTCAAATAAATCAAATATGGAGCTATGACCTAAGAAAAATGGGCCATTGTCCCTTCAGCAAACCACTGGGAAGATGGTGTGGTGCACAGTTCAGCTCTAGCTGTGACCCAATACTATCTCCTGTTGCTGGTAATAAAATTAATAGGTTGGTGCAAAAGTAATTGTGGCTTTGCACTGTTGAACATTGCCATTTGATATTAGAATGCATTCTTAAATAAATGTTGTTGTGTTATACATCATTTTTAATGCCCACTTCTCGCTTTATGTATTTTTGCTAATGACATTACTTGCTGTTTATTTTGTATTTATTTTAAATTAGGGAAATGATGTCAGACAAAAAGCAAGTTTGTGCGATTTTCTTCTTCGAGTTCAAAATGGATTGTAAAGGAGTGGAGATAACACAACATCAACAATGCATCTGGCCCAGGACCTGCTAATGAATATACAGTGCAGAGGTGGTTCAAGAAGTTTCTCAAAGGAAACAAGAGCCTTGAAAGTGAGGAGCACAGTGGCCAGCCATGGGAAGTTGACAAGAACAAACTGAGAGGATCACCAAAGCTGATCCTCTTACAAAGAAGTTGCCAAAGAACTCAGCGTCAACCATCTTATGATCATTCAGCATCTGAAGCAAACTGGAAAGGTGAAAAGTCTCAGTAAGTGGGTGCCTCATGAGTTGACTGAAAATCAAAAACATTGTCATTTTGAAGTGACTTCTCTTATTCTATGCAACAACAAAGAACCATTTCTCAATTGGATTGTGATGTACAACGAAAAGTGCACTTTATACAACAACTGATGATGACCCTCTCAATGACTGGACTGGAAAGAAGCTCCAAAGCACTTCCCAAAGCCAAATTTGCACCAAAAAAGGTCATGGTCACTGTTTGGTGGTCTGCTGCCCGTCTGATCCACTAAAGCTTTCTGAATCCCAGCGAAATCATTACATCTGAGAAGTGTGCTCAGCAAATCAGTGAGTCACACTGAAAACTACAATGCCTGCAGCCAGCACCGGTCAACACAAGGGACCCAATGCTTCTGCACCACAATGTTCAACCACACATCGCACAACCAACACTTCAAAAGTTGAGTCAATTGGGCGACACACTTTTGCCATATTCACCTGACCTCTTGCCAACCAACTACCACTTCTTCAAACATCTCGACAACTTTTTGCAAGGAAAATGCTTCCACAACCAGCAGGAGGCAGAAAATGCTTTGCAAAAGTTCGTTGAATCCTGAAGCACAGATTTTTATGCTGCAGGAATAAACAAACTGATTTTTCATTGGCAAAAATGTGTTGATTGTAATGGTTCCTATTTAATGAGTGTTTGAGACTAGTTATAGTGATTAAAAATTCACAGTCTGAAACTGCAGTTATGTTTACACCAACCTAATAACACAAATTTAGTGACTTAATGGGACTTCTCTGGTAGTGAAGAATCCGCCTGCCATTGCAGATGTGGGCTCAATCCCACATATTCTTGCCTAGAGAATTCCATCGACAGAGGGGACTGTCGAGCTACAATCCATGGGGTCGCCAAGAGTCAGACACAACTGAGCGACTAACACTTTCACTTTTTTTCAGTGACTTAAGTGACTCACATTTACTGTCTTATAGCTCAAGTTCAAAAGTGTGAAATCAATTTCTCAGGGCTAACCATCAAGGGGTGAGCAGGCCTCGTTCATTCTGGGGGGAAATCGATTTCCTTGCCTTTTCCAGCTTCTAGAGGAAAGAATCACTCCAATCTCTGTCATCACGTTGCTTCTTTGACTCTCTTGCCTCCATGTTGTAAGGACCTTTGGAATTACATTGAGCCCACTTGGATAATCCAGGAAAACTCCACCTCAAGAGCCTCAACCTGCCATGTCTGTAAAGTCTCTTTTGCCGTGTAAGCTAACATAATCACAGGTTCTGAAGATTAGGACAGGGGTATCTTCGGAGGGGATTATTACGCATACCATGCACTAGAAGAATGCTGCCCTATTTGTGCTGCCAGACCACAGAGCAGGCAGCCCCTAGCTGACTGCTGAAGGCTGAGTTGTTGTTTTGGTCACTAAATCGTGTCCAACTTCTTTGTGACCCCATGGACTGTAGCCTGCCAGGCTCTTCTTTCCATGGAATTCTCCAGGCAAGAATACTAGAGTAGGTTGCCATGTCCTTCTCCAGGGGATCTTCATGACCCAGGGATCGAACCCGCATCTCCTGCAGAGGCAGGCAGATTCTTTACCCTTAAGCCACCTGAGAAGCCTGAAGGCTGAGTAAGGACCACTTTAAGAGGGCATTGTAAGAACAGGGATCCTGGAGGACCTGTCTAGGGTCCTCCTCAAAGTATGCTATGTCAGGAGCTATGCTTGGGGCCTTATGCCCCCTTCTCTTTTCACCCTCCAGACACCCCCATGAGAATCTCGGCTATGTCTTTAAGACAAATAAAAAGAGAATTCAAATCAGAATGGAGTAGACTGGAGTGGGATGGGAAGGCTGGAAAGCCCTGGCGGTGGTTACATTCTGCATATATGTGTGATGGTGGGGTTGGAAAGAGGGCCTGGTGTCAAGTGGACAGGGAAGGGTGGGAACAGTCATCTGGAAGGATGCTAATGTTCTTGTCTTAATGGCCATGAGAGTGAATGCTAGAGAACATGTTCTTTTTATTTTAAGGATGATATTCCTAGTTAATTTTTTTCAAGGTTATAGAGGAGTACAAGACCAAAAGCAAAAGGCCTTGCCTTCCATCTCTTTTGCGTTCCACAGTTAAACTTTCCAGATGTAGCCTCTATTAAAATAGTTTCACCTCAGAAATTTTTCTCTGAAAAACAAAGATTTGGGGGCCAGAAAAGAGAGGAAGGTTAGCCTGGACTCTTGAGTCTGAGGTGCTGTTGGGCATCCAGGGAGAGGATACTGGAGGCAATGGAGAAAAGGGGTCTAGAGTTTAGTAGATAGGTATGGACAGAAAAGACTTATATCCTTAGAAAATTCATTTTTTGGATATGCTAGAAACTATCATTATAATGATTTTTCCTGGATATTAATATTATAAGCACTTTTCCCCCAAGCACCCATAGCACCATGGGTGAACATTTCCTTTTTCAGTACCTTACTTGCACATGTCAAGGTAGTAAATCTCTTCTGCTTGAAATGTTTTAGTTTAAGAATGCTACTGTCTGGCTTCATCAAGGGGGCTATCCACCCTAGCTATTTGGGTAGAGTCATCTTTATGATCTCACTGTTCAGGGAATTAGAGTTAGTTCTGACTACCAGAAAGATTTTAGTTGAGTAGATGTCATCATTGGGCATAATTTCTGCCCTCTTAGCCTCAAAAATGTTATTTAAAAGAAATCAAGGCTGAGTTTCATTTTCTGTAATGGTGAACCAGTTTGTTTCAAACTAACCCTCACAACCAAGAACAACTAGAAAATCTGGACAAAATCCAAAGTCACATCTTTTGACATCATTGTAGAGAGAAAGGAAGTGCAGTTAGGGGAACCCAACATCTGGCATATTTTCTCCCCAAGATATTTGCCGGAAATAAATGCTGCTGCTGCAGAGGCTGAGAAGCTCAATGAGACTGTTGGTGGTTCCATGGGCCTGGGGAGCAACAACTGTCATTCAAAGTTTGTCAAGGAGAGAGGACCTATCTAGCACCCAGAATCTCAGCTTGGTCCCTGAAGGCTTACAGCCCGTCCCTTATGAACTGCCTGCCAAAGTAAGAGTAAATCCTTTCTGCATGAGAAGGAATAAAAGTCTCAAATTATCTCCGTTATTTTTAAACCACATATAACTGGCAATCAACCAAATATAGGCAGGCATTTAAAAGGACAATAATTAACCAAAAATTAAAAGAAGCAAAATAAGACTGAAGACGGTCCCACAGATGTCCCAGATACTAGGATTATCAATCATGGACTTTAAAATAATTGTTTCATATTTCATGTCTTCAATACATCCAATGAGAATATAGAAGTTTTTTTTTTTTTCAGAGAACTGGAAACTATTAAAAACAATCAAATGGAAATTCTAGAATTGAAAACTATGATAACTGAAATTAAGAACTCAATGGATGACTTGTACTTCTGTCCATGAAAGATTAAATGTTATGAGAATTGCCCTCTGGCCATAAAAATTAGAAAACTAGATAAAATATCTGAAACAATAGCTTTCAGACATTGGAAATTGGGTAGTATAGGACTGAGAAACTGAAAGGAAGCAAATGACATGAGCCCTATAATTGTCCCAACTTGCTGCCTGGAATCAACTTCCAAAGACCAATGCAAGAGAGGCCAGGAAAACCCAACAATATTGGGAAGTATTGCTGAGTTCAAGAAACAGATATTGGGTTCTAGGAAAGTTGAAAGGTTAGAAATTTGCAGACAGAATTTAGAAAAGGATTGTATTATAGAGTTCCAGACCTCTGCAGAAGGATCCTGTTGAAGCTTTATTAGAGTACATGTGCATGTTTGCACCAAGGAAAGGAATCCCCCAAAGCAACAGACAGAACAATTCCTGGTGTTTAGGTAAGGGTGGGAATAGTTTGTGTTCCCACAGGCCTCCTAATAATGCCTGGGGGATTGGGTAGCATATGCACAAGGGCCAGGCCTAGTAGTAGGGCTGAATTTTCCCCAGAATAAGAGCTACTCTGAAACCCCTATAAGTTTTAAAATTAAACCTCAAAATTATCAAATTGATCTGAAAGTAACTGCTACCAGAACAACACTCTTTAAAATAATGTAACGGTATCCAGCAGGGCTTCCCACATGGCTCAGTGGCAAAGAATCCACTTGCCAATGAAGGAAACACAGATTCAATCCCTGGATCAGGAAGATTCCTTGGAGAAGGAAATGGCAACCCACTCCAATATTTTTGTCTGGGAAATATCATGGACAGAGGAGCCTGGCAGGCTACAGTCCATGGGGTGGCAAAGAGTTGGACATGACTCAGCAACTAGATGACGACAACAACAACAAACAGTACCCAGCATGAAAGAACACTGTAAAACTCACAGTATGGAATATTCAAACACAAGTTACCAGGCAGACTGAGAAGCAAGAAAACATGGCCCATGGCCAGGAGAAAAATTACTCAACAGAAACAGACTGAGTACAAGGTTTTTTGGCTCCTTAGATAGTTTATTCCTAATTATTTTATTCTTTTTGTTGTGATGGTAAATGGAATTGTTTCCTTAATTTTTTTTCTGCTCTTTCATTGTTAGTGTATAGGAATGCAAGAAATTTCTGTGCATTAATTTTGTATCCTGCAACTTTGCTAAATTCATTGATTAGCTGCAGCAGTTTTCTTGTGGCATCTCTAGCATTTACTATATATAGTATCATGTCATCTGCAAACAGTAACAGTTCTATTTCTTCTTTTCCAATTTATATTCCTTTATTTCTTTTTCTTCTCTGATTGTTGTGGCTAGGACTGCTAAAACTATGTTGAATAAGAATGGCCAGATTAGACATCCTAGTCTTATTCCTGATCTTCGGTGAAATGCTTTCAGTTTTTCACCACTGAGAATGCTGTTTGCTCTGAGTTTATTGTATATGGTCTTTAGCTAACACCTTTCCCTCTTAAACTCTTCCCAAAAATGGAAGAAGGAGGAATACTCCAAAATTTGTTCTATGAGGCCATAATCACCCTAATACCAAAATCGGACAAGTACATCACACAAAAAAGAAAATGACACACCAGTATCATGATGAATACAGAGGCAAAAATCCTCAACAAAATACTAGCAAACAAAATCCAACAACACATTAAAAGGATCATACACCATAATCAAGTGGGATTTATCACAGGAATGCAAGGATTCTTTAGTATATGCAA
This sequence comes from Oryx dammah, assembly GCF_014754425.2. Lineage (NCBI taxonomy): Eukaryota > Metazoa > Chordata > Mammalia > Artiodactyla > Bovidae > Oryx > Oryx dammah. The sequence continues at coordinate 83,745,286 of NW_024070185.1, read as the reverse complement.
ATCAATCAATGTGATACACCATATTAACAAATTAAAGAATAAAAACCATATGATCATCTCAATAGATGCAGAAGAAGCTTTTGACAAAATTCAGCACTCATTTATGATAAAAACTGTCCAGAAAGTAGGCATAGAGGTAAACTACCTCAACATGATAAAGACACTGTTGGTGGGACTGTGAACTGATACAGCCACTATAGAAAGCAGTATGGAAGTTCCTTAAATAACTAAACATGTAACTACCATATGACCCAGCAATCCCACTACTGGGCATACACCTTGAGAAAACCATAATTCTAAAGGACACATGTACCCCAGTGTTCATTGCAGCACTATCTGCAATAGCCAGGATATGGAAACAACCTAAATGTCCAATGACAGATGAATGGATGCAGAAGATGTGGTGCATACATACAGTGGATACTACTCAGCCACTAAAGGAAAGAAATAGAGTCATTTGTAGAGATGTGAAGGGACCTAGAATCTGTCATACAGACTGAAGGCAGTCAGAAAGAAAAAAACAAATATTGTACATTAACAAATAAATGTAGGATGTAGAAAAATGGTACAGATGAACCCATCTCCAAGGCAAGAACAGAGGTGCAGCCATAGACAACGGACATGTGGACACAGCAGGGAAAGAGGAGAGTGGGACAAACTGGGCGATTAAGACTGACATATATACACTATCATGAGCAAAATAAATAGCTAGTGGGAACCTGCTATAAAGCACAGGAAGCTCAGCCTGGTGTTCTGTGATGACCTAGATGGTAGGGATGGGGGAGCTGGAAGAGAGGTCCAAAAGGGAGGGGATATATGTATGCATATGGCTGATTTACTTCACTGTATAGCAGAAACTAACACAACACTAAAAAGCAATTATATTCCCATAAAAAATAAACTCAAAAAAAGAAACAGACTGAGAAATGACAGAGATAATGGAGTTAATAGATAAAGATAGTAAAACAACGATAAATCTTACAACTATGTTCAAGGCAATAAAGAAAAATGTGAACATAAAGAGGAAAAAAATAAAAGATATAAAACAGCCTCAAGTACACTTCAAGATGTATGTAAGCCAAATCATTTTTTTGTATACCTTAAGTGTATATCAGTAAAACTAGAAGAAAAAAAAGATCCAAGTGAAAGTTACAGAGATTAAAAATATGATACTGAAATGAAAAATAAACTAGATGGAATTAAAAGCAAACTAGATTCTGCAGAAGAATAAATCAGTGAACTTGTAGCTGTAGCAATAGAAATCATTCAAAATAAAGCACATAGAGAAAAAACAAGACTGAAAGAAAGGAACAGAACTTTACTGAGTTGTGTTGCAATACTGAGTAGTCTAACAGATTTGTAATTGGAGTACTTAAAGGAGAGAAAAGGAAGAAAAATATTTAGAGAAATGATACTTGAACACTTCCACATTTGAGAAAAATGGGAAACCCAAATATCCATGAAGCTTAACAAACTCCAAACAGAAGAAACAAAGAAAGTCACACATTATCAAATTGTTGAAAACTAGTGATAAAGAGAGAATCTTATAAAGCAGCTAGAGAAAAAAAAGGCTTATTACAAGAGCAAAGTAAGAATGACAATAAATTTTTATTCAGAAACTGTGCAGTCCAGAAGATAATAAAACAGTATTTTTAAGTACTGAAAGAAAATGTTAACCCAGAACTCCATACTCAGTGAAAATATCTTTCAAAAAAGAAACAAAAGTTGAGATAATTTATTGCTAGCAGATTTTTACTACAAGAAATGTTAAAGGAATTGTTTCAAGAATAAAGAAACAGATGCCAGGCCAAAACTGTGTTTCTCCACAAGAGAAATGAAGAGTATCCAAAATGGCAAATACGTGAATAAATTTGGAACACATTTTCCAATTTAAAAAGTTTTTTAAAAGAGTGCTATTATAGCAAAAAGCAACAATGTATTTTGGAGTTTAAACATGTAGAATTAAAATGTCTGATAACAATAGCACAAAATATTGGGTGGGAGGAAGGATATACAAGTTTACTATTGTAAGGTTTATATATTATATATGAAAAATATTATTTGAATATAGACTGTGATCAGTGTAAACCCTAGAGTAAATCAATAAATAAATGTGATTTATCTAATAAGACAAGTATGCAGACAAAATGAAATCATAAAAAATATTCTTCCTAAATGGAGGTATGGAAAGAGGCAAAAAAGCAACAAAGAGCAAATAAAAAAATCGGTATGGTAGACGCAAATGCAACCATATGGATAATTACATTAAATGTGAATGGTTTAAACACTCATTCCAAAAGGCAGAGATATATATAAAAACAAGACTCAATTATGCATTGTATATAAGAAATTCACTTAAATATAAAAACATAGATAGGCTCCTAGCCACAGCAACTAGGTAAGAAAATTGAAGACATCTAATTGGAAATGAAAAAATAAAACTGTCACCATTTGCAAATAACATATACAGTAAACCCTAAAGACTCCACCCTAAAATGATTAGAACTAATAAATGCAGTAAGATTGCAGGATACAAAATCAACATGCAGAAATCTGTTGATTTTTATACACTAATAATGAACTAACAGAAAGAGAAATGAAGGGGAAAAAAACTATTTATAATTTGCATGAAAAATAATAAAACACATAGAAATCAGTTCAGTTCAGTTCAGTCACTCAGTCGGGTCTGACGCTTTGCAACCCCATGAACCGCAGCACGCCAGGCCTCCCTGTCCATCACCAACTTCCAGGGTCCACCCAAACCCATGTCCAATGAGTCGGTGATGCCATCCAGCCTTCTCATCCTCTGTCGTCCCCTTCTCCTCCTGCCCTCAATCTTTCCCAGCATCTAGGTCTTTTCCAATGAGTCAGCTCTTTGCATCAGGTGGCCAAAGTATTGGAGTTTCAGCTTCAACATCAGTCCTTCAATGGACACCCAGGACTGATCTCCTTTAGGATGGACTGGTTGGATCTCCTTACAGTTCAAGGGACTCTCAAGAGTCTTCTCCAAACCACAATTCAAAAGCATCAATTCTTCACCACTCAGCCTTCTTTATAGTCCAACTCTCACATCCATACATGACCACTGGAAAAACCATAGCCTTGACTAGACAGACCTTTGTTGACAAAATAATGTCTCTGCTTTTTAATATGCTGTCTAGGTTGGTTATAACCAAAGAGGTGAAAAACCTTTATACTAAGAAACAAAAGGCATTAATGAAAAAAATTGAAGAAGATACAGATAAATGGAAAGATATGATGTGCTCAAGGATTGAAAGAATTAAAAGTTCTTACATGGCCATCCTAGCCTAGGTAACCTACAGATTCAATGCAATCCCTAACAAAATTTCAATGGCATTTTTCAGAGAAACAGAATTATCAATCTGAAAATTTATAAGGAACTACAAAAGACCAAGAAGATAAAGCTGATGTCTGTCATAATGCTTCCTGATTTCAAACTGAATTACAAAGCTACAGTAATTAAAATAGTATGGTATTGGCATAAAAACACACATAGATACACAGAAAAGAATAGTGATTACAGGAGTCAACTTATGCTATAAATATGGTCAATCAACTTATGACAAAAGATCTAAGAATATACTATGGGAAAAGGACAGTCTCTTCAATGGTGTTGGGAAAACTGTACAACCACATGCAAAATGATGAAACTGGACCACTAAATCTCACACTATTCACAAAATTAACTCAATAGATTAAATACTTGAATATAAGATCTGAGATCATAAAACCCTTTGAAGAAAACAGATGGTATGTTCCTTGATATTGGTCTTGGTGATGATTTTTTGCATTTGACATCAAAAAGAAAAACAAATACTTTAGAATCTCACTTACATGTGGAATCTAAAGAACCAAAAAACAAAATCCAACTCATAGATACAGAGAACAGATTGGCAGGTGCCAAAAGTAGGGAGTACTGAGCGGGAAAAATGGGCAATGGTGGTCAAATGGTACAAATGTCCATTATAAAATAAGTAAGTCCTGGGGATGCAATGTACAGAATGGTGACTATAGTTAATACTCTATTATATATTTGAAATTTTGTAAGATAGTAGGTCTTAAAAACCCTCAGGAAAAAGCTTTTTATAACTATGTGTGGTGATGAATGTTCACTAGACTTTTTATGGTAATCACTTCACAATATATACCAATATAAAATCATTATATTGCATACCTGAAATTAATATGTCAATTATATCTCAAATTTTGAAATGCCTACAGGCTGCATATTTAAAAATTGAAAAAGTTGTACAATGCAAACTCTATCAAACCAAATGAAATCTAGTGTGGCTATATTGATATTAGACAAAGTATGTTTCAGAACAAGGAATATTGACACAGATAATGAAGAGCACGTCATAATGATAAGGAAGTTGATTCTTCAAAAGGACTTAATCTTTAAGAGTGTGCATCTAACAACAGAACTTCAAAATACACGAAGCAAAACCGATAGAACAAAAAGGAGAAATAGACAAATCCTTATGCATGGTTGGATTAGTCTGTTAAACATTTGTCTCTTAAAACTTGATGGCCCAAATCAGTAAGGACATGGACCAGCTTGACTTAATTGACGTTTATCGGATACCCAGCCAACAACAGACACATTGTGTTCCAGTGCATATGCAACATTCATCAACATGGGCTAAATGCTGGGCAGAAAAATCAAATATCACAAGGTACACAGCTAACCCATAACTTGTTCCCAGGAAAGAGCCTGGATCCCTAAGTCATTGTATGGAGAAAGAAATACCATCCGTAGACCAGGAACATCCACATCAGACAAGCATGTGAATGAAAAAGAAATTTTAAGTGGGTTAAGCCACAGAGCTCTTGAGGTTTACTTTTCAAAGCAAATAGTGATATTGTAACTACTAGAAATAGAATGTATATTCAGAACTACAGCTAAAACATGGGGTATAGGATCAGAACTAGGAGGGAAAAGACACTGGCCAAGAAATATGAGAACGGACTGAGGAAAGGAGGGTGTGGTGGACCGGGTTAAGATCTTTGCCAGAGAACATCAGTGCCAGGATGATGAAACATCCCAGTCAAAAAAGACTGAGGGACCCTTTGCTGGGCACTTTCCAGGGCTCAGAATTTACTGGGCACATGGCTGGTGCTCCTGGAAATTGCCATGCCAGGCTGTGGTGCTTTTGAAAAGTTCAGAGTGGAATCATCGGCGCTGGGATCTCTAGACTGGAGGGATACCTAAGGCACCTTAGAGTAGTGATTGTTGTGTATGTGGCGCAGATAAGATTCAAGGTGGACCTACTCCTCTGTGGACCCAAGGGCTGTGACTCCATTCATTCCTCTTCCTGCTCAGGAAAGCATATTAAAAGGCAAGAGATTGAGGATGGTGTTGTTACAAGTGTAACCTTGAATTTTCATTTCTTCTTATTAAAAGATGCATTTTAAGTTTATATAAATGTAAATTACTCACAAATCAATATGAACAAACTATCTGGGACACCTCTCAAAACTGGAAACATTTTATTAATATGATGCTGCCACTGAAGCATGCAGGTCTTACCCAATCCTCTACTGACCTTCTACACCTTTCCTGACCAATCAGCCTGCCTCTGCTTGAACACCTCCAGTAATTCACTCCACACCAGGCATTCACTTTTACCAGTGAGCAGTTGGCCCAGGGGGCTTCCTCCTGCCTCCAGCGGAGTGGCCTAGTGATTAGAGGGCTTTGAGAGTGTGCTCAGATTCCAGTTTCAGCCCTGCCACTTATTATAGGGTAAACCAGGCAAGTTACCACCCTTGCTGAACCTCAGTTCCCTCATCCATAAAGAGAGATAATTGTGTCAAAACCCTAGGATTGTTGTGGCTAAGCGGCTCATGGTTTGAGTAAACACGTGAAGAAATAGATCCTAAAGAAAGAGAGCTAGGACAAAGATGATGTCAGAAGTGGTAGGAGCTTTGAGGACGATCCAATCCATCCCTCCTCTCATGGACAGGGAGATGGAGGTCCAAAAATGAAATGGATCATGTCTGCAAGGCCAGTGCCCCAACGCTGTGTAGAAGGCAGCAGAGAGAAGAAATGTGTGTGGTGAGGATGCAGGCATGCAGGCATGCCTGTGTATGAGGTGCCAGCTGTTTACAGCAGCACGGGGGCAGGTGTCCATGGATCCCTTTACACATGAAGGCCATGAAGGGAACACCACGTGTCAGGCACTAGCCAGCTAGGTCCAGGGCTGCTCCTGAGACCTCATTCACCAGCCTGACCCAGGAAGACCCAGGCCAGGAGGTGTTTCTGGACCTACTGCAGCTTCTCCCCAGATCTCCACATGCTTGTGGTCCCAGGTGACCAAGAGTTACCCACACAGAGGTGCTTGCCATAATACCTCAGTTGTGCGATTTTGGGGATATTGCCCAGCCAGGGATTGAACCAATGTCCCCTGCATTGGCAGGCAGATTCTTAACCACTGGACTGCCAGGAAAGTCCCTCAGCAAAATTTTAATTTAACTTCATTCCAAAAAAATTATTACGGTATAAAATAGGAAGACAAATTAACATGGATTAAAACTTTTACACTAACATATTTTAGGGGATCACATTCAACAAAAACATTGGTCTGCTATGGTTTAATAACAAATTAAAAATACATAGCATAATTTTAAAAGGATAATAAATTTAAGTTAAATATTTCATGTGCAAAATAAATCTGCATTCACAAAACTAGTACACTTTGCATTTTGCACTATTTCATTGTTCTGTTTGGCTTTTGAGATTATTCTTGCCCACAGTTACCTTTTTAACTTTTAATTTTAAATTATATTTTAGATTCAAAGTAAGTTGCACAGGTAATGAAGAAAGGTCTGGTGTGCCCTCCACCTTGTTCTCCTCAGTGACACCTTAGGTTAACTAACTATAGTTCATCAAAATTAAAAGCAGGAAGTTGATGTTGGTACACGTGTGTTGCTCTTTGTCATTTTACCGCCTGTCTAGTAATCATCAGCCCATTCAGGATACATAGCTGTCACACTTTACACTTGGCTCTCTGTTTCATTGTTGTAAGTTTTTTAAAAATTATCATTATTATTTATTAGGCTGGGCCAGGTCTTAATCGCAGCAAGCAAACTCTTAGCCGTGGCATGTGGGGTCTAAGTTCCTTGAGCAGGGATCGAAGCCAGACCCCCTGCGTTGGGAGCTCAGAGTCTTAGCCACTGAACCACCAGGGAAGTCCCTGTTGTAAGGTTTAAACACTAATAAAAAATAAAACCGCCAGTGCTCTGGCAGAAAGTAGATTTGGAGCCTGAGGTCTGTCTTTGTCTTCGCAGTCGCCCTGCTTTCAGGATGGACACAGACTTTACCGTTGATCTCAGGAGTGTGTGATCCTACTGGGGCTCACCAATGGTCCCCAAACCTCACAAACTCAAGATGTATGTCAGGCTCTACTGCCTAACTTCTAGTTATCTAAGTAACTTCCATGCAGACCACAGTTTTCATGAAAAGGTAAATAATAGTGTGTGCTAGCCTAAAGCTTCCATATATTATAAAAACAATGATAACAGCAGCAGTTGTTTAGAACTTAAACCAGCATAAGATGTGGGTAAGGGAGGAGAGTTTCGAGATTGGCATTGTTTAAAATAGCAGATACACGGTGATAATAAAAAAAAAAGGAGACCAACTTTTAGACAGCTTTGTTAGTGCTCTTAAATTCTCTATAGATAACGTATCACTTATGGTCTTATCTGTTGCAGACCCTGCTTTGGCCCCACCCTTGGGATGCAGCCGCTCAGGCTCTTCCTTTGGGTTTTGTAGCACCGTTGACCCAGGCTGAAGTTGAAATTTCAGTCTGGACCTTTTACTTGGGATGGATGTTATGCATTTAAATGAGAGGTTCCAGAATAGGGCTGTTGCTTACAGCTGTGCAGCTTGTTCTCTGCACACAGGTTCTCTGCAAACAGCGAGAGGCTCAAATCCAGCCTGTGCTTGACTGCTGCAGCCATGCTTACCTTAAGGAAGGGGTGTCTTTATGTAATTTGTACAAAGGTGCTATATGGGCAGTGTTGTGGGGTGAACCCTGCTCCCCAGAGATATGCTGTAGTCCTAACTCCCAGGACCTGTGAATGTCACTTTATTTGGAAATAGGGTCTCTGTAGATGTAGTCAGTTATGATGAATACAAGTAACTCTAAAGCAATGACAGGAAGGCTTCTAAGGAGGGAGATGAAGACATAGACGTACAGAGGGAAAGGCTATTCAACTACAGAGGCTGAGACTGGAGTGATGCAGCCGGAAGTCAGGGGTCATCGGCAGCCACAAGAAGTTGGAAGAGAAGAGGAAGGATCCCCCCTGGAGCCTTCAGAGGAAGTATGGCCCTGCCGACATTTTGATTTCGGATTTCCAACCTCCAGCACTCAAAAAACAGATTTCTGCTGTTTAAGTCAGCAAGTTTGTGATGATTTCTTATGACAGCCAAAGGAAACTCATACAGGCAGTGATGGCTTTGTTCTAGAATCCTCTTTTAACTATTTTAAAGTATCAGAACTTATCCCCTTCTCCCTAGAAAACATAAAGTTCTCCCCACCGTGGTGAAGGTGGGGTTGGTGAATGTTGTTGTCAAGGACATTAAAGGCCTTTGGTGGAGATTTAAAAAAAACACACATGATACATAAATAAACAAATACTTGTTTCTTTTCGTGGGGCGGAGGGGTGGGGTGGTGTGAGGAACAACTTGTTTTCTCCTGCCACAGGGCAGGCCGGAGAAAGAGACAGATGGGAGCTAAGTTGTTGCTCTGGGAGAAGCCAGCAGAGGGAGTGCGGGCTGCACGCTGGCAGGTTGGTCACACCTGCGCTCAGCTAGGGGCCTGGCGCCTCACAGGCCTTCTAGAAGGAGAGCGCAGCCCTGGAGCACCTTCTGCAGCTCTCTCTTCTTTTCCTCGGAACCTCCACGTGACAACTTGGCTCTCCTGGGGCCACCCCTGGTCTCTCACACCCTCTGGGAATCCACTCACCCTCATTGTCTCAGGGACGGGGAACTGTCCAAAGTTCCCAGCAGAGAAAGCTGAGGCTGGAGGGAAGGAGCAAGGACTCACCTGAGTCATCAGTCCTGTTGGGGTACCTGCACCTTCTGCTCCTCACCCATCCTGAGAAGGTGCCCGGCTTCATACCAAGTTCTGAAACCTAAGGCTGGACCTGTGCAAGGGAGTCAGGGGCTGGGGGACAGTTGACAGAACACTTGACAAGCACTTGACATTCCCTTGGCAGCCAGGGACTCCAGGAAGCAAAAGAGGAGTCTCACAGCCTGGGCTTCCATTCCTGCTCTCAGCTCTGGACTGTGACTTGAGCTTCTGCAAGAAGATGCCTAGGTGGACCGGAGTGTTGGGGATGGGAGAAAATCATGCCAGCATTTTTTTTTTCAAGAATTTAAAGTTTATTTTTATTTTATTCCTTATTAATCTGGGAAATTCTTTTTTTTCTTTTTTAAAATTTATTTATTTTTAATTGAAGGACAATTGCTTTATAGTATTGCATTGGTTTCTACCAAACATTAACATGAATTAGTCATAGGCTTACCCATGTCCCCTCCCACTTGAACATCCCTCCCACCTCCCTCCCTATCCTGCCCCTCTAGGTTGTTCTCAAGCCCCGGTTTGAGTTCCCTGAGTCATACAGCAAATTCCCATTGCATGCCAGCATCTTTACCTAGAACCACCCAGCTGCGTCTTTGCACTCAGGCCTGCAAGACTGCCCTGAAATGTACACATGCAGTGCCAGCATCTTCTGCCATGACCTCTGCACTGTTCCTGTTCTCTCAGGGCTTCACTCTCCATCTCTTATTCTGGGTATTGATACATATGAGTTTCATCCCTACCACCTGGCCACTAGTTTCCTGCACCCAGGACTGGGCAACCATAGACTCCCTAGCATAGGATTCACATTTGACTGTGCTTTTACTAGCTCCCTTGGGCATATTCTGTAATGCCTCTAGATTTAGTTTTCTGGTCAGAAAGATGGGGACAATACTGCCTTATGCCAAAGGGCTTAGGTGTATGGTAGAAGATATTCAAACGGTAATCACTAGTAAGGATTTTCTGAGCACTTAAAAGTATCTTATTGTTCCAATTTTGTGAGCACTTATTCTGTTCCTGGCCTTCTGCTAAGCACCTTGAAAGTATTATCTCATTTCACTCTCACACTAATCCCAGAACATGGGGTTGCTACTGTCCCCCATGGAGAGATGAGAAAGATAAAGCTCAGAGAGGTTTCAATGTTTGTCTCCCAAACTGGTGAAGGGTGGAGCCAGAACGGTCAGGGAGACATGACTGGTCGAGACACACATGAATTGGTTGTCACAGTGTTGGGCAGGAAGGTGCTTGGAGACCTCTTTCACCCCTGTGACCCTACCTCACTAAGGGAGATACAGACTTGGGATGCCACAGAGCAGGGGGGCAGCCTGGAGGCAGGACCCCCACTCTGAGCTTTAGCTGCCTGGAGTGCTCGTCTCAGCCCTGCTGCGTGCGTGGTAGGATTGTCCTAGCTCTGGTGAGGTTGTCAAGGAAAGCGACCATCATCACCTCCAAGCTGGACCACTTAATCACCAATTTGAAACTCTCCAGAATTCATTCTTCCCCTCTGCTCCTTACCAGCAGTCTCCACACAGAGCTACTCTGTGGACCAATGAGTGATGGACTCACAGCGGGAGCGGACACAGACCTTGGCCTTGCCAGCCTCCCAGGAGAGGAGGCTTTCATTACAGCCTGTTGTGACCATACATGTCCTTCCAATCCCGCCACCAGCCATGTGGCTTGGAGTGAGCCCCTCCCCTCCTCAGCTTTGCATGTAGCAAGTGGGAGCTTCTGTTCATTAAGGACCTGCTATGGACCAGGTGCTGAGAAATCCTGTGATGAGGAAGTTGGTTTGATTTTTATTTTATGATGGGGAACTGAGTCTCTCAGGGGTGAAGCGATGTATTGGCATAGCCTTGGAAGCCTCACTGGGCTTCCAAGGTGTCGCTGGTGGTAAAGAACATGCCTGCCAATGCAGGGGACAGAAGAGACGTGAATTCAATCCCTGGATCAGGCAGATACCGTGGAGGAGGGCATGCAACCCACTCCAGTATTCTTGCCTGGAGAAGCCCATGGACAGAGGACCCTGGCGAGGTACAGTCCATCGAGTTGCAAAGAGTCGGACACGACTGAAAGAACTTAGCATGCAAGCCTCCTCACCGGTGACACAGGGCACAGTTCACTGAACTGCACAACATTTATAAGGGATTCTGGCCTGGAATGGAAGGGGCCCCAGAGGAAACGGAGTGGCCAGGCAGGGGGCAAGCAGCAGCCTGGAGAGGTCCTGGCCCTGTCACCTTATCCTTCCTCAGGTGGGATGAGTGAATAGACTCTGTGAGCAGACCCAGGGCTGGGCAAGGACTTCAAGGAGGGCAATGGACACTGGGATGGGGGTGAGCAGTCCTTGGGGTTGGAGGCCCTCCCAACTCTTCCATCCTACCAGATGTTGGAGGGTGACAAAGGCCTTAGGAAGGACAGTCCAGCATGACTCTGATTTGATGGAATGTCTAACTGGAACAAAGCCTCTGCCCAACTCAAGGGGGTTCTGGCATCAGGAGCTCCAGGGCCTCGCTGAGAGGGCAGCAGGGCCTGGAAATCAGGTTAGGCTTGTTGTCTCCAAGCCCTGGAGAGGACCCGCTTGGCTACCAGCACAGTAAACTTCCAAGAACAACCACTCTTCACTGCAGCCCAGCCTCATCCACTCTTCACCCCAGCGCAGCCGCACATCCCTCACCACCACCACCCCACCATGATCAGCACCAGCCTCCGGGCTCCTGTGGCCACTGCCCATCTGGCTGCAGTTCACTTTGTTGCCTGTAGGGGAACCATGCAGATGTTGAGTTGAGCCCTGACTGTAAGACTCGTCTGTTTGACACATAGCTCAGGAGCCACTGTCTCCACTTGTTGCTGTGCACACGCCAAGGGGTCATGCTCAGCCACGATAGACGTGGGTGAACCTGTGCAAGAGGCTGGTGCTTCCTGCTCAAAGGCTCAGGGCTCTTTCTGTGGCAAGCTCACCTGGCATCCAGACAACTGCACGGCCGTGGAGCAGTCAGAACCTTCCTGATACTTCGTTCATTCATTACATTCATTGACTGGGTGAGGCCCCTTGCTGGGTACTGCAGTTGACAGTCACTTCCTCCTGCCAGGACAGTTAAGTGTCCTGGCTAGGGGACAAGAGAAGCAAGTGACCGAGAAAATCTGGAGCTACAGGTGTCAGCGTGGGGGCAGCACCTCTCAGACTGGGGTCAGAAAGTCCCTACAGGAATGGCCATCAGCAGCGTCTAAAAGGGCTCACTATGCAGGCTTCCTTAACCCCATTTGTCAGTTCTATTTAACAAGCACTCACCTATCATGTGCTGCATGGTTGAGAGCTTTGTGAATGTGCACATAGTGGGTCCTCAATGTTATTGTCCTTTCTTGGTGAAAGAAATTGAAGCACAAAGAAGGCTGGTGCCCCAGGTTACTGCGTGAAATTCGAATCCAAATCTATGCTGCCCTGCTCATACCGCCTCCACGATCATGTCATTTCCTCATGAATCACCCGTGCTACTGTTTACCTGATATTTTCCCCCTTTAAATGGCATGGCTCTAACTAACTCAATGTATTTAAAATTTACCTAGATGTGGCTCAGATGGTAAAATATATGCCTGCAATGCAGGAGACACCAGTTTGACCCCTGGGTTGGGAAGATAGCCTGGAGTAGGAAACGGCAACCTACTCCAGTATTCTTGCTTGGAAAATCCTATGGACAGAGGAGCCTGGTGGGCTATGGTCCATAGTGTTGCAAAGAGTCGGATACGGCTAAGCGACACTTTCACTTTCACAGATCCTAAAAACAAAAACAACCACTCTGCATCACTTAGGAAAAATCAAAAGTAGTTAACTATAATGATAAATCCAATTACAACACCCCTCTGTCCCTGCATGCCCCAGTGCTGCTACCTGCCCGGTGCTGTACAGTTGAGGCTGGACTTGTCTGCTCAAAGAAGAGCAGCCAGTCTGCGAGCACAGTGCACCCATACCAGCAGCGAGGGGAGATGTGGGACTTAACAAAACCAGGAAGATGAAGAAGTAACTGAAAAGGGAGGAACTTCCCCAGTATGTGATACAGTGTAACCAGCACACAGTCTAAGTTCCCTGCTAGAAATTAGCCAGCTCTGCCACTCTCTCACTGGAGAAGGCAATGGCACCCCACTCCAGTATTCTTGCCTGGAAAATCCCACGGATGAAGGAGCCTGGAGGGCTTCCGTCTATGTGGTTGCACAGAGTCGGACACGACTGAAGCGACTTAGCAGCAGCAGCAGCAGCAGCCACTCTCTCACATACAGCCCTGATTTCCTCTAACTTAATAAACTGTGGAAAATTCTGAAAGAGATGGGAATACTAGACCACCTGACCTGCCTCTTGAGAAACCTATATGCAGGTCAGGAAGCAACAGTTAGAACTGGACATGGAACAACAGACTGGTTCCAAATAGGAAAAGGAGTACGTCAAGGCTGTATATTGTCACCCTGCTTAGTTAACGTCTATGCAGAGTACATCATGAGAAATGCTGGGCTGGAGGAAGCACAAGCTGGAATCGAGATGGCCAGGAGAAATATCAATAACCTCAGATATGCAGATGACACCACCCTTACGGCAGAAAGTGAAGAAGAACTAAAGAGCCTCTTGATGAAAGTGAAAGAGGAGAGTGAAGAAGTTCTTCTAAAGCTCAACATTCAGAAAACTAAGATCGTGGCATCCAGTCCCATCATTTCATGGCAAATAGATGGGGAAAGAGCGGAAACAGTGTCGGACTTTATTTTTCTGGGCTCTAAAATCACTGCAGATGGTGATGGCAGCCATGAAATTAAAAGACGCTTACTCCTTGGAAGGAAAGTTATGACCAACCTAGACAACATATTGAAAAGCAGAGACATTACTTTGTCAAAAGGACCATCTAGTCAAGGCTAGATGGTCATGTATGGATGTGAGAGTTGGACTATAAAGAAAACTGAGTGCTGAAGAATCGGTGCTTTTGAACTGTGGTGTTGGAGAAGACTCTTGAGAGTCCATTGGACTGCAAGGAGATCCAACCAGTCCATCCTAAAGGAGATCAGCCCTGGGTGTTCATTGGTAGGACTGATGTTGAAGCTGAAACTCCAATACTTTGGCCACCCGATGTGAAGAGCTGACTCATTGGAAAAGACCCTGATGCTGGGAAAGATTGAGGGCAGGAGGAGAAGGGGGGAAGACAGAGGATGAGATGGTTAGATGGTATCACCGACTCAATGGACATGGGTTTGGGTGGACCCCAGAAGTTGGTGATGGACAGGGAGGCCTGGTGTGCTGTGGTTCATGTGGTCGCAAAGAGTCGGACACGATTGAGCAACTGAACTGAACTGAACTGAGGGGGCATGAGAAGAGGATACAGAGAACTAGAGCAGGATTCAGTGGTGCATCAAAACCATGTTGACCAGGGCCTGGCCAACAGAAAGGTCTGGTCTCATGGGCCACAAATGGTTCCTACTAGGAGCTCAAGACCAGGTGCAGCAGGCAGAGGGTAGGACCTGGTGACTGAAGTCTGTCACCAGGAGAGAGGGGAGGCATCCTGTGGTCAATACATTTGCTGTGAGAGTAGGGCTGGATTGGGGGGACTGAGACATAGCCACAGAACAAACTTCAAATAGAGGCGTGGGGACTGAGCAGACTGGCCCCGGTTGCACCAGGCCAGATATCTGAGAATGGAGTCAAAGACCATGTGCTACTTCATCCTGCCTCCCAGATCCCAGAGGATGGGAGAAAGAGGAACTGGACACACATCTTCCCCCACCTCACTCCTGGTTTTCCCTGGGTCTGCATGCAACACTGGCCAGCTCTGCAGCCTCAGAGAGGCTTACAGCAGCTTTCCCTCTCTGGGTGGAGTCTTCCTTGGATTCACTCTTAATCATAGTGAGTGGGCGGTTGCAGGATACCAGGACATTGGTGATCAGAATCACCTCTCTTGTTCTCCACCCTAGGTGAGGAAGCACCACGTAGGTCCTGCCCACACTGTGGCCAGCTGCCTGCCAAAGGGGCTTCCTTGGGAGTCAATGTGCATGCGGGGTCTAGAGGCACATGATAGTCCCTTGGCAGGTGTGCCTTGGAGTAGTGGAATCCCAACTTGGTCTCTGCAAAGGTCCCCAAAGGGGTATCCTCTCCTTGTGTAGTCTCTCTCCTGAGGCAGAAGTCAGGTTTGGCCCATGCACAAGTAACTTACTGAATTGGTTTCTATTCATGAATAACAAATTATTGCAAATGCAGTTGCTTGACACAATGTACACATGTTATCTCAGGGTGTCTGTGGGTAGGGAATCCAGGCAGGGCTTAGCTGGGTCTTCTGCTGAGTCTTCCCACAGAGTAGCAATCACGGATGTGGTCTCATCTGGAGGCCCAGCTGAGGATGGATCCACTGTGAAGCTCACTCAGGCTGTGAGCAGAATCTGTTCCCTTGCTCTTAGTTCCTTGAGGCCACTGTGAGGTCCTGGTCCCAGGTCCCCTGTGTGCCCCCTCACAATGTGGCAACTGACTTCAAGGCCTTCAGAAGAACTGCTCAGACCCCAGAGAGGTCAAAAAGGGGTCATCTACTTAAGTCAAGTCCAGAATAATCTTCCTTTCGATCATTTCAACACCAACCAGTTGGGGACCTTAATCACATTAGCAAAATCCCTTTTGCCATATGGTGTTAGTTGTTCAGTTGTGTCCAACTCTTTATGACCCAGGGACTGTAACTTGCCAGGCTCCTCTGTCTATGGGAAATCTCCAGGCAAGAATACTGGAGTGGGTAGTCATTCCTTTCTCCAGGGGATCTTCCCAACCCAGGGATTGAACCCAGGTCTCCTGCATTGCAAGCAGATTCTTTACCATCTGAGCCACAAGGGAAGCCCTTTTTGCCATATAAGGTAACACAATCAGGGCAGTGACAGGTCTATCACACATTCAAGGGGAAGGCTTGCATAGAGTGTGTACACACATCAAGGGGCAGTCTTAGAATTTAGTCTGTCATATGACCCTTACTCAAAACTTCAAGAGAAAGTTTGCTCTAATCTGTAACAGAAACATAACATGGCTAGGCTGTAGATTTCTAAATTAAGTTAGATTTTTAACATGAGTATGAAGATAGGATATGTTTTCTTTTGTGATCTCAAATTTTACCTTATCATTTGGGAAAGGGGCATATATAACGTCATAAAATTTAATGACAACAGTCTCTTCAACCCCATTTGGTTCTATGGAAACAGAAGGAAACAAGTAATTGGCAGGACTGCTGGACACGGTTGAGGGAGACAGGGGCTGCGCATTGCACAACCAGCAGGTGCCATTTCCAGCTCGGCCGATGACACTCCTAGCGGTTATGTGGCCTGTCAATGGGGCCACAACAGAGGTCCTCAAACCTGCCCCAGGGTCTACAGGCTGTCTTTGGACACTAGGAGTATCTACAGTTGTAGCTCCCTGACTGAGGACAAGCTGCTGTGGGCAACATCAAATGCAAAACCATTTGGAACAAGCTTGTTTCTGGAACAAGCCCTTCAGCCTCAAAATGGGTGACTTTCCAGACATCACAGAAAGGCTCAAACCCCTGCTCTGAGCTCAGCACGTGGGTGGGCTTTCCAGCCCTGCTACACCCAGATACCTACTTAGCTGTCCCCTCCGCACCCTTCTCTATTGTCTCCTCAGGTTCCCAAAGCAGCCTGTCCTTCCCAAAGCCACGACCTTTGGTTACCCTCTGTCCTCTCTACCCATATGCCCTCCTAGACAGCTGGGGTGGGCCTGGGTTGGGGCCAGTACAGGGCTTGCCCATGGAAGGGGCCCAGTACACTGGCTACCCTGCTGGCTGAATGGGGATGCCCTGCCTGCTGTGAGGCTCTGGTAAGAGTGGGGCCTGCCTCTTGGGCCCTCCTGGTTGGCGGGCAGTAAAGCATGTGTACACTGATGGCTGCCCCACCGGACGCTCTCCACCCAGCCTGGGCACAGGGAAAAGGAGCGGCAGCCTAGGGGGAGGCCAGAGACAATGAGTCCAGATTTGGGCTCAGCGTGTCAGGGGACACCTGACTGGAAGTGACCTTTGGCAGATGGAGCTACTGGTATAAACCTCAGTAGAAATCAGGCCTTGGAGAGAAAACAGAGGTTAAGTCAGAAGGTGGAGGACCCCCCTCCCCAACCAAAGAGGTCACTGAGGTACTAAGGACAGAATTCTGGTTCAAATACCAGCTCACCACTTGGACAAATGAAGTTGCTCTGCTACCTCTACTGACTTACCTGTAAATCAAGGGTAAAAATGCCCTCTTCCCAGAGTGAGATTAAAGGAGACAATGTAAGGGGGACGGTGACAAAGCCCCCACAGAAGACATGCTCTTCAGATGGTTCTGAGGGCTACTTCATGTCGGGGAGTACACAGTGGAACCTGTGACTGAATGGAGAGACACCCCAAGCACGGAGCACAGAGGGCTGTTATGTCTCTGAAGGCCAGCTGTGGCTGGCAATAAAGTATCCAAACATTTAAAAACATACTGACACATGTTGCCAGCCACCCATTGGAACACAAACACCCTCCAGAAGCATGAGCTTACTGTGTCTGCATCTGGAAGCTCTGCACCCCTGAAGGGGTTTAGAATCATGTCCCCTGCTCTAGGAAGACATCCACCTCCCCCTCACCTTGTTGTCACTTGTAAGCACATTTGTCCATCTCTCTCCATAAACTTCACTCCCTGAGGATATCTCCTCACTCCTGCTCAGCATCCAGCAAGCGTCTGGTACATAAAAGGGAGATAAAGTTCTGGGTTGCTTTTCCTTTTGAAGAGGAAAGATGATCTGAGTGAGCCTGGTTAGGATTCAATCTGATCAGCAGAGGGCGCAAAAGCCATTGAAGATGCAGAAGAGGGTGAGGCCTCCGCTTGTGCAAGATTTCCTGGAAACACTTTTAGCAAGTAACACATTTATAATAGCTTTTTTTCTGTCATATTCTTTCCTTTTGCCTATTCCTTGCAGGATTTGTCACTTGGCAGCTGCAAAGGCCTGCAAAAGCTCAGGGCTTGGGAAACTCCCAGAAAGTCAAGGCTGCGTCCCCCTGTCCAATCCACATTTCAACAGCTGGAGGGGATTTAGTTGGAATTGAGATGAGATGGGAAAGGATGGTCCTGGAGGGAGCACTCACACCCTTGCTGGCCTTTGACCTTCCAGGGCTGCCAGCCAGGTCACTGAGCTCTCAGCAGCTGTGGTTCTCCAGAGGAATCAGCCTTTAGCGTCTGTTAGGGCTGCCAATGAAGGGAGTGAGTGTACTGTCACAAGGAGTATGCAAGAAGCTGGAAATTAAGAGTGAATAATTCCTACTTTAAAGACTATTGTGGGATTAAATGAGGTGATGGTTGTAAAGCATCCAACCCTGTGCCCAGGTGTAACTTTAAATTGTTGAGAATTCAGACATGGGAGTAGGAAATGAACTTAATGATTTGTGTTTCTAAAGCCACGATACTACAAAAATAATGAGTGCTTTCATGGAAAAAAAATTAAAAATATTTTTTAAACAAGGTAATCCTTCCGATACAGAGGTGCACATATTTGGGCAATCAGAAGAATTTGCATCTAGACTAGTAGACTGGGAATTGGCAACTATGGTCCGTTGCCTGTTTTTGCATGGCCTGTGAACTGAGAATGTTTTTCACATTTTTAAATAGTTGAAACAAACAAAGATAGGACAAATATTTGTGACATAATATTTTATGAAAATTAGATGAAACTCCAGTGTTGCTGTGCATATGGAACGAGACTGGCACAGAGGCACATTCATTCCTTCGTGTGTTCCCTATGGTGGCATTCATGCTCAAGCGCAGAATGGAGGCACTACACCAGATCCATACAGCCCACAAAGCTTAAAATATCTACTTATCTGGCCTTTTACAGAAAGTTTTTCAGCCCTTGATCTAGACTGTTAAAATTGGTAAGAAAGAAGTATTCATCTAGTTCATCCCTTCTTGTTTTTTTATTTGGGGAAACAGGGAATGAGCTTGCATCGCGGGTTCCTTGTGTGCCCTGCATGGCATTTGGACTTTTGCAGGCAGGGCCTCTGTGCCCATGCTTGGCACTGAGGACCATGTACAAAAGAGTGCAGGAAGCACAGGTGTAGGTGGACTGGGCACCAAGCTCCTAGACCCTTTATCTCACTCAGACCAGCAGGAGAAGGACTGGACTGGAGCCCAGGAACCAGAGGCTGGGTCTGGCCTGGCGTCTAAGGAACAAGGTGATTGTAGCTTCTCTCTTTCCTCTTTACTTCCCACCCGCCCCCCACCCCTCCCAATACTGCAGAGGAGAAGGGACTTCTGTGTTAGGGAGGACAGATACAGGTGTGAATTCCCTCTTGCAAGGGGCAATATGTTCTGGCCTCCCATCTGTTGGAAGACACCCTGGAGGAGATGTGCCCGCCTCGCCTGGCTGGGTCACAGATTCAGTCTTTTGCCTCATTCATCTTTGCCACCTCGAATGCCCAGCTAGCTGGGAGGAGACCCTGCCTCCCATAAGCCTCCCAGGGCTCTGCGTGGGGTACCGGGAGGTCCCCTGGTGAGGCCTCTCCCTTTATTACCCAGGAGACAGACTGGGATGTGGACCCCTTCTGACCAAAGGAAACAGGGAAAGGGAGAGAGCAGAGGAGCAGGGAAGGAGCAAGAGCACAAGAAAAGAGGAAGAAGAGCATGCAGAGGAAGCAGGCTAAAGAAGAAAAAGGGTACACAGATGAAGGGAGGGAAAAAGGAACGAACAGCCAAGAAGGAAGGGAGAGAAATAAGGAAGAAAAACAAAGCTTGAGCCATTTTCATGAATCTTGCCTGCGGGTCTGTTTGGAGGAACCGGCCCCTGTCGTGGGACCTCTCCTTTTCTGTCCTGTCGCCGAGGCCGGCCCCGTGGCTTCAGGAGGACAGTGGCCCAGGAGAGCGGGCACCTCATTCTCTCAAAGGCCAGAACGGCTGGGAGCCTGGACTGGGGTCCCTGACTGGCGCCTGGGAGGGAGTCGGACCCAGCCTCCTGCTCCTTGGCACCGTGTCCCTGGAGCACAGCGCCCTTGTTTCAGAGCACATTCTCGAAGGACCTGTGCATACCTGCGGGAGAAGCCAGCGGGAGACCCCCGGGCTGCCTACACATGGCGTGGATATCTGTGTGCAGGAACTGCTGAGCGAGTCTTGGGGCCCCAGAGAGCGGAGGCACTCGCGGCCACTACTTCCCAGCCATGAGTGTGGCCTCCAGTGCAGATACTGTTCAGGACTCCACTCAGAACCAAGGTAGTTGTGCAAACCTTCCCGGCTAGGCTGAAATGCCTAGGGGCGAGTGCAGAACAGCCCGAGGTCTGCGCTGTGCCCAGCAGGAACGCTTTGGGTTTCTGGGGGCATCAAGAACGGGATCCTGGCTGGGTCAAGGCAATTATTGCCTACCTATGGATCTGGTCTTTAAAACACATTTCTGAAGAAAAATCACACGTTAAAAAAAAATAGCTACAAAACAAAAATAAAGTAATTATTTCCAAAGGAACAAATTTGTAAA
Source organism: Oryx dammah (assembly GCF_014754425.2). Classification (NCBI taxonomy): domain Eukaryota; kingdom Metazoa; phylum Chordata; class Mammalia; order Artiodactyla; family Bovidae; genus Oryx; species Oryx dammah. The sequence continues at coordinate 83,724,697 of NW_024070185.1, read as the reverse complement.
TTACTTGAAGAGGGAGAATTTGAAGGGGAGAGGAAGGGATGTGTCTTAAGGCGCTGTCCCCAAAGGCTCTTTGAGCCCTGAGCTCACAGGTGTTTGAAATGATTCAAAACGAAAAGTCCACACATGACTTGAAATGTTCATAAAGGAAGGTATCAATAGAGATCCGCTTCTCCAAAGAGAAAGTGATCATGAGGTCATCAGGAGGTGTGACTTAGGAGCGTGGAGACGGATTAATTTTATAACATCGAGATTTTCTGTTCTGAAGGCAAGGCAGATGTCGCCAGTCTTGAATCCAGGCACTACGAGCAAGAATGGGGCACGGGGCCTCAGGACGAACGATGCGTTCCCGGCGGTGCCGGTATGCTCCTCCTGGCATGGTCCACGGAGACAGAGCCGGTGCGGCCACCTGAGAGCCTCAGCCACCAGCGTTAGCCCGCCCCGGGCCGGGGACAGTCACAAGCGACCGCTTTCAAAAGAAGCTCGTAGAGGATGACTTTCGTTCTGGGCGCCGACGCGACCGCGGGCGTCCTTGAGGAGACCGGGCACAAGGGCGAGGGACGCCGGGTTGCCAAAGGTGACAGAGACCGGGAAGTCCTTCGCGGCTCCGTTCCGGGGTGACTTGGCCTTGGGGGGAGGTGTGGCGCCCCCCCCGCCCCCCCTCCAGCAGCTGCCTACCGGAGGTTGCGCCCAGGGGTGAGCAGATAGGTCCGGAAGAAAACACTCGTGGTGGTTCCCATCCCCGACTCTGTTCTGCGGAGCAGGACACCGACCCTCGACAACTTGGAGAGGAGACAACGAAAAAGGGCCGGGGTTCGGTGGGTGCTGGAGGGGAACTGGGCCCAGAACACTCCAGGTAATGCAGCAGCACCCAGACCTGGTCACAGACCTTGCCCGGGCCTGCGCACAGCCGGACTCAGCTTCCTCATCTGTACAATGGTTCGGGCCCCCTTCGCCCCATCGGCTCCAGAAACCCACCCGGGAGGCGCCAGGGGAGGAGGAGCCCTTAAGTGGAGGAGGGAAAGGTCTGGGACCTGCGTTCTGGGTTGAGGGGCTTCGGTTAGGGAGGGAGGTAATCCTCTCTCGCGCCGTTGCCCTGACGGCGCGGCTGTGGGGTCTGAGGAGCAGAGCAGCGGTGGGGAGGGGGCCCCACCCGGCGTCCGGGCGGCGCCGAGACCCCCCTGCTGCCCGGAGCCCCTCATCGCCCGGCCCGCGGTGAGGGCGGCTGGCTGCGGGCGCTGAGGTCACCTTTTCCACTGCGCCCGCCGGGAGCGGACGGTTTCCGGGATTTTCGAGGCGGCAGCGGCGGCGGGAGGCCCGGGCTGGAGGAGCTGGGCCCGGTGGTTGCACCCCTGAGGCGGGGGCTACAAGGCTGGAACCGCGCGAGAGGCCCTGAGGCCCCTTCGCCCGAGGGGGTTTTCCCTTCTCTGGGCCTCTGTTCCCCACAGGGAGGAGGGACCCTTCTCTCTGGGAAGGAAGCAGGAAGGACCCCACTCTCTGGGAATCATTTGCCGGCCAATAATGCTGCAATTCCCAACCAAAAGAGGCCCTGCTGCTCTTTGTGAGTATTTTTTCGCCTAAAAGGGGGTTTATCTGTAGATCTTCTTTGGGATTACAGCCGAACACAGGCGTGCCCAGAGAGGGGAGATCAGAGGCCTACCCACCCAGGGAAGGGCCTTGAGGGGTGACAGGGAGCCCTTTGGACCAGTGAGGGTCTCCAATGCTCCCCTAAAGAGCCTTGGGCCGTATTCCTGGTGCCTGCCATGGCTCAGACACAGCCTCCAGAAGTTAAGCCTAAGTAGCTGAGGGGAAGTGTTCCCCTTCAGCATCTGCGAAATAGGGTGGGGGCTGGACTGCACTAGTCTTCTGACTCCCAAAAATCTAGAGGTGAAGCCTCAATCCTGAAAATAAGCTCCTACCCCTAAACCTGACCCAGGACTGGAGGCAAAATGGGTTTGGTGAGAGTTGATCAATGTGATTCCCAAGTCCTCCGATCTGGGTCCTGAGGGAGGAACTAAGACCCTCAGGGAGGCAACTGCCTAGAGCAGAGACAGTTCAAAGCTAGGTGGCTTCAGTTAAGGGCACAAATAGAAGGTAAAGGGATGGAGCAGGGGTTCACAGTAGGCTACCCATAGGCTATGCCCTTGAGAAGGTATGGAAAGAAGGAGGTGGCTGATGGGCCCTACTAGGTGGAAGGAGGTGAGAGGAAAATGGTCCCCATGCCATATGCACCAGGACCAAATAGAAAACAAACCCTGCTCAGTGTGGTCCCTGGGCCAGTACTTTCCTCTTGATGGGCCTTAGTTTCACCATCTGAGAAAGTAGGTGGTTGGACTGGGTGACACCCAAGCACCTATCTAGGGAGGGTTCTCTTTGCCTGTGAGCTAGAAGAGGCTCCCAGCTGGACTGCCTAGAGCTCTGGGAGACACTGGCTTTTCTCTGTTTGCCTGGCGGCTGCTGGGCCAACTGAGGTGGTTACAGACCCACTCCCTGTCTCTGTGCCTCTCACCAGGAGAGAGGCCTGCCTTGTGTGGGGTATCCTCACTCTTAATGGGTCCCACATTATCCCCTCCTGAGCAGCCATGTGACTCATAAGATCACCCACATAGGGAGCAGCTGGAGGTCTTTTCAGTCCTGAGGAGGGCTGGGAGGTTCAGAAAGGTGCAGCCCTGGCTGAAGTCACTCAACAACTAGGGGGACAGGCAGCTAGGCTCTTAGAGCCTCTGGTAAGACATTCGATTTGTCCCTGTGGACAGTCTTGGGCATCTCCTCATTCACAGGTGCCAGGGCCTCACCACTGGCAGCTAGAGCTTGACAAGCTGCATCATCTTGAGGTGAGGCAGGGCCACAGGTGTAGTAAGTAGGTCCTGTTTCCCAGAGGTGATCACTGAGGTCCCAGGCAGAGCTCACATGGGAAAGAGAAGAGGCCCAGGACCCCAGCTGAGGGACTCCCAAGGGACAGGAGGAGAAGGGTAGGCACCCTCCCCAGTCTCCTGGGGACACCCACCCATCTCCACTGACACCCCACCCTCCTTGTCTAGACAAACTATTTACTCCTCCCTAGTCGATCCTATGGGTCCATGGGAACAGAACCCCCCACTAAGTCCTCACAGCCTCCCTGAAATCAAATGTCAGCATCTTCTCTGGACAGGTCAGGAGACTGAGGTCCAGAATGGGGCAGTGGCTTGTCTTGAGTGACAATGCCAAAGAGACAGACTAAGTGGAGAGTTGAGCTTTGGGATTGACTCCCTAACTTGGACTAATATTCCCCTAATGATGAAGAGAGAGACCTGCAAAGCCTCTAGCCTTCCTCAATCATGTTGGGGTCCTTAAGGCTCAGAGAAGAGGCAAGAGCCAGAGTTCATCTCCAGATTCCTAGGGCCCTCTGTGGCTTCTCATCCAGCTCCACCCAATACCCGTTTCCTCTGTTGCTCCAAAACTGCGAAAAGGCAAATCTGCAGCCTTTCCTTTTCCTGGCATCCACCTCTTGCTCTAACTAGGGGAACCTAACCCACTCCACAGCGTCTAGGGTTGTGTGGAAGGATCCACATATCACTTGACAATATAAGCAAATTCTGGCTGGAGAAATCTGACTCTCAGGGCGGTCCCGCAGAAATGAGGTGGTGCCTGGTAAACTGAGGCACAGGTAAGATCACTGCCCTGAGAACTGCACTCGGCCCACTGCTGCACTCCAGCCCCGCGGGCGGCCGTGCGTCCTGGCATGGAGGCTGAGCACCGCCACCCACTTCCCAGCCGAGCTTTCTACTCCTCCCCCGGATCTCTCCGGGGCTCCCTAACCCCTGCCCAGGCCGTCCGCCTTGCTAGCTGTCCCATCTTTCTTTACTGTCCCCTTTTTCTGTCCTGCTTGCCTCTGTGCTCTCTGGCACGTCACGGCCCGCTGCCTCCCGCGCCTCTGTCGGTCGCTCCCAGCGCACGTCTCGGCGTCCCTGGCATCCTCACGTCACCGTCTCGCATCTTGTGTGGCCCTCGGTGTCTCGCTCTAGACCCTCTCTCACCTCTCTCTCTCTCTCTTTCTCGATCTCCCATCCCTGGGGTTCTTGTGTCCCGAGCTCTCCGGCTCGATCCTTCTTGGGCGTGCGCTCCGCTGGGTCTCCCTCTGTCTGGGTCGGTCTGCCTCTCTCGCGGCCCCCTCCCTCCTGCCACCCTCCCATCTCTGGCCCTCCCTCGGGCTCGGCCTGGGGGGTGAGGGGCGGTGTCGCGGGGCGGGGCGGGGCGGCCGGGCGGGGCGGGGCGGGGCGGTGACGCGAGGCCGACCGGGCTAGAGGCGCGGCAGAGCGGGGCGGGGGCGCAGTCTCGGGTCCGACCAGCCGAGCCCCGCGCGCCCCGCCCGCGCCCTGTGCCTCCGCCCGGCTGGCCGGCGGGGGAGGGGGCATGAGCCGGCGCCCGCGCGCCGCCGGGAGCTGCGGGCCGGCCTAGACCCCGCGCGGGCCCCGCGCCCCAGCCGCTGACGCCGCCGAGCTCCGGCAGCCGCGATGCAGCGGCCGGGGGAGCCGGGCGCAGCGCGCTTCGGGCCGCCCGAGGGCTGCGCCGACCACCGGCCGCACCGCTACCGCAGCTTCATGATCGAGGAAATCCTCACTGAGCCTCCGGGGCCCAAGGGCGCCGCTCCCGCCGCCGCCGCCGCCGCCGCGGGCGAGCTGCTCAAGTTCGGCGTGCAGGCGCTACTGGCGGCGCGGCCCTTCCACAGCCACCTGGGTACGTGCGGGGCCGGGGGCCGCGGGGCGCTGGCCGGGCTCGGCGGGAGGAAGCGAGCCGCGGCCTCTGCGGGACGCAGCTCCGGGCACGCAGGCCCCGGGTCGTTCCTTCGGCGCTTTCCAGGCAGGGAAGCAAAAGGGGCAGGCGCCGGGCCGCGCAGAAACCAGGCCTCGTGCCCGTGGGCCAGGCCAGCCAGGAGAGCATTCGCTCTCTTCTTCACTGCGACCCTGTGGTTTCCAGCCCCAAGGAGTCCAGCCCGGGGACCCGAGCCCGCATCCCCATCGCGGGCGCTGGAGCAGACTGCGAATGTCAGACTTCGGGTCAAAGCGACCTCAGGCCGCGGGCGCCTGGGCCTTCGCCACAGTACTTGGGAGTGGCCGTGGCTGCCCAAGCTGGGAAAGCTGGACCTTGACGGAAGAGGCCCGTGTGTCTGAGTGCTGTGCAGGGGTCTGACGCTGGCCGGAGCCAGCCCAGAGCCTCCCGGAGCCCAGGGTCTCCGCTGGCGACGAACCCGCCTGTGCTGTAGCGTAGACCCGCTTGGGCCTTGCCTGAGGACAAGAGGCTTGTCTGTGAGCTGCTGCCTGACTGGTCCTTATGCTCCAGATCGGCGGCACCTTGGCTGAGCTTGTATCAGCAACTCAGACTTTTTCTGCTCCTTTCAGTTCTCTTCTCTTCTTCCCTTGTCCGGGCCCTGCCTTGACCTGCCTGCCCTCTCCACTTCATTCCCTCTTCTGACCTTTCCCTATCTCTCTCCAACCTTCCTCTCAGTGGGGTGGGTCTGGCCTTTCTCTCACCGTCCCCAAGAATCCCCGCTGCCTCCTCACTTTCACCCCCTCATCTTGCCCGGGCCCTTCTTGACTCCAGCGGGCCTAACATCGCCGGTAGTGAGATGTATCCGGGCAGGGAGCCCTCCTACCTTCTAGCAGGACCTCAGCCCAGGGAACTGACATCCTCTATACCCAGTGACCCTTCAGCCTGTGATCCGCCTGCCTGAGGGGCAGTGGAACCAGTTGGTTCGTTTTGAGTTCAATCTCTGCTGCTTTTTGCCTCCAGCTGCGCTGTTAATAATTCGTTTGAAGCGGGCAAAAAACCAAAAAATCATTTAGGACTAATGAAAATTGAAACGTCTTCACGGGGAAGAGTCTAAAGAGAGAAAGCAGGAAGAACAAATTTCCTATTTCTTGGGGGTGCTTTGGAATTTCCGGGAAGCTCCCAACTTCACTTTCACTGACTCTTCTGCCTGTTCACTGCCTGTCTCTGGGGGTGGCTGTTTTGCTCTGCATAGACCAGCAGATTGCTTACTCCATTGAAACTTTTTTTTCCCCCTGAATGCAGCAAAGCCGATTTTGGTGGGGCAAATGCTCATGTTCCTAACTGTGCCGGTTTTTCTTGGTTTCCCTTTTCTGTGACACACATACTCCGTTGGTTTGGGAGCTTCGACCTTGTTCATTGGGAATCCTAAAATCCAGGGCAGCTGGGGCCTGGGGAACGCCAGGCAGAGCCCGGTTTGGGGAGGTCTCCCTCCCAGACTCTGGGAAACCCGGCGTCGAGAAGGGTCTGCCTAGCACAGATTTCTCACTTCCCAGCCAGCACGAAAGTTTTGTGCCGGGGGCACTGGCTGAGGGCGAGCTGTCGGCAGGGGCGCACGGTGCGAGGATCTCCAAGAGGAGGAGCACGGCTCGAGCTCACCGGGCTCCCCACTCTCTCCCCTCAGCCGTGCTGAAGGCCGAGCAGGCGGCGGTGTTTAAGTTCCCGCTGGCGCCGCTCGGCTGCTCCGGACTGGGCTCGGCGCTGCTGGCCGCGGGGCCTGGGCTCCCTGGCGCGGCGGGCGCTCCGCACCTGCCGCTGGAGCTGCAGCTCCGCGGGAAGCTGGAGGCGCCAGGCGCTGGGGAGCCGGGCACCAAGGCCAAGAAGGGGCGTCGGAGCCGCACCGTGTTCACCGAGCTACAGCTGATGGGCCTAGAGAAACGCTTTGAGAAGCAGAAGTACCTCTCCACGCCTGACAGGTAGCGCGGGGCCAGGCTGGGCCCAGCGGGTAGTGGGAGGGAGGCTGCATGCCCTGCTGAGGGTGCACCCCGCTCTTTCCAGAATAGATCTCGCCGAGTCCCTGGGTCTGAGCCAGTTGCAGGTTAAGACGTGGTACCAGAATCGAAGGATGAAGTGGAAGAAAATAGTAAGTTGTCCTCGCGGTTTTCTGTGTTCTCTGTTTGCCGCCACGCCCCTGCAGCCTTCGAGAGCTTCTCTCCTCTCCACCGTGGAGATCTGCGCCCAGTCCTCCCGATTCCCTCCGTCCTGGTGCCCAGAAGGACCCTCCCTGCTCTCTGTCCCTCTGGGTGCCCTAGCTCAGCTTCCTTCCGGTGCCCTGGCCCAGCTCCTTTCTTGCTCCCTGAGCTCTCAGCGTTCCTGGAAGACTTGAACCCTCCGCCCGAAAAGTTCTGGTCGTTTTGCCCCAGCAGCGCTCCGACAAATGGCCACCATTTCCCAGGGGCTAGGCGCGGCCTCCAGTGACCTCGTGGGGCTCTCCAGGTCCTGCCTGCGTCTCCAGGGCGCCGGGAGCCCCGGCCAGTTCACCGCAGCGCCGCTGGTCTCCCTCGCAGGTGCTACAGGGCGGCGGCCTGGAGTCTCCCACCAAGCCCAAGGGGAGGCCAAAGAAGAATTCCATCCCCACGAGCGAACAGCTGACGGAGCAGGAGCGCGCCAAGGAGGCGGAGAAGACGGCGGAGGCGCCAGGCGAGGCCAGCGACCGGAGCCACGAGGACTGAGCGAGGCAGAGGGTGCGGGTCCAGGGAACCCCAGCGCAGTCGGCGGCTCCCAGAATCCGCCGAAAGCCGCGAGTCGGCCCTTCTGCGTCCACGCCGTTTGCTTTCTAAACTTTTTATTATTACCTTGAATGCGGACAGTTAGGGGCCAAACAAGGACAGACCCTGAAGCCAAATCGAGGCCCCAGTGCGCTCGCGGGCCCTAGCCTGGAAACTCACATCAGACGCGGCAGAAGGTCGCGTCCGCTCGGAGCTCAACGGCGCCAGGCGATCCACGCGCGTTCACTCCCCGCTCCTCTCCTGCACCCCCCACTCGCCTCTGGCCGGCCCCCGGGCCCAGACGCCTCCAGGTACACACGCGCTTCCACGCGTCGGGGACCCCGCGGCCCGGCGCAGGCCACCACGGCCGGAGATGGCGCCCAGACAAACCGACCTCGCTGGGGCCCCTACCCCTCTCTTACGAAGACGGTGATTTTTTTTTTTTCCAATAAAATATTTTATGACACAGTGGGACTTGATGAGGGAGTTTCTGAATCCGAGAGGTTGGAGGGGGACACGGCGAGGTAAGAGGGACACACGCAGTGGCTTCTGAAACATCCTTGCCCCGGGGTTCCGTGGATGCGAGCCTTAACCAGCTCCACCGGGCCGGGGCCGGCACGCAGGAGGCTCGGTTGCTGCAGGATCCTAGGAATCGCTTCCACTTTGGGCATGAGACGCCAGTCTGAACCTGCTCCCTTCCTTCTCGGCCCAGGGCGCTGCGGAGGGCAGCAATCAGGCTACACAGCGGTGGCCAACAGGAGCGGGAGCCCCAGGCCACCGCGGTCTCACTCGGCAAGTGGCCCCGGGCTGAAAACGGCCCGTTGGTTCGGTCTCAGGGACTAACTGTGAGGTCCTTGAGATTTTCTGGCCAGCCCTTCCTAAGGCTGACAGGAAACCTAGGACTCACCTCGAGGCCGGCCACTATCAGCAGCCCTTGCCTGCAGAGGCACCCGGCTCCCGGAGTTTTCACATTTTCTACAGTATACACCCAGGCGCAGGCACCTGGGAACTGAGTGGGGGTACCTGAGGCAGAGGGCAGAGGACCCCAAACTGCTCACAGTCTTTCAGGGTGCCCCTTTCCAAGGGCATGGCCTGGTGGTATGTGCTTGCTGCCCGCCCCCCGAACCCAGCCCCTTTTGCTAGGCAAGGTTTCCAGTTGCCTCCTCCCTGACCTAAACTGGGCTGCGAGCTCCCCAGTTGGTTCCTGTTTTTGTGCTTTCTAGGACTACCACCAGGCTATGGAGATGGGGAAATGGGCACACTACTGGTTAAAGCTAGGAGACAGACGGAAACTTGGCTCTGCAGAGTTCCAAACAGGAACAAGATTTGAAACCAGGTCCTTGCAGGTGCAAACAGAGACAGAAAGAGTCAGGAACGTTATACTGAGATGCAGGCTTTGAATTTCAGAATGTGAAAACCTTTATGGCTTTCACCTGCAGTGGCTGATAGCTTCCTTTTCAAATCTGCCATTTGACTGCCCTTTCCTGAAACTTGCACTTGGACTTCTGGTACCCAAGCATCACTGGCCGTGGTTTGAGGCCGGGAGGACTGAAAAAGAGGATGTTTTCTGAGGTTGGCAGGCAATTCTCTGCAAGCCCCAGCCCTGCCAAATCTTTGGGAAATCAACTCCCTTTCTAGGCTCTTAACCTCAAAAACAGCTCCCAGACTACTCACTTGCCACTGTCCCCTGAGGGGCCTGAGAAAACCTGTAGGCAGGAGGGAAGAAATAGACCATCAGTGTGTGACTGCAACCCCTAATTCCTTCCATCCCTTAGGGTTACCTCCAGGCCTGCTCAATGTAGTGGTCCTGCCAAAACCTTCCTACAGCAGGCCCAGGCTAGCCAAATCAGGTACACTACTGAGTTTTTTAATCCTCTCCACCTCAAAGTGGGACAAGAGTGGGAGTGAAAATTCAAGAAGTTCTGTCCCTCCTTGGCCTGGGAGAGATTTCAGCACAGCTTTCCTCAACTATGCAGAGTTGCAGAAGACAAGAGGAGTGAAAGACGAGAGACGAGGCATGCCGACCTGCACTCCTCCAGTCCGTTCTGGGACCTCGTTCTGGGTCCGCTGGGTCCTCAGGTTTCATTAAATCTGCGGAATGCAACCTTGTGGTTCTTTGGTACTTCCCCAAGGCAGCCCCCTCACTGGACTGGAGGAAAGAGCCTTAAAGGACCAGAGCTCTAAGAGGGAGGGAGGGCGTCGGAGGAAACCGGCTCCGGAGCACAAGGGCCCCAATATTCCGGTAAGTACAGCTCCTGCAGGCACAGATGGGGAACCTGACGCGGGCACCGCTGTCACGAGGTCACCAGCCGGTCAGTGGGGGAGCTGGGCCCCTGTAGAAGGGGTCCAAACTCCAGTGCGCGCGGGGGTGGGAGGGGTTTCTGTCACTGCCCGCGCCTTTGTGCTCCTTGGCGGACAGGGAGCGGGGCGACCGCAGTAGATCGAGACCTGGAGGCCCCGGAGAGGACCGAGCTGCTAACCGACCGCGTTCGGCACCTCGGCTTTCCTGACTTGGGCAATTCCTATGAGACCCGATGGAAGCTCAGGCTCGCTCCAGGAAAAAGCGAAGAAGCGGAGGCAGATTTGCCGCCCATCCTCAGACTTAGAGTCAAGGACCGCCGCCCGCAGAACTAGGACTCTAGATAAAGAGCCGCACCGTATCTCTGACGGCGATGCGGTCGCCCAGCCTCAGAGCCACCTCGCCCCAGCCACCTGGGCCACCCAGCGCGGAAACCCTCTCCCTGCCTGGCAGCAACCGCTCGCTCCCAGACCCGAGCCTTGGGGAAGGAACGATCTTCTCGCTCCCCACCGCCGCACAAATCTCATCTCCGTCCCAAGGTTCTGGGAAACAAAACCCGGAGACCGCACCAAAGCGCAAAAGAGGTCGCGCGGCTGTGCCTCCGGAGGCCCAGACCCTCAGCCAGGGCAGGAGAGGGCTCAGGCGTCTCGAGATCGACGAGGGCCCAGAATGGGGGTGGAGGTGGAACGCCCTTGGTGTCCAGGACTCCGACCTGATCGGAAGGGCGTGCGGCTTGGCGCGAGGACTGAGCGGCACTCGGGATTAGCTCGGCGGCAGCGCTCGGAGGCGAGCACGAAGTTTGCGCATCTGGGCTTTGTGAGGTGGGGGTAGGTAGGGGCCTAGACCGGAAGGGAGACTGTAGGCGCAGTTTGGCTGAAGGCCTGGCCGGGGATGGGGGTTATGACCCCGATCCCGAGCAAGTCATTCTCCTAGTCGGCGGAAGCGGGAGCCTAGCTCTGTGTAGCGCTCCGCTCAGGCCAGGATCGCAGGAAGCGTTCGAGGAGAGGTGGGCCTGTCGCGGCCGGCTTGGGGTTCGCTGCAACTTTCTCGAAGCTTCCGACTACCCGCGGGTTTTCCGCGAAGTCGGAACCACTAGGATATGACAGGCGCAGCCGAGCAGGGGCTCCCCATTCTTCCTCCTGTCGCCTCTTTGTAAAAAATAGAGTTTATTTGGGTTTACTCCGTTTCCCTGTTCTGGATTCTCTTGTAGGGTCAATAGTGAGAACCCACAAGGTGGAAGAAAAGAAACACGGGCCCCAGGAGCACATTAACCAGGCCAGGCGCGAGGTTTGCCTCTCCTGGAGCCGGAAGGTTCTCTCTTACTGCACCTAAGAGGAAACCAAGATCCAGAGTGGTGCCGGCTCAACCTGGAGTGAGCAATACTGCCTGGGGACATTTCCCGAGGCCCAGAATTGGAGTGGAACCCAGGCCTCTCCTCCGTTTTTAGTTGCCCAGTGCCTGATTTCGTTTCTACACTCAAGGGGAACCCCTGTCCCAGAAGTTACATCTCTGATCCCATGCTGAGTTCGCAGGTCCACAGAGGGGACCAGCTGATCCCTTGAGTCTCTGCCCCTCAAGGCCTCTTCAGGCCCAGGGGGGCTGCAGTCAGGCTAAGAATGACTACAGAGGCCCAGTGGGCTCCCTCCAGCTCAACCTGGCCCCAGGACTTTCTGAGCTGAGAAGAAATTGTCTCCAAAACCACCTTCCCAGCCCCACTTTAAGGGGAAGGAAGGAAACCAGGACTCACTCATTTGTGGGCAGGGCTGAAAGGTGGCAACAGCGGCATGCATCTGAGTCAGCCTGGCTCAAGGCCAAGTTTTTCACTGGCCCTGGTCCCTGGACCACACCACATCCATGGTGCAGCAGATGGCAGGTCCTCCCTGACTTTGCAGGGGCCTCTCCATTTTGTGACTTCAGATGTTTCCTTTCTGTTAGTCCTCACACTGCATTATGCTCATCTTATTTACTTTAAGACAGTGTCTTCCCGTTTCTGAAATCTGGTTTCATGTGACAGTTGGGGTGGAAAGCCCTGTGGGCCCTGTGTCTGCAAAGATGTGACTGTCCCTAAGGAGGTGTCCTTGGCTGGACAGTGGAGGCCCCTCATCTCTCAGGCACCAACTCTTGATGGAGAAAGCCACAAAGCCTGGAGGGAGGAAGGAATCTTCCTTAAGGTGCAGGAAGACACAGGGTAATAGCACGGCAGGAACTCGGAGACACACACCAGGCAGAGGCCAAGTGGGACAGGACTGTAGGTTGCTGGAGGGGCATCAATTCAAAGATGCCTCTGACATTGGAGGAGTTTTAGGAATGCTCAATCCGTTGATTTCCCTGGTTGTTTCTTTTTCATGTAAACTCAGTAGTGATCTGTGATAGAAATTTTTATCTTAATAAGCCCAAAAGAGATCCTTGGGTAAGTACAAGATAAAAATTCTGGGCACTAAAAAACCACTGGGTTATGTCTTCATTGGCAGTGTTTTAACATTTTTCTTTCTTAGTGTTTCAGGAAATAATGGTGTGAGACATCAGTGCTATCGAGGACGCTCTGATATTAATTAAGCTCTTTCTTGGGCGAGTCATTCATTTAACAAGCAGTTGCAGGATGTGGTGGGGTTCTCAGCACTGGGACACAGGCCATTCCCCCTTTACTGATCCAGTTACAGTCCAGTAAAATAGGGGCCCTACTCTCATTTTGCAGATGAAGATACTGCTCAGAGATGTCAGGCAACTCGCTCAGGGACACACAGCTATCAACAGCAGAATTTGGATCTGATTTCAACTCTGTGGATCTCCACTGCCTTGAGGTTCAAATTGGTGTATCCTAGATCCCTTAGGGTCCTCAATGGCCCCTGCCTGCCCAGAATGAGCCTCATCCATTTGTCTGTCAAGTATCTATTAAATGCCTGCTGTGTGCCAAGCACCATGCTAGGCATGGGGCACACAGCCTGTGACCCAAGGAGCTCAAATTGGAGGCAAAAATGTCACAGTTAAATCTACAAGATGATATCAGGAAGTAACAAATGCCTTGTAGAAAATAAAAACAGGTGATAGACAATGAGTGGGATGGAAGCTTTCGTCAGAGAGAGTCAATCTCAGGAGTTGACTCTTCAACTGAGACATGAATGTAAGAAATGCTTACCAGGCAGTGAGCATAGCAAGTGCAAAGGTCCTGTGGCAGAGTGAAGCTTGGCCTTAAAGACACAGGTGAAAGATCAGAGTGATGGGAATACATATGGAGAAGTGGGCAAAGGTAGTGGGTAAGGAGGTGAGAAGGTGGGTCTTGCTGCCTGGAAGGTGGTGGGGAGGAGGTGACATTCTGGTTCCCTCCAGGGGCAGCTTTCTGTCCCAGCTCAGCCCCCTTGAACTCCAAGCACAGCCACTAGAGCCCTGAGGCAGCTCCGCCTACACCAAGCAATTTGCTTTTTTTTTTTTTTTTCATAAGGATGCAATTTTCTGCGTGCTTTAAGGACATTAGAAGGGCGTTTGACTGACGCGCCATGCGAAACGCATTAGCAAGGCTCTAGGCGCTGCGCACAGGAGGCAGCATCGTCAAGCGTGCGCGTGAAGGGGCAGGTGAAGGCGGGAGCTGGCCCTGGGGACCCGCTTGGGGCGGGAGGTAGAAAGGCAGAAACTAGCAGAGAGGAGAGACAAAAGAGAAAGAGTTGGAAAGATAGGAGATGCAATAGGGAACTATCAATTTAGAAGCGTTTAAAGGGGCGGGGCGGGGGTGAGGGTTTCCGAGGAGGAGGAGGCAGCTGGAGGAGGGGGAGGGCGGCTTTGGGAAGAGGGAGAAGGGAGCGGGGAGTGGACGCTGGGAAGAGGGAGGGAGGAGAGAGAAGGGGAGAGAGAGAAGATGGAAGGGGTAAAGAAACAGCTGAAACGGGAGTGAGGAGACAGTGGAGATGGAGAAACAGAGGAGAAAGATGGGAAAAGGAGGCAGAAATGAGAGTTACCGGCAGGAGATAATAAAAGGGAGGGGCAAGGAAGGCAAAAGCAGGAATGGGGTTCTTCCTGCGGCATGCTGTGTTCCAGAGCAACCTGTGACCTGATGCAGAGGGGTCTTGTTTGGTATTCACTGGGGAAGATGGGAAGCAGTCTAGAGGGCCTTTGCCTGCTGTTGACCTGCTGTGTTCAGCCTTTCAAACATGCCAGGCTCCTCCTTTTCTCAGGGCCCTTGCACATTCTATTCCCCAGTCCATGGTGTTCTTCCTTGCACTCCCTTGATGTGAGGTCCTTTCTCTCCCTCCAGGTGGAGGCTCCCTCATTATTCCCAAGGTGGCCTACTCTGAGTGCTAGCTGGCACTCACCCCTGTTGTGATTCTCTGTGCATTTGCATGGGGTCTGTCAAATTGCTTGGGGTCTGTGCATTTGCCTGGAAGGCAAAATCACATCTGCCTGTGATTCTCTGTGCATTTGTCTGGGTGCATAGCTGTCTCGATCCTGGTATAGCCTCACAGCCTCCAGCAGCAGCTCCTTTCCACCTGACATTCTCCTGAGCAACAAGGGACACTGTATTTGCAGCCAGACAGACCTGGATTCAGACCTCCTGGTTCTTGCTGGGTTGGGTGCCCATTGCAGATGCTCAGAAAACTCCCAGAGCTAGGAAGACACATGGCTGAGCTCTTTCCCCTTCAGGGACCCTTCAGGATTACTTCTTTCCTGTGTGAACAGCGGCAGGTGGGCTGGGCATAAGCAGTATGGGCTCTGTAGGGGTTTGACCTGTGCACCTTCCAGGGTGTCTCCTGGGGATGTGATGTGAAAGCTTGCAGTGGCACTGTCTCCCAGCCTTGGAGCTTGACTGGAACCCAGGGCCCTCCCTGAGCTTGTAAGCATGCCACCACTGCCTCCACCATTTATGGAGCACTGATGATGGGCACTGCTTTGGCTAATTGTCATCAAGGTTAATCTTGAAGGCCTTGAAGGTGAAAACTATACCAAGCCCATTTCACAGATGAGGAAACTGAAGTGCAGAAGAGGAGTAGCTTGCATTACTTACATAAGCAGGACTGGAGTATAAATTTAAGTCAGAGCAACTTACTGTCTCAGCTCTGCATCCTCAACCTCGAGTAGATTCTTACGAAGGTTTCGCTGAGAGCAGTGGAGGCAGTCTGGCTTGGTGACTGAGGTCCAGGCTAGCTTAGGTTGAAATCCTGACACACCACTCACTAACTGTGTGACCTTGGGCAAGTTACTTGTCCTCTTTGTGCCTCAATTTCCCTCTTGAAAATGGGGACTAATAATAAAACTTCAAAACTATGGTTTTTCCAGTAGTCATGTATAGATGTGAGAGTTGGACCAGAAAGAAGGCTAAGCGCCAAAGAATTGATGCTTTTGAATTGTGGTGCTGGAGAAGCCTCTTGAGAGTCCCTTGGCCAGCAAGGAGATCAAGCCAGTCAATCCTAAAAGAAATCAACCCTGAATATTCTTTGGAAGGACTGATACTGAAACTGAAGCTCCAGTACTTTGGCCACATAATGCAAAGAGCCAACTCATTGGAAAAGACCCTGATGCTGGGAAAGATTGAGGGCAAGACGACAGAGGATGAGATGGTTGGATGGCATCACCACCTCAAAGGACATGAGTTTGAGCAAACTCTGAAAGATAATGAAGGCGAGGGAAGGCTGGCATGCTGCAGTCCATAGGGTTGCAAAGAGTCAGGACTGAACAGTAGCAGTAAACCTTGTATTCTCCTTAAGGTGCTTGATCATTTGGTGAGCAGGATTTCCTCAAAAAGGAGTTTAGAATTATTTTTGAAGATATGACATGATGTTTGTGTGTCTCAGGGGCTGATGGGAGTGACTCAGGTGTTGGCAAGGAACAAGGTATTCAGGCTGTCAGTTGATGGATTTCTGGCCAACTCTCCCACTGGGAGGGAGAGACCCTATCTGTTCTGCTCATCCTTGAGCCCTTATTTCTGGGACAGTGGCTGGGATGTGGTAGGTGCACGAGAAACATCTATGGGCCAGAAGAGTGAATGCCACGAATAGGCTGGGAGATCCTGGGCCAAGCACTTGTGCCCCTCCTGCCTCAGTGTGTGCTGAGAATGTGTGCAAAGATCTCACCTGAAAGGTAGCCTAGCCTTTGCTCCAGCAGGCTCTGGAATGCAAAATCTCTCCTCCCAGGGCCTTGTGGTGGTACCCTGAGGCAGCGGCAGGTTGCTTGGCAGGCTCCTGGGTGTGGCTTTGGCAGAGCTGCGCACATTCAGGTGACTGCTTGGAGCTCAGGGCCCCATCACTGTCATGCTTACTCTTCAACAGCTTCCATCAGGCCCAGAGCCCTCAGCTCACACCACCACCCCCCACCCTGCCCACCCTCTCCTTTTACCACCCTCTGCCTGGTCTGTGGGTTCCAGAACCACTCACTTTCCAAAGCTCCCTTCCCTGCCTGAAGCACCATTTCTGCCTTCCTCTGATGGCCAACCACAAATACTTTTTAGGCATGGCTTCTCCAGAGTCCTCCCTGTCTCCATCCCTGTCTGTGTTGGGCACCAGACTGAGCTCCCGCATCCCCAGGGCTTACCCTGAACCTGGACACTCATGCACATCCCCTCCAGGCTTGCAGTGAATGAGTAAGTGAGTAAACAGATGAATGATGTCCTGGGCCTGACTTCCACCTGTAAGTGCTGTCTTTAGGCTGCCTGAGTATTATTGCTGCCACTACAGCCTGCTCTCCTAGGAATTCACACCATACACCAGCAACCAGTGGCTGCCAGAAGTTGGCTGGTAGGCACAGCCTCTTACCTTCCAGTTGCCCCCAGTTGGGATTTGCTGGCAAACACTCCCTTTGTCAGCCATGTGCTCTTTGTGATTGGGGTGTATGGTGTAAGCTGCATGGAGGGCTGTCAGGGAAAGTAATCATAGAAATAGCTGTACTGACAGCTCTGAGTTAATAGGTTCTAGTAAGATTTTATTTGAACAAAGAATTGACTGCTAAATAAGTTTAAGACAGATGTAATCGATGCTTTCTGAGGACCCAGCTCAGAGCTTCTGGAATCCTCTGATGCTGTTCATCCACTTTCAAGAACTTCTACAGTCTTCTGATGATGTCTCACCTTCAAGCAGCCACTGGCTTTGCTTCAGCCATGCAGCAGCCACCACGATGTTTGAGGCGGAGGAGGTAGGAGAGACAGGGAAGGGGTGGGTGAGCTGGGGAGGAGGAGGAATGTGTGGAGTGACATGAGGAAGGAGGAAGAACAAGGAGGAAACAGAGAAGCACATCAGTGCTGCCCTGATGGCCAGTCTGTGTGATGCTAACAGCTGCTGTCCAGAAACTTCTGGATTCCTGCCTACACTTCCCACTTGTGAAGGAGACCTTAGGCACTGTGTGAAACAAACTGGTACAAACCCTTCCAAAGAAGGGACATCAAGGGTCTTTGTAGCCATGGCCTTGCCTGATGGCCCAGCTGATGTTAGGATGTACAGATTGAGAGAGAAGAGAGAGAGGGAGCACACAGAAACCACCCCTCAGGGGTCTGTGCAAGAAAGCCCAGGCCTGGATGCTCTGAGCATGCACCTTTCATTCATTTATGCATTCATGTCTCCATTCCCTCCTTTGGCAACAAAAAGTTACTCATGCCAATTTGTACACCTATGTTCATCTCAGCATTCACGTGAACCACAGGTGGAAACAACCCAAATATCCACTGATGGTTGAATGGATAAGCAAAATATGGTCTATCCATACAACGGATACTGGTGTTGTTCAGTCGCTAGCTCATGTCCGACTCTCTGTGACCCCATGGACTGCAACACACCAGGCTTCCCTGTCCTCCAGTATCTCTTGGAGTTTGCTCAAACTCATGCCCATTGAGTTAGTGATGCTATCTAATCATCTTGCCATCTGCCGCCCTTTTCTTTTGCCTGTAATCTTTCCCAGCATCAGGGTCTTTCCCAGTGAGTCAGCTCTTCACATCAGGTGGTCAGAGTACTGGAGTTTCAGCTTCAGCATCATTCTTTCCAATGAATATTCAGGCTTGATTTCCTCAAGGATTGACTTGTTTGGTTGCCTGGCTGTCCAAGGGGCTGTCAAGAGTCTTCTCCACCACCATAATTCGAAAGCATCAGTTCTTTGGTGCTCAGCCTTCTTTCTGGTCCAACTCTCACACCTATACATGATTACTAGAAAAACCATAGCTTTGACTTTTGTCAGACCTTTGTCAGCAAAATGATGTCTGTGCTTTTTAATACACTGTCTAAGTTTGTCATACAATGGAATAGCATTCAGCCTTTAAATAAGGAAACTGTGACACATGTTACAACATGGATGGACCTTGAGGACATTATTCTCAATGAAATAAGCCAGTTACAAAAAGACAAATTCTATATGATTTCAGTCATATGAAGCACTTAGCGTTGTCAAAATCATATAGACAGAAAGTAAAATGGAGGGTGCCAAGGGCCAGATGAAGAGAGAATGCGAAATTATTGTTTGGTATGTATACATATATATAGATATATATGTATAGTTTCAGTCTTACAAGATAAAAAGAGTTATGGGGATGGATGATGGCGATGGCTATACAATAATGTGAAAGTGTTTAATACCACTGAACTCTACACTTAAAAATGGTTAATGGTAAGTTTTACATTATGTATATTTTAGCACAATAAAAGAAAAGCTTTAAAGAGTTTGTGCATTCTAGCTCTAGCCACTCAATATTCCTTGAAACGATGAATCCAGTAGCAGCAAGCCCGTCTGGTACCTTCACTGTGGACTCTGTATCATTTCCCATTAAAAGGAACGAGGCCTCCATAGAGAAATAGCTGGTCTATGTCTGGGGCAGGAAACAGACAAGGTGAGCTTGAAGTTTTTTGTTATAACAGACAGCAAGGAGGTGACTAGGGCTACTGGGCACCAGTGAGAAGAAACTGGGGCCAAGGAGAAGAGCCCCCAACTGGGGCAATTTGAGCAATGATAGTAACTGCAGTGGTTTGAAACATCACTTACTTGAAACAAACTTAAGAGGAAGGAAAACTCTTTCCTCTTTCTAAACTGTTTTTGAAGGGTGCTAGGTGTTAGGTGGGAGAAGGCAATGGCACCCCACTCCAGTACTCTTGCCTGGCAAATCCCATGGATGGAGGAGCCTGGAAGGCTGTAGTTCCATGGGGTCGCTAAGAGTCAGACACGACTGAGTGACTTCACTTTCACTTTTCACTTTCATGCATTGGAGAAGGGAATGGCAACCCACTCCAGTGTTCTTGCCTGGAAAATCCCAGGAACGGAGGAGCCTGGTGGGCTGCCGTCTGTGGGGTTGCACAGAGTTGGACACGACTGAAGCGACTCAGCAGCAGCAGCAGCATGTGTTAGGGACTCAATGTTTGTGTTCCTCTGAAATTTATATGTTGAAATCCTAAATGTCCAAAGTGATGGGTTGGGCCCAGGGCAAGGGAGCAGGGACAGGCTAGGGCTCCGTTTTGCATGGGGCCCTGGGGAGCAGTCCTTGGAGCACTCCCGCGCCCCCTTGCCTTGTGGTCTCCATTCTCCTTGGGAGACTGGACCTCGCGAAAAAGAACGAGGATGCCAGGGATGTCTCTGAGGGTGTGAATGTCCCCTCAGGAGGGGCTGTAGGAGGACAGTGTGGTAAGCGGGGCTGCCTCTGAAGGCAGATCCAGCCCTTAGAGGCAGGGTTCTTCTCTCCAGTCAGTAAATGAGGAAACTGAAGCCCAGAATGAGCCAGTGAAATAGGAAGTGTCGTTTCTGGGCCCCCAAACCACAGGACCATTGGCTCTGCCTGTGGCGTCTACGCTGGTATGTGAAGCATGGAAAGCAGGGAGGACACAGTCTCCGATGCTGATGGTGCTGTTCAACATCTGGGTGCAAGTCTGGACTCAGTGTTCCCTTGGAGGGAGCACTGACCCGTGGGGGCACGAGGTAGTGTCCCCCATGTGTCTGTGCTCCTTCTTTGCTGGGGTCCTGCATCCGTAGGACAAGCCCCTGTTCACTGCCGTCTTCACCACAAAGTACTGTTTGTGATTTTTTTAAAAAACACACTCTCTGTGAGTGACTCATGCATTTAAAATTATTTTAATATATTTTACACACTTGTGTATAAATGGGGCCGTGTGTTTCTTCTTATTAAAGGAGTCTTATTTAGACTGGTCATAATATGGTCAGGAGGCTCTCTGCTGAGCCTCGGGTATTTATAGGGGCTCAAAGTGGTGAACGTGTGGAGGGCAGCTCTGCCGTGTGGGAGTCCAGGGTTACCTGTGCCCAGTGGTCCCCTTTGGGATGCTACAGACCTCGGGGCCAGAGCATGCAGGCTGCAGGCCTCCTGCACACAGCAATATGAGATGCCCACCTGGAGCTCCCCAGGACCTGGTCCAACGCTCCAGAGAAGGCTTGCTCAGGTAAGAAACATTGTCAGGTCCTAGCCAACACAATGGGTGGGCGTGGGTGAGTGGGAGGGGCAATGGACCCCAGGTCCTGTTCTTGTGGGTCTGACTTAACTTACTACCCTTTTGAGAACCTGCAAAATGTCACATTTGCACTCTGGGGATGCAGGTGTGGGTGAGAGCTGGCCCTGCCCCCATCAGTGAGGAGGTGGACATGTGAATGGACCCCACTCTCCTCCCCACTCTCCTCGAGGTCCCTGGCTCCTGGGACGTCTCTCACCCTCCCTCTGCTCCAACCAACTGTCCAGCCTTGCTGGCCTCCGGGCTCTCTCTCCATCACCTGCCCCAGGGTCTTTGCCTGTGCTGTTCCTACTGGATTGCCCCTCCCCCAGACACTTACACAGCCAACCCCATCCATCTCTCACACACACTCTCTTCTCTGCTGTTTTTTAGGGAAGCCCCTCATGGCCCTGCCCAGGCTCATATTGTAGCTTTCAACCCAGGCCCCCAACCCACTTCCCCCATTTGCCTGCTCTAGGGCTCTTGGCACATATCCCTAGAAATCACATTTTGCATTTTTTGGCTTCTTCTTATTTATGTCTGTTTCCCCTTCCAGAATGAGGTCTCCAATCACTTTTCTGCTTTTCATGACTCAGGATGGTGCCTGTGCACAGTAGGTGTCCAATAAATATTTGCAGACTGACTGGACGGGTGTGTTGATTGATTGAGTCTGGTCTCCCAGAGATACACAGCCCACATTTTGTTGGGTGTGTATTAGGGTGGAACCACTGGGCCCCAATTACAGGCAGGTTCAGCTCTCCAGTGGCTGCCGGGCCTCAGCCTCCTTCTGTGGGGCTCAGGCTGTTCTCTGTCCTCCCCACTCTTGGCACTGTCAGTCTCTTTCATTTTATCTCATCTGCTCTGGGTGGTGGCAACATACTGGGAATTTAATTTGTGTTACTGCCTTTCCCTATGTTTGTTGTCACACAGATATGGCATGAATACTGGAGTGGGTAGCATATCCCGTCACCAGGGGATCTTCTGGCCCAGGAATTGAACCAAGGTCTCCTGCACTGTAGGTGGATTCTTTACCACTGAGCTGGGATTTTAATTTGTATTATTACCTTTCTTTGTATTTCTTGCCACATAGATGTGCTCTTTTGTGAACTGCTTATTCAAGACTTCTGTTCTATTTCCTGTGGGGCCACGTGTTTTTTATTTATCATTATTAACTTTAGGACACTGTACCTATTCTGGATAAAACTCTTGGTCACTGCATGGGCTGCCGGGAGAACATAGTTCTCTCAGTGTGCCCAGTACCCACCATGATCCCTCCCTTCCTGTCATCTAGGAGCTGGGTTTGCATTGTAATGCTATTCCTTAGATTGCCCCAGAAGAGGGGACCACGGGGTTACCAGGGGAACTAATATAAGTGTGCCTTATTGGGCTTACTTTCCCAAGGCCTCTTTTTTTTTGTTTGTTTTTTGGTCTATTCAGAGTCATTTTAGAGGCTACTTCCTCCAAGAAGCCCTCCACACTTTCCCAAAGCTGAGCTGGGAGCCTCCTCAGGGCTCTTACAAGTTACTCTGTTGAATCTTCATTGTTCAGTTATCTGTTTCCACAGCTGACTGGGTGGCTTGGGTGCTCAGGGCAAGTGCTCCCCTGGGTGCTCAGGGCTTAATGCCTGTGTGCCGTAGGCACTCTTTGTGTGATGCTGAATGCTGAACAAAGCCACAAGTCTGAGTCTCAAAGCTGTGTCTTCCCCCTGGTTGCAAAGTCTCAAGTGAGGACTCTTAGGTCAGGGCTTTCTCATCACAGCCTTAGCTCTAGTTGATTGAGTTCTTACCATACACTTTTCTTACCAGCAACACAATGATTCACCTCATGAATCTCTAAATCTATTTGCTGTTTTTTTTTTTTTTTTTTTGGTTGGTTGCTAGATCTTCTCATTTATTTAAAAAATCAGTTTTTCTGTAATTGCAAAAGACAAATGTACCCCAGTGTTCACTACAGCACTGTTTATAATAGCTAGGACATAGAAGCAACCTGGATGTCCATCAATAGCTGAATGGATAAGGAAGCTGTGGTACATATACACAATGGAATTAATATTACACAGCTATAAAAAGGAACCCATTCGAGTCAGTTCTAATGAGGTGGGTGAACCTAGAGCCTATTATACAGCATGAAATAAGTCAGAAGGGGAAAGACAAATATTGCATATTAAGGCATATATATGAAACCTAGAAAGATAGTATGGATGATCCTATGTGCAGGGCAGCAAAGGAGACACAAACATAAAGACCAGACTTTTGGACACGGTAGGGGAAAGGAGAGGGTGGGATGATTTGAGAGAGTAACATTGAAACATACGCATTACCATATGTAAAATAGGGTGGGATGATTTGAGAGAGTAACACTGAAACATACAACATATTACCATATGTAAAATAGATAGCCAGTGGGAGTTTGCTGTACGACTCAGGGCACCCAAAGTTGGTGCTCTGTGACAACCTAGAAGGATGGGCTGGGGAGGGAGGTGGGAGAGGTATTCTGTACTGTGTTCTCAAGCCATCTGTCTGCCGAACAGAAGATGGGAATGATGATTCTGAGATGGCAAACGGTGTACAGACGACCTCATGCAAGGTGAGGAAATGATGCCAAACTGTTTTTCCACAAACTTTCAGAAACAGCTCTCAGATTTCTGGTTCTTCTAGTTTTTAGAATTGGGGACTTCCCCCTCCCCATGTTATCAATTTCACAAATGAGGAAATAGAGATGCAGAGAAGTGAGCAGCCTGCCTGGCAAGGGGGTGGGGGAACCGAGTTTCCAATGGGGTGGAGTGGCTCTGATGGCTTTCCGCCAATGTGCCAGGTTCTGGGCTTGTCCTTAATAAGGGATGAGAAGTGTAGGACAGACCAAGGTGTCCTGTGCACCCTTCTTCCTGAAGCCAGAGGAGCTGACTCAAGTGTGCAAGTGTTTAGATGAAAGTCAGGGCAAACTCAGTCCCCTGCCTCAGCTGGGTGATAGGCACTGCTTGGAAATTCTCCTGGGGGTTCCTGTCAGTACTGTCTCCCACCCTCTGTGGGAATGATTTTGTCTTCCCCACCTGCAATAGTGTGATTTTACCCCTTCCTCTATCCCCGTAATCATGTCCTTCCAGAATCTATCTTCCTTCACCTTGGGGCCAATAGAATGTGATGGCTTTAAAGGAGTGCCAGCTCTGAACTTGGCCTGGGGTCCATGCAAACTCAGCTCTCGCCTGCCTTGGCCGTGAGGACACGCAGAGGCAGCGGGGTCCAGTTATCCCGCATTCAAGTGCTGTGGTGCTGGTGGTCACCAGCATTTGTGAGTTACCACTGTGAAGGAGCCCAGATTCTGCATAGACTTGTGAGCCATAAGTGGTGGCTGTGGTTTTAAGCCATTAAACTTAGGGGAGGTTTTTATACAGCAATAGCAGTTTGATGCACTGCTATTCAGGGGCCAGTCTGTCTCCACCCTCATCCTTTCAGTGAAAACTCTGGCTTTCTATTGAAGTAAGTGTCAAGCTCATCACCCTCCCTGGTGCCCCTAATATATGCCTGAATGCTTTTTGCTTCTCCTTAGAGAGGGGAGTGGAATCTCCTCCTGTGAGGCCCAGGGTCCCCCATGAGCTCTGGGCCCCCCTTCTGTCAATTTCCCTGACCTCATCCCCCAGGGTATCAGCTTCCTGGGGTAGCCAAAACAAAGCCCCATCACTGGGTGGCCCAAACAACAGAGAAGTTTATTGTCCCTCAGTTCTGGAAGCTAAAAGTCCAAGATCAAGGTGTCAGCAGGGCTGGTTCCTCCTGAGGGCATGAGATAGAATCTATTTCAGGTCTCCTGATCTTCCAGTGATTTTCTGGTGCTCCTTGGCTCATAGAAGCACCATGTTGATCTCCACCTTCATCTGCATGTGCGGTTCTCCCTGTGTGGACCTGTGTCCAAATTTGCCCTTTTTATAAGGACGTCAATCATGTTGGTCAGGGGCTATCCTACTCTAGTATCATCTCAGGGAAGGGCATTTGTTGTAATGACCCTGTTTCCAAATAAGGTCGCGTTCTGATGTCAGGATGTCCACATGGCAGGACGTGAACGTATGAATCTGCCATTAGGATGCAGTGACCGGGGACTTGGACTTTGAAGTCAGCAAAGCCAGAGGCCTCTTGGCTCTGTCAGGCACCCGGCTCAGGTGTGAAGCACTGAAGCATTTGTGAGGTGGGCATGCAAACACAGAGTATACTGCTGGACCGTCACCAGCCCTCAGACAAGAGCATGATATGCACAGAATGCTCAGTAAAGCATAACCCTCATGTCTTAAGTTATCACTCTGCTCCTCCTACCTTCATCCTCTGCCTTCTCTAGTGATGTACAAGTCACTACCACCTGTAAACACCTCCTGATGCCACTTTGTAGCTCCCTGCCCCCCTCCGCTGCCTTTTGCATTCAGACCCTGTGGCACACTGATTTCAGAGCCCCAGTCAGCCATGCCTCCCAGATTTCTCACCCTCCTCCCTACTCTGGGCTTGACCATATGGGTAACTGTGGGCCATAGGACATTAGCAAGCATGATGCAAGCAGAGGCTTGATATACACTTGTCCCATGGAACCCATCTTCTTGAAGTGCTGGTTCTTCACACCTAGTGCCATGCTATGAGGAAGCCCAAGAAGCCGTGTGGACCAGACACCTGGATGAGAACCAAGATATCCTGACTAGAAACCCCAGGGAGCTCCTAGTTGATGGCTAAAACCAATGGCCTGCTCTGTGAAGGAAAACACTGTAGACCTCCCAGCTGTCCCAGTCTGTGCTCTGTTGTGCTACATTGCTTCAGTGGTGGGAGAAGTATCTAATGAACCCATAGAGAAAAATAAACTGTTATTTTAAGCTACTTAGTGTCAGCATGATTCTTTCCCCAGCAATAGGTAGGCAGAATACCCCTCAGTTCAGTTCAGTTGTCACTCAGTCATGTCTGACTCTTTGCGACCCCATGAATTGCAGCACGCCAGGCCTCCCTGTCCATCACCAACTCCTGGAGTTTACCCAAACTCATGTCCATCGAGTCCGTGATGCCATCCAACCATCTCATCCTCTGTTGTCCCCTTCTCCTCCTGCCCGCAATCCCCCCCAGCATGAGTCTTTTCCAATGAGTCAACTCTTCGCATGAGGTGGCCAAAGTATTGGAGTTTCAGCTTTAGCATCATTCTTTCCAAAGAACACCCAGGACTGATCTCCTTTAGAATGGACTGGTTGGATCTCCTTGCAGTCCAAGGGACTCTCAAGAGTCTTCTCCAACACCACAGTTCAAAAGCATCAGTTCTTTGGTGCTCAGCTTTCTTCACAGTCCAACTCTCACATCCACACATGACTACTAGAAAAACCATAACCTTGACTAGACGGACCTTTGTTGGCAAAGTAATGTCTCTGCTTTTCAATATGCTGTCTAGGTTAGTCATAACTTTCCTTCCAAGAAGTAAGCGTCTTTTAATTTCATGGCTGCAATCACCATCTGCAGTGATTTTAGAGCCCCCAAAAATAAAGTCTGACACTGTTTCCACTGTTCCCCCATCTATTTCCCATGAGGTGATGGGACCAGATGCCATGATCTTCATTTTCTGAATGTTGAGCTTTAAGCCAACTTTTTCACTCTCCTCTTTCGCTTTCATCAAGAGGCTTTTTAGTTCTTCTTCACTTTCTGCCATAAGGGTGGTGTCATCTGCATATTTGAGGTTATTGATATTTCTCCCGGCAATCTTGATTCCAGCTTGTGTTTCTTCCAGTCCAGCGTTTCTCATGATGTACTTTGCATATAAGTTAACTAAGCAGGGTGACAATATACAGCCTTGACGTACTCCTTTTCCTATTTGGAACCAGTCTGTTGTTCCTTGTCCAGTTCTAACTGTTGCCTCCTGACCTGCATACAGGTTTCTCAAGAGGCAGATCAGGTGGTCTGTTATGCGCATCTCTTTCAGGATTTTCCACAGTTTATTGTGATCCACACAGTCAAAGGCTTTGGCATAGTCAATAAAGCAGAAATAGATGTTTTTCTAGAACTCTCTTGCTTTTTCAATGAACCAGCGGATGTTGGCAATTTGATCTCTGGTTCCTCTGCCTTTTCTAAAACCAGCTTGAACATCAGGAAGTTCACATATTGCTGAAGCCTGGCTTGGAGAATTTTGAGCATTACTTTACTAGCATGTGAGATGAGTGCAATTGTGTGATAGTTTGAGCATTCTTTGGCATTGCCTTTCTTTGGGGTTGGAATGAAAACTGACCTTTTCCAGTCCTAGGCCACTGCTGAGTTTTCCAAATTTGCTGGCATGTTGACTGCAGCATTTTAACAGCATCATCTTTCAGGATTTGAATTAGCTCAAGTGGAATTCCATCACCTCTACTAGCTTTGTTCGTAGTGATGCTTTCTAAGGCCCCCTTGACTTCACATTCCAGGATGTTTGGCTCTAGGTGAGTGATCACACCATTGTGATTATCTTGGTCATGAAGATCTTTTTTTGTATAGTTCTTCTGTGTATTCTTGCCACCTCTTCTTAACATCTTCTGCTTCTGTTAGGTCCATACCATTTCTGTCCTTTATCGAGCCCATCTTTGCATGAAATGTTCCCTTGGTATCTCTAATTTTCTTGAAGAGATCTCTAGTCTTTCCCATTCTATTGTTTTCCTCTATTTCTTTGCATTGATCGCTGAGGAAGCCTTTCTTATCTCTCCTTGCTATTCTTTGGAACTCTGCATTCAGATGCTTATATCTTTCCTTTTCTCCTTTGCTTTTTGCTTCTCTTCTTTTCACCGCTATTTGTAAGGCCTCCCCAGACAGCCATTTTGCTTTTTTGCATTTCTTTTCCACAGGGATGGTCTTGATCCCTGTCTCCTGTACAATGTCATTGACCTCCATCCATAGTTCATCAGGCACTCTATCTATCAGATCTAGGCCCTTAAATCTGTTTCTCACTTCCACTGTATAATCATAAGGAATTTGATTTAGGTCATACCTGAATGGTCTAGTGGTTTTCCCTACTTTCTTCAATTTAAGTCTGAATTTGGCAATAAGGAGTTCATGATCTGAGCCACAGTCAGCTCCCGGTCTTGTTTTTGCTGGCTGTATAGAGCTTCTCCAGAACACCCCTGTTCACAGCTAAATTTCTCAAAAGGGCTGTCCTCACCAGCTATTCCAGTTCTCCACAGTCTATACTTCCCTGCCTTATGTCTTCCTTCTCCCCATCACTCTGCCAACATTGCTCTCAATAAGGTCACTTAATACCGCCTGAACTGTGTCCCCCACAAAATCACATGTTGAAGCCCTGACCCATGACACCTCAGAATGTGACTGTATTTGGAAACAGGGCTTTCCCAGAGTTGGTTGAGGTAAATTGAGTCCCTGAGTGTCCTCAAAGCCCAGCACAGTGTCTGATGCACAGTAGGTGCATAGGAAGGACCTGCGGGGGTGGTATGGAGATGAGGCTCTGACAATGAGGACTGAGTGGGAAGAGCAGGCTGGGGAGCCCTGGGTCTGGTGAGGATGTGTGATGGCCAAGGTATGTGAGGTGTCTCAGGGGGCAGAGTGGACAGAGACCTGCTGCCTTATCCTGGATCTCTCCTTCCTCTTACCCTGCCCCATCTCTGCTTCACACCTTTCAGAATCCTAGGAGGAAGCCCAGAGCTTTCCACCACGGACTTGCAGCCTCCAACCCTCCCCCAGCGCCAATAGTTTGGTCATTGTTCTCACAACCATGTCAGTATCGAACAAACAGATGTTTATAGTTAATCCCTAATTTTGCCATCAAAAAATATACAATCTTGGGTAGAAACCGAAGAGGAAAGAATTTTTTAATTTACAGTGTCTCCCCACCGCCCTACTCCTGAAATTTGAAATTGCTGAACAGCCTCCAAATTCAATATTCAAAGTCAAACAAATCTATGTGTTCTCCAAAAGGAAGTATTGAATGTCGACCAAGATGGAGAAAGTCAGGAGACGGAGAAGCGCCCTGCTCCCCGCAGTGCTTCCCAGAACGCCTCTTTTCCGGTGTTTGTTCGTTCTTCCTTTCTCTCGTGTTTTAATGAAAGAAATACCTCTGTGAGTATTTCCTCGGAAGAGCTAGGTGCGGGTCTCAGATGGCAGCCAGATTAATTAGAAATCCTGGCTTGTCAGTGCCACTCTCTGCTGTCAGGGGGCTGGGCCTCAGTCCGGGTGCAGCCTGGGCCACCCTAGGGGACACAGAGCCAGGAGGAGATTCCTGGTTGTGCTGCCATGAATTAGGTCTGTAGTATGGGAGCCCGACTTCTTGGGGTGGCAGGAAGGTTTGATGCCAGAGGAGACCCTGGATCTGGGTCTGTAGGAGAAGCAGGTGGTCACCCAGAAGAGCTAGGGCCAGCAGTATGACCAGCATGGGGTTCCAGGTAGAGCTGAGGTTGGGGCTTGCTTTCAGGAGGGTAGGAAGGAGCTCTGGGACCTCTTACTAACATGGTATGTCTGGGAGGGAGCTGACATTCTAGATCTTGCTCTGGAGCCCTCCCCATTCCTCAGCTGGAATTTGCCTTATCCCCCCTCTACTCCCAAATTCCACTCTTTTGAGTTCTTAAGTTCATGCCGCTGCATGGCGCTGCCCTCTTGTCAAAGCTTGTAGATGGCAGTGTTCCCTTCAGAGTGAGCATTGTGGAAGATAGGGCAGCCTCCATGTTATGGATGGGGAAGGTGAAATGACCTGACCTGTCCATTAGCCCAGACTCTGGTCATGATCGACAGAAACCAACTGCCAATGCTTGAACACAGAAGGGAATTTGCTAGCTCACATCACTAAGGAGCCCAGAGCCTAAGGGGGTCCAGAACAGGGAACAGATGCCTTTAGTTGGGTGTCCCCCCAAAACCCCTTTGCTCTGGCCCCCTGTTATGGTAGGGCAAGTTGGTGGTGGGCTCCAGGGTGACTTCCCAGCCTGTCCACCACCTTACAGAAATGATCGTCTTTTTCTAGTAGTCCAAGTAAGGATGGGATCTCCTGTCCTAGAGTCTTTTGCTTGTTCAGGGAACAATCACCATGATGCGTGGAACCCAAACTATGTCCTCATCTTGCATCCCAGGGTCTTGTTGGTCCCTCAAGCTACAGATGGTTAGTTCCTCAAACCACTAACCTCAAACTCCATAGATGGAGGGCAAGTTACCCAAGGAAAGTCAGAGGATGTGCTTAAAGAAGGAAAGTGGAGGGAAGGGATTGCTAATGTGTTCTGCTGCAGCTGCCAAACCTCGCTGCTCAAAATGGGAGCACCAGGATTCAAACTTGAGTTCCAGGGGGAGTGTCACGGCCAGAAGGGCATTACAGGATCCATGCTCTATCCGTCCACGCCACATCTGCTGAGTGACAAGCCAGCCTGCCCCATGAGGGTCACCAGGTTGGAATGGAGGAGTGGCCAGAAGGATCCCCTGAGGAATTAATTCATGCTGCTTATGCTGTGGATGCTGTGGAAAGCTGTGAATGCCACAGAGCAAGGATGAGTTGATTGACTTGTAGATTGTCTAAAATGTTGTAAGAACAACATTTGAGGCTTTGCAGGCCACATGTGGCCCCTGTTACACCTCCCCTCCATCCGTTCCCTGTCCTCCTCCTCACCTGTCTCCCTTCAGGAGCTGTGTGCTGGCTGAGGGCTTGAACCTATTCAGTATTACCCAAGCCTATGGCTTGGTGTCCATCCCTCATATGCATTTGGCTAAAGGTCACATGTCAGGTATAGGCTCTTAATTAGGGGGATCCCTGAGGCTCCAGCAATAGAGTCAGAGTTTGGGAAACAAGGTTGGTGATGGGCCTGAGACTGGCTTGGGGAGGGTCTCTGTGTGGCCCTGCAGGGATTGGAATGTGAGCGGTCTTTCTCTCCAGAAAGACAGCGGCAGTGCAGAGTGACTGAAGGTGGTGATCACAGTGAAGGCTTGCTTCACTGACCCAGGAGAGGCTTCCACTTGGGGTGTGGGCATGAGCTCCAGTGTCCCCATGATGAAGAAATGCCCTGTCTTGGTTCTGCTCCCTGAGAGCTGCTATGGGCTGGATGGGGGTTAGAAGTTCCTGTAGTTCTCTGTTGGTACCCACCACGTGCAGTGGATGCCCACCTCAAGGCATGAGGACATCAAGGGCACCTTGCATGTCAGGGCACAGCAGCATCCATCCATCTCCACCTAGCATGACGGCATCCATGCATTCCGCACAGGCCCAGGGGCCCAGCATGGGCCAGGATGTTCATGTGGTTCTACTCTGTGTCTCTCATGGACAACGAGAAAGCTTGGGTAGTTCCTAAGGCCCCCCCGTCCCTCTCATCATCCCGTGCCACCACCCTGCCCCATAGCAATCCCTCCTACATTCCTCACCCCATTCCTGGCCCCTGTCCCCCGTCCTCTGTCATGGCCAGGCAGTGGCTGGGCCTAACCACCACACACACCAGATAAGCCTAATTACCACAAAGCCTAATTCTTCCAGGCTGCATGCTCTGGTCAGTGGGGACTCCTGCACGTTTTCCTTGGCTGACTTCTGACAATAGGATTGGGGGAAAGAAAAGCAATGTGCGGAGGGGTGTGGACTGGGAGGGCCCCAGGCTGCTGGTCTACTTGGCAAAGCCCACTAGCGCTCTGGTTTCTGGGGTTGGATCATCCTCTGATTTGGGGTTCCACAGGGTTGCCTTCACCCACCAGATGCCAGTAGCGCCCCCTACCCCTGTCGTGATGTTGTCTAGTGTCAAGCTGATCCAGAATCTGAGGGGCTGAGGGAGATAGACGTATATACACCCAAGGGATGTGTCTCATGTGTCAAAGGACCAGGTGGCTTAGAGCAGGGAGGCTGACCTCCCACCTGGTGGGAGAGAAACTGGCCAGATAGGAGATATGAGCAAAGAGCTGGGGGCATCTGGTAGGTTTGGGGAGCAGAGGAGAAAGTATGAGGTGGCAAGAAGCCTGAACCCAGCTCCTCTGTAGGTCAGGGTCTCCACAATGGGTCTGTACAGCTCAGGGCCAGTGGGGGCTGGGTGCAAACTACCGCACTTTCTAATCTAATGATGGGAACATCTAATCAAAAGGAAGGAAGCATGGCTCCCAAGGGAGGCTGGGGCCCCACCTCTGAGCCGCTGTCACACAGGTCCAGCGTGTGGGGGCTTCATGTCTTGAATGAGGGGCTGCGTTCCTCTGCTCTGGGGATGTCACAACCCAGTGCCACGGTGCAGGCTTCCAAGGGGGTCTGTGGTGACGCTTCGTGGTGGGTGGTCCAGTGCCCCAAGGCAAGGTAACTCTGGGCAGCACCTCTCTCCTGGATCGTGGCTCTCAGAGCAGCCCTGGAGGCTGGTGTGCTCTTAATCCTCCTCCATACAGATGAGAAACTGAGGAACAGAGTGGAGCAACTCAACCAGGGACTCGCAGCTTAGAAGCCCAACCTGCGCTGGACACCTGCTCTGGCTTCTGCCTCTGCCCTTGGGAGTTTCTGTCAAGGTTTCCTCTGTCTGGGCGTCTGGTCAGTTACAGTGCATGACCAAACTGACACGTGCTGCTCATATACACATGCACACACCCTCACGCACGCCCTAGCACACAGTTCTTACACACACTCACACTTGCACCCATGCACACACATGTATGCGCCCATGCTTACATACTCACTCACTCTCATGCTCACACCCCTTTGCACTCACAAGTGCACACCCTCCAGAGCTTGTAGGAGGAAGGCTATCAGCTGGAGGAGGACAGCATTTGGGGTCTGCACTCTGAGGTTAAAGTCTGCTCACATTGGCCCAGCAGAGGTCCCAGGCTCCCAGGGACTTAGTTTTCTCATTTCTTTGCCATAGCATCAGCATCAGAGGGCGGAGTGTGTGGGTGATCATCCCAGGAGGTCTCCCTGCTGGCACATCTGGGTCCAGCAACTCCAGCTTCTCCTTCTCTGCTGGCTTCCATCTCAGGGTGCCCCACTTTGTGGAACCAGAGCTGGGGTGGGCACCCAGGGAAACTTTGAGTCCCACAGCTGTCAGGACAGCAGCACTTTTCCTACTGGCTCCCAGACAGCTCTGACTGGTAGGCATGTGCCAGCTCAGCATTTT
Source organism: Oryx dammah (assembly GCF_014754425.2). Lineage (NCBI taxonomy): Eukaryota > Metazoa > Chordata > Mammalia > Artiodactyla > Bovidae > Oryx > Oryx dammah. Next base: position 83,692,474 of record NW_024070185.1, on the reverse strand, counting down.
GGTGGGCAGGAGTGCATTTGCACCCTTGCATCAGGATGGGACCTTCCTTCTAGAACGAGGTGGACTGAGGACAGGGCCAGCCCCCAAGGGGTATTGGTGGGAAGGCAAGCCCCAGGAAAGGAAAACACAACACCAGAATGCCATTCTGTAGGGAAATTGCTCCGGTGCCTGTGCACCATACAGAGTGACCAGTGAAACTCATTCTGCAGAAGAGGTAACTGAGGCTTTAGAGGGGCAGAGTGCCTTGTCCAAGGCCACTGAGATGGGCAGTGAAAGCAGTGGTGAGCCATGGGGGGCTTTGAGCAGGAAAATGCCACAGGCCAGGGTGGAGGATGAAGGAGGAAAAAGTGGAAGCAGGGGGGACAGGGCAAGCAGTGTGGAGACCCTGGATGTGCAAAGCACAGGAGCAAGGCCTGTGGTGGGTAGGGCAGGCCCTGTGGCTGGCTCTCAGAGCCTCCAAGCTATCGGAGCACAGATCAGGACTGCAGGCCTGAGGTGTTGATGAGGATCTGCAGCTCATCTAAGGTAGGTGACCCCAGCCCTGTCCTCCAGTCCCGTGGTGATTTAGTTTTCTCATGAATCCGGTCCAGTCTCCCTGGCACAGGAGCTGATACCTGTTTACTGAATGACCCCATTGCCCCACATTGGTTTGCTAATGTCCTTTGTATAATATAGAGCAAGAAATGGATATAATTTCTTCAGCTGAAGGGAGGGGCTTCTCTAGCTGTAGTATAGGTGGCACCCCTCTGAGCTTGCGAGATAGCACAATTCTTTTTGTGCCATTGGAGACCACGTCTTTGTTTTGCTATCAAATTTGTTCCATCATTTCAGCTTGTGGTCACCTAAGACCTTCAGATCATTTTCACAGGAGCTTTTGATATGTCATGAAATGAATTCCACTGTTGCTGAGAGCTGTGCTCTGGTTCTTCACACTTAGGTGGTTCTGCCCCTAATCCCACCACTAGCTACAGCTTATCCCTATTGGTGCTCTCCAAGGCTCCCTAGAGATTTGAGCTGTTTCTGTGCCTCAAGTCTACCTGTGACGGGGCCTGAAATGTCACCATGCTTTTTCTTTCTTCTTTGGAAATCCCGATTTAAAAAGTGAATGTTCTCTAGGCAGGAGATGGCCTGAATTAGGTCAGTTTTTCCCAAATTCCAGGCATGTGGGCGTCACAGGCTGCATGCCTCAGGATCTTATGGATTTAACATCACTCTCGCAGTGGGCCCGCCCTTGGGTTTGTACTGTGCAGTGCCCAAAGAAGCCATGACCGCACAGTGATGTTTGTGTGCTGGTTTCATCCCTATGATCCTAGGGTGCTGCCTTCCCCACCTCTGCCCGCAGGCTGTGGAGCTCTGCACTCCCCATGGAGGGAGGGCGGTGGCCAACTTCCCTCCCAGTCTCAATGTTTCACACTTCTTTACAGTTCCTCCTAGAAGGAGGTGGGCATCCCATGCCTGGTAGTACTTAGGCCAGTGGAATTGGGCTGAGGCGCTGGTGGCCCCCTTTGAGGAACAGGCCCTGAAAGCACAGGTCTCCTCTGTAAGCAGCCCATCCTCACCACATGGCCTCCTGGCCGCAGGCGTGTGGGGTAAGCTCATGCTTCTGTTGCATGAGCTCCTATGGTGGTCGTGCTGTGTCACTGCAGCCACGGCTGACCCACATAGGTCCTGAGGGGCTCTGATAGGGATGGTCCAGGGAAGGACATGCAGGGCCACTCCTACAGGAGACAACTCCAGGGCTGCACGCTGCCTTGTGAACTGTGATGCTGGAGGTGGAACCCCGGGCTCCAGCTCCACCTTGGCCATAGGCATGCTGGTGGTTTTGAGCCAGATCTCACCCTCTCTGATCCTGTTTTCCCACCTGCAGAACAAGAAGTCTGGACTTGGTCTCTGACATCTGGTTATCCTGATCTGCTCTCGCTCCATCTAGCAACCTCTGGTCAACTTGACTATGTGCGACACCTCTGGGTGGTGCCCCTCCACACACAGCAGAGAGTACTTCCTGGTGATGGTTTTAATTATGGCTCCACACTGTCTCATATAATAGCATTTAGACAGCTATAATAGCTGTCTCCAAATAATAGCATATATCAACTTCCATTGAGGCTATAGTACTCCATATGGATTACATCCTCAAGGCAAGTTTGTTGTGGTCCCACTGTGTGGATAGAAAGATTGAGCCAAGAGGGGCTAAATGACTTAACAGAGCTTGAACCAAGGAGGTGATGCCTGTCTAGTTCCAATGTCTTTTTCCTAATCACCTCTCCCTGGGATGTTTGAGGCCTGGTAGAGGTGCTTTGCTTCCCTGGTGGCTCAGATGGTAAAGCATCTGCAGAGGCTCTGTTTTAGCCTCCTATGGCTGTCACAACAAAGCAACATAGAACGACATAAAGTTATTCTCCCACTGTTCTGGAGTTCAGAAGTCTGAGATTAAGGTGTCAGCTGGGTTCCGACAGCAAAGAATCCACTTGCAATGCAGGAGAACTGGGTTAGATCTCTGGGTTGGGAAGATTCCCTGGAGGAGGGCATGGCAACCCACTCCAGTATTCTTGCCTGGAGGATCCCATGGACAGGGGAGCCTGGCAGGCTGCAGACCATAGGGTCGCAAAGAGTCAGACACGACTGAAGCGACTGAGCACACAAGCACACAACTGAACACTTAACAACCCTCAGCATGGATATTGGTGCTGCAGGCATAGCCCTGGTGGTTTTTTGGCCACTAGGGGTGTAGGGGGCACCCTCAGTGGGATATCCACATGTTCTCCTTAGGAATCCATGTCTGCAGAGGGCTGAGCTTTGGGTGGCCTTTAGGGAGAAAGGAAGGGACAGGGCTGTGTGGGGGTGTCACCACTTTGCCAGAGAAGAGGAAGGGGCTGTTTACACACAGGCCCTCCTGAAACAGCCCCCTAGAACTGCAGAAAATGCTGTCTCTGGGGCAGGGGCTGAATGAGAAGGTACAGAGGTGAGGACATGTCCTCGATGGCCTGCCAGCGTGTACAGTTTGATTGTGGACCATGAAAAAGAATTGCAAAAACTATTTCAAAAATTTTTTTTTGTTAAAAATAGCTCCAAACTTTAAAAAACAGGACCTACCAGGTAGGCAGGGTGAGGAGCCAGTGAACTAATGGATGGAAACACCACTGGCCTGGCCCCTGCTTGCAGTGCTATTATTAGCTACCGGCCCGTGCTGGCCTCTGAGGTGGCTCCAGGCTCGGCAGCCTTGGCTGAGCAGAGATGGACCAGGCCCCTCCATCCTTGTCCAAGGAAGCCCTTGGAGCCAGCATGGCCTGGCTTGGCCTGACGTTGATGAATTCAGGGGATAGGTCGATGGAGGGGGGCCTTCTGATGGGCAGGCCCACTCCTCCCAGAGGCTCCTGTGGCCTCTGGACAGGTGTGAGAGCCCCTAGGCCTCCCGCCTTCACACAGCCTTTTCCGGCCCTGCCAGCTCTGCTGCCAGGCCAGGCAGCCCTCGGGCCTTGGCAGCCCTGCGAAACCTCCAGCTGGGCGGATGATGGATGGGGCCGCGTCAGCACTGGCCTGAGAGTGGATTTTGTGTGTGTGTGACATTTATTTACTGTCCGTATAAACACTAACACCTATGAAGCATGCTCCCCGTGTGATAGCTTGGCTGAAGGCAGCTCTTAAATACATAAATTATGCACACCTCGCTAATGAAGGGCCTGACAGCCGGGAAGTTCTATTTACCACGGGCCGAGTTTCCATATAAAACCCGGCACCAGCGAGCCAGGATTTGTGCACGATCACAGTCCTGCCTGTTCAGACTCCGACTCATTTCTTTCTTCTTTTAAAAAAATCTCTCCTATGTCTTCTTTTTTATTTCCCCCTTTTAAAGGTTTGACATAAAACCGAAGTCGATGTGTAACTTTGCTGCCTGGAGCACACGTAGGAAGCCAGCCCATCTGGCGCGGGCTTCTCTGACGGGCGTGTGCGAGAACAATATGTGGTTTGACAAATTTCAAGGCAGGCTTATGAAAAAATAACAGTGGTGCAGCCGTCGCGGTAAATGCCCGTCCACCTGCGGGCGCGGGCAGGGGTGCCAGGCCCATGAGTCAGGGTGCCCGGTGGGGGATTAGGAGGCCCCGTGTAAATCACCGTCGTCCTGCACGTGTCGACACAGCAGGGTTGTTGTTCCTGAGACCTGTCTCCACCAGCAGGGTGCAGCTGTCTTCGGCGGGGGTGGGAGGCAGGGTGTGTCCTTCCTCAGGGAGCTTGAGACACTCCAGGTAGGGTGAACCTCCGGCCCAACCTCTCTGGAGACTCAGTCTTCTCATCTGAGAAACGGGTGCATGTGGTGGACCATGGCTTCAGCTGAGCCTGTCTTGAGGGCCCAGGCTTGTGAGGCTGCTGGGAGAGGCATGGGGGTCTGGCCTCCAGGCAGTCGTGTCCTGAAGACTCCAGCCAGTCATTGTGGACACACTCCAGGGCTGCCATATACTGCGTGGCCTCAAGGGCCTCTTATCCTTTCTGTGCCTTGGTTTCTCCACTTGAAAAGTGGAGGTGGTAACAACACCTGCCTCTGAGGGGCGCTGTCAGCAAGCACTCCCCTAGCTGGGCCAGACCCAGAGTGGATAGGCTATCTGCTAGGGGATTCTGGGTGCTTCCTGTGGGGCTGTGGCCTGCTCTATGACCAGCCTCTGAGGGGTGTGTGTATGGGGAGGGTTGGAGTTGCTCCAGGTGCCTGGCACTAGCTGACCCTATCTTTATGGACGGCATCAGCCATCCTGAGAATCCTAGGAGCGGGTGTGGATGGTTCCTGCAACACTGGGATCCCCAGCCACGGTAGATTGTTCCAGTCTCCTTGTCTAGGCCACAGCTTGTGGGACATATCTTCTCTGGCACGTTCCACCAGCCATGTCTGGGGCCCCCAACCACGGTGGGGTGGAGTCTGACTCTGTCTGGGTCTCTGGCCTTCTTATACAGAAAGGGTTTGGTAAATGTCGCAGGACAGGTCGGGGGCAGGAGGTCTGACATGAGCAGATGTGCAACGTGGGAGTTATGGGCACCCTCCCTTGCCTCTAGTGGGATGGAGCTCCTGGCCACAGGAGGATCCCCTCCCTAAGGGGCATTGTCCCCCTACACCCTGCTGCTGGGCCCGCAAGGACTTTGCAGAGCTGGATAGTGGTTCCTCCCCAACCCTAGACCCTGTTACTGAAACGGCACACCTAGCGGGCCCCAGCTCCTCTCTATTCTGCGACTTACTTCTGGGAAAGTCGCTTCGTTTTCTGGAGTCCGTCTCCCCTCTACCAAGTGGGGTTAGTGAAGCCCACAGGGAGGCCTGCTGCACCCAGGGCAGGTCTGAGAGGCTGTGGGTGTGGTCATAGCACTCAGGTTGCCGGCATCATCAGCAAAGTCATGGAGGGCTTCCTGGAGGAGGAGACAGCCGTAGGGGGCCAACAGCTCTACACTGGCCTGCAAGAGAGATTGTAGACTGCTCCAAGGCTCAGGCTGAGGAGGGGTTGTAAATTGCCAAGGTCACAGGAGTGAAACAGGAAGCGAGGCCCTGTTCTGAGCAGCCCAGGCTGCTGGGACACTGGCTCAGGGGCCCAAGGAGCAGGGCCACGTGCCACCAGCTTTATTAAATTCATATTTCCACCTCTGTCCCACACAAATATCTGTATTTACCATCAACTTCGGCAGTATTTATTTTCTAAAGTAGTTCTGTTTAAACAAGGAGTTTCTCTCTTAAATTCATCGACTCCAATTTCCTGTGGACCCCAGCCCTCCACGGAGCTGACATTAATCATTTGCATGACTGCAGGTTCTGTGGCCATGAGGCCTCCAGCAGGCGGCATCCATGGCGCCGGGCTTTGCCGTGGCTTTCCCTGACTTTTCCTATTACCGTAGTGGGGCATGAGTTGGAAATTGAATGCCCCACCCTGCCCAGCTCCTCGTTGTGCCTGTCTCACCCCTAGCTAATAGGTGGAGTGTGGCTGGGTAGGGTCGGGGCAGAGTGGAGGGGCCAGCACAGCAGCTCCTGGCTTCCACTCTGGCCACGTGATTCCTTTGAGCATCCTGGCTTAGACCTTGGGCATCAGAACTTAGACCCCAGATGGCTATCTGCATCCAATGCTGGTCCCATCATGGACAGACTTTATGCCTCAGTTTGCTCATCTGTGAAATGGAACACTACACAACCTTCCTGTCTTGCTGGGACTGAATTAATACACGTGAGGATGGCCATGGGCTGTGACTTCTGTCGTTATGGTGTTTGGTGCCATTTGGTGACTGGCGGATCCTCAGGCACAGTGCTACCCTACAGCAGGTGGGGGTCATCCCTGTCCTCTTCCCAGTGGTATTCCCTGGACAAGTCTTCCTGTCAAGTAAGATGCTCTTGTCTCATCTCCCTAGGGGAAGGGCAAGTGCACGCATCCCAGGAGTCCTGCACTGCCTGCTGGCACCTGAGCCCTAAAGCCCTTTGGAGTCTCCGAGTATGAGAGGCAACCCTGAGCAACGCTGCCACCTTACCCTGCTCCAGCTGGATTGCCATGTTGGCCTGATTGTTTCCATGGGGCATCTCTGTGCAGTGATTTGGAGTTGTGTTGTGGGCCATGACAGCCCAGGGAGCTTGACTGCCCACAGCAGCAGGCAGGGGCTGACCTGGAAGGTTATCAGATGAGGGGAGGCCCAAGTGTTGGGTTTGGAAGAAGACAGTAACTGGGTCAGCCCCAGGAGACTGATGGTAAGGATGATAGAAACAGCTCCCTGAGCTGAGGCTTTGTGAGCCCTCATGGTATGCCAGGCACTGTGCCATCAAGTCACACATCAGCCCCTATTAGCCTATTGTACAGATGGGGAAACTGAGGCCAGAGCCAGTGAGTAGCTTGTGGGTGGGGGAGCTGGGAGTCAGAAGCCTGACTTTGGAACCAGGTGGCTGGCTCTGCTCCTGTCAGCTGCACAGGGTCCTCGAGTGCAGATGCCTCAGGAAGAGGATCTCAGAGTTCTGCTTCCCGGTGAGATTTCAGGAAGATGAGCCTCTGGCTACACGGCTACTTCTTCATAATAGGAAAGCAGGCACTGGAGCATCCACGACGATGATCTCCAAGGACACTGGGGATTTGGAAAGGAACCCAAGTGTCATCTTCAGAACAAGATGGATTCTGGCTGACCCAATCTCCTGTCCACCAAAAGGGCTAAATAATACCTAAAAGTCATTGGTCCTATCCAAGCCACTTACTTTGCAGATGAGAGAAACTGAAGTCCAGAGCAGGGGTGGAAGTTGAACCAAACTTCCAGAGTGCATGCCCTCGCTGCCACTCACCTGTAACCCTTCCCAGAGCTTCCGTTTAAGGCACCAAGGACAGTGGTTATTTCTCAGTTTGCATTCCTCTTCCACATCTCTCTGGTCAAAGCTCCAGAGATGAGTGGAGACCTGTATCAGTCAGATGTAAAAAACTACCCCAAGACACCAACAATAATTTAATTGCTCCAGATTCTGCAATTTGGGTGAAAGAAAAGTGGAAGTCACTTAGTCATATCTGACTCTATGATCCTATGGACTGTAGCCTGCCACGTTCCTCTGTCCATGGAATTCTCCAGGCCAGAATATTGGAGTGAGTAGCCATTGCCTTCTCCAGGGGCACTTCCCAACTCAGGGATCTAACCCAGGTCTCCTGCATTGCAGGCAGATTCTTAACCATCTGAGCCATCAGAGAAGGGTGGAGCAATTTATCTCTGCTTGATATGGTAACCTAATCTTTCCAAGATGATCCCATTCACAGCCTGGTGCCTCGTTGCAGGGCTGGACCTGTCTGCCAATCTCTCCATGCTCTCTCCTCTCCAGAGCCCTTCTCACTACACAGCTTTGTGTCTTGCTAGGGCCCAGGAAAGCTTCTGGTCCCGGTTATCTGAAGGCTGAAAGGGAACATTCTAGGAAGTGGACATGGGAACAACAAAGCCCCAGAAGGCCCAGTCTGCAGGGATGAGGTCCTTCCCTCCACCTTCCATTGGACAAAGCAAGTCATGAGGCGAGTCTAGACATGAGGGGAGAGGAACCGGCATTGCACTCCAGGGGAGGAGCGGCTGTGGGGACAGAGAGGAGGAGTGCCTGGCTTGTCTCTGTAGAGAAAGTCTATGTGGTCAGCCATTTCAGCAACTGTTCTGTTGGTGTCAGAATTAAGGAAAGTCTTTTAAGGAAGGCAAGGGCAAGGTCAGGTCTGGATTTGACACAGGGTCTTTGGGGCCAGCATGGGAGTGGGCTGGGGTGGGCTAGAGTGGGGAGAAGCAGAGGGACTTCAATGGATTGAATCCTGTCCCTAACTCCCCCTGCTGAAACCCACCCTCCAGTGTGACTGTATTAGAGATGGAGCCTGTAAGGAGGTGATTCAGGCTCAATGAGGTCATAAGGGGAGTCCCTGATCCCATAGGACTGGCGTCCTAATAGGAAGAGCCTCTCTCTTTCTGCCACGTAAGGATGCAGCAAGAAGGTGGCTGTCCACAAGCCAGGAAGAGAGTCCTCACTAGATGCTTGATCCTGGACTTCCAGCTTTCAGAACTGTGAGGAAGAAATGTTTGTAGTTTAAGCCCCAGCCTGTGGTGCTCTGTTACAGTGGCCCAAGCTGCCTGAGATAAGTGCGTTCTTGGGTGGAGCTCCTTCCTCAGCTGGCATCATCTCTGACGCCATGACATGGGACACGTTTGTTGGTTTGTGGCCACCACAGCAGGTAGGGATCCCACCTTACTCCTCTTGGGCCCCTGTGTTCCTGCCCCAGGGCTGGAGAAAGCGACCTCAGCCTATGCTGCTCAGTGGCTTCATACTGGTCACAGTGGCTGGGTGGGTGGCCAGCATGCCATTCCAGGCCATAGCGAAGGGCAACTGAGTCTTGACACCATCTCTTGAACCCTGGGTCCAACCAGGCCTCTAGCTACTTCCTCGGTCCCTTTGTATCTGAGCGAGTTTGTATCCTCATCAGCAGCCTCTGTTCCAGTTGTCCCCACCAGAGTGCCTGTTTTTCAGTGAATATTATCTAAGCTCACCCTTAGAATAATCAAATCTGCAGCACAGACACTGCTGTGGTCCCCATTTACACCTGGGGACTGTTGTGACAATTATCCTCTCCCAGTTCTGGAGGCTAGAAGTCTGAGATCAAGATGTCGCAGGCCTGTGCTCCCTCTGATAGCTCCAGGAGAGGGTTGTTCTTGCCTCTTCCAGCTTCTGGGAGCTCCAGGTATCCCTGGGCTTGTGGTTGTATCACTCCAATTTCTGCCTCCATTGTCCCATTACCTCTCCCTTCATATACCTGTATGTCCTCATCTCCTCTAAGGACATTATTCATTGGGTTCGGGCCCCACCTTACTCCAGGACAACCTTGTCTTAACTAACTACATATGCAAAGACATTGCTTTCCAATAAGATCATGTTCTTGGATTCTAGGTGGACATAACTCGGCGGGGGGGGGAAACACTATTCCACACACTATGGAGTCTGAACCCAGAAATGGCCCTCTCCAGCCACGCAGACCAGGTAGCAGATCTGGGATTTACGCAGGACCACTGGACACACTACCTGCTCTGCCCTCACAGGAAACTTCCCACTCCCCCTCTTGGGGTTACTGAAAATCAAATAGTGGCTCCTGGTGCATCTGGCCCCCAGCTACCCTCTTTGCCCTGAGCTGTCAGTCCTGTGGCGTAATATAAGTAGAGTGACATCTGAGTGGCACTGTGGGAGTGGAGAGTGGCTGCCTTGCTCCACATCTGGCGAGGACTCTGCTCCTTCCACCAGTCTCTGGGCCATAGTAGACACAGCCTCAGGCAGGGATATGCAGGCGTGGAGTGGGCGCCACTTCTCTGAAACTTGCAAACAGAGTGTGTAGGGTTGTGGGAACACCTGGCTCTTAAGCCACCACTGAAACCCACAGCACCAGATTTTTCTTTTTGTTAACTGAAAAATAAAAATTGTATATATTTAAGGTATACAATGTGTTTTGATATATGTATACATTGTGAATTGACTACTACAGTCAAACGAATTAACATACTCGTCACCTCATATAGTTACCTTTGTGTGTGCTTGTGTGTGTGTGTGTGTGTGTATGTATGTGGTGAGAACACTTCTGATCTAACCTCTGGGCACATTTCCGGTGTACAATACGGTATTGTCAACTGTAGTCACCATGCGCTGCATTAGATCCTCCGGACTAGTTCATCTTATAACTGAACCTTTGTACCACTCAGCCTTTTCTCTTCTATTATTTGGTTGAGGGCAGCATTCAATTACACGAGTAAAACTTCTAGGCATTCTCTCTCTAAAAAATTAAACCCTACAAATTAAGATTCATGGCTCCACAAATGGCCCCACCCCTCTAATCAGGGTCCCACCTCCGCAGGCGTCCACCTTTGCCTGTCTGGAGTACATCCTTTTGGTCATTAAAACATGCCTTTATTTATATTCATGTATATATGTAGAAAACATTGCTTTATGGTGCTTAACTTTTTTTGTTGAAATTTTCAAATACAATAGTATGAAGAGTCCTGTACCCACTGTGCAGCTCCACCAAGCTCCTCTCACGACCGCTCTTGGCGCCTCCATATCCCTGTCCCCAGTGACTTGTTCCAAGCAAATCTCAGGCACCACCACCTCGCTTGCAGTCATCTCAGTATGTTGCTGTCTCCCCAAGGTAGGTCTCCTTTCCCCTTTAACAACACCATTCCATCAGCACCCTTAACAAAATCAGCAGTCATTCCTTAATATCGTCTAATGCCCCATCAGTCTTCAAATTTCCCCGATTGTTCAAAAAATGTCTTCCTGCGATTAGTTTGTTTGACTCGGGATTTGCTGGGCTGTCAAAGGCCTCGATGGGATCATGTTTCCACACTTCACTGTGCAGGTTGCTTCCTCCACTCCCCATTGCGTCTCAGAGATCCATCCTGTCCAAACCTGCAGAAAACCTTGGAGGGTTTCCTAATTTATTTAGTCACACCTCTATTGATGAAGGCACATTTAGGCTGGTCTGGGGGTTTTGCTACAAAAACAAGGCTGCAATTAACATTCTTGTCCTGTTCTTTCTGTGTCCTCTGAGTGTTTTTCTAGGGACAATGCCTGTCTGTTGGGCAAACTGTTTCCCTTCTCTGAGCCTTGGTTTCCTTTGGTGAAAGGCGGAAATGCCTACATTCTGTCAGCATGGATATTCAGGAGGTCTCCCTGAAATCACCCACTATGACCTCTTATTTTTCCCTGTGACAGGAGAGGAGATACTTTGCCACAACTTGGAGGCACTGTTACTGCGTGTCCCAGACACAGGAGCTCAGTGGCAAGGACCTAAGTGTCTGATGAAGCTCCTTTCCATCTTCTGGGCTGCTTGCTGTTCCAGCCTCTCCTGGATGACTCCGTCAGGATCTGCACTGGTTTCCCATAGCTGCTTTAGAAAAACAATACAACTAGGGTGGCCGGGGGCTTACAACCAAAGTATATCTTTTCCCAGTTTTGGAGGAGGGAAGTCTGAAATCAAGCTGTGAGCTATGCTTCCTCTAGAGGCTCTTGTGAGGACCCTTCTTGTCTCTTCCAGCTTCTGGTGGCCCCAGTTACCCACTGGATTACGGCCTCGTCACTACAACCTCTGCCTCTGTGTCATGCGACCTTTCCCTGTCTGTGTGTGTCTGTGTCCTCGCCTCTCGTAAGGACACCAGTCGTTGGAATTAGGGCCCACCAGGACAATCGGGATGACCTCATCACAAGATCCTTAATTCATTAACCCGCCAAGACTCTATTTGCAAGTAAGGTCACATTCAGCAACACCGGGCAGGTGTGACGTTTGGAAGGACACCATTCCACCTCTTCATGGTGTGCCACAGAGAATTTTGGCCTCAACCACTGGGGAATCTGGGAGGCTTGGGAGGTTTGCACAGCCTCAGGGAAGGACGCGTGTTTCTCTCAGGCAGGAACCCTTCAAGTCCTGCCTGTGTCCATTTTCTAAGCTGCACAAGGAGCTGCCAACACACTGAATGATCACAACAGCAGACTGACGATCTCATGGTCTCCATGGTTGGAAGCCCAGGAGCAGCTTAGGTGGAGCTCTGCTTAGGGTCTCCAGACTCAACGTCTTTATGTCTCCCAGGACTGCAGTCTCATCTGGGACTCTGGTCCTCTCCGAGCTCCCTGTGGTTGGCAGAATTCAGGTCCATGCAGCCATGGGATGAGGTTTTCTGCCAGGAATGGCTCTCCTTCCCAGAGGCCACTCAGGTAGACATGTGGCCCCCAGGAACAATTAGTCTTGGCTGTCCGTGCCTTCCCAGGTCAGCAGAAGGGTATCTATCTCTCTGACGCTTCATATTCTTTTAAAGCCCTCCCCTCCAGTTAGTTCAGACCCACCCTCAAGACAGTCTGTTCAGTAACCCGTTCATGGTTCTGTCACAGTCATAGGAGGGGACTCCGGGGTAGGCTCTGGGCCATCTCAGGATCCTGCTCACCATAGTGCCTGAGAGAAGGGGGTGGGGGAGCTTCAGCAGTGAGGGCTGAGTGGGTGCAGGAGCTAGGAGGGAGTGGCCAAAGAGGCGATATTGTTCCACGGAAGTCACAGAAAGGGACCAGCAAAGGTGTCTCCTCAAATGCCCACAGATGTGCCCTGAGAGAACATTTCACCCACCTCCAGGCTTGGGAGAGTAACGCCACCGGCAAAAGAACTCACCACTTCCTCCGTGCCCCCCACCACACCCACTGTTATACTCTGGCTGGGCAGCCGGTGAGCAGGAGGCAAATCCACCTGGTGCCTGCAGGGAGATGGTGCCTTACAGGTCAAGTTCAGAGCTTTCACTGTCCTGCAGGCTGGAACATTCTAATGTGTGCCTTTCCTGGCTTGGCCCCCAATCTCTGCGCCCTCTATCTCTTATCATCTCTTGACCCTTGCACAGGACCCAGTCAAGGATGCTGAGGCCTTGAGATGCTAGAGTCACCAGGTGGAAGGAGGCTGGCTCCCCAGTTACCACATAAATAAGGGAAGGAAATCGCAGCAGAGTCATGAGGAGGGTCCCAGAAGCCACAGGAGGTGAGGCTCCAAAGGTCGAAGGGCAGGTAGGAAGGATGTCATCAGGCCAGGGCACAAAGCCCCCAGGGCAGCCCCTGCCTCCTCTACCTCCCTGTGTGGGGGCCCAGTCCTGCCCCCGCAGGAGGTAGAGAATTGCAGGAATGAGTTGACTGAGAGTGACCACAGGAAGTTAAGAAATCTGCCTGGGATTTCCTGGCCTGGTAGGAAGGCAGTGGTGGGCAGCAAAATTGTTTCACAGATAGAGAAACGGAGGCTCAGAGAAGTCTCTGGCAGCCCCTACTCTGAGCTCACAGGTTGGCAGGCCCCCCACACTGCTGAGTCTTGCCGGAGCCCTGGTAACTCAGGGCAGCCAGGGCTGCTCTCCCAGAGAACATGTCCATGCCCAGCTCTGCGGTTGTTTCGAGGAGTCGATGGAGCGTTGGACACAGAAGCCCCTGCTGTTTTGTTCTCATGAGCTGCTTTGTGACCATGAGCTCAGTAGCACCCTTCCTTTAAACAAGGCTCTGGAAGCTTCCAGTACTTTCAAACTTTTGACCTCATAGAACACATGTCATCTGCAGGACAGGATGATACCCAAGGCCCACAGGGGAGGGGAGACCTGAGTTTCCACACTGCAGGGCTGAGTCTCCCACAGTCCCCTGCCCACCTGGAGAGGGGAGACAGACACTCTCCAGGATGGCCCCTCTCCTGCCCCCACCCATCACATTCTTTTTCCATGACATCACCTGGCGCAGGCAGGTGGCAACCCAAAGCCCCAGTGGCAGGCGGACAAAGGGCAGGGATTAGGCCTGAATGACAGGCCCGACAGCGCCGTGGGTGAATCCCTGTTGGGGCTGCCTCTGCCCCGAGTGATTGGGAAGGGCCTGGTCCCAAGACGCAGTAATAGCTGGGTGTCTGTCATCATCCCTCCCAGGGTGGCCCCAGGCCTCGGGAACACACGTCATCCTCTCCTGGCTGCTCTACTGCTCCGAGAGCCCTAGTACCTGTGCCAAAGTCACCAGCTGGAGACCTGCAACAAAAGACCTGAACCCAGCGCTGTAACCCCACGTGCACACCTCCCTTGCACCAGCATACTGCCTCAAGTTCCTCTGGAGGTCACCTGGGCAAGCAGTGTCTGTCTCCATTTTGCAGATGAGCAAAACTGAGTCAGCCTGCCACTAGGTCCCCATGATGCCTGCTGGATGGAAGCTGGAGTTTGGGCCATCACTGTAAGGTCCTGGCTGGTTGGGGGGAGGGGTGGGGTGGGGTGGGATGTGCCCTCAGTTATTTAAGAGCAGAAACATTATTTTGCCAACAAAGGTCCATATAGTAAAAGCTATGGTTTTTCCAGTAGTCTGTATAGATCGGAGAAGGCAATGGCACCCCACTCCAGTACTCTTGCCTGGAAAATCCCATGGACGGAGGAGCCTGGTAGGCTGCAGTCCATGGGGTCGCTAAGAGTCGGACACGACTGAAGTGACTTAGTAGCAGCAGCGTGTATAGATGTGAGAGTTGGACCATAAAGAAGGCTGAGCGCCAAAGAATTGATGCTTTTGAATTGATGTTGGAGAAGACTCTTGAGAGTCCCTTGGACTGAAAGGAGATCCAACCAGTCAATCCTAAAGGAAATCAATCCTGAATATGCATGGAAGGACTGATGCTGAAGCTGAAGCTCCAATACTCTGGCCACCTGATGCACTCATTAGAGAGAGACCACTCATTAGAAAAGACCCTGATGCTGGGAAAAATTGAAGGCAGGAGGAGAAGGGGATGACAGAGGATTGTTGGATGGCATCATCGACTCAATGGACATGAGTTTGAGCAAGCTCTGGGAGGTGGTGAAGGACTGGGAAGCCCGGCGTGCTGCAGTCCCCGGGGTCTCACAACGTTGGACAGGACTGAGCGACTGGACAACAACAGATCAGGGAGTGGTCCTGAGTGTCCATCCAGCTCTGGGGAATATGTCTTCCCTAGGAGGCTGGGGTGAAGGCCAGAAGCCCAGGGGGTTCTTTTGGCATGAGTCTTGCCTGTAAGGGGGTGAGAGGGTTCCCAGCTCCAGTGGGTTGAAGGGGAGGTCAGCCCCTGAGACCAGCTGCCCCATTTGGTGCCTCAAAGTCCACTCGTGACAACAGGGATGCTCCTGCCCATCCTGCCCGGGTCCCAGAGTTCCCTGGATCTGTGTCCCTTTGTAAAAGGTGGCGACCATTCCTTTCTCACTGGACTAAGGTAGAGAGACAACTAGCGACTTTGGACAGGCACTGAAGCAAAGGGATACTTGGCAAGGTGATAATTGTCCGCCTCTGGCTCCTCCTTTCCTTCTCTCCACTGGTCCTTCATCCTGCACCTCTCTTGTCCCCTCCTTTTCCTTCTCTTCCCTATCACCCCATTGCCCCGCAGCCACTCCCCTGATATGACTCCAGTCTTGGACACAAAATCCCTCAAAGATGAACAGCCTCCCAGGGCTGCTTAGTGGCTGAGCACCACTGCCTAAGGAAAACTTTCTTCATGGGTCTCCAGGAATCCCAAGCTGGGCTCAGCCATGAGGGAGTGGCTCAGCTGGAGCCCAGGAGCAGGCATGGTGGGCATCAGCACGTCCTCCTGGGGGCCACACCACAACCCAGGCCAGCCCTGCCCCCCACGGTCATCAGGACCCCGACTCCTTTCCCACTGAGTCTCTGCCCACCTCTGGTCCCTCAGTCTGTCTTCTCAGCCTCTGATGAGACAGATGAGGGTGAGCAGTGGAGCCAAGGAAGGTCTGCGATGGTGTCCTTCAGCCACACTGCCAGCCTCTCTCTCACTGAGAGAGGAATGATTCTTTATGTAGTAGAGAAAGTGAATACAGAGGGCATCCTAAACAAGCCTGCTCCTGACCAAACTATCACAGGTGCCATAGCAGGTCCAGCCAAGATCAGTTAAGACTGGGAGAACCGACTGGCCAGTAGATACAAGAGCAGACGTAACCACCTGCTGGTTCTGGGTACTGTGTTACGCAGTGGGAGTTGACCAATAGTGATCGCCAGCACCTGCAAGCCAAGAGGGAAGGCCTGAAAAACACCACACAGGTTGCTCTGGGGGCTTCAAGGGTTGAGGATTTGGGGTCAGGAGGTTTCAGAGGGCATGTCTAAGCTGAGCAAGTAGGGAAGGAAGGAAGGACATTTCTGGCAGAGGAATGACCACAGGGAGGAGTGCAGGAGAGCATGGCCTTCCGGATCAGAAGTGGAGGGTGAAGTGTCTGGGTAGGCAGGAGCAGGACCCCGAGGGTCTTGGGTGACTTGTCCAGAGGGCAGCTATTTGAGCAGCACAGGAACAAAGCTGTGGGGTCTGGCAGATGGCATGGGAGATGGAATTTAAGGGGATACCATGGAGCGGATGGATCAGTCAAAGGAATTAGGCTGCTCATCCTAAGAGCCTCCTCTCCAAGGGCCCTGGGGAACGTCAGTGGTAAACTGAGGCAGAGTTCTAGAGGCAGATGCGGTGGAAGAGAGAGAGGAGGCCATGACTGGGGGCCTTGTGGGAGGAGGGCTTGGGCAGCAAGGGACCCACCCAGGGTCATCAGCCTGGGCCCAGTGGGTCCCCTGCTCAAGTGGGCTGAGCTTCCTGGGAAAGAAGGGGCTGCCTCAGGGGTCCTGACTGAGAGATTCCCCACCTCCAGCTTGAACACGCCAAGTCAGAGACCTCCCAGGAAAGCTGTAAAATAGAACCGCGACTCATTACTCCCTGGGCTCCGGAGAAACACATGGCCCCAAATAGGCTCACATGCATAAGCTCTGTGACCATTTCACAGTCAGAGAGACTGAGGTTCAGAGAAGTGGGGTAACCTGCCTAATATCAAACAGATGGTGCCGAAGGGAAGGGTTCTGATTAGAGGATGTCTGTCCCTGAGGGTTGGGGTTGAGACTGTTGTGGCTGTGCCCCAAGGTGGCTTTGTGTAGGGAGGGAGAGCTGGAGCCCACAGCTCACCCCTCTTCTTCCCATCCTGGCTCCACCCTGAATGGCAGGAGCTGGGGAGTGATGTTACAACTTGGAAAGTGTTAGACCACACGAGAAACCAATTTTTGCCTCCACTTATGTAAAATAAAATAAAATAAAATAAAATAAAATAAAATAACCCTGAAGCATTTGAAGTTCTGCCCGCCTTGGCCGCCTTCCCTGAGGGCTGGCTTGGAACCACCTCAGACTTGGGTCCTCAGAATGCCCTTTCCTTGTGTGCCCCAGGCCCCAGCCTGGCTCTGACAGGCCCCCTCAGTCTTGCCAGGCTACTGACAAGCCCAGCCCCAGCCCCGGAAACAGGGTAAGCCTGAGAACACAGTTTCTTACTCTCAGGATACTCGGACAATGGACCCTTACAGCCTCGGAAAGTTCAGAGTCCTTTAGGATTTCAGGTCCCTCCCATCTAAGAGGGAGTCTCCCATGCATGCCCAGTGAACATGTCCTGTCCTACCAAGAGACTGGGGTGTCAGGGCCCCGAGTCAGATGGCAAGTGGACGCCTTGACTAGGTCCTGCTTCTGCTCTCTTGTCTGCTGTGCGCTCACAGGGTCCCGACCCTGTGCCCAAGGAGACCCTCCTCTCCATTCAGCTGCACTGATTTTCTTTGAGTGCTGAGTAGTCCCCCAAATAGGCCTGCTTCTGGCCTGGGAAATGAGTGACAAATAACCCTGCCTACAGGCCTGTTGTCTAGGTCGCCCAGTCTGTGGTGCTTTTTTATGCAGCCTCAAGAAATAAATTCTCTCTCAGCCTTCTGCAGGGATAAAGCTGCTCTGGATCTGATCCACCCTTATTCTGATCTTGCCTGAGGCCATCTGATGGATTAGGAGAGTTTACTAGGCATTTTCTCTCCAAGGCATCAAATTGACCTTCAATGTCTGAGTTGAGAAGTAGTTAGTCTTTTTAGTCATCTAGGCTCAGTTCTCTGGGCACTACCAACTCCTTTTCTATTCTGATAGCAATCTGGCCAGTTCTATCCTGAGCTCCGTTCTTTTCTGTAGCCACTGCACAAGCATAGCCAGTTGCAACCCCACATGCCGCTAGCATCTGCTTTCCTACCTCTTCTCCCAAAGAGACTCATTCAAAGTTTTCCTTGCAGCTGTAATCATGTGAGTCACCATCCTTCCAGCCTCTGATATGGATTTCAGTCCACTTCCTACCCAAACCCCCTGCACCAATACCACCATACCAGTATCAGTCATCTACCCCTTAGCACCCCCAAGGCCTATTTCTCATGCCTGCCCCATCTCACACACAGGTTAGCTGGGGCTCTGCACCCTATAAGTCACTCATGGTTCCAGGCTTGACAACAGCTGTACTATCTTGCAGCAACACCTGTGATCACTTGGGTACCACAAACTGAAGAAAAAGAGTGAGGAGATGGAAGACTGACTCTTCTCTGTTGCAGCCTGGAAGTGACCTTCATCACTATGTCCACAGGCCACAGGCCAAAACTAGTCCTGGGGAACCACTGCTGCTGCTAGTCTCTCAGTTGTGTTTGATTCTTTTGTGACCCCTTGGACTATAGCCCACCAAGCTCCTTTGTCCGTGGGATTTCCCAGGCAAGAATACTGGAGTGGGTTGCCATTTCCTCCTCCAGGGAATATTCTCAACCCAGGGACTGAACTTGCACTGGAAGCGCCCCCGCCCCCCCAAAAAAGGGCTGAGAGTGCAGAGTGTTTGATGAACTCAGGCCATATTGTGTGCAAAGTCTGAAAAACACTCACAAAGGCAGGAGGCCTTGGGGACAGAGATGTGGCCTGCCTCCCCTCTGTACTTGCCTAGTATGTATCAAGCCTAGGGCTGTACTTTACTCTATCCCTTTGCAGCTCACTTCAGCCTCCTGAGTACAGTCCCTGGCTATTGGGAGTCTCAGCTCTGGATCTAGTCCTGAAGAAACCAAAGGTCCCCACAGGGTCTGCTTTCTGAAGCCCCAGGTTTCCCACCTACCACCCGGATCACCAGGGTCCTGCCTTAGTACAAGAGGCAAGGCCTCTGTGGGGGAGGTGAGGTGGGTCTGCAGGGCTCTTCATCCTCTGCCCCCAGCCACAGGGTTTTGACCAGCCTTGCATTTCTCGAGGGACCGCCATGGAGTCAGGGGCCACATGTCTCTCCTGCCAGAAACTAAGAAGGGACCGTGACCTCATTCTGCAGAAGGAAATCTTCACGGTACGTGCTCGGGCGGCCCAGTTAAGTGCCCTGTGCGTGTTCTCACCAGGCCCAGCCTTCAGGGCTGGCTACGAGGACCCTCCTGCTAGATGAGGACTGGGAAAAGGCCACAGGGATGGCCCAGGGCACAGCTCCACAGGCCAGTTCCCGTGTGGGGACAGGACCTACTCTCTGTCCACGCCAGCCTGGATACCCTCTGCTAGGAGAAGCCATCTAGCCCCCTTGCCCCTTCTCCAAAACTTGGCCCACTTCCTGGTCTCTCCCTCCAGGACCTTGTATTGTTTCAGACCCTGCACAGGTTCTGTTTCAGACCATGAAAGACAAAGGCAGTTAGTACCATGAGGTAGAAATGGGGGCTGTGGGGTGGGCCCCTGGAAGACTTCCTGGAGAAGGTGATAGTGGGTCCAATCAGAAGATGAGCAAGAGGGACCCTGCATAGGAATAGGGTGGGTGGGAGAGAATTCCTCATGGAGGAAGGAGGATGGGCAATGAAGTGTCTGGGGAGAGGGACCTTTACATCTTGGCAGATGGCTCCTCCCACATATGGCCCTGGCATTCCCTCCTGCCAAGTCCGTGGGACCCCACCTCTAAGCCCCAGATTCACCTGCCGTGCTTTTGCTTCCTGCCCCTTTTGCATCTGATTCCCCCTTGCTACCCTGTCTGGCCTCAAATTAATTGACGCCTCCTCTTCCACCCCTCTGGGCACCTGCCAGGGCAGGGGCTTCAGCCCAGCTCCCCCATTACCCCCCTACCCCAGCCCCCACCTGCAGAGGAGAGAATCACCCACCCCTCGCCTGCACAGGCCTCCTCCAGGCTGCGGAAACAGCCCATTACACCCGGTACCGATAATGGCCCCTCAATTGAATTAAGAGAGTTCATGGGAAGCCCAGGCATGAAATCCGTTTCCGTAAAAGTCCAAATTTGGGACAGTGGTAGGAATAGGGGGTGGGGAGGGGACCACGGATCCACCAAAGAAAACACCCCCGTGCATTTGTTTCCAATTCGCCTTCCAGCACGCTTGCTCCCTCCCTGCTCTCCCAAGGACCTTGGGCGCTGGGCCAGACGCTGCGTTAGTAATTCTCTTTCATTAATGGGTAATTTCCCCTTCAGAGGAGGAGGGACGAGAGAGCCTTGTCAAGGAGGCAGGCAGCACTCGGCCCTCTAGCCTGGAGCCTCTCTGATGGGGTGGGAAGAGCTGGGTCACCTCTTGGCTTCCTCCCACCAGGATCCCCATGAACAGATGTGAAAGCTGAGGTCTGAGTGGGTGCTGGTTTGTCCAAGCACCCTCAGTGGGTAGCCAGGGCCCAGAGTCCTCTGAGTTCTGTGTGGTCAACAATACCACAAAATAAGACAACTTGGCAGAGTGGGACCAAGAGCCCAGGTACAAAACAATCAGATTCCCAAACTACCAGCCCGGAGGCTGACAACCATTCTGTTGGTGTAAACTAGAGAACCCTGGGAAGGATTCCTGGCCCACCTCAAGAGGCTTGGGGAAGCTGACATGCCCACGCCGAGCCACTGTTTCTCTACCTGAACATGGGGATGTTTCACAGAGGAGATCTGTGCCTTGCTTGAGTGTCAGACCTCCATGAGGCTCCTGTCACTCTGGGATGCCAGGATTTTAAGTTCTGGGGCATGTGTTTCTGCTCACTGCCCCTGAATCCCACTTGCAGCTTTGTGACCATTGTCTCCAAAGACTCCCAGGAAATGGTCATTTCCACGTAGCCCTGTGTGCAGGTAAGTATTGTGTGATGTAAAGACTAGTGTCTGGGACTGAAGAGACAGCTTCTGAGATGAGAGTAGGTGGAGGGAGGCCCCATGGGAAAGGCAGGAAGGAGCACAGGTTTGGAGCTCATAACCTCTCATTCCTGGCAGTGACTCTTTGGTGGGGGTGAGTCTGGAGTGAAAGGGTGAGGGATGGTAGAGGGGTTAGGAAGTGAGGGGTGGTAGAGGGGTGGGGTTCAGGAGGATCAGGCTGAGCCCAGACCTCTCCATTTCCTTCCCAGTGCGGAGGCTGGTCTCTCATCCTGGGTAGGTCTATTTTAGAAAACAAATGGGGACCGTGGACCTTCTGCCCACAGACAGGTGCCCTACCTGCCCATCACCAGTTTAGCCTGCTGTTTCTTCATCTCCTGAACCCCAGGCAGAACTCTGGTCGGAGGCACATGGGACATATTCGGGAAGCTATTAAACCCGGGCTCTGGCCCAACATAGCTCAACTCAGCTCCCAGGGTGGCCCGGGTGTGGCTCCAGACAGAGGAACCGGGCTCAGAGCCCCAAGCTCTCCCCTGGCAGAGCTGCCCTTGCAGTAGTTGGATGAACAGGGATCACCAGGGAACACTTTGGGACCTCAGGGGCTGCTCCTAAAGTGAGCCAGGGCGTACGGGAGCAGGCTCCTCCTCGGCCAGCCTTGATAGACGGAGTGTGACTAAAGGGCAAAATGTGAGGCTAATGGAAAGCAAACACCAAGGGACGCACAGCCCACACGGTGTTTTCTCAGCAGCTTGCTGCATGGCCCGCGCTGCTTGGCCAAGGGCTGCGGCTGTGTCAATCACTCACCGCTGTTTGTCTAACCTCGCCAAGTGTGTTTCTCTTTATTAGCAGAACACAGATAGGGAAGGAGATCTCCCCACAGATGCTGGGCTGCAGGAATGCACGCTCCCAGCAGAGTGGAGGGCAGCAGGAGGGGCCTACAGCCCAAAGGACCCTGTCACAGCCTAGGGCTGCTCTGGAGACCCCACTCCGCTGAGCACTCACCTGATCAGGCTCTGGGAAGGGCACTGTACAGGCACTCTCTCGGAAGCATGCAGACCCCCAGGGCACTGTCATTCTGACCATTTTACAAGCACAATGGTGAGCTCAGCTGGCAAGGTGGGCCAACGAGACACAGAGACACACAGCCAGGAAGACATTGCCACTGATTTCTGCCTCTTAACCAAAATCAGCATTCTGTTCTCATCACCACTGCGCTGACCCTAGTCTGGGTCAGCTGCCTCCTTAGTCATTCTAGATGCATCCCAGAGGCCTCTGTGTCCTCAGATCCTTCTTTCCTTGTGCTGGAGTAAGGCTAGCAAACTACTGTTAAGAGCCACTCACAGTAACAGTGCCATGAGGACAGAAGTAAGAGCTTCTGAGTGGACCCTGGAAGGCTTCCTGGAGGAGGTGATGGTGACTCCATCCAAAGGATGAGCAGGTGGGGCTCTATTTACATAGCAGTGGGGTAGGTGAGAGAGAAAGGAGAAAGGATTTGGGTAGCTGACTTGCTCATGGTGGGCCTTGGTTTCTCCTCTTGTACATACAGGTGTTTCGCAGAGGTGACCTGCTCCTTGCTTTAGTAAATAGTCTCTGTCACAACTACTCAATGTTGCTTTTGTAGCATGAAAGTGGCCATAGGCCACTGCAAACAAAGGGGTATGGCTGTGCCCCTGTGAAACTATTTGTAAAAATGTGTACTAGGTCAGACTTGCCAATTCTAGCACTAGGTTGATTACAAGCATTCTTTAGGCCTTCCTGTATATACATCGTGTGCATACACTGTGGAACAGTTCAGCTTCTTCCATCAAGAGGTGGAGTCAGCACCCCATCCAGTGAATCTGGCCTGGCCTTTCCACTTCCTTGGTCAAAAGAACAAGGTGAAGCCAACAGGGTGTTGGATCCAAGCCTAAGCCTTAGAGCTTGGGGCACTTCCACCTCTCAGGGGTAAAATGCCATTCTCCTCACGTCATATCAAGTGTACTGCCTACATGACTTGATGTTATGATCACCTGCCTAAGGTATCATTTATCACATGTCTCTGCTGTAAAGTTACTCTTTCCGCCCCCATTCTGTATCATGCTCTTTGGAAGGAAACCATTTAGTACATCTCACACCTAAGGAGGGAAGCTGTGCTTTCATCTTTGAAGGTGGAGTATTACCAACTCAATACACATGAGTTGGAGCAAACTCCAGGAGACAGTGGAGGACAGAGGAGCCTTGAATGCTGCAGTCCATGGGATTGCAAAGATTTGGACATGACTTAGTGACTGAAGAACATCTACATAAATTGTTTGGAATTCTTCTGCACGTGAGGTTTGTATCTTCTCCTTCATTTATTAATTTTTTCTGTCATTTATTTATATTAGTGTGATCCTGTGGATAGTTATTTTATACTTTGGGTTATAACCCAATACTACTTTATTTTGTTGCTCAAATTGTTCCATATTTGGTCATTGGGAGCTCTTTCAGTTGGTTCCTGTGAAACTTTGAAATACCTCCATCAATATGTTTCTGTGTGTGTGTGTTGAGCACGTCTTTACTTTCTGCAACTGTAAGATGCTCCAGATACATCTTGTATATTTCCTCCTCAGCCTTAGAATCACCAGTTACTCCAAGGAGCCCTGAGTTCTCTTATGGGAGAATGGCAGTAGAAACCAAGATCTTAGTGCTGGGTGTGCTCATTGCTACTGGGTTATTATTTCTTTTAGGCCCTCTCAGTTAATAGAGCCAAAAACTGATGCGCTTATAGTAACAAGTATATACACAAATCTATAAATATTTCTATATGGAACCATCTGTGTCTATATTAGTTAAGCATGAATTCATACTTATGCATGGCTCCTACTTAAATCCATCACACATGGATAACTGCTTCCTCTTGCTTATCTGCAAATTCCCACTCATAATAAGACATCTGGTTCCACCATTCACAAGCCATTTACTTAATTAATACATACTTAATTTTCTGTCTTTAAAATTATGACACTCCTTGTATGTGTGAAGTGGTATCTCCACATTGTGGTTTCATTTATTTGCATTTCCTTGTCTAATAAAATTGAACATCTTTTCATGTACTTATTGGCCATTTTGATATCTTCTTGGATAAGAGTACTTTGCTCATTATTTGATTGAGTTATCTTTTGTTGAGTTGCAGGTGTTCTTTATATATTCTGAATATTAAGTCATTATCAGATATATGATTTGCAATATTTTTCCCATTCTGTAGGGAGGAGACAGTTATCCATGTGTGATGGATTTAAGTAGAAGCCATCAGCATGAATTCACTTTCTTAATAATGTTTTTTGATACAGAAAAGTTTTAATTTTCTTGAAGTTCCAATTTATCAGTTTCAGTTCAGTTCAGTTCAGTCGCTCAATCGTGTCTGATTCTTTGCGACCCCATGAACTGCAGCACGCCAGGCCTCCCTGTCCATCACCAGTTCCGAGAGTTCACTCAGACTCATGTCCATCGAGTCGGTGATGCCATCCAGCCATCGCATCCTCTGTCATCCCTTTCTCCTCCTGCCCCCAATCCCTCCCAGCATCAGAGTCTTTTCCAATGAGTCAAATCTTCACATGAGGTGGCCAAAGTATTGGAGTTTCAGCTTTAGCATCGTTCCTTCCAAAGAACACCCAGGGCTGATCTCCTTCAGAATGGACTGGTTGGATCTCCTTGCAGTCCATGGGACTCTCAAGAGTCTTCTCCAACACCACAGTTCAAAAGCATCAATTCTTCGGCACTCAGCTTTCTTCACAGTCCAACTCTCACATCCACACATGACCACTGGAAAAACCATAGCCTTGACTAGATGGACCTTTGTTGGCAAAGTAATGTCTCTGCTTTTTAACATGCTATCTAGGTTGGTCATAACTTTCCTTCCAAGGAGTAAGCGTCTTTTAATTTCATGGCTGCAAACACCATCTGCAGTGATTTTGGAGCCCAAAAAAATAAAGTCTGCCACTGTTTCCACTGTTTCCCATCTATTTCCCACGAAGTGATGGGACCAGATGCCATGATCTTCGTTTTCTGAATGTTGAGCTTTAAGCCAACTTTTTCACTCTCCTCTTTCACTTTCATCCAGAGGCTTTTTAGTTCCTCTTCACTTTCTGCCATAAGGGTGGTGTCATCTGCATATCTGAGGTTATTGATATTTCTCCCGGCAATCTTGATTCCAGCTTGTGTTTCTTCCCGTCCAGTGTTTCTCATGATGTACTTTGCATATAAGTTAAATAAGCAGGGTGACAATACACAGCCTTGACGTACTCCTTTTCTTATTAGAAGCAGTCTGTTGTTCCATGTCCAGTTCTAACTGTTGCTTCCTGACTTGCATATAGGTTTCTCAAGAGGCAGGTCAGGTGGTCTGGTATGCCCATCTCTTTCAGAATTTTCCACAGTTTATTGTGATCCACACAGTCAAAGGCTTTGGCATAGTCAAAGGCTTTGGCATAGTCAATAAAGCAGAAATAGATGTTTTCTGGAACTCTCTTGCTTTTTCCATGATCCAGCGGATGTTGGCAATTTGATCTCTGGTTCCTCTGCCTTTTCTAAAGCCAGCTTGAACATCTGGAAGTTCACGGTTCACATATTGCTGAAGCCTGGCTTGGAGAATTTTGAGCATTACTTTACTAGCATGTGAGATGAGTGCAATCCGAAATCAGATTGATTATATTCTTTGCAGCCAAAGATGGAGAAGCTCTGTACAGTCAGCAAAAAGAAGACCACGAGCTGACTGTGGCTCAGATCATGAACTCCTTATTGTCAAATTCAGACTTAAATTGAAGAAAGTAGGGAAAACCACTAGACCATTCAGGTATGACCTAAATCAAATCCCTTATGATTATATAGTGGAAGTGAGAAATAGATTTAAGGGACTAGATCTGATAGATAGAGTGCCTGATGAACTATGGACGGAGGTTCACAACACTGTACAGGAGACAGGGATCAAGACCATCCCCGTGGAAAAGAAATGCAAAAAAGCAAAATAGCTGTCTGGGGAGGCCTTACGAATAGCTGCAAAAAGAAGAGAAGCAAAAAGCAAAGGAGAAAAGGAAAGATATAAGCATCTGAATGCAGAGTTCCAAAGAATAGCAAGAAGAGATAAGAAAGCCTTCTTCAGTGATCAATGCAAAGAAATAGAGGAAAACAATAGAATGGGAAAGACTAGAGATCTCTTCAAGAAAATTAGAGATACCAAGGGAACATTTCATGTAAAGATGGGCTCAATAAAGGACAAAAATGGTATGGACCTAACAGAAGCAGAATATATTAAGAAGGGGTGGCAAAAATACACAGAAGAACTTTCCAAAAAGATCTTCACGACCAGGATAATCACAATGCTGTGATCACTCACCTAGAGCCAGACATCTTGGAATGTGAAGTCAAGTGGGCCTTAGAAAGCATCACTATGAACAAAACTAGTGGAGGTGATGGAATTCCACTTGAGTTATTTCCAATCCTGAAAGATGATGCTGTGAAAGTGCTGCACTCAATATGCCAGCAAATTTGGAAAAAATAGGCCACAGGACTGGAAAAGGTCAGTTTTCATTCCAATCTCAAAGAAAGGCAATGCCAAAGAATTTATCATCAGTTTATCCTTGTGTTATTCATTCTTTTTGGTGTCACATCTAGTAAACCATCTCAAAATCCAAAATCATGAAGATTTATCCTCATGTTTTCTTCTAAGAATGTTACGTTTCGGCTCTTATATTCAAGTCATTGACCCATTTTAGTTTATTTTTATACATGATGTGACATAGGGCTCCAACTTCAATCTTTTGCTTGTAGAAATCCACTTGTCTCAGCACCATTTGGTGAAGATACTATTATTTTCTCAAGGACAGAATTGGCATTCTTATAAAAATCAATTGGCCATAGGTATCCATAGGGTTACCTTCTGGACTCTTAAATTCTGTTCCATTTGTGTGTAAATCTATCCATATGCCAGTACACTATTGTGATTATTGTCAAGTTCTGAGATTGAAAACTATAAACCCTTCAACTTGTTCCTCTTTTTCAAGGTTTTTTGGATATTCATGGTTTGGCTCAGAGGTTAAAGTGTCTGCCTCCAATGAAGGAGACCTGGGTTCAGTCCCTGGGTCAGGAAGATCCCTTGGAGAAGGAAATGGCAACCCACTCCAGTATTCTTGCCTGGATAATCCCATGGACTGAGGAGCCTGGTGGGCTGCAGTCCAAGGGGTCACAAAGAGTCAGACATGACTGAGTGACTTTACTTACTTACTTTACTTATGTTTTTTGTTATTATATGTGAAATTGAGGTTCAGATTTTCCATTTCTCCAAAAATATAGTGGAATTTTCAAAGGGATTGTGTTGAATCTGTAGATCGTCGGGGTAGTATTCAAAATATAAAGTGTTCCTATCCATGAGCTTGGGACATTTTCCCACTTAGTTCTTAAATATATTTCAGCAATGCGTTGAGTTTTCAGTGTATAAGTCTTTAACTTCCGTGGTTAAATTTATTCCATGTATTTTATTCTTTTACATGCTATCATAAATGAATTTGCTTTCTTAATTTCATTTTGGATTATTTATTACCTGTGTTGTAAACAGAAATGAGTTTCATGTATTTACCTTGTACCCTGTGAATTTTACTGAATTTTAAAATTTGTTTTAGAAGCTTATGGATCCTTTGGGGTTTTCTAGACATAGGATCTTGCAATCTGAAAATAAAGATAGCTTTACATATATCTTTCTAATTTGAATGTCTTTAATTTCCTTTTTTTTTTTGTCTAATTGCTCTGGCTAGTCCAGTACAGTGTTGGGTAGCAGTGATGAATGTGGGCTTCCTTTTCTTGTTCTTGATCTTAGGGGGAGCATTTTCAGCTTTTCACTATTGAAAATCATGTTTGCTGTGGGTTTTTCATAAATACTATTTATCGTGTTAAGGAATTTCCTTTCTATTTGTAGTTCTATGAGTATTTTTTTGTTAATCATAAGAGGTGTTGGATTTTGTCAAATGCTCTTCCTGTGTCAGTTGAGGTGATCATTACTGTGATGTATTACATTAACTGATTTTCTTATATCAGACCAACTTTGCATTTATAGGATAAACTTCACTTAATGTATAATTTGGTGTGTAATCCTTTAAACATTCTGTTAAATTCAACTTGCTTGTTGTTATGGAATAAATGTTTGCATATCCCTCTCCCCCAAATTCACATACTGAACTCCTAACCTCCAATGTGGTAGTATTTGGAAGCAGAATCTGGGAGGTGATCAGATTTAGATGAGTTGAAGGTGGGATCTTTGTGACACAATTAGTGTCCCTATTTTAAAAAGGAAGCCGCTCCCCCTCACTTCATACACATGCCCTGAAGAAAGCAGATGTCAACACATAGTGATAAGTGGTCATCTGCAAGCCATGAAAATGTTCTTGCCGGATCCTGCCATGCTAGTACTCAGCTCTTGTCCTTCCAGCCTCCAAAACTGTGAGAAAAAAAGGTCAGTTATTTAAGTCACAAAGACTATGATATTTTGTTGTAACAGCCTGAGAAGACTAGACATTAGTATTCTGTTGAGGACTTTTACATACTTATTCATAAAAGACGTGGTCTGTAATTTTCTTTTTTCATGATGTCTTATCTAGCATTGATGTTAGGATAATACTAGATTATAGAAGGAGTTAGGAAGTGTTCACTCTTCTTCTCTTTCTCTTTTGGAAGAGTTTGAGAAGAATTGGTGTTAAATCTTCTTTGAATGTTTGCTAGAATTCACTAGTGAAGCTATGTAGTTCTGAACTTTTCTTTGTTGGGAAGTTTTAAATTACTGATTTAATATTCTTGATAGTTATATTGTGATATGATTATCAAAATAAGATTAGGTAACATCTCCATTACCTCATGTACTTACTTTAGTGCCTGTGTGTGGTGAGAACTTTTAAGATCTACTCTTTTAGTAACTTTCAAGTACACATTGCAATATGGCTACCTGTAGTCACCATGCTGTATATCAGAGTCCCAGAACTTATTTAAAACTGGAATTTGTACCCATTGACAACCTTTATCCATCACCACCCCCACCCTCCATCTCTGCCTATGGCAATCATCAATCTATTCTCTGTTTCTATGAGTTTAGTTTTTTTTGTATATATAGATTTCATACAACTGAGATCATATGATATTTGTCTTTGTCTGTCTGACTTATTTCACTAAGCATAACTGTCAACATCCATGTTACTGCAAAAGATAGAATTTCCTCTTTTCAATGGTTGAATAACATCAGTTGCATTTTCTTTCATTCATTCATTCATTCATTGATGGACACTTAGCTTGGCTATCATAACTATTATAAATAATGCTCCAGTGAACATGGGGAGGCAGATATCTCTTCAAGATGGTGATTTCATTTCTTTCCGATATATATACTAAAGTGAAATTACTGGATCACGTTGTCGTTCTATTTTTAATTTTTTGAAAAACCTACATGCTATTCTCATAGTGGCTCTACCAGCTTACATTCCCATCCTCACCAAGACTTATGAAATTTTGATAACAGCCATTCTAATAGGTGTGAGGTGATAGCTTGTTGTGGTTTTCATTTGTATTTCCCTAATGATTAGTAACCTCAGATATGCAGATGACGCCACCCTTATGGCAGAAAGTGAAGAGGAACTAAAAAGCCTCTTGATGAAAGTGAAAGAGGAGAGTGAAAAAGTTGGCTTAAAGCTCAACATTCAGAAAATGAAGATCATGGCATCCGGTCCCATCACTTCATGGCAAATAGATGGGGAAACAGTGGAAACAGTGTCAGACTATTTTTCTGGGCTCCAAAATCACTGCAGATGGTGACTGCAGCCATGAAATTAAAAGACGCTTACTCCTTGGAAGAAAAGTTATGACCAACCTAGATAGTATATTCAAAAGCAGAGACATTACTTTGCCAACTAAGGTCCGTCTAGTCAAGGCTATGGTTTTTCCAGTGGTCATGTGTGGGTGTGAGAGTTGGACTGTGAAGAAGGCTGAGCGCCAAAGAATTGATGCTTTTGAACTGTGGTGTTGGAGAAGACTCTTGAGAGTCCCTTGGACTGCAAGGAGATCCAACCAGTCCATTCTGAGGGAGATCAACCCTGGGATTTCTTTGGAAGGAATGATGCTAAAGCTGAAACTCCAGTACTTTGGCCACCTCATGTGAAGAGTTGACTCATTGGAAAAGACTCTGATGCTGGGAGGGATTGGGGGCAGGAGGAGAAGGGGACGACAGAGGATGAGATGGCTGGATGGCATCACCGACTCAATGGACGTGAGTCTGAGTGAAGTCCGGGAGTTGGTGATGGACAGGGAGGCCTGGCGTGCTGTGATTCATGGGGTCGCAAAGAGTCAGACATGACTGAGCGACTGAACTGAACTGAATGATTAGTGACTGAGAAGGCAATGGCAACCGACTCCAGTACTCTTTCCTGGAAAATCCCATGGATAGAGGAGCCTGGTAGACTGCAGTCCATGGGGTTGCTACGAGTCGGACACGACTGAGCAACTTCACTTTCACTTTTCACTTTCATGCATTGGAGAAGGAAATGGCAACCTACTCCAGTGTTCTTGCCTGGAGAATCCCAGGGAGAGAGGAGCCTGGCGGGCTTCCGTCTATGGGGTTGCATAGAGTTGGACACGACTGAAGCGACTTAGCAGCAGCAGCAGCAGAATGATTAGTGACACTGAATACCTTTTCATGTACCTTTGTACATTTGTAGATCTTATTTGGAGAAAAAAATTCTATTCAGGTCCATTGCCCATTTTTGATTGGATTATTTGGGTTTTGCTTTCTTTGTTTTTTTTTTTTTTTTTGCTATGAAATTATATTATTTCCTCATATATTTTAGCTATTAGCTCCTTATCAGATGCATGGTTTATAGATATTTTCTCCCATTCCATAGATTGCCTTTTCATTTTGTGATAGCTTACTTTCCTATATAGAAGCATTTGATGTAGTTTGATATAACTTCACTTCTTTCTCTTTGTTTTCATTGCTTGCATTCTTGATATTAAATCCAAAAAATCGTTGTGAAAACTAATGTCAAGGAGTTTTTCCATGTATTTTCTTCTAGGATTTTTACAGTTTCAAGTCTTAGTTAAAAGTCTTTAATCCACCTATAATTAACTCAAATTATTGTTAGTGGTGTAAGATAAGGGTCCAATTTCATTCTTTTGCACAGGGATAACCAGTTTCCCCAACATCATTTATTGAAGAGATTATCTTTCACTGATAGAGTATTTTAGCTTCCTTGTCAAATATTATTTGATGATGTATGCATGGTTTTATTTTTGGGATGTTGGTTTTATTCTATTGATCTGTGTGTCTATTTTTATGCTAGTATTATACTATTTTGATTATTGTTAATTTATAATACAGTTTGAAATCAAGAAATGTTATACCTCCAGTTTCATACTTTCTTAAGATTGCTTTGGCTCAAGGTCTTTTGAGGTTTCATAGAGATTTAAGGATTTGCTTTTTCTAATTCTGTAAGAAATACTATTGGAATCTTATAGGGATTGCATTGAATCTTTGGGTAGTATGGACATTTTAAACATTATTTCTTCTGGTCCATGAACACAGGATATCTTTTTATTTGTTTGTGTTTCATCAACTTCTTTCCTCAATGTCTTATGGTTTTCATTGTATAGATTTTTCACTTCCTCATTTAAATTTATTCCAAAGTATTTTGTTATTTTTGATGCTATTGTGCATGGGATTTTTTTTTCCAGATATTTTACTGTTAGTGAAAAGAAATGCAACTGATTTTTTAAAATTTATTTTTACTTTATTTTGCTTTACAATACTGTATTGGTTTTGCCATACATTGACATGAATCTGCCACGGGTGTACATGAGTTCCCAATCCTGAACCCCCCTCCCACCTCCCACCCTACAACTGATTTTTGTATACTTGAAATTGTACTATGAGGGCTTTAGGAGTTTCTGTATATAAGATTATGTCATCTGTAAATAGACAGTTTTACTTCTTTTTTATTTGGATGGCCATTTTTCTCTTTATTGTTTGATTGCTCTGTCCAGAACATTCAGTATTATTTGAGTAAGAGTATGAAAGTGGAAACCCTAGTCTTATTTCTGATCTTAAGGGAAAAACATTGTCTTTCACCATTGAATATGATGTTAGTTGTGGACTAATCATAGATGGCCTTTAGCATATTGAGGAACATTTCTTTTTACCATATTTTTTGAGAATTTGTATCATGAAAGGATGTTAGATTTTGTCAAGTATTTTTTCTAGATCTCTTGAGATGATTATATGACTTTTATTATTCATTATTTTAATGTGCTATCACATTTATTAATGTGCATATGTTGAATCATCCTTGCATCCCAGGGATAATCTCACTTGATCATTGTGTTTGATTTTTTTATATTTGCTTATGAATTGTTTGCTAATATTGTTGAGGATTTTTCATCTATGTTCACCAGTGATATTAGCCTGTAGTTTTCTGACATTGTACTTATCTGGCTTTGGTATCAGGGTGATGCTGGCCTCATAAAACTAGTTTGGAAGTGTTTCTTCCTTTAGACTTTTGAAGAATCAGTTCAGTTGCTCAGTCATGTCTGACTCTTTGAGACCCCATGAATCACAGCACGCCAGGCCTCCCTGTCCATCACCAACTCCCGGGGTTCACCCAGACTCACATCCATTGAGTCAGTGATGCCATCCAGCCATCTCAGGTGTCTTTAAATGAGGAATTCACCAGTGAAACCATCCAATCCTGAGCTTTGCCTTGTGAGAATTTTGGTTACTGAGTCAGTCTCCTTACTCATTATTGGACTGTTCAGATTGTTTATGTCATGATTTGGTCTTGGTAGGTTGTATGTTTCTAGGAATTTATCTATTTTTTCTGGGTTATCCAGTGTGTTGGCATATAATTATATTTCTGTTCTAATCTTTATTATTTTCTTTTTTCTGTTAATTTTGAGTTTTGGTCTTTTTCTAGTTTATTTGAGAGTTTTTTAATGTATGCATTTGTAGTTATAAACTGTCCCTCTTAGAACTGTCTTAGCAGCATCCATAAGTTTTGGTATGTTATGCTTCTGTTTTTATCTCAAGTTATTTTTTTATCTCCCTTTTTATTTCTTTCCTGATTCATTGCTTTTTCAGGAGTGTGTCATTTTATTTGCATGTTTTATAAAAGTCTACCTTCCTTCCTATTGTTAGTTTCTAATTCATACTAGTCTGGTGAGAAAGGATAGTTGGTTTGGAGAATTTAATCCAATAAGGTAAGTATTGATAGGTTGGGGCTAAGCAGTCTCCCATAGTTAAGAGGGGTTCCGTTTGTGTTCCCTGGCAGAGCAATGCCTCTGTTTGGGCTCCGTGATTTGGCAGGGTAGCAGTCTGGGCTCCAGTACTGCTCTTGGTTAGGTGAAGCCTTGGTCTGAGCTACCTGCCTGGGTGAGGCATCAAGCTGTGTTCAGCAATTGGGCAGGGTGCTATGCTTGGCCCTGCTGCTGGACTCCATGGGAGATGGTACCATAGCCTGAGCTCAGAGGGAACACAGGGTCACTGCTCAGCTTCCCTGATTATGCAAGGCAAAAGGCTATACTCAACAGTTGGATAGGAATGGTAGCTCCTTCCCTGAGCTGGGGTATAGGTGGAAGGTATTCTCAGCAGTTGGGTGAATCTTCAAACTTGCTTCTCTGCTCAGGTGGGATCATAGAATGGGCTGCATGGCCAGTATGGCCCACTGGCTAAGGACCCAAATCAGCCAGAACTGCCAGCTGAGCTCCCTGGTCAGACAGGACCACCAGCTTGGCTCTGTAGATGGGCAGAGAAGCTGGCTAGGATCTCTGCTTGGACACTCTTGCAAGCAGAGATGTGGAATACAAAGATCTGAGAGCTAGTTTCTATAAGCTCTTCCCCTTTCTGTCTCTATCTGATTCCCAATGACTGAGCTCTGTAGATTCCCCCAGGGATTTCCATGAGATGGGACCCCAGTAAGCCTCCAAGGAAGTGTCATGCAACACTGAGGAAGGTGTATATCCACCTTGGACTCTCTTTTCCCACTGGAGACACTGTAGGTTCAAGGGGCCTCTCTCGGTGTTGCACTGTGCCAGGCTGGGGATGGGTGATGCTGTCAAAGTGCAGCCATTCCTCTTATCATACTAATGCAGTTTGTCTTAGTCTCTGTGATATGGGGAGCAGGGGGTTCTTTGGCTCCATACTTGGTTTCTAGAATTTTCACAGTAGTGTGTTGTCTATGGACAGCTGGGAGTTGGTTTTCTTGTGAGGGAGACTGAAGTCTGGAACAATCTATACTACTACCCTAATGTCATCTCTCTAGGCTCTGTTGTTTTGCACATGTGTGTTTATAGGTATAATATCTTCTGATAAATTGATCCTTTTATCAATATATAGTGACTTTTGAGTCTCTTTTTGCAGTTTTTTAAAAATTTATTTTTAGTTGGGGGAAAACTGTTTTACAATGTTGTGTTGGTTTCTAGCATACAACAACACAAATCAGCCATAATTTTGTCTCTCTCTCTGTATATATATATATCACCTCCCTCTTATGCCTTCCTCCCCTCCCTGCAGCCCACCCCTCTAGGTCATCATAGAGCACCAGGCTGGGCTCCCTGTGTTATACAGCAACTTCTCACCAGCTATCTATTTTACACGTGATTGTATATATATGTTGACGCTACTTTCTGCATTCATCCCACAATCTCCTTCCTCCACTATGCCCAGAAATCCATTCTCTATGTCTGAGTCTCCATTCCTTCCTTGCAAATAGGTTCATTGGTACCATTTTTCTAGATTCCATATATATATATATATATATATATGCATTAATATACGACATTTGTTTTTCTCTTTCTGACTTACTTACTTTACTCTTTTAACAGGCTCTAGGTCCATCCACTTCACTAGAACTGACTCAAATTCATTTGTTTTTATGGCTGAGTAAAATTCCATTGTTTTTATGTACTAATTCTTTATCCATTCATCTATTGATGGATGTCTAGGTTGCTTCTGCGTAGCTTTTGTAAATAGTCTGCTATGAACATTGGGATACACGTGTCTTTTTCAATTATGGTTTTCTCAGTGTATATGCCTTGAGTGGGGTGCATATGTAGTGGGATTGCTGGGTCATATGATTGTTTTATTTCTAGCTTTTTAAGGAATCTCTATACTATTCTTCTTAGTGGCTGTATCAACATTTACATTCCTACAAACTGTGCAAGAGGGCTCCCTTTTCTCCACATCCTCTCCAGCTTTTATTTCTTGTAGCTTTTTAATGACGGCCATTCTGACTGGTGTGAGGTGATACCTCATCACAGTTTGATTTGCATTTCTTTCGTAATTAGTGATGCTGAGCATCTTTTCATGTGTCTCATGGTCATCTCTATGTCTTCTTTGGAGAAATGTCTGTTTAGGTCTTCTGCTTATTTTTTAATTGGGCTGTTTGTTTTTCTGATACTGAGTTGTATGAGACGCTTATATATTTTGGAAATTAATCCTTTGTCAGGTTTTTCGTTTGCAATTATTTTCTTCCATTCTGAGAGTTTTCTTTTAATCTTGTTTATTGCTTCCTTTGCTGTGAAAAAACTTTTAATTGGGTCCCCTTTGGCTATTTTTGTTTTTATTTCCATTACTCCAGGAGGTGGTTCAAAGAGGATATTGCTGTGATTTATGTCAGAGTGTACCACCTGTTTTCTTCTAAGAGCTTTATAGTTTCTGGCCTTACATTTAGGTCTTTCATCCATTTTGAGTTTGTTTTTGTGTATGGTGTTAGAAAGTGTTCTAGTTTCATTCTTTTATATGTAGCTGTCCAGTTCTCCTGACACCACTTAATGAAGAGTGTCTTTTCTGCATTGTATATTTTTGCCTCCTTTGTCAAAGATAAGATATCCATAGGTACATGGGTTTATCTCTGGGTTTTCTATCTTGTTCCATTGGTCTATATTTCCTTTTTTGTGCCAGTACCATACTGTCTTGATGACTGTAGCTTTGTAGTATAGTTTGTAATTTTTAACTTAAAGTCTATTTTATCTGATAGAAGTATAGCCATTCCCACTGCCTTTTAGTTGCTATTTGCCTGGAATATATTTTTTCCACCCTCCCACTTTTGTGTCTTTAGATCTAAAGTGAACCTTTTGTGAACCACATATTCAACTATGGACAGTTTAATACTTTTTTTTAAATCACTTATTCCACTCTGCTTTTTTATCTGGGAGTTAAACCCATTTGTGTTTAAAGGAAAAGGTTACTAGTAAAGAAAGATTTCTGTCCTTTTCTATTTTTTTTCTCCATGTCTGAGCTTGTGTGCCCCCCATTTCCTCAATTACTACCTTCTTTTGTATTTAGTCGATTTTTTTTTCTATTGATTCCCTTCTCATTTCCTTTTATGTATTTTCTTTAATATTTTCTTTGTTGCCATGAATTACATTTAATATCCTAAATTTACATTGACCTACTTTTAATTGATATAAACTTAACATCAATAATACACAAAATTTTTTTCTAGACAGGTTTGTCCCTATATCTTATTGTTGTCACAAACTTCATCTTTATACATTGTGTGCCCAGTAACATAAATTTGTAATTATTTTAATTCATTTTTTTAGTCATGTAGGAAATAAAAAACAGAAGTCAAATATTCAATAATGCCAATGTTTATATTATCCATGTATTTACCTTTAATGGAGATCTTTCTTTCTTCTTTAAGTTACTGTCTAGAGCTCTTTCATGTCAACCTAAAGGGGTCCCTTTGGCATTTAAAAAAATACTTTTATTTACTTATTTTTGGTTGTGCCTGGTCTTTGTTGCCACGCAGGTTTTTCTCTAGTCACAGTGAATGAGGGCTGCGCCTCGATGTGGTGTGCAGACTTCTCATTGCAGTGGGCTGTGCCTCAGTGTGGTGTGCAGACTTCCCGTTGCAGTGGGCTGCGCCTTGGTGTGCTGTGCAGACTTCCCGTTGCAGTGGGCTGCGCCTCGGTGTGGTGTGCAGACTTCCCGTTGCAGTGGCTTCTCTTGTTGCCAAGCACAGGCTCCAGGGCACGTGGGCTTCAGTAGCTGCACCACGTGGGCTCAGAAGTTGTGGTTCCCAGGCTCTAGATCACAGGCTCAGTAGTCGTGGTGCACAGGCTTAGTTGCTCTTTGGCATGTGGGGTCTTCCCAGATCAAGGATTGAACCTGTGTATCCTGCATTGGCAGGTGGGTTCTTTATCACTGAGCCACCAAGGAAGCCCCCTTTGGCATTTCCTATAGGGAAGGTCTGGTGATAATACACTTCCTTAGCCTTTGGTTATCTGAGACTGTCTTACTTTCTCTTAAATTTTTTAGAGACCAGTTTATCAGTTATAGGATTCTTTGTTGACAGGTTTTTTCTTTTTCTTTCAGCACTTTAAATGTCATCCCACTGCCTTCTGGCTTCCACAGTTTCTGATGAGAAATCAGCTGTTAATACTATCAAAGATCCGTTGCACCTGATGAGCCGCTCCTGTCTTACTGCTTTCAAGATTCTCTGTTTTTGTCAACAGTTTGATTATGATGCATCTCAGCATGGGTCTCTTCTGATTTTCTCTGTCTTGGGATAAAGTTTGTTGAGCTTCTTGAATTTGTAGTTTCATCAAATTTGTGGAATTGTTGGTCTTTAGTCCTTATTTTTTCAGATATTCTTTATACACCTTTCTCTCTCTCTCCTACAGTGGAAGCACAGAGCCCTAACCACTAGATTTCCCTCTCTCCTCTCAAGACTCCCATCATGTCTATATTTGTCCTCTTGATGTCTCCCACAGGTTCTTTAGGATCTGTTCACTTTTCTGCATTATTTTGTTCTCTTCAGATTCAGTAGTTTTGATGGGCCTATATTCAAGTTTAATAATTATTTATTTTGCCTGCTCAAGTTTGCTGTTAAGCCACTTTAGTGAATTCTGCATTTTTGTTATTGTACTTTAGCTCCAAAATGTTTGGTTTCTTTCTATAATTTCTGTTTATTGAAATTCTCATGTTTGTGCATCATTTTTCTAATTTCCTTTAGCTCTTTGTTCAAGTTTAAAGTCTTTGTCTTCTAGTAGATCTGATGTCTGGACTTTCATGGGGACAATTTTTGTCAATTTATTTTTCCTTTAAATGGATGACACTTTTTTTTTGTATTCCTTATAATTTTTTGTTGTTGAAAATTGAACATTTGAATGCTACAACTTTGGAGATCAGTTCTTCCCCTTCCCCAGCATTTGCTGCTATGTTTTATTTTGATTGTTGAAGGGTGTAGCTTTAGGAGCATATTTATTCAAGGGCTTTCCCAAAATATTTTTGCAAAGACTTTAACTCTTGTCATCTGTGATTACTGAACTCTTTGATTCTTTACCTTATGTTCAACTAATATTTGGACAGAGATTTCAATGCATGCCAAAAACGTAAAGAAAGGAAAAAATACAAACACAAACACTAAACAACAAAACCAAACACCTCTCCCAGTCTTTGCAGATTGTCTCTGCATTGGGTCACTCTAACACTTAAGCAGGTTTGCACTGAACCTCAGGATTATCCCAACATGAAAGCTTAGGTTGTTCTTTATGTCCTTTCCCAACACATCTTGTCCTGGGCATGTGTCTGGCTTTCTAAAATCCTCTATATTCTTGGTGCTTTTTAGTGTCCTAATTTCCCAAAGAATCAAGAATTCCCTCAGATTTTCCTCTCTGGCCTTATATAGTCTACTATATGTCTAACCATCATCTTTTGTGAGAGCCATCTGTGGGCAATTAGTTTACCTTGCAGCATTTTTGAGCAATGTTCACCAGGTTTCTGGCCTGAGGTCCAAGACAGGTGAAACAGAAATGTTTGCCCTGCATTAGTCCATCAGGTGGCCCCCAGTCAGCTTCGAACAGACATACACGATGCCTTTCAAATAAGATCTTTCCTGCTCTTGCAGAATCAGGGACCAGGATCTCATACTGAGAATGCAGGCTGCTGCTGCTTGCAAACTATCACTGCACTAGGGCGGATGTGGTCCAAGGGCAAGTAAAAATGCCACAAAGCTTGGCTACTGTTTTCAAGTTGCCTTCTTCTTGATTCCTTGTTCAGCTGGTTGCTGTAAACCTTTGGCTGTTTTCCAGAGCTGTGACAGTTTCTGCTTGTTTTTTGATGTTTCTGTAGAAGGACAGAAGTTTGGGTCTCATCTGTACCATTTTGCTGACACCATGCTGCTCATGCATTCTTAATCTTTTTAAATATTTATATCAAGTCTTCATCTTGTTGGCTTGCCATCTTTCCTGCCGCTAGGAGCACAGTGATCTAGTCGCCATTCCTGTTGTCCTCTTTGGTGTTAGGGAGCCTAGTGCCATCAATTTCTAGATTCATAACTGTCCCTCATCCTCACCGCTTCAGTGAGGAGGCATCCAGAGTTTCCTCCTTGAAGAACATAGTAAACTGGAGGGCTTTTTGGACTTAGGAGAGATCTGTTCTAACATACCAAGTTTATCCGAATATTTGATCCAACCAACATCACTCTGCCAAAGCTGTTTTAATATCTCCATCATTTAATGTAGATCATTACTTTTTGTTTTTCAAGCTTTTGGGAACCACCCCAATAGTGTTCCTGGTGTCCTGTCTGGTTATGTCTTAGGAAGCTTAGGCTGTTGTAACAAAACAACAACAGACCTGGGGCCTTAAACAATAGAAATTTATTTCTCACTGTTCTGGAGGCTGTGAAGTCCAAGATCAAGGGCTGATAGGTTTGATGTCTAAGATCCTATTTCTTGATTTACAGATTTCTGCCTTCTCTCTACATACTTACATGGACTTTCCTTGGTGCATGTGTGAGGTCATGTCTCTTCCTCTTCTTATAAGGGTACTAATCCCATTATGAGAAACGCTGGGCTGGAAGCACAAGCTGGAATCAAGATTGCTGGGAGAAATATCAGTAACCTCAGATATGCAGATGATACCACCCTTATGGCAGAAAGTGAAGAGGAACTAAAAAGCCTCTTGATGAACGTGAAAGAGGAGAGTGAAAAACAATCATGGCATCTGGTCCCATCACTTCATGGGAAATAGATGGGGAAACAGTGGAAACAGTGTCAGACTATTTTTTTGGGCTCCAAAATCACTGTAGATGGTGATTGCAGCCATGAAATTAAAAGACGTTTACTCCTTGGAAGGAAAGTTATGACCAACCTAGACAGCATATTCAAAAACAGAGACATTACTTTCCCAACAAAGGTCCATCTAGTCAAGGCTATGGTTTTTCCATTAGTCTTATATGGATGTGAGAGCTGGACTGGGAAGAAAGCTGAGCATTGAAGAATTGATGATTTTGAACTGTGGTGTTGGAGAAAACTCTTGAGAATCTCTTGGACTGCAAGGAGATCCAACCAGTCCATTCTAAAGGAGATCATCCCTGGGTGTTCTTTGGAAGGAATGATGCTAAAAGCTGAAACTCCAGTACTTGGGCCACCTCATGCACAGAGTTGACTCATTGGAAAAGACTCTGATTGGGATTGGGGGCAGGAGGAGAAGGGGGCGACAGAGGATGAGATGGCTGAATGGCA
Source organism: Oryx dammah (assembly GCF_014754425.2). Classification (NCBI taxonomy): domain Eukaryota; kingdom Metazoa; phylum Chordata; class Mammalia; order Artiodactyla; family Bovidae; genus Oryx; species Oryx dammah. Next base: position 83,652,082 of record NW_024070185.1, on the reverse strand, counting down.
TCACTGACTCTATGGACGTGAGTTTGAGTGAACTCTGTGAGTTGGTGATGGACAGGGAGGCCTGGCGTGCTGCAGTTCATGGGGTCGCAAAGAGTCAGACACGACTGAGCTACTGAACTAAACTGAATCCCGTCATGAGGATCCCACATTCATGACTTCATCTAAGCCTAAGCACCTTCCAGGGGGCCCACTTCCAAATACCATCACATTGGGTGGTATAACTTTAACTTATGGATTTGGGAGGGATGCAAACATGTAGTCCCTAACAGAGGGTAAATCCTGAATCATAGGAGAATGTCCTTGCATAAACAAACTCTCTCTCCTACAGGCTTCCATGCTGAACCCTAGTCCCTTAGGTACAGCATCCTCAAGATCACCCCCAGGTATATTCTCTGAGTTTGTGATGGAGCATATTAGCCAGGTTCTGTACCTTCTGTGGTGAATAATTTCTCTCCTCTGTCAGCAGGTCCTTTTCTACTGGGTCATACTGGGACTTGACTATCTTTTTTAAATCTAACAAGCAAGAGGGAAAGAGGGAGAGGCTTTTGTGCAGGGCCTTCCCCTGAGTGGAGATATCTGCATGATGTTCAAGGGAGGCTGCTAATCTCCAGCAAGGGGAGTGATAACTCTTTCATGCATGCAGATCAAGGAAACCTGGGGTTCACTAGTATGCAGCACACTATAAGACAGTCTTATCCCAGATGTGGTGAACAGAATTGTGGTCCTTCAAAGGAGTCCATACCCCAATTTCTGAACCCTGTGAACATGTTACCTTTCATAGCAAAAGAAACTTTGTAGATGAGATTAAAGCTACAGACTTTAAATAGAGAGGTCAATAGGTGAATCATATTCACTGGAGCTGTTAAAAGTAGAGAACCTCGCCTAGCTGATATCTGAGATGTGGCTGGAGGGGAAACGAGAGACTGAAATCAAAAGGGATTTGACCCCTCATTGTTAGAGGGTGCCACATGGAAAGAAAACACAAGAAGGAACATGGGTAGCCTCTAGGAGAACAGGCCAGCCCCTAGCTAATCTAGCCAATAGCCAGCAAAGAAACGGAACCTCAGTCCTATGGGACAAAGAAAGATACTCAGCTCTCAACTTGCATGAATGTGGGAGCAGACTCATTCTCAGAAGCTCCAGAAAGCTTCTCAGAAGCCTGCTAGTGCAGGCTGACTGGCAGCATGGCTCCACCCTTGGAGAACCCAGGCAGGGGAGCCAGCTGAGCCCCACTGACCCCAGGCTTCTGAATTTCGGGGCCTACACAAAGGTAAGAGAATGAATTTGTGTTGTTTACGGTGCTCAGTTTGTGGTAATCTGTTATAGATGTGCTCAGTCGCTTCAGTCGTGTCTCTCTGCGACCCTATGAACTGTAGCCCGCCAGGCTCCTCTGTCCATGGGATTCTCCAGGCAAGAATACTGGAGTGGGTTGCCATTTACCCCCATCTCATTACCTGCCAACTAGGTTGCCCCAGGGAAGTCTCCTGTCTCTGGACCTCAGTTTCTGAACCTGTAGAGGGAGGGAGGTGGCTGAGTTGGAGCAGAGGGTCAGAGACCATTGTTTAGTCATCGAGGGCCAGGGCATGACTAGTCCAGCGGGCTGAGTTCCAGCCATGGAGCCCCAGGGCCATTATGAGAGTTAAGGACAGACTTCCATGGCCCAGAGCAGTGTGGAAGCTCAGTACTTTGTGTGTGTGTGCAAGCATGCGCGTGTGTGATTGTGTGAATGTTTATAAGTGTGTGTGCATGTGTGCATATGTACGTGGGATGCATATATACATGTGTGTTGTGTATGTGTATATGATGTATATATGTGTGTAGTGTATAGGTGTGTATAGCATGTTATGTGTGTGTTGTGTATATACGTGTGTGTGTGAATATATGGTATGTGTCTGCATATGTGTGTGTCCGTGTGTGTATATGTGCTTGTGGCCATGTGTGTATATGTGGGAGGTATGGTGTGTATATGTGTGCGTGTGGTATGTATGTGTGTATGTGTGGTATGGTGTAATGTATATGTGTGTGGTGTGGGTCTGTGTTAGTCATCCTTTACCCTCCTGCCCTCCCCTGGGTTAACACTTGGTAGTGCTTTGTGCCCCAGGCCCTTGCCCAGGGCAGACCGTGGCCCTGCCTCTGGGCCTGCCTGCTTAGACTGTTTCTGCCCCCATCTTGGCTTCCTGGGCAGCGAGGAGGCAGGTGGAGCCCGGTGTCCAGGCCCTGGTCTGGGGCTCTCAGAGGAGGGAAGGTGGGCCACGAGGGCAGGCGGGGCCAGGAGGAGGCATTTCCTTCTCCAGCCCCGAGGCAAACGGCCCCTAATATGCAACAGACACTGGAGCTCTGTGACTCTCTGCCCTCCACACCGCCAGGCCAGGGACAGGAAGGGGGCTCACAGAGCAGGCCCCAGAGGTGTTCATTAGTTCTGCAGCATTGCTTCTGGAGCTGGGATTCCTGGTGGGGATGTGCAGATGGGAACTCAGGCCAGAAGCCTTCCTCACTGCACAGATCAAATCCTCCCTCTTACAGTTATGTGGGAAACTTCCAGAAGCCCCAGGGAACTCAAGCCCTGAGTGATACTCTCAAGTCCCACTTTGACAGAGTTTCACAGGTTTCTGTCTTTTGTGTGTAAATTGTGGCCACCATTGTCTGGGTGAGTTAACCAAAGTCCTCAGTTCAGGGGCCTTGCCAGCATGGGCTGGTTTTGCCTGCCCCCTGTTTCTGTCCTAGAGGCCCCCTCTAATGTGTTTGGTATTGCTTTTTGTCCAGGATTTATTCTTGAACATACATTGTTTTGTGCATGGAAGTTTTCAATTTGAGTTTTTACTTTTTATGCTCAACCTTGCATTTGTAAGGTTCATCCACGCCTCTTATCGCCACATGGTCCTCCAAGCAGTGTGTTCACTGAATGTTCTCTTCCATTCCCCTGGCCTGCTTCAGCTCCTTCTGTCTCAACAAGGCTGTCTTCATACCCCATCCTTGTCCCCTCTGGGATCTGTGTGAAATGAGAACACTCTTAAAAGTGACAGAGGCCCCTGGTGTCCTGGCCAGCTCAGAACAGAGGCCCAGGCAGAGACGCCAACATCCTTTGGCTTTGGGCTAATGGCAGCCAAGTCCCAGGGCTGTCCACATTGAGACAAATGTGCATCTAGAAATGAAAACCCGTAGGGTTAGTGTGATAAAGCTGGTGATGGAAACATATAAATACATGTATGCATACATGTATACAAATATATTTATCAACACATACATGCATACATAATATAAGCACACCTTTATACTACACACACACACACACACACACACACAGATCACTCTCCTCACTGTCACCAATTGTCTTCCCCACCCACCCCCATTGCACATGCCTGTGCCAGGCATTGTCAGCTGCATCTCACTGAACCCCCCCAACACATCTGGGGGAGTTTATGACCATCTTACAGATGAAAAGCTGAGGCCTCATCAGACTGATGCTAAGAGCAGATGGCCTGAACTCAGAGGGTTCTGTCTGGGGGTCATAACCAGCAGGCACTGTGTTACAGAATCCTTGAAGGAACGAGTGGTGGTTTCGGTCTTGGTTTGGGGTAGAGGAGAAACATCCGCACTGTCTGAAGATAAGGATAATGCCAGATCCAGGTGGGAGGTAGAAGGTCAGAGGTCAGTGTTGAAAAAGTGGCCTCTGAAAGAGAGGGGTGTCTGCAGGAACTTCCCCGTGGACAAAAGCACTTTGGAGGGCAGGCGAGGCCAGAGGTCCTCAGGGAGCCTCCTGTGAGGCAGCACCCAAAGTCTGCTGACGCTCCAGCCATAAGGGATGAGGGATGATGGATAAAGGGATGGCAATCGCCTTAGAAAATCACTTTCTGGTCTGCCTCCAGTGAGTGCTACAGGAAAATGGCCTTTTACCTTAAATTGGTTCAATTTGCTTGGTATCTGAGCAGCATGAGGCCTGCCGAGGCCTTCTTGTCCCCTTCCTGGAACAGCCTGGAGCTGGGCAAGTCCTGAGCCCAGCAGGAGGGTGTGGCTTCCCTAAGGGGTGTGGGACATCAGGGGGCCAGAGGTGTCTGCAGGAAGAGCCCTCAGATGAAAGCATAGGTCTCCAGCACCCCCTCTCCCCTGTACCAGGGCTCTGGCTCCTGGAACCAGTCTGCAGCCCACCTCCCCACACATAGGCCAGCCTTTTCCATTCCTCCTTGATGCTTCCTCCCAGGGTCCTCCCCTCAGCTCCCAGTTCCCCTACAGCATTTCCAGCCTGCTCTCGCCTCCCTGTCTGGGCTCCTCCTCAGAGACAAGCCTGGTCCACAGTAGGAAGTGTGGGAATGGGGCTGACACCTGCCCCACAGACATCAGCTGAGCCCCACCAGGCAAGGTCCTTGTCCTCAGGACCCACATCCAGCTCTGGGGACAGAAAGTGACTCTAGAGATGCAGAGGAGGAAAACTATAAAAGAAAGAAAGCAGGGCCCTTGAGAAGGTAATACCTGGGATAGACCTGGGGGAGTTGAGGCCAGGCAGAATCGCAGCGGTCAGAGCAGGCCGACACTTGAGGACCACTGTAGGGCTGTTTTCTCTGAGAGACAGGGCCCACCCTGTGGGGAGTGGATCACGGGGGTGAGTAGGGCAGAGCCTGAGGACAGATGGGGGATGATGGGAGAAGAAAGGGTAGAGGTTGACTCCAAGGCTCACGGCTCAGACTGGCAGGTTTTGGGGAAGACGATGGACTTTTGATACAGTTCTGTGGCATTTCATGGGCTTCTCAGGTGGCACTAGTGGTAAAGGACTGTCCTGCCAGTGCAGAAGATGTAATAGATGTGGGTTTGATCCCTGGGTTGGGAAGATTCCCTGGAGGAAGGCATGGCAACCCATTCCAGTATTCTTGCCTGGAGAATCCCATGGACAGAGAAGCCTGGCGGGCTATAGTCCGTAGGGTCGCAAGAGTCAGATACGACTGAGAGACTGAACACAGGCACGTGGCATTTCATGGCATCCCTGATCCCTCTCCCTGACACGGGCTCCTGTAGCCTGGATTCCAGCCCAGGACCGCAGGGCCCTGACAGGAGTGTACTCCTTACAGGTGTGAAGAGATGCCTGAGGCCTGTGCAGTGAAAACTGTGGCTTGTAGACAAGCAGGCAGGCCTGCTGCCAATGGAGGAGATGGATTCCATAGGACAAGGAAAGTCCAGGGGACATCCCAGGGGAAGCAGGGACATCCCAGGGGAAGCAGCGACATGTGTGTTTCTAAACATTTTCACGGGGGATCCGAAGCTTTTAATTCTGAGTCACTCATTATTTTTCAATCAACAAATATTATCTTTGATTGTCTATCTGTAAATGTTGTATATCTCTCAATGAATAAAGAAGGGAGGCATTGAATAATCCGTCCATAGGATTAGGTCTGGGCTGCTGGTCCCTGCTTGGCCTCTGGACATCCTCTCTGGGGGACTAGTGAGATTCAGGCTTGATTGGACCAGAGCAGTTCCTATCTTCTTGTAGACTGCTCCTCTCTGCTCTGCTCTGTTCCCTGCCCACCCCTCCTTGCCTTCCGACCAGCCCAGCCCCCTGGATGTGTCTCCTCCATTCACATATGCACTCTCTCAAGGAGTAGGCCCCCTCTCAACGGGCCCCCTGCCCGTTCGCCCTCCTGTGGGTGGGCTGCTTCAGGAATCATTTGGGATGGGAAGTGGGTCACGGGGGGCCGGGTGAGAGGTTGGGATCCACTTCTGCCCCCAGCCACCCTGTTTGCCATGAGGGTCCTAGACACAACCAGGAAAAGAGGGGTGCACCCCAGATCTGGGGTCTGCATCCCCCCAGAACTACACTCACAGGGCTACAGTGCAGGGGTGTGGATACAGGGTGGGGCTCTTATCCTAGCCCTGTGTCATCTAGCTTCATGGTCCTGGGCCCATTGTTAACCTCCGTGTGCCTCTGTTTCTAAGCCTTGAAAATATGGAGACACCAAGAGCCAGCCTCTGGTTGTCCCATGACTGCAGGCAGTGAATATGTGCCAGGGGTGCATGGCAGCCACTGGGGTGGGTGATGTTGTCTAGGCCAATGCCAGAGGTATCCTGTCCATAATACCCCTGAATCCTCCCAGTTGTTTCACAGGAGCACTCCAACATTCGGGAGAGAAATAAGGTCTGGTGATGAAAGGCCTCACGAGAGTGCTCACAGTGGCGTGGCCAGGCTGGTCCCTGCTGTCCAGGCTTGTGGTGGCCCCTGCCCCAGCTGCTTCTATCTTCAAGGGCCCTGGAACTCTGGCCAGCCACCCCGCCTTTCTTGCCCAACAATGGGGCTGCAAAAATTCTGTGGTATAGACTGACCCTCCCTGCCATGCCCTGCCTCTTACCCAGAGCCCTTGTTATGTCGTCTCTGTCCAGAAAGCAGTGCCCATTCCCCACCTTTCACATCCCATGGCTGCCTACCCTCCTTGTCCTGACCCTTCCAGCCATCCCAATCTAAAGGCTAGCCCTGATTTTGCCCCACGTGCCCTTTGCAGCACTGTCCCCCTGCTTTTACTGTCTCTAGGCAACCACTTCCTATTCTCCTTCAAGACTGCTCAGAAGTCACCACCTCCATGCAGCCAACCTTGATTTCTTCACCTCCACCAAAATACAGTAGCCCTTCTTGTAGGTTCTCCCCACCTCCAACAATATACTTCATTCATCCGCCACTGCTGAAATTGTCCCCTACCCCAGGCCTGGGGGACATGTCAAGCTCCCTCTGAGCCCCCAGGGCTAAGAAGTGAAGAAGAGGAGCCTTGCTCTTCACAAGACCTGTGCTGGAAGGGAGCGTGTACAAGCTGGAAGGCAGAGTTGGAGGACGAGAGCCTGGAGATGGACAAAGGGGAACAGATTAAAAGTCAGCATTGGACATATAAGGAAAGAGAGGAACAAGAGGAGAGATACAGGCAGTGCAGAGACAATGAGAGCGATAGAGAGACAGAAAGAGAATCAGACAGACAAGAAAAGGAGAGAATGAGAGAGAAGGGGTGGGGGAGGTTGAGGCCAGGGGATAAGGGAGGGAGGTGAGACTCAGGGAAACTGAATAAGAGAAAGGGAGAGAGAAACCAAGGAACTAGAGCCACTCCCCCCCGCCTGCCCACCTGCCCAGGAGAAGGAAGGGAAGCAGGGGGAGAGCTGAGGGGGGAAGCGGGGAAGAGGCCAGCCAGGCTGGGCTGTCTCTGGGGAACCCTGACCCCACCTCCAGCGGCCCAGCCGCTCACCTCCCAACCACGCTCAGGTTTCAGGGCTTGGAGCTCACGCAGATTCGGTAACAAATGCATGTGCAACGCATTATGAAGAAAGCCTTAAAAAGCCCTCGTTTATCGCTGTTTACGTTACATGATTGAGGGGAGAATTTGCCAAGACCAAAGGTTACTGCTGGTGTTTCTGTGACGAATATTACCTCAAACTAAAGCAATTAGCTTCAAGGAAACGTGCGCTGTCTTTGGGAGAGCTTTCAAGAGCGACCAGTAATGTGCCCGCGATGGATTTCCACGCTACCCAGCACGACCGGCCACGCATACACATCTTCTGTTTTGCATGGAATTTCTGCATGCGCTTGACCTGACCGCCTGCCTGCCTCGCTGGGCCTTGTTTTCCCTTTCTGTGGAGTGGCATGGGGTGGGTGTGGGGGCAGGAATGGGGTGGCATGGACTAGACGCAGGCTCCAGGACTCCCTGTGGCCTGTGTGATTTATTTCCTTTGGTTTGGCTCCCTGAGCGCAAATCTTTAGCTTTTCTCCCTGAGGCTGTTTCTGCTCACGTTCAGCTGATAAAACCCTTTCTTGAGGCAATTATGGAAATTGCTTGAGTGGTAATTAGTGAACGGTAATTAGTGAACTCTCCTTTCTTCCAAAGAGGACACGTGATAAATCTGTCCTGCCCTGCCTCCCTCCTTCGTCTCCCCAGGCAGGGCTTTGGGAGGTGGTGGGAAATGGCTGGAGCAGACCCTTGTGCTTGTAGACATGACTGGGTGTGCCTCAGTTTCCCCGTCTGCAAGCAGGGTGATGATAGCACCTAACGTGGGGCCATGAGGAGGAAAGGGACTCATTCCGGGCATGTAGGCAACATAAATGAAAGTCATTGTCACTGTTGTGCCCAGGAATCTGGATGGACTGGCCAGTGAAGCTGCAGGGAATGGAGGGGTAAATTTTCATCGAGGTGAAAAGGGCAGACACCCCAAAAGGGAGGGGAAAGACACCTGAACCTGTTGGGATGTGGAAGAAGTTCTGCCATCTGCTTCCCACTGCCTGTCCCCAATCGCTGTGCAAACCAACCAGCTGAAGTCACGTAGGTGTTGTTGCTGTATACTGGTTACTCATATCTAGTGTTAGCACAAGGCAGAGATACCAGCTCCCAGAGGCACTGAGAGTGGGATTGACCTTAAACATACAGCTGGCAGCCAGGATCTTCCCTAATTCTCTTTTGGCACTTAGCAGGGGTTCCTCATTGAAAGACATATGCCTCTTTCCTATGGCTGTAGAAAGAGTAGATTATACAGGGAAAGTGCTCAGCAGAGGGCATGGAGCAGACCCTGTGTGCAACAGGCCTGTGAACATTGACAGTGGGGAGGGGTCAGAACAGACCCAGGGGGCCCCACGGGGCTACAGAACCACCTGGGTTTGCATGCAGGATCTGGAAACAAAACAGCGTCCAAGTTGAATTTGAAGGAGGGTCCAGCCCTCCTGTGCTCCTCCCTCCAGAGGCCCCAGGACAGCCAAGCAGTCATGCTCTTACACTTTATGCAGTCTCTGGACTGAGAACAGAACAAGCATCACTGTTCTCAGTGGGGCCAGGAGCCTGAGTCAGCAACATGGGGGCAGATGGATAGGGGTCCCTGGAAGAGAGGGGTCCCTGCAGCTCTATCCCAGTCTGTGCAGGCTGTTCCAGCCTCCACAGTGTGGAAAGTATCTACCCAGAGCCGTAATGGAGTGAGGGGTGAAATTTGAAAAGCCAGGGCTCATCTGCCAGTGGAGTCACAGGCAACTAAGCAACAAGAGGGACATCTGGGCTCCCCAGACTGACTACTTATTTCTTCTTCCCATTATTATCCCACTTTATAGACAAGAAAACCAAGGCTCAGAGGTGATATAACTGTACATTCAAGGCTCGAATAGTTGTCTGTCAAGTTGATGGATGGAATTGGGCTCTATTGTAGTCATCCCCCACTCCCCCAGCACCTAGCAGGGACCTGGGCATGTCCTGGAAACTCCATCAGCACCTCCTTCTCCCCTCCCCCCACAGGCCTCGATGACACTTCAGCTCTGTCAGCCCAGAATTGGATGCAGGGTCACACCCCAATGTGCTCTCTGACATTTTCTGAGCTGATGGACGGAGGTATAGGAAGCAGGCCTGCAGCCACCCAGCTGCCCAGCCCAGCAGGGCGCTTTCCACTGCAGGACCCTCCAAGAGCTCTTGGGCAGGGTCCCATCCTCAGCTGCTCTTCCATGCACCCTGCCCTGGGTGACCTCGGCGATCCTGGCACCTCTTGGTCAGTGACCACAAGCCCTGTAACCCGAGGATGCCCAGAGGGACCCCACAACCCATCACGCTGCTCTGCTTCTACCTCCAGAGAGACCAGCTAATTCCTCAAGGTCGCCGCACACCCTCAGCATAAAGCGCCCATTCTTCCCCAGCGTGGGGCTGAGGTGGGAAAATATTTTCCAAAGGTCAGTTTTCCAATTATACTTAAAATTTGAAAGTTCATTTCTCTTTTTTTTGCCTCCCCTCAGTGCAGCCGCTTTCTGCTAATTTCATAAAGATACCATTTAGCTGAGGTAGGTGGGATTCTGGGCATCAGAACAGCTTCCCAACGTCAACAGCCAGCCGTAACTGTAACCACCGACTTCCCATCATTTGTGGGGAAAAAAACGTTTCTCTCCCCAAAAATTATGGCCTGTAGGAACCAGACAACATCCCCATTGCCCGGCGGGAAATTACAGAGATTTTCTTATGTACTTAACTTTAAGCCACGTTTATAAAGCTCTGCTAGGTCTTAATGACTTGCTCATGGGCCGCTGGGGATGCAGGATGTTCTAGGCTGTTGCTTTGGCATGGGGTGATGCAGTTGAGCGCCTGCATCATGGGACAGCAGCCCCAGGGGGTCTGGCATGCAGCCCAAGGTCTGAGAACCCTCAGGGCCTAGAGGGAAGTGGGCAGGGCTCCCTGAGTGTTTGGGTATAAGTCTGAGAGGGGTCGGAGCAGGCCAGACAGGACTGTCTTGGCTACACTCTTTGGGTGGGAATGGAATGAGGGACACATAGGCAATGAACCTGGAACTCTCTCTCCCTCCTCTGCCCCAGGGGACCCCAAAGGCAACTGGAAATCTGACCCTCTCCCCACCTCCACTCCATCTGTCCTCCATACTCCATTCTCCCTCAGCCAGACTGTGTCTGTCCCTCATCCATCCAGGTCCCCATGTGGTTGAGAGGGAAGGGGCTCCTCCCTGAGGTCTGAGAGACTTCCACCCTCTCTAGTCACTCTGCTCCAGCCACATGGGGCTCTTGAGTTGACATGAGATAGAGAAATGGTAGCCAGCAAGAAGGCAGGAGCAAAGGGCCCAGAGGATGGGCTGAGCTGGACCTGGAGTCAGGGTGCAGGAGCAGAGAGGCCTCTGTCCTATAGGGTCCAGGAAGGGCAAGGTGCAGCTGCAGTGAGGGGCTCGGGTATACAGATCTCACCCCTTATTAAAGGGCTGAGAGTCTTACTGGGCCCGGGCAGGGGTGGGAGATTCTTGCCCAGTTGGCAGTAGGGCAGTGCTTCTAGGTTCCAGATTATAAACCTGGTGGTACCAACAATGCCAAATTTTAGGAGAACAGAGTCCAGCTTTTGATGTGAAATATCCCAAATTTTCAAATTTGGCATCTATTTCATATTTTTAAACACTGGGCATGTCATACCACACCAGGCTTTGGGTCTCATCAGTTCTATCACCTCCCATCTTTTCCCTCACCCCCATGCTCCAGTCACCTCTTATGGGTCCTTGCTCCTATCTCAGGGTCTTGGCTCATGTTTTCTTTGTCCCTCTGCCCAGAAAACCCCTCACCAATAACTGCATGTCCAGCTACTTCTCTGTTCAGAGGGCTCTGACCATCTGTCCCTCCGGTCTACTGTTCCATTTTGTTTTCTTCCCAGCCCTACCTTGACTTCACTTTAAATTATCCATTCATCCATCCATATATTCATTCACCCACCTATCCACTTATCCACTCACTTACACATCCTGTAAGTGCAGGGACAGGGCTGAGAACAACTACTGTGTGGTCGAGAGCTGAATGGAGATTGGTATGATGCTCAGGGACACTGGAGTTCTGCCAAGCTAGTGGGAAAGGCTAAACCCACCCCCTCCCCCCAAATCTCACTAAGATCAAGTTTATTAGCCAGCAAATTGTCCATCAGAAAATTAGTCAACACTCTTTAAAGAAAAACAACATTCAGGATCTCAACAGCATAGCATTCAGAATGTTTGAAATACAATCAAAATTCCTAAACATGCAAATAAGAAGGAAGAAAGGTTTGTTCCACAACCAGGAACAAAAAAAATCAATGTAAACAGACACAGGAAAAATATGTTGAATTAGCAGACAAGAACCCACTCCAGTGTTCTTGCCTTGAGAATCCCTAGGACAGGGGAGCCTGGTGGGCTGCCGTCTATGGAGTCGCACAGAGTTGGACATGACTGAAGTGACTTAGCAGCAGCAGCAGACAAGAACATTAAATTATTGCTATCAGTTCAGTTCAGTTCAGTCGCTCAGTTGTGTCTGACTCTTTGCAACCCCATGAATTGCAGCACGCCAGGCCTCCCTGTCTATCACCAACTCCCGGACTTCACTCAGACTCACGTCCATAGAGTCAGTGATGCCATCCAGCCATCTCATCCTCTGTTGTCCCCTTCTTCTCCTGCCCCCAATCCCTCCCAGCATCAGAGTCTTTTCCAATGAGTCAGCTCTTTGCATCAGGTGGCCAAAGTACTGGAGTTTCAGCTTCAGCATCATTCCTTCCAAAGAAATCCCAGGGTTGATCTCCTTCAGAATGGACTGGTTGGATCTCCTTGCAGTCCAAGGGACTCTCAAGAGTCTTTTCCAACACCACAGTTCAAAAGCATCAATTCTTCGGCGCTCAGCTTTCTTCACAGTCCAACTCTCACATCCATACATGACCACTGGAAAAACCATAGCCTTGACTAGACAGACCTTTGTTGGCAAAGTAATGTCTCTGCTTTTGAATATGCTATCTAGGTTGGTCATAACTTTTCTTCCAAGGAGTAAGCGTCTTTTAATTTCATGGTTGCAATCACCATCTGCAGTGATAGTATACCATATTATTTATTATATTCTGGTTGAGAATTTAAAGTAAAGGATAGAGTGAAGAAGAAGTGAAATTTCATCAGAGAAAAATCTATAAAGAAGAATCATATGTAAATTCTAGAGCTGATAAATAAAATATTTGCAAAGTGAAATTCTCTAGATAGGTTAAATAGCAATTCGGACACTGCAGGAAAAAAGATCAGTAAACATGAAGACAAGGCGATAAGAACTATCCAACTGAAGCATACAGAGGAAAAAACAGAAAATAAATAAGCAGAACCTCAGAACTGTGGGAAAATGTCAGTCAGTCTAACATTTGTGCAATTGAAGTTCCAAAAGAAGAGAGAGAGATTGGGAAGGAAAAATATTTGAAAAAATAGAGGAAGAACATTTTTGAAATTGGGTAAAAAGAGTAGACCTACAGAAGAAAGAAGCACAAAAAAACTCAAGCAGAAAAAGCAGAAAACAAAGCAAAACTCACACCAGGGCTCATCATATTCAGATCGTGAAAAAACAAAGTTAAAGAGAAAAGTCTAAAACACAGTCAGACAAAAAGACACAATTATATATAGGATAACAAAGATAAATATACTAAGTTGTCATTAGAAGCAAGGAAGTCAAAAGACAATGAAATGTTGAAAGAAATTAAACAAATGCTGAAAGAAAAAAGACCTGTCAATCTAGAATTCTACAGCAGCAAAAATATTCCTCAAAAATAAAGAAAAAATAGATATATTTTTATACAAACAAAAGCTGAGAGAATTTATCACGATAGATTTGAACTACTAGAAATGTTAAAGTTTTGTGGATTGAAAAAGGATATCTGATGGAAGCATATTTACATGAAAAAATGAAATGGTAAATGTGTTAGAAAATATGAAGTCTTAATAAAGAAGGGAAATAGATTTACATTGATAAGAGTGGATTCTTCAGAAAGATATAGTAATTCTAATCATTAATACACCTAATAATAAAGACTTAAAATGAAGACAGAGAAGTAAAAACTGAGAGAACTAAAGAGAAATAAACACAGCAACAGATATAGTTGAAGATTTAGCCTTTTTTGAATAGCTGATTAAAAACTAGACAATTTAATAAGGATATAAAATATTTGAACAGTATCATAAACCAATTATGTCAATTAATTCTAATTGATATTTATATATCATCTTCTGAAGAATATTCATTTTTACCTGTACAATGGAAATTTAGCAAAACAAGTTTGTTTGTTTGTTTTTAACTTTTTGTTTCGTATTGTGGTATAGCCTATTAACAATGTTGTGACAGTTTCAGATGACCAGCAAGGGACTCAGCCATATATATACGTGTATCCATTCCCCCTCAACACCCTTCCTATCCAAACTGCCACATAACACTGAGCAGAGTTCTATATGCTCTTCAGTAGGTCCTTATTGTTTTCCTTTTTAAATATATGAATAGCAGTGTATACAGGCAACCATAAGTTCATTCTCTAAGTCTGTGAGTCTCTTTCCGTTTTGTAAGTAAATTGAAATCATACTCTGTAGAGAGTATATACCACTACAGAGTTAAATTAGAAATTCATAACAATAAAGTAATAAGAATATTCTCAAATCTTTAAAAGAAATACACTTCTAAACCCATAGGTCAAAGAGGAAATCACAGGATAAATTTTAAACAATGTTTTGAACTGATAAAAATTAAAATAGAACATATCAAACTTTGCAGAATGAAGCAAAAGTTGTGCTTAAAGGGAAATTTATAGCTTTAAATGTTTATATTATCAAAGTGCCTCAAATCTATTATCTAAGTATCTATATCATGCATTTAAACAAAGAATAAATTAAACTCAAAATAGAAAAAGGGAAATAAAGATAAGAATAGAACTCAATAAAACAGACAAACAACGAATAGAACAAATAACAGAGAAAATTACTGAAATAAAAGTTGGTTACTTGAAAAGATCAGTAAAATTAATAACAACCCCTAAGTCAATTAAAGTAAAAACAGAGAAAACATAAATTATTATTACGGATCAAAGAGGAGATGTAATTCAGGTTTTGAAGACAACAAAAGAATAACAAATGAGTATTATGTACAACATTATGCCAATAGATTTGACAACTTAGATGAACAAATTTCTGAAAAGTCATAAAATGCCAAAATCCTTTCTCTGTCTCAAACATACACACACACACACACAGAGTGAATACATTTCTTTACCTCCTGGGGGCTGCCACAGGCTCCAGTGCCACACCCCGCCCACAAGAAATGCATACCCATGGACCCTTAGTAACCACCAGCAAATCAGAAGTGCTCTGAAGGGCCTTCCCTGGTGGTCAAGACTCCCTGCTTCTAACACAGGGGACATGGGTTCGATCCCCAGTCAATAAAGACCTTGCATGCCACGTTTCCCCTCGACTCCTTGCCACAAAATAATGCTCTGAAAATGGGGAGGTTTGGGGTATGTTAGGGAGCAAAACCCAACTTGAGCTAATAGGGGAATTTACAGTCCCGGTCAGCACCGTCGAACGGAACTTTGTGCTGTGCTGTGCTCTCCGGTACTGTAGCCACAGGCCACATGTGCCTGTTGAACTCTTGAAATGTGGCCAGTGTGACTGAGGATCTGCATTTTCAGTTTTATTTCAGTTTTAATTAATTTAAACTTAAAACACCATGTGTAACACAGGTCTGTATATATCTCAGTTAATGTGATTCTTCATATGTTTCAGGACCAAAAAAACATTAATGGGTATGACTGGGGTAAATCTTATATAGAATTGTGATTCAAAATAAAATTACAGTATCCAATATAGAAATATACTGACTTCCCAGGTGGTGCAGTCGTAAAGAGTCTGCCTGCCAATGCAGGAGATGCAAGAGACGTGGGTTTGATCTCTGGGTTGGAAGATTCACCGCAATAGGAAATGGCAACCTACTCCAGTATTCTTGCCTGGAAAATTGCAAGGACAGAAGAGCCTGGCAGTCAGTCCATGGGGCTGCAAAAATTTGGACACGACTGAACACAAACACATACTAACTAAAAATCTGAACTCTCCCCACAAAGAAAACTTTAGGCTCAGATGGTTTCACTGTTGAATTATATCAAGAATTTAAGAAAACAATAATATCAATTTACACTAACTGTTTAGGAAAATAAAGGAGGAAGAAAAACTTTCCAATTATTGTATGAGGCTAGCAAAACCTTAATAAAAAAAACTAGTGAAGGATATTACAAAAAAATAAAATCACAGACTAATATCATTTTAAAATATGGATATAAAATACTTCACAAATATTAGCAAATCAATTCCAGAAAATATTTGTATTTGTGTGTGTGTGCATGCACACACATGCACATATGCATATGCTAATTTCAAGGATGCAAGATTCATTAAATATTCAAAATCAATATAATTTACCACAATAACAGAATGAAGGCAAAAATATATCATCATCACAGTAGATTCAGGAAAAAATGCTTTAAAAGTACAACACCTATCCAAATCCCATGATTTGGAGGAAGAACAGCCAACCCTTAGAAACTTCTAGAAACAGAGGAAAATCTTAATCTGTCAAATAGTATCCACAGAACTGGAACTGAAAAGAACTAGAACTTGAGGAAAACATAAAAGCATATTTTTGCAACCCCAAGGCAGGCAAAGTTTTCTTGAGAAGACACAGAAAGCATTAGCTATTTTTTTTTAAAGCATAAATGGAACATCATCAGAAATTAAAATCTGATTTTTCTTCATCAAATGATACCAACGAAGAAAATGTACAGACAAGTCACCTAGTGAGAAAAAATTATTTTTCTTTCTGCTTTTTATCCTCTATCATAGCTGGTGGCCCAGATGGTAAAGAATCCACCTGCAATGCTGGAGACCTGGGTTTGATTCCTGGCTTGAGAAGATCCCCTGGAGGAGGTGTGGCTACCCGCTCCAGTATTTTTGCCTGGAGAATCTCCATGGACAGAGAAGCCTGGCGGGTTACAGTCCCTGGGGTCACAAAGAGTCGGACATGACTGGGTAACTAAGCACAGCACACAATCTCTCTCACTCTCAGGACTTGTATCCAGAATATATAAAGAACTCTCACAGCTCACCCAACAAAAGTGCCTTGAAAAGATGTCACAAAAGAAGATATTGTTCAGTCACTCAGTCGTGTCTGACTCTTTGTGACCCCATGGACTGCAGCATGCCAGGCTTCACTGTACTTCACTATCTCCCAGAGTTTGCTCAAACTCGTGTCCATTGAGTCAGTGATGCCATCCAACCATCTCATCCTCTGTCCTCCCCTTCTCCTCCTGCCTTCAGTCTTTCCCAGCATCAGGGTCTTTTCCAATGAGTTGGCTCTACACATAATGTGGCCAAAGTATTGGAGCTTCAGCTTCAGCATCAGTCCTTCCAATGAATATTCAGGACTGATTTCCTTTAGGATGGACTGGTTTGATCTCCTTGCAGGCCAAGGGACTCTCAAGAGTCTTCTCAACACCACAGTTCAAAAGCATCAGTTCTTCGGCACTCAGCCTTCCCTGTGGTCCAACTCTCACATCCATATATGACTACTGGAAAAACCATAGCTTTGACTAGACGGACCTTTGTTGACAAAGTAATGTCTCTGCTTTTTAATATGCTGTCTAGGTTGGTCATAGCTTTTCTTCCAAAGAGCAAGCATCTTAATTTCATGGCTGCAGTCACTATCTGCAGCAATTTTGGAGCCCAAGAAAATAAGGTCTGTCATTGTTTCCATTGTTCTCCCATCTATTTGCCATGAAGTGATGGGACTGGATGCCATGATGTTAGTTTGCAGGTGGTCAATAGAACCATGAAAAGTACTTAGCACTGTAAAATCAAACATGAGCCACCGCCATTTCATGCACACCAGAGGGGCTGAAAGTAAAACAAATGACAACGCAAAATATAAGTGAGAGTGTAGAAGAAATGCATACCTCATACACTGCTGGTAGAAATGTAAAACAGCACAATCACTTTGGGGAAATTTTTGGCATTTTCTCACAAAGTTAAAAGTATAGTCACCACTACCTTTCTAGGTTGGAGAAGACAATGGCACCCCACTCCAGTACTCTTGCCTGGAAAATGCCATGGATGGAGGAGCCTGGTGGGCTGCAGTCCATGGGGTCGCTAAGAGTCGGACACGACTGAGCGATGTCACTTTCACTTTTCCCTTTCATGCATTGGAGAAGGAAATGGCAACGCACTCCAGTGTTCTTGCCTGGAGAATCCCAGGGACAGGGGAGCCTGGTGGGCTTCTGTCTATGGGGTCGCACAGAGTTGGACACGACTGAAGCTACTTAGCCGCAGCAGCGGCTTTCTAGGTATTGATCAAGGAGAAATGAAATCAAATCATGTATCCATCCTAAGATTTTCATTGAAATGTTCATAGAACTTTGTTAATTATTTATTTAAATTGGAAGCAATCTAGATGTCCATCAGCAAGAGAATGGATAAAAAGAGTGATACACCCATATAGTGGAATACTACCCAGCAATAGAAATGAATGTACTATTGATACATATAGAAACATGGATGAATCTCAAATTTATTATGCTGAGACAGACACAGGTGACTCTAATACATGACTCCATTTATATAAAAGTGTAAAAGGGTATTTGTGGGCGCAGGGTAGCATCCTCTATAGCAGCATATCTTGAAATCTCTACTCACCTGTCTTTTCCACTTTATAATGTATTATGGTCACTGGCCCCTGTCAGAATATTTGGATCTGCCTCTCTGTCTTCATCAGTAGCATGGTATTCTACTGGGTAGAAGGAACATAAATAATTACCCAGCCTGCTATTGGAAGACAGAAATTATTTCCAGTCTTTTATCCTCATAGCACCAGCACAGTGAAACTCCTTGTATGTTTGTCTAGTGCATGTCAACAAGTCTATCCAGCTGGAGCACAAATTCCTAAATGGACTTTTAGGGTCAAAATAATGCATTGATCTTTTTCTTGGGAAATCAGAACATAGCTCCTAGCTTTCCAGGGAATAAGGGCTTTCCTGAGCCATCTCAAGGCACACCAAAGACCCTGAGTCCAGAACTTCCAGTATGGACAGGCATTAGGAGTCACCTCCAGTCACCAAGAGGGTGCTGGTGGTCTCAGAGGGCAGTCAAGGTGTGCTGATAACACCTAGTTGTGGCCATACTATATGCGAGACCTCAAGATATTCCTGCCTATAGGTCAGCAAGCTGAAGGATGACACCTGGAAGAAGATTTGCCCATGATAGAGCTTTGTCTGAACACAAATGTACTAGGTTTTCTACCCCAGGGAAGAGGCAGCCAAAGCCTCATGCAGATCCCTTCTTGCCAACCCTACAACTAAACTGGGTTGTAAGATTGGGCTTGTGGTCACAAAAGCAGAGACCTTCCTGGACCAGGACTCATAGGTCAAAACCCAAATATGCCTGATTGGTACCTCCTGGTCTTTCTCTTCTTGCCAGCTCCCACTCTTATCTTCAAGTCTGATCCCACCCCCTCAAACCTAGCCTTCCAGTCCACCTTTCAAACCCCTCCAAAGCAATTGTTCTTTTTTAAAAATTATATTGGAGTATAGTTGATTTACAATGTTGTGTTAGTTTCAGAGACAATCATTTTTTATGAAAATAAACCTACAAAAAATTATGAAAAGATTTCTGCTTTTCATTATAGAGTAACAGAGTCTAGATTTACCCTCTCACCTGCAACAAACAAGCAAACAAACAAAAACCAGAATATGTGAAACAATGGTTTTTTAAAGACAAGGGGCTATAATCCATAAGGGCCAGGAAACCATGTAGGTCAGCCTTGCGATTACTCTGTTGAGAGTTTCCATGGCACAGTGCAGGGAGAGGGAGCCCAGATGGAGTCTGGTGGTCTCACTGAGTTGAGAAACAACATTGAGAATGTGGAGAGAACAGATACCTGGAACTATAGGATAGAGTATTAGTGAGTAGAAACCTGGAGAAACTCCAAAGAACTGCAGAGATCCCTCTACCTCAGTACGTAGCAGAGTATGAATCAGCACTTGCATGGGAGAAACTAATTAAGGATAGAGAAAGAATTACCAGAAAGGGTTGTAGGTAACAAAGCCCAGCACTCACACCAGACCAGGAACATACCTGTTCCCACCACTAGATTAGAAAACTTCATGATTAACAAGGCATTGGATAGAATACATAGACAAGTCTTGCCTTTTTAGGGAGTCATTTGTCCTTGGGGCTTTCCTAGGTAGTGTTAGTGGTAAAGAACCTGCCTGTCAATGCAGGAGATACAAGAGAGGTGGGTTTGATCCCTTGGTCAGGAAGATCCTCTGGAGGAAGGCGTGGCAACACACTCCAGTATTCTTGCCTGGAGAATCCCCAAAGATGGAGGAGCCTGGCAGGCTACAGTGCATTGTGTCACACAGAGTCAGACATGACTGAAGCAACTTAGCATGCACACAGGCGTTTGCCCTAGACTGAACACTGCTTCAGCCTCATCTAATAAATCTTAAAAGTATGATCTCAAACCATCGAACTGTTTCCAAGTAACTTAACTGTGTCCCAGAAATGAAGCTCAATAATATTTCCAAGCGTACAAATCATTCAGCATCCAACTAGGTAAAATCTACAATGCTTGGCATCCAATAAAAAAATTACTAGGCAAGAAAAGAAGCAAGAACATACAACCTATGATGAGGAGAAAAATGAATCAAAACTGACCCAGAGATGACACAGATATTAGAATTAGTAGACAAGAATATCAAATAGTTATTATATTCTATATGTTTAAAAAATTAGGTAGACACATGGAAGACATAAGAAAAGAACTAAAACTAAAACCAAACTTCTCTTAAAAAGAAAAACAGAGTTGGAGGAGTAATACTAACTGATTACATGACATCATAAAGCTACAGTAATCAAAACAGTGTAGTATTGGCACAAAAACAGTCAAATACATTGATGGAGCAGAAATAGAGTCCAGAATACAGAAATATAGTTAGCTGACTTTTAACAATAGTCAAAGGCAATTCAGTGAAGTAAAAATAGACTTTTTAACAAATGGTGCTGAAACAACTGGATACCAAAAGGCAAAAAAATTAAACTTCAAAACTCATCAGAAATTAAACTCAAAACAGATCATATATTTACATGTAGACCTCAAAACTATAAAATTTCTAGAACAAAACACAGCAGAAAACCTTGTGACTTGGGCTAGGCAAAGATTTTCTAGCTATGATACCAAAAGCATCATCCAAAAAGAACAAATTGATAACTTGGATGTCATAAAAAGTAAAAACATCTGTTTTGCAACAGACACTCTTAAGAGATCAAAAGACAAGCTACAGACTTGGGGAAAATCTTTGTAAAGCATAAATCCAGTAAAGGGCTTTTATCTATAATTATTAAGGAGTTATCAAAATTCAATAAAAAATAAATCCAAGTTTAAAATGGGCAAAAACTTTGAATAGGCATTCACTAATGAATATATTTGAATGGCAAATAGGCTTATGGAAAAATGCCCAAATCATTAATCATCAGAAAATGCAAGTTAAAAACACAAGGAGATATCACTACATACCTAACAGAATGGCTAAAATTAAATGGACTGATCAGAGACTGACTGAGAATGTAGAGAACCAGGACCAGTGAGAAAGTAACATGGTACAAACACTTCATAAAATAATTTGACTGTTCATTAAGAAGCCATAGTGGGATGTCAGTATGAGTTGTTCTATGTACTCACCAGACGAAAAAAGCAAAGCTGACAATAGCTATTAAAAAACAGACATACAAAAACCCCGAATCACTTAAAATCTCTGGAAATTATCCTAGGAGCATATGACAAAAGAAAAAAGCTCATTCAAGAAAACATACTAAAACTTGGTAAGAATAGCAAGAATCTGTGTCATTTGAGCCACTTCTTCTCTCCCTCTCCACTCTCAGCTTTAATGGATGCTCCATTCTGGGTGAGCGTGGCCAAGAAGATGATGTTCCCTCTCCCTTCAGCTTCCCACCAAGTCTCACTATACCTCATCAAGAAGGGCAGTCTTGATTTCTAATCCTTGAGTCTAATCCCCTGAAATTCCATTTTGAAGAAGTCCTGTTGAGTGTGGCTGAGAGGTCAAGAGTTCCCTTTTCCCACCAGCTTTGCATCTATAGGACAGAAGCTCTTCCCTAGGCACAGCGGGTCAAGAATACTAGAGGTCTAATCATCCCTACTTTAGGACAGAGTTTCTGGGTCAAGAAGGACAAATCATGAAGACCAGAGGCTACTACTGCCCCATTCAGAGCCCAGAAGAGTAAATTAGATACTGTGTACAGGAGAAAGATAACCCATAAGAAAAGAGATCTCCAAAGCTCTCCACAAAGTAACTGATATTTGAAAAGAGGAGAAGTTTAAGTCTAAAGTTGCTCTCAAGAACTGTAGCTCCTCTTAAAATTAGGAGCAGCTAGCTAAATCAGTTCAGCTGGTAAATAATCCACCCACAATGCAGGAGACCCTGGTTCGATTTTTGTGTCAGAAAGACCCCCTGGAGAAGGGATAGGCTACCCACTCCACTATTCTTGGGCTTCCCTGATGGTAAAGAATCCACCTGCAATGTGGAAGACCTGGGTTTGATCCCTGGGTTGGGAAGATTCCTGGAGAAGGTGCATGACAACCCACTTCAGTATTCTTGCCTGGAGAATTCCCATAGACAGAGGAGCTTAGCAGGCTAGAGTCCATGGGGTCTCAAGGAATCAGACACCACTGAGTGACTTACTTTCACTTTCACTTTTCAGCTAAATCATAACCATGTAGCTCACCAGAGAGAACCAGGGAAAAAGACAGAAGACTTCCTCTGGAAACAAAACAAACCTCAAAGACTTGTCTGAAACTCTATGCTTGTCCAACTTTAATTGGATCAGACTGTGGAGAAGTAAATATACAAGGGCATTGCCAAAACTATAAAGCAACTAGTTGGTACTTAGTGACTCCTAAAGGATAGAGAGTAATATCAAATGAAGTAGACTAACAGAGAAATCCGAGAAAGAGTCAAAGAGAGCCCTGCTAAAACCTCTCTCATCCAGGGTGACTTTGTATATGTTCAAGGCTCTGCCCCCAGAGGAGCAACAGCAATGGCTCCATGCTGTGAAGGCAGTAGACTTCACTAAAATAGTCAAGTCACCAAACAAATAACAAAACAAAAATAAAACCCTCAGAGAGGAAGGGCAGTCAAAATTTGCTAAAATGTATTACCTAAAATACCAAGTTTGCCACAAAAAAATTATAAAACACACAAAGAAACAGCAACATTTTTAAACAGAAAAAAGAAAAGAAGGAAAAAGTGCTTCTAAGAAGGTCCATATGTCATATTTAACAAAGACTTCAAGGTCACCATTATAGATATGTTCAAAGACAAGAGGAAAAACCATGCTTCAAGAAGTTAAGGAAGACATGAAGACAATGTTTCATCAAATAGACACTGTCAATAGACATAGAAACTATTTTAAAAGAACCAAATGAAAATTCTGGAGTTGAAAAGTATAATAAAATGAATCAAACAATTTATTAGAGGGGCTTTGGCGTGCTGCGATTCATGGGGTCGCAAAGAGTCGGACATGACTGAGCGACTGAAATGAACTGAACTGAACTGAACCAGATTTGTACTGGCAAAAGAAAGAATCAGTGAATTGAAAAACAGATCAGTAGAAATTAGGCAGTCGAAAAACCAGAGAAAATAGAAGGTGGAAAATTGAACAGAGCCTCAGAAAAATGTGGGACACTTTTAAGCACATGAACATATATGTAATGGAAATACTATGAGGAGAAGGAAAAGAAACTGAAATAACATTAGAAGGAATAATGGTCGAAAAATTCCCAACTGATGAAAAACTGTAAACTACATATCCATGAAGCTCAACAAATTCCAATTAGGATAATAACAAAGAAATTCACACCCAGATACATCATAGTAAAGATGTTGACAGATAAAATCTTGACAGCAACAAGAGAAAATGAATTTTTTACCCAGCAAAACTATCTTTCAAAAATGAAAGTGAAATAAAAACATTCTTGGGTAAACAGAAAAGAATTTGGTGTTAGCAGCCCAACTTATAAGAAATGTTAAAAGAAGTTCTTAAGGCCAAAATAAAATAAATGCCGATGAAAATCATAATCCACATAAAAACCTATTTAAGATAATTATGTAATTATTAGAAAATTATACCAAAAAATTTGTATTTTTCTTTCTTCTCTTAACTAATTTTAAAACGCATCTGTATGAAATAACTTGTATATAAATGCATTGGTGGAGTACATATGTTATACATATGACAACAACATCACAAATGAGGTGGAAAAGAGCTGAGCTATATCAGTAGGAAAATGACACCAGATTGTAATTTGAACCCATGAGAATTCATGAAGAAAAACAGAAATACTAAATAATGAAATAAATATAACAGCTTGGTAATACAAACTTGTTCTCCTTTCTTTTCTCAGCTTCTCTCTATATATAAAATAGAAATTATTACAGAGTACTGTTGGTTCAGTTCAGTTCAGTCGCTCAGTCATGTCCAACTCTTTGCAACCCCATGGACTGCAGCATGCCAGGCTTCCCTATCCATCACCAACTCCTGGACCTTGCTCAAATTCATGTCCATCAAGTCAGTGATGCCATCCAACCATCTCAACCCTGCCGTCCCCTTCTCCTCCTGCCTTCAATCTTTCCCAGCATCAGGGTCTTCTCAAATGAGTCAGCTCTTCACATCAGGTGGCCAAAGTATTGGAGTTTCAGTTTCAGTCTTTCCAATGACTGATTTCCTTTAGGATTGACTGGTTGCATCTCCTCGCAGTCCAAGAGACTCTCAAGAGTCTTCTCCAACACCACAGTTCAAATACATCAATTCTTCAGCCCTCAGCTTTATTTATAGCCCAACTCTTATATCCATACATGACTACTGGAAAAACCATAGCTTTGACTAGATGGGCCTTTATTGGCAAAGTAATGTCTCAGCTTTTTAATATACTGTCTAGGTTAGTCATAACTTTTCCTCCAAGGAGCAAGTGTCCTTTAATTTCATGCCTGCAGTCACCACCTGCAGTGATTTTGGAGCCCCCCAAAATGAAGTCTGTCACTGTTTCCATTGTTTCCCCATCAACTTGACATGAAGTGATGGAACCAGGTCCATTTAGTCAAAGCTATGGTCTTTCCAGTGGTCATGTATGGATGTGAGAGTTGGACTGTGAAGAAAGTGAGCGCCAAAGAATTGATGCTTTTGAACTGTGGTGCTGGAGAAGACTCTTGAGAGTCCCTTGGACTGCAAGGAGATCCAACCAGTCCATTCTGAAGGAGATCAGCCCTGGGTGTTCTTTGGAAGGAATGATGCTAAAGCTGAAACTCCAGTACTTTGGCCACCTCATGTGAAGAGTTGACTCTGATGCTGGGAGGAAGTGGGTGCAGGAGGAGAAGGGGACGACAGAGGATGAGATGGCTGGATGGCATCATTGACTCAATGAACGTGAGTTTGAGTGAACTCCGGGATTTGGTGATGGACAGGGAGGCCTGGTGTGCTGCGATTCATGGGGTCACAAAGAGTCGGACACAACTGAGCGACTGAACTGAACTGAACTGATGGGACCAGATGCCATGATCTTAGTTTTCTGAATGCTGAGTTTTAAGCCAACTTTTTCACTCTCCTCTTTTACTTTCATCAAGAAGCTTTTTAATTCTTCTTCATTTTCTGTCATAAGAGTGGTGTCATCTGCATATCTGAGGTTATTGATATTTCTCCCAGCAATCTTGATTCCAGCTTGTGCTTCATCCAGCCCAGCATTTCACATGATATACTCTGCATATAAGCTAAATAAGCACGGGGATAATATACAGCCTTGATGTACTCTTTTCCCAATTTGGAACCAGTCTGTTGTTCCATGTCCAGTTCTAAACTGTTGCTTCCTGACCTGCATATAGGCTTCTCAAGAGGCAGGTCAGGTGGTCTGATATTCCCATCTCTTGAAGAATTTTCCTGAGTGACTGAACTGAACTGAACTGATACACCTAACAACAGAGCCCTGAAATTTATGAACCAAAGGCTGACAGAGTTGAGGGTAGAAAGAGATAATTCAACAATAATCATCAGAGACTTTAATGCTGTACTTTCATTACTGGGTGGAACAACCAAGGAGAAGAGCAACAAGAAAAGAGAAGACCAGAATAACAATATATGCAAATTAGACCTAATTGATATCCGTAGAACACCTAACAGGAGTAGAATGCACATTTTTTTTTCCTCA
This sequence comes from Oryx dammah, assembly GCF_014754425.2. Classification (NCBI taxonomy): domain Eukaryota; kingdom Metazoa; phylum Chordata; class Mammalia; order Artiodactyla; family Bovidae; genus Oryx; species Oryx dammah. The sequence goes on along the minus strand of NW_024070185.1, from coordinate 83,626,548 downwards.
AGCATGCATGAACCATTCTACAGGCAGACCATATGGTAGGTTATAAAACAAACCTCAATTAATTTAAAAGGGTTAACATCTTACAAAGTATGACCTCCTCAAAATGGAATAAAATTGGATATTAGAAAGAAATTTGAGACATTCACAAATGTGTGGAAATTAAATAACATCATAAATGTAAATGGGTCAAGAAAAAATCATAAAGGAAATCAGAAAATACTTTGAGATGAATAAAGATAAAAATAGCAAGAAAAATTCTGGGTTGCAGCTAAAGAAGTGCTTAGGGTGCAATTTATAGGTATAAATTACATGAAATAAGAAGAAAGACCTCAAACTAACAACTCTCCACCTTAAGAACCTAGAAATAAGATGTGCAAACTGAACTCAAAGCAACCAGCAGGGATAAACTAAGTATTACAGTGGAAATTAATGAAATAGAAAAATAATAGAGAAAATAAAACTAAACCAAGTATTGGTTCTCAGAAAAGTCTCACTAAATTGACAGACCTTAAGCTAGATTGACAAGGAAAAAAAAGAAAATTCTAAAATTACTGAAATCAGGAAAAAAAGAAAGTACATAACTACCGACTTTATAGAAACAAAACTAATTAGAATACTATGAACAACTGTTTGCCATAAATTAGATAACTTAGATGAAATGAACAAATTCCTAGGAAGAAAAACAACTAAACCTGACTCAGGAAGAAACAAACTTACTGTGGTGATCACTTCACAATATATATAAATATCAAATCATTATCAAATATCAAATCACCTTGAAACTAATATAATGTCCAATTATACCTCAATAAAAATGAAGAAAAAGAAGAGAAAAACTGAATAGACTTATACAAGTAAAGAGAATGACTTCGTAATAAAAAATAACTTCACAAAAATAAATCCAAGACCAAATGCTTTCACTGATAAATTCTACCAAACATTTGAAAAAGAGTTAATCCATTAGAATAAACAAGTTCATCAAGGTTGTAGAATACAAGATCAATATATGAAAAATAAATATTTCTAAATAATTCTATTTGTAACAACATCAAAAAGAAAAAATTACTTAATAAATTTAACAAAAGTAGTATAAAAATTTACTCTGAAAACTGAAAATTATTAATGAAAGAAATTAAAGAAGACCCAAATAAATGGAAAGATGTGTCTTTCACCTGATTCAGGTTTAAAGACTTTATATTTATATTTTTATAATGCCAATACTACCCCCAAATAATCCACAGGTTCAATATAATCCCTATCAAAATCCTAGCTGAGTTCTTTTCAGAAATTAACAAGTTAATCTTAAAATTCATATAGAAATTTAAGGGACCCAGGATAGCCATGATAATCTTGAAAAAGATCAAAGTTGGAGGACCCACTTTTCCCCATTTCAAAATTTACTACAAAACTACAGTAACCAAGATAGGGTGGTGCTGACATGGGAGAGAAATGTAGATCAAGGGAACAGAACTGAGAACCCAGAAGTGAGCCCCTATATTGACAGTCAATTGATTTTCTATAACATGATTCAATAAAAAATAAGCTTTTTCACAAATGGTGCTTAAGCAACTATAGATCCACACTCCAAAGGATAAATTTGGATCTCTACTTCACACCATATACAAAAATTAACTCAAAATGCATCAAAGGTCTGAATGTAAGAGCTAAAACTATGTGTCTTAGAAGAAAACATAAGTGTAACTCTTCACAACCTTGGATTAAGAAATGATTTCTTTGATATGACATCAGAAGAGTTAGCAACAAAAGAAAAAGACTAGATATTATCAAAATTAAAACTTTCTGTGCTTCAAAGAACACCATCAAGGAAGTAAAAAGAGAAACACAAAGTGGGATAAGACAGTTGCAAATCCTATAAGGGAATTATATCTAGAACATACAAAGAACTCTACTACTCAATAATTTAAAAACCAAATAACTCAATTTAAAAATGGGCAAAACATTTGAACAGACATTTCTTTAAGGCAGACATACAAATAGCCAATAAGAATGTAAAAGGGTCTCACCATCATTAGCCATCAGGAAAAAGTCAGTGAAAACAACTAGATAGCACTTCATACTCACTAGAATGGTTATAACCAAAAGAAGATAGTAGTAAGTATTAGCAAGAATGTAGAGAAATCGGCGGGAGAAGGCAATGGCACCCCACTCCAGTGCTCTTACCTGGCAAATCCCATGGACAGAGGAGCCTGGTGGGCTGCAGTCCATGGGGTTGCTAAGAGTCGGACATGACTGAGCGACTTTACTTTCACTTTTCACTTTCATTCATTGGAGAAGGAAATGGCAACCCACTCCAATGTTCTTGCCTGGAGAATCCCAGGGACGGCGGAGCCTGGTGGGTTGCAGTCCATGGGGTCGCACAGAGTCGGACACGACTGAAATGACTCAGCAGCAGAGAAATCGGCACTCTCATATGCTACTGGTGGGAATGTAAAATTGTGTTACTACTTTGGCAAAGAGTTGGGTGGTTCCTCAAATAATTAAACATAAAATTAACATGTGACCCACCAGTTCCATCCATAGGTATTTACCCAAGAGAAATAAAAACATGAGTCCTCACAAAGACTTACATATGGATGTTCAGAGCAACTTTAATAACCAAAAATAAAAGCTCCAAATTGGAACCAAACCAGATCGAATGTCCTTCAATGAATGACTGGATAAACAAACTGTGGTATATTCATTCCATTGAATACTGCTCAGTAATAAAAAAGGAATGAAGTATAGATATATACAACAATGTGAATAATTTTCCATATAATTTTGCTGAGTGAAAAATAAAAGCTAATTATGACAAACTTTGAGGCTGTTCAGCATTTTGATTGTAGTGAAGTCTCCATGAAGACAGATAGACAAATAGATAGACAGATAATGCATGTGTCAAAACACATCAAGTTCATCATGAAAGTTTAAAAGACAATCTGCAAATTAGAAGAAAGCATTTGTAAATCATGTATCTGATAAGGGTTTAATATTCAGAATATATAAAGAACTCCTACAACTCAATGATAAAAACAACAAATAACCAAATTAAAAATCAGGCAAAGGATTTAAATAGACATTTCTCCAATGAAGATATACAAATGACCAACTTGAAAATACATGAAAGAATGCTTAACATCATTGCTGTTGTTCAGTCACTAAATCATGTCTGACTCTTTGTAACCCCATGAACTGCAGCACACCAGACTTCCCTGTCCTTCACTGTCTCCCTGAGTTTGCTTAAACTAATGTCCATTGAGTTGGTGATGCCATCCAATCACTTCATCCTCTGTCACCCACTTCTCCTCCTGCCTCAATCTTTCCCATCATCAGACTTTTCCAAAGAGTTGGCTGTTTCCTTCAGTTGGCCAAGATATTGGAGCTTCAGCTTCAGCATCAGTCCTTCCAATGAATATTCAGAGTTGATTTCCTATAGGATTGACTGATTTGATCTTCCTGCTGACCAAGGGACTCTCAAGAGTCTTCTCCAGCACCAGAGTTCAAAAGCATCAATTCTTTGGCACTCAGCCTTCTTTCCCAGGGATGGGGGAGCCTGGTGGGCTGCCGTCTATGGGGTCGCACAGAGTCAGACACGACTGAGGTAACTTAGCAGCAGCAGCAGCCTTCTTTATGTTCCAAGTCTCACACCCACACATGACTACTGGAAAAACCATAGCTTTGATAATATAGATCTTTGTCAGCAAAATGATGCCTCTGCTTTTTAATATGCTATCTAGGTTTGTCATAGCTTTTCTCCTCAGTCGTGACCAACTCTTTGCGACCCCATAGTCTATACAGTCCCTGGAATTCTCCAAGCAAGAATACTGGAGTGGGTAGCCTTTCCCTTCTCCAGGGGATCTTCCCAACCCAGGGATCAAACCCAGGTCTCTCTCATTGCAGGTAGATTCTTTACCAGCTGAGCCACCAGGGAAGCCCCTTCCAAGGAGCAAGCATCTTTTTATTTGATGGCTGTAGTCACCATTTGCAGTGATTTTGGAACCCAAGAAAATGAAATCTGATACTTTCCATTTTTTCCCCATCTATTTGCCATGAAGTGATGGGACTGGATGCCATGATCTCTGTTTTTTGAATGTTGAGTTTTAAGCCAGCTTTTTCACTCTCCTCTTTCACCTTCATCACGAGGCTCTTTGGTTCCTCTTTGCCTTCTGTGATTAAAGTAGTATCATCTAAATACCTGAGAGCTTCCCTGGTGGCTCAGATGGTAAAGCGTCTGTCTGCAATGCAGGAAACCTGAGTTCGATCCCTGGGTTGGGAAGATCCCCTGGAGAAGGAAATGGCAGCCCACTCCAGTATTCTTGCCTGGAAAATCCCGTGGACGGCAGAGCCTGGTAGGCTACTGTTCATGGGGTTGCAAAGAGTCAGACAGGACTGAGCAATTTCAATTTCAATTTCATCTAAATACCTGATTGCTGATATTTTTCCCAGCAATCTTGATTCCAGCTTGTGAGTCATCCAGCCTGGATTTCACATGATATACTCTGCATGTGAAAAGAAGAGAAGCAAAAAGCAAAGGAGAAAAGGAAAGATATTCCCATTTGAATGCAGAGTACCAAAGAATAGCAAGGAGAGATAAGAAAGCCTTCCTCAGCAATCAATGCAAAGAAATAGAGGAAAACAACAGAATGGGAAAGACTAGAGATCTCTTTAAGAAAATTAGAGATACCAAGGGAACATTTCATGCAAAGATGGGCTCGATAAAGGACAGAAATGGTATGGACCTAACAGAAGCAGAAGATATTAAGAAGAGGTGGCAAGAATACACAGAAGAACTGTACAAAAAAGATCTTCATGATCCAGATAATCATGATGGTGTGATCACTCACCTAGAGCCAGACATGCAGGAATGTGAAGTCAAGTGGGCCTGAGGAAGCATCACTATGAACAAAGCTAGTGGAGGTGATGGAATTCCAGTTGAAGTATTTCAAATCCTAAAAGATGATGCTGTGAAAGTGCTGCACTCAATATGCCAGCAAATTTGGAAAACTCAGCAGTGGCCGCAGGACTGGAAAAGGTCAGTTTTCATTCCAATCCCAAGGAAAGGCAATGCCAAAGAATGCTTATACTACCGCACAATTGCACTCATCTCACACTCTAGTAAAGTAATGCTCAAAATTATCCAAGCCAGGCTTCAGCAATATGTGAACTGTGAACTTTCTGATGTTCAAGCTGGTTTTAGAAAAGGCAGAGGAACCAGAGATCAAATTGCCAACATCCGCTGGATCATAGAAAAAGCAAGAGAGTTCCAGAAAAACATCTATTTCTGCTTTATTGACTATGCCAAAGTCTTTGACTGTGTGGATCACAATGAACTGTGGAAAATTCTGAAAGAGTTGAGAATAACAGACCACCTGACCTGCCTCTTGAGAAACCTGTATGCAGGTCAGGAGACAACAGTTAGAACTGGTCATGGAACAATAGACAGGTTCCAAATAGGAAAAGGAGTACGTTAAGGCTGTATATTATCACCCTGCTTATTTAACTTCTATGCAGAGTACATCATGAGGAACGCTGGGCTGGAAGAAGCACAAGCTGGAATCAAGATTGCCGGGAGAAATATCAATAACCTCAGATATGCAGAAGACACCACCGTTATGGCAGAAAGTGAAGAGAAGCTAAAAAGCCTCTTGATGAAAGTGAAAGAGGAGAGTCAAAAAGTTGGCTTAAAGCTCAACATTCAGAAAACTAAGATCATGGCATCTGGTCCCATCACTTCATGGGAAATAGATGGGGAAACAGTAGAAACAGTGTTAGACTTTATTTGGGGGGGCTCCAAAATCACTGCTGATGGTGACTGCAACCATGATATTAAAAGATGCTTACTCCTTGGAAGAAAAGTTACGACCAACCTAGATAGCATATTAAAAAGCAGAGATATTACTTTGCCAACAAAGTCCATCTAGTCAAGACTATGGTTTTTCCAGTGGTCATGTATGGATGTGAGAGTTGGACTGTGAAGAAGGCTGAACGCCAAAGAATTGATGCTTTTGAACTGTGGTGTTGGAGAAGACTCTTGAGAGTCCCTTGGATTGCAAGGAGATCCAACCAGTCCATCCTAAAGGAGGTCAGTTCTGGGTGTTCATTGGAAGGACTGATGCTGAGGCTGAAACTCTAATACTTTGGCCACCTTATGCACAGAGTTGACTCATTAGAAAAGACTTTGATGCTGGGAGGGATTGGGGGCAGGAGGAGAAGGGGATGACAGAGGATGAGATGGCTGGATGGCATCACCGACTCGATGGACATGAGTTTGGATGAACTCCGGGAGTTGGTGATGGACAGGGAGGCCTGGCGTGCTGTGATTCATGGGGTTGCAGAGAGTCGGAGATGACTGAGCAACTGAACTGAACTCTACATGTAAATTAAATAACTAGGGTGACAATATACAGCCTTGACGTACTCCTTTCCAAATTTGGAACCAGTCTGTTGTTCCATGTCCCATTCTAACTGTTGTCTTGACCTGCATACAGGTTGCTCAGGAGGCAGGTAAGGTGGTCTGGCATTCCTTCTCTTTAAGAATTTCCCACAGTTTGTTGTGATCCACACAGTCATAGACTTTAGAATAATCAATGAAACAGAAGTAGATTGTTGTTGTTGTTGTTTTAAATTCTCTTGCTTTTTATATGATCCAGTAAATGTTAGCAATTTGATCTAAATCCAGCTTGTACATCAAAGCTTTCAGTTCACATATTGCTGAAGTCTAGCTTGACGGATTTTGAGCATAATCTTGCTAGCATGTGAAATGAGTGCAACTGAATGGTAATTTGAACATTCTTCGGCATTGCCTTTCTTTGGGATTGAAATGAAAACTGACCTTTTCCAGTCTTGTGGCCACTGCTGAGTTCTCCAAATTTGCTCACATATTAAGTGCAGTACTTTCACAGCATCATCTTTTAGGATTTGAATTAGCTCAAATGGAATTCCACCGCCTCCACTAGCTTTGTTCATAGTAATGCTTCCTAAGGCCCACTTGACTTCACACTCCAGAATGCCTGTCTTTTAAGAGCTATTTTGCACAATTCTGTATAATCTTGCCACCTCTTCTTAATCTCTTCTGCTTCTGTTAGGTCCTTGCTGTTTTTGTCCTTTATTATGCTTCTCTTTGCACGAAATGGTCCCCTGGTATCTCCAATTTTCTTAAAGACATCTCTAGTCTTTCCCATTCTGTTTTTTCCCCTCTTTTTCTTTTCATTGTTCACTTTAGAAGGCTTTCTTCTCTCTCCTTGCTATTATCTGGAATTCTGCATTGAGTTGCATATATCTTTCCCTTTCTCCTTTGCTTTTCATTTCTCTTCTCAGCTATTTGTAAAGCCTTCTCAGACAACTACTTTGCCTTCTTGCATCTCTTTTTCTTGGGGATGACTTTGGTCACTACCTCCTCTACAGTGTTACAAACCTCTGTCCAGAGTTCTTCAGGCACTCTGTCTACCAGATTTAGTCACTTGAATCTATCTGTCACCTCCATTGTATAATCATAAGGGATTTGATGTAGGTCATACCTGAATGGGCTACTGGTTTTCCCTACTTTCCTTGATTTAAGCCTGAATTTTGCAATAAGGAATTGATGATCTGAGCTATAGTCAGCTCCAGGCCTGCTTTTGCTGACTGTATAGAGCTTCTCTATGGTGGTAAAGGATATAATCAATTTGATTTCAGTAGTGACCATCTGGCGATGTCCATGTGTAGAGTTGTCTCTTGTGTTGTTGGAAGAGGGTATTTGCTATGACCAATGTGTTCTCTTGGCAAAACTTTGTTAGATTTTGCCCTGCTTCATTTTGTACTCCAAGGCCAAACTTGCCTGTTATTCCAGGTATCTGTTGAATTTCTACTTTTGTATTCCAGTCCCCTATGATAAAAAGGACATCTTTTTTTGGTGTTAGTTCTAAAAGGTCTTGTAAGTCTTCATAGAATCATTCAACTTCATCTTCTTCAGCATTAGTGGTTGGGGCATGAAAGTGAAAGTGAAAGTTGCTCAATCATGTCCAACTCTTTGTGACCCTATAGACTGTATAGTTCACGGAATTCTCCAGGCAAGAATACTGAAGCGGGTTGTCATGCACCTCCTCCAGGAATCTTCCCAACCCAGGGATCAAATCTAGGTCTCCCACCTTGCAGGCAGATTCTTTACCAGCTGAGCCACATGGGAAGCCCAAGAATCCTGGAGTGGGTAGTCTATCCCTCCTTCAGTGGATCTTCCTGACCCAGGAATCGAACCAGGGTCTCCTGCATTGCAGGCAGATTCTTTACTGAGCTACTGGGGCATAGACTTGGATTTCTGTGATGTTGAATGGTTTGCCTTAGAAACGAACCAAGATCATTGTGTCATTTTTGAGATTGCAACCATTTTGAGTACTGCATTTTGGACTCTTTTGCTGCCTATGAGGGCTACTCCTTTTTTTCTAAGGGATTCTTGCCCACAGCTATAGATGTAATGATGATCTGAATTAAATTCACCCATTCCCATCCATTTTAGTTCACTGATTCCTAAAATGTGGATGTTTGTTCTTGCCATCTCCTGTTTGATCACATCCAATTTACCTTGATTCATGGATCTAACAGGTTCCTATGCAATATTATTCTTAACAGTGTTGGACTTTACTTTCACCATCAGACACAACCACAACTGGGTGTCATTTCTGCTTTGGCTCAGCCTCCTCATTCTTTCTGTAGCTATTTCTCTGCTCTTCTCCATTAGCATATTGCACACCTATTGACCGTGGGCGGGGGTGGGGGTGGGGGCTCATCTTTCAGTGTCATATCTTTTTGCCTTTTCATACTGTTCATGGGGTTCCCAAGGCAAGAATACTGAAATGGTTTGCCATTCCCTTCTCCAGTGGACCACATTTTGTGAGGCCCTAACTATCAGGGACATGCCCTTCACGGCTCCATGTAGCTGGACAATATGCTCAGCACCCTAGTTGTCCCACAGCTGGTGCTCGTTGAGTGTATAAACCTTCACTGGCTGTTAGGTGTCAGTCAGTGTGTGGCCCAGGATGGAGGCAAAGGCCCTGCCGGAGTGGTCCAGGGAGGAGTCCAGGGAGGCTGGAGCTTCCCAGCCTCTTTGCTGCTGCTGGCTAGCGTAGGGCCTATCTTCCACCCAGTAATCACTGTCTGCTCTGGAGCTGATCTGCCCCCCAGGAGTGGAGGGCCTCTCGGCCTCAAGAAAATGCAAATCAAAGCCAGAATGAGATACTGCTTCATACTTATTCAGTTCAGTTCAGTTCAGTTCAGTTTCTCAGTCATGTTCAACTCTTTGCAACCCCATGGACTGCAACACGCCAGGTTTCCCTGTCCATCACCAGGTCCTGGAGCCTGCTCAAACTCATGTCCATCGAGTCAGTGATGCCATCCAACTATTTCATCCTCTGTCGTCCCCTTCTCCTCCCACCTTCAATCTTTCCCAGCATCAGGGTCTTTTCTAGTGAGTCAGTTCTTTCCATCAGGTGGCTAAATTATTGGAGTTTCAGCTTCAGCATCAGTCCTTCCAATGAATATTCAGGACTGGTTTCCTTTAGGATGGACTGGTTGGATCTCCTTGCAGTCCAGGGGACTCTCAAGAGTCTTCTCTAACACCACAGTTCAAAAGCATCAATTCTTTGGCACTCAGCTCTCTTTATAGTCCAACTCTCACATCCACACATGACTATGGAGAAACCATAGCTTTGACTAGACGGACCTTTGTTGGCAAAGTAATGTCTCTGCTTTTTAATATGCTATGTAAGTTGGTCATAGATTTTCTTCCAAGGAGCAAGTATCTTTTAATTTCATGGCTGCAGTCACCATCTGCAGTGATTTTGGTGCAGGAAAATAAAGTTTGTCACTCTTTCCATTGTTTCCCCATCTATTTGGCATGAAGTGCTGGGACTGGATGCCATGATATTTGTTTTCTGAATGCTGAGTTTTAGGCCAGCTTTTTCACTCTCCTCTTTCACTTTCATCAAGAGGCTCTTTAGTTCCTCTTTGCTTTCTGCCATAAGCATGGTGCCATCTGCATATCTAAAGTTACTGATCTTTCTCCCGGCAATCTTGATTCCAGCTTGTGCTTCATCCAGCTTGGCATTTTGCATGATGTACTCGGCATATAAGTTAAATAAGCAGGGTAACAATATACAGCCTTGATGTACTCCTTTCCCAATTTGAAACCAGTCCATTTTTCCATGTTCAGTTCTAACTATTGCTTCTTGTCCTGCATACAGGTTTCTCAGGAGGCAGGTAAGGTGGTCTGGTATTCCCATCTCTTGAAGAATTTTCCACAGTTTGTTGTGATCCACACAATCAAAGACTTTAGTCAATGAAGCAGAAAGAAGTGAGTGTCAGGGACTGAGAGGAGTGGGGATTGTGGAGTTAATGTTTGATGGAGACAGTTTCTGTTTGGTTTCACAACATTGTGAGTATAAGTGCTGCCACTGAATTGTGTACTTAAAATGATTAATATTGAAAATTTTTATGCTGTACACATTTCACCACAATTGAAAATAATGTGATATGCCAAAAAACATTGACTGGGATGTTTTAAGTAGGTGAATTGTATCATATGTGAATTATATCAACAATAAAGATTTTTCAAAAAGCAATCAACTTTTTACATTTTGGTGTGAAGACAGAATATATATATATATTTAAAGATAACAGAATCCCTCCTTGAAAGTAATTTAGTTAAGATCATTGATTGGATGGGGAAAAAATGAACACAATGAAAGCTAGGAACAGAGACACCCAAGAAGTGGGTCTCACTCCCACTCCAAGTGGCACTGCTTATGGTCCCAGACAAGTCTACAGAGGAAAGACCCATGTGGGAGATGGACTCTGTGCAAAATCAGGACTAGAAGCACATCACTTCATTTTGTCTGCCTTTGTGGATCTGGTAGCTGGTCAAGGCCCCTGGCTTGTTCTCCTGTGGAAGGCTTTCAAACACTTGAATGTGCACAAAGTCCTCATCCATTTGAACCTTGATGAAGAAGGTCCTCCCAGCAATCCCTTGGCTTTTGAACTCCACAGCATTGAACACGGGAACTTCTTGTTTTCCTTCTCTTCCAGCGGAGCCTTCACTCTGTCAGCAATGGCCTGGGTCTCAGCCATGGTCAGCTGCTTGGCAGGGGACACGCTACACACCATCTCAGTGGTGGGTCTGTGGACACCAGGAGGCGGTCATGGAGCGACGGTCATGGAGCTGCGGTCACGCTGCACCAGCAGTTGCACAGGAGCAGCAGACACTCGCAGGAATTTGATGTGCATTTTATTGTACATAAATTATACTCAATAAAGCAGTTAACAAAGCTAAGTATGAATTACTTTGATAAAAATAAAAATTAAATTTTAAGAAAAAAATTCTTTCTCAATCATTCAACAGTACAGATTTAACACAGAGGGAAACAAAGCTTCCCGCTGTGTCCCTGCTGCCCTGAGATGCATTCATTCAAATGCGAATCAAATGCCTATCACCTAGCATGTACCAGGTGAGCTGTGACCTGGACACATGCCTCAGTTTATCTCGCTGGCCTTAGGAAGCAAGCAGTGAGAAACTGAAATGAAGAAAGCAGAAACGGGACCATGGTAATTTTATTTAAGCCCTTCAAGCCTTGGTTTCTTTATCCATAAAATGGAATAACAATAATGTCTGCTTCAAAGGATTAATAGAAGCATCTTAGAAAAGGCTTAGCAGTATTGGGCATGCAGAAAGGGCTAGATACACATTGCTACTTGGGGGGGACCATGGTCCCAGTAAGGGACACATGGTCATTGCCTGGACCTTTGAAACATAGCAAGAGAGGAGACCCTGAGTCAGGAGAGAAAGGTGAGGGCAGAGACCAGGCCTGGAGGCTAGCAGTGACCTTGGTGAACGTCTTGGTCCCTGAGAGGGTCTGGGGTCATGGCAGGTAAGTAATCTGGGAGGGGTACGCAGCGCTGGGAAGAGACATAGGAGCTGGTCCTGGGACCTTGGCTGAGCCCAAAGTGGAGACCAGGAGCCCCATGACCATACAGAATTACAGTACTAATACTTTAGTCAGCCCCATTCCAAGACTGGGGATATCCATGTCCTTACCTGGAAAAACTAGTGGGAGTTGCTCAGTGAGGCTGTGTGGAAATGGAAGAGGAAAGGGGCTCATATTCCCCACCTCGTCCTCAGTCTCCCCATGGCATAGTGCTCTAGGGTCTGCCCACCCCCTCAACCCCAGGGACCCAGCCCACGCCCCTTCTGCCCTCTCAGATCTGTCCATCCCACCAGGCCCGCCCCCTTGCCCCGCTTGGACAGCCTGGCTGGGCTATGAATAGCACATGGCCCTTTTCCTTTCCAAATATAAAATGTTTGCTTTCAATCAGGGGCGTCTGGGGAAATGGAAATTATAGGATTGGAGAGTGTCCTTGGGTAAAGAAATACCTCGAATGCCGAAACCTCGCAGGGCCTCTGATTAGGGCTGGAATAATTCCTGCTATAATATAAACAATCCTCGCTCGGCTAATGGGGGGCGGGGGAGCGGGGCCAGAAAACAGGGGCGCACGCTGCCTCTTTGTTCTCTCCCCTCCCAGCATGCCTGTGTGGCTGGGCCAGGGCTCAGGGTCCAGAGCAGACAGCTTGAGAGCCTCAGGACGTCAGAAGCCTTGGCTTCTGGGGTGCTGAGTGACCATGGGTGAAACCCTGCCCCAGGGTCCCCTGCTCCTGCCATAGCGAGTGGCAGACGGATTCTCCATGAGGAGCAGCCAGTCGGCTTCAGAAGCTTGGACCTGCTCTGGGGGCTGACGAAGAGCACGGGGTGGGGTGTTGGGTGGGGGGAGGCCAGCTGAGTAGATGACCAGGGAGAGAGGAGAGGAGCCTGGGAAAATGGCTTTGAACAAAGTTTCCCAAGTGGTTGGTCAGTTAGTCAGCAAATACTTCTCAGTGTCTCCCTGAAGCACCAGGATGTGAGGGTGGTAAATGTGCTGTCCCCACTCTGGAGGGGCACAGGATCTGTCTGGTAAATACACCAACAAACCATGGGCCTGGCAGCAGTGGCTTAGGGCAGAGGCCCTGGGAAGGGGCTTGGCACATCCCGGTGGCTCCCAGCTTACGTACAGGAGGGACAGCTGCCTGCCACTCAGAGCACGAAGGCTGTGCCTCGGAGGCCCTGCCTATGTCTTCAGCATTTTGCAATCAGCTCTCAACATCCCATCAGCTGGCCTGGTTAGCTAGCACCTCAGTTAACCAGAGCAGGGAATGTCCTTAAAATCAGTATGCATTTGATAACATCCAGCTCCAAAGCCAAGCTTTTTTTTTCTCTTTTGCAGAGGAACCTCTCAGGCTAATAGCTCTTCTTGACACCTCATTCTCAAATGTACAGTTATCTTGATGCAAAGCACTAAGGGAGAGAAAGCAGGTCAAGCTCCTCATAAAACAGAGAAACTGGGAAAATGTAGGAAGCATTTGTAAAGATTCACACATCACAGACCTATGTGGCCATGTAGGTTACAGTCAAACTATGCTGAGGACACAGCCAATTAGTCTAAGGGTGGGGGCTGGGAAGGGTACTGGCTTGCTGTGTCTCTATGGCTGCAGCCTCTCATCTGTAAAATGGGTGCAAATGGCAAAGGAAAACCAGCCAAGGTGATATTGAGGAAGAAGACTCAGGGGTGCTTTGTGGAGGATCAGGTCCTATCCTGATGGAGCTAGGGGTCCTGGGGGAACCTTCAATCCACAGGCATGGCTGGCTCATGGAGACCAGCCCAACACCCAGTTCTGAGAGTGGCCAGTCCAAGTTGGCCCCCATGTACTGAAGGCCTAGACAGTGTGAACACAAGAGGAGGCCTACAATGCAGGCTGGTGTCTCTGAAGAGAAGCGGAAGTATAGACGGGGCAAGGAAAGAAGCTGGGGTTTCTGGATGGCTGGGAGGGGAGGCTGTTAGCCCCAGGCCTGAGAGCTGGGCCTGCTGTGAGGGAGGGGCTGGGAACATACCTAACCACTCTCTCCCTCTTTCCCATCTCCTGCTGCTTCCTCCCAGGATGGATACTCAGGATGGTCGGGATGCAACTGGTGGGTCCAGATCAGGTGAAGGAGGGGAAGAGAAGAAGGGGGCAATGTGGGGACACTGCCCAGTGCTCCCCAACAGTGGACACACACTCCTCCAAGGGGGCAGGGGCTGCAGCCAGACCTCTGCTGAGTGTCTGAGTGATGGGACTTGACCCTCACATGGCAGCTCCGCATCTTAAGTGAGAACATGTTGAAAACCCTTCAACGTGGGGAAGCATTTGCAAGCCTCCTCAGAACCCCAAGTGGTGGCCGCCCTGCAGCTTGGGGCCAGCAGGAGGAAGCCATCACCTGCAGCAGTGGCTCCTGGGGCTGGGGGTGGGGTTGGGGGCCCTGCCCAGGAGGGTGGGGTGGGAATAGGCCCCAGGAATGTAATGGCAGCGTTCTCCTAGGCAGATGGGCCCCCCACCCACACACCCTGGGCCGCCAGCGGTTCCGTATTTATACTACATTAATAATGGTTTAAACGTTCTCATAAATAGATGCTGATTAATTGGCAATCCATTTGCTGAAGCCTGGGCTGCCAGACGGTTTCCTGGAGGCCCGTTCCACATCCCGATAAACACCATCAGGGAGCAAGGCAGGCGCTAATGTAGTGGGCGTCCCTCCCGGGCCGCAGCCCGAGAGCAATTCCTCAAGCCTGAAAGGGCCCGACCTGGAACTCCAGCCTCACACAGCAGGGCGCCAGCCGGGTTGGGCCCAGTCCACCCCCAACAGACTTTGGCTTCAGCCCTGCCCCCTGAGCTGGTCCTGGTGGACAGTGCCCTTACTGCAGTGCTCCTAAGGCATCTAAGAAAAGACGGGTCACCAGGGATCTGAGCTTGAGGGCCGGAACCCTGCCCTGTTGCTTGTTGGTTCACCTGTTCCTTCACTCATTCAGGCTGTCAGTCATTTCTTCATTTAGAGGAGTCTGCCCCTGGACAAGCCTGGAGGGTGTCAGGGAAGGGCCTGAGGACTGGGAGCCCCTTCACAAGGCCTTGGACTCCTGGGAGACCATTTTCGGAGGATGCCTGGTGGATGGAATCCCTCAGTGCAGGTGTGAACCAAGGGCCAAAACTCTGTGCTCCCAGTTAGTAGGGCCTTAGCTGAGCATCACTGCTCATGGATGGCCCTCTCTCAGGTCTCCCAACTCTACATCCCCAGCCTGCACGGCCCACTTCCGGTTCACCTGGCAGATGCCCTGTACTTTCCAGGCTGAGCCCCAGCCCCCTCCCCTGTAGGATGGGGACTCCATTGCACCTTCACACAGGAGCCCCTTCCCAGCCCAATGTCCCTGTCCCTAGTGTGGCAGCCCACAGTCTGCTCATTTTCTGGGACCCCCACCACGCCAGCCATTACTGAATGCTCTTTCATAGTGTCGCATGCCCCGCCTCCCACCTCCACAGATGGGACCGCTGACATCTGACAGTCACCTGCCCAAGGTCACCTGGCAGTTAAGTGCCATAGTCAAGACTCGAACCCCAGGCCCACTAGAGAGGGTCCTAACTATTGCCATGCTGTCCGATGCTGGGTTGTTGAAAGAATGAAAGCAGGAGGGATGAATGAATGAATTCTACCAGCCCAGATCCAGGGAGCAAAGGGGTTGGGGGAGGGGCCTCTCCTGGTGACTGGTTTTTAAAACTCAGGCAGACCCTGAGCCTGAGTGCGGAGGTCAAAGGTGGCCGTTGATGGTTGTCACTCAAGCAAAATAGGCCCATTTTCATTTTTCACTTGGGCCCAGACCCCTCCAAACAGACAGTGATTAGACCCTGATTGAGCCTTTCCTCTGCCTGATGACTCCCACATGTGACCCGCTCCCAAATTACATGCAAATGTTCCGCCGATGAGCTGCTGAAAGCCCCCGGCCTCCCAGCCAGCTCCTGCCGCCGCGCAGGCGCCCTTCGTGCAGGTGTGTGCAGGGCCAGAGGCACCTGCAGGCCTCTGAACTCCACAGCGCCCCTAGGGGTGATGCATCTGAGCCTCAGTCTGCTCATCTGTAGAGAGGGCATATTGAGAGAGCAAAAGCTGCCTCACAGTGAGCATGCCCACAGTGAGCATGATATTACATTTAAGAAGACAAAGTGAATGGGATCAAAAGACACATGGACTAGTTATTCCATGTTGGTCTCTGATTCTATAAGAGTCTCTGCCTCCTAGGGGTGTTGGGGACAGACTAAACAGACATATCTAGCTGCTTAGAACAGTGCTGGGCATGAGTATTCACACCTATCTCTGTCACTATGATTTTTACGGACACTGTGCGAAAGGAAGGCACACCTCCTCCTCCAAGAAGTCTGGAGCCCGTCCACAGATATTTCACTGCTCCCTGGGCAGCAGCTATGGTCACTGGAGGCTTCTTTGTACCCACCAGCCCTATGTAGGTGCCCCACCCTGCCTGTCCCATGAGGGTGGTGACACCCCGAGTCTCCTTTGCAGTGGGAGTCACTGTGGGGCCAAGAGAGGCCCACGGTCACAGAGCTGGCCAATGGTGAAGACATCCTGAGGGCCTAGCGCATACCCTCAACTTCGGAGCCAAAGCCATGGCCTGCAGATGGCAGGATTGTCCTCTGCCATCCCAGCCCTGGCCATTTACCTCCTGTGAAGCTGGTAGAGCACTATAGCCCTTTCCATGAACTGGGAGGGAAAGGTTCCTGACAGCCTTGTGTCTACGCTTTAAGGTGCCCCAGTTGGATCTTTGATCTCGTCCTCTCCATTCATTCATTCATTTATTTAGCAAGGCCTTCTCTAACCACTTTCCTGTGTCTAGACTTCCAGTTAAGTGTTTGTCTACAATGTGGGAGACCAGGGTTCGATCCCTGGGTCGGGAAGATCCCCTAGAGAAGGAAATGGCAATCCACTCTAGTACTATTGCCTGGAAAATCCCATGGACAGAGGAGCCTGGTAGGCTACAGTCCATGGGGTTGCAAAGAGTTGGACATGACTTAGCAACTTTACTCTCTAACCACACACCTTAGTTTCCTCCCCACCCTCGAGCATGTTTCATTGTATTCTCAGTGCAGATACCTCTTTGACATGAGCTGGTTCGTGGGTTGGTTCACTCTTGCCTGGGGCACTGGTAGAACATCAACTTCACCAGGTCAAGAGACATGTTCATCTCCCTCACCTGGATTAGAGCCATTGTGAAATGCACACTCCAGAGAAAGAGAGAGAGAGAGATGTGGTGGGGGTAGGAGGAAAAGGAAGAAAGAGCAAAGAGAGAAGGAGAGAAACAGAGACAGAGAAGGAGGGAGAGAGAATCAGAGGAAGCAAGGGGGCGAGGTGGGAATGAAGGATCCGTGCTTTGGATCGGGGAGAGTTTGGATGGGGAAGAGGGGAGTCGGGGGCCCAGGTAAGGATGGAGGCGGGCCTTGGAAAAAGAGTGGGCAGATGGGCAGGGGCTTTGGTTTAACTGTGTGAAGTGACCAGCTCTGGTTCTAGGGTCAGACTGAGCAGGGTCAGGGAGGGGTGAGGTGGAGACATGAACACATGGGCCATGCAAACTGCTGGGCAGACTGGGCACCACGCACAGGGGTTCTGTGGAGTCCAGCTAGTCTCAATGGACATGCTGAGCTCTCTAGAGGGAGACTGCACCCTCCCCAGCCAGGAGGGATGTCTTTCCCTAAATCCCAGCTCAGACGGTGAAGAATCTGCCTGCAATGTGGGAGACCTGGGTTCGATCCCTGGGTCAGGAAGATCCCCTGGGGAATGGATTGGCTACCCAATCCAGTATTCTTGCCTGGAGAATCCCATGGACATAGGAGCCTGCCGGGCTACAGTCCACAGGGTTGCAAAGAGTTGGATACAAGTGAGTGACGAACACACACACACACACACACACACACGCACACACACACACACACACACACGCACACACACACACACACACGCGCACACACACACACACACACACACACACACACACACACACGAGCAGTGGGGGCCTTTGATTGGCTCATTCTGGGGAAGAGGTGATCTGAACTGCTGGGGCTATCTGCCTGTGGGTATGTCTGTGAGTTAAAGGCTGGGAAGGATGGGACCCTGCTGATGGAAAAGCAAGTCTGGAGGGAGGGGCCAGGCATGGAGGGGTCTGTGTGGAGGAACACTCACCATGGGCTGTGCTGGGGCCCTTCCCTCGCTGCGTGCATCCGCCTTCTCTCAGGCCCACAATTATCCTTCACGCAGCTGTTATCCTCAGCCCCGCCGGGACAGTGAGGCACCAGCGTCCTGCAGACGAGTGACTTGCCCAGGTTGCACCACAGGCACCAATACAGGCGGGGACTGTGCCCCTTCCCCGTCCCCTTGGCCTAAGATACCCACATGCCCATCCCCTTCATTCCTGGGCAGAAAGCGGCTCAGTTCAGCCCCTCCCTCAGCGGCAGGTGGGTGGCCCTTCATCAGCCTGATGTGGAAAGTGAAATAACTTCTCCCAATTACCCTCGAATCTGGAAACTTTTTGTGCCTCCGACATTTCCTCCTGCCTGGGAGTTAATCAGCCCCTTGGCCATCCCCCCACTGGGCTGGGGCGTGGGGGCACCAGGGGCAGTTGTGCCCCAGAAAATTATTTCTCATCGCCAATTACTGCCCATTAGAGCTAATGGTCGCGCTTAATCACCACACACTTATCTGGGGTTTTTTAAGCCACTGGAATGGGTCCGGACCCTCCCCCACCTCCCCCTCCCCATTCTCTCTTGAGCAAAGCTCAAGCCATTGCCCGAAATATATTTTTTTAAACCAAATCACACATCTGATACCGTTTTGTTTGAAAAATGAGCTACCCTCCCTTTCTTGTGTCTGCTGGTTAAACAACCAGTAAAGTTTTGGGGACAGAGACAGGACCTCCATGGGGCTCATTCCCAGGACTCTGGGGAGATGGGACCTCTCTTCAAAGGGAAAGGTACTTAGCCCCAGCAACAGAAAAGGAAACTGAGGCTGGTGTGGGGGGATATTAAAGGCCCCATAGAGAGCAGTGGCAGAGTGAGGATCAGAGTCCAGGCTGGTGAGTCAGACCTGAGGGATACAGGAAAGGGGCTGGAACAGAGGACAGCCTGGGGCTATTTAACCCTTGGGATCCGGAGAAGGCAAGTCAGATGTTGGGGGATCTCCCACAGCAGCCCGCTGGGGCTGAGGCGTCGAATCAGGATTAAAAGAGTGTTCACCTGAGAAGTGAAAAGGCTCAGACAATGCCAAAGGTGCGGCTGCCACAAGGTACGCAGAACACCTGATTCCACATGGACCCAAAGCACTTAGGCGGGATTTGCTCTGCAGCCTCTTTCCACAGACGTGTCGGAGCCTCTCGGAGCCTTGGTTTCCTGACCTGACAAATGAGTCTCTGGTTCCCCAAAGGGCAGGACTGCTGTGAGGACCCAGGGTCCGGGCCCTCACCTACAGTGTGGTGTGTGGCCTGGGCAACTCTGTCCCCAGGTAGGCTGACCCTCTGGAGTGAAGGTGACTGGGAGATGGGTACACACAACTGCTGCCAAACAAACTCATCTGCCACTGCCAGGGGCTGAGACCACCCAGCCCAGCCAGATGGCATGTTCCGTGGACCCTCCCTCCAAACACAATAACCTCAGGCAAATCTCAGCAACCACGGAGGAGCACCTACTCAGTAGAGAGGCCTTAAAGGCCTCCTCCACCCTGGGCCCCTGTGAAGGACAAGACAGGTCTGTCCCTGCCTCTGTGGGGCTAGTTGATGGCTCTGGAGGATGAGCAACAGGTAGAGGGATTAGGAAGCCAGATCATTCCAGAGCATGCTATGGAAACCACAATGGGGAATATGAGGGAGCACAGTGAGGTGCCTGCTCGTGTATGTCAGGTTTTGAACACATTGCCCATCATGTGTTTCTGGCTCTGTCTGTTGAGAGTTTTGCAGCTGGCCACTGGGATCTCAGAGCACCCTCAGCTCCCAGACCTTGATCTCTCATGTCATGGCCTGGGAAAAGGAATCCAGCTTCTCAGAATACAGCCGGTTCCAAAGTCGGGGCAGGGCTGATACAGCATAAGCCTGGACCGTGTATTACATGGTAAAGAAAATGCTCAAAAAAGAAAAAATGATGATGGCATGTCAAAGGTTACAGGAGCCAACTTGCGGGGGCTCGCGTTGGCTGAATCTGAGACAAATGAAGCACCAAGCCACTTAAGCAAAGTAATGATTATGAGCCACTGAAAAATAGGAACTCGTGCTCTGTCCTTATAATAAGGATGAATGAGCGGGGCAGGGGAGCTCTTTTTTACAGGAGAAAGCTGAGGGTTCTGTTACCAGCTGGCATATGCAGAGGGAGGCTTAGGTTGAACATCAGCATTTTGCTGCCTTTATAAGGCGGGAGCCATCCACAGATATTGAACCTGGTGGAAAGTCATGAGAGGAGCAAGGTATTTCCACGCTCCTACATAGTTCCCTAACAGTCTCTGGGTTAGACACAAGAAGGCAAAAAGTTACAGTGGCAGCACCTTGGTAGGTGATCAAGTTAACTGATGCCACAGAGGGCAAATGGGTTTGTAGGCCTCCACACAGCGCCCTGAGAGTTACGCGTCCCTCATGCCACTCACACCAGCTGGAGTGACACAACCTGAACCAAACAGGGGAAAACTCAGAGAGACCCACATGAGGGGTGTTCCACTAAAGAAACTATATTCTTCAAAAATGCTACTGCAATAAAAGGAAAAAAAGGTGTGGGCACTGCTGCAGACGAAGGAGGACCAAAGAGACACTATGGCTGAGGGCAATGCCTGGCCCTGTATCAGATCCGCGGCTGGAGGGGAAGGAAAGGCTATGAAGGCCGTGGTGTATGGATGGCAGATGAGAGGAAAGCGTGGTATCAGTGTTGAAGGTACCTTCAACAGTTGAAGGAACTGAACCATGGCTACTAAGAGCATGACCTATTCTTGGGAAATTCACCCTGAAGTATTTAGGGGCAAAGGGCCCCGATGCCTGCAACTTGTCCTGCACTGTGTGTGTGAGAGAGACAGAACAAAAGCCAATAATACATAGCAATAAAAAGTTAATAGCAGGTGAGGTCTATGCCTGTGTTCTTTGTCCCATTCTCATTTTTTCAAATTTTCTGTAAATTTAAAAAGGTTTCCAAATAAAAAGTTAAAAAGGAATGATGTGAGTAAGAGGCAGTTTGAAATGGGATCAGGGTGCATGTTCTGAGAGGGGACATTTGGGCAGAGGCCTGCAACATGAGCAGAAACCACGGAGAAAGAGTGTTTCAGAGGGAGGGCCAGCTCGTGTGTAGGCCCTGGGGGCACTGGCTGGGTGTGCAGGGGCCAGGGCAGCAGAGTGGGTGAGGGCCCAGGAGGCTGTGAAGTTGAGGCAGTTGGCAGGGGCCCAGCAGGTCCATGTGGGCAGTTTGGGATTTAGTTTTAGCTGCCATATGTGTTTGGAGAAGGCAACGGCAACGGCAACCCACTCCAGTACTCTTGCCTGGAAAATCCCATGGATGGAGGAGCCTGGTAGGCTGCAGTTCATGGGGTTGCTAAGAGTCAGGCATGACTGAACGACTTCACTTTCACTTTTCACTTTCATGCACTGGAGAAGGAAATGGCAACCCACTCCAGTGTTCTTGCCTGGAGAATCCCAGGGACGGGGGAGCCTGGTGGGCTGCCGTCTATGGGGTCACACAGAGTCGGACAGGACTGAAGCGACTTAGCAGCAGTAGCCATAGGTGTAATAGGGGCAGAGCCAAGCCCTGGGGATGATGTTGAGTGAAGACAACACCACCATTCAAAAAATATTTTTACCCCCGTCGATGACCAGGACCCAGGAAGAGGGTGTCCTGTGCTTCTATAACAGTTACAGCATTGGGGGAAGATTGCGCTAGAAATGAGGGCACAGGTATTGCCCTAAAGGTAGTCCTTGGGGCCTGTGAGTCAGGACGGGTGGGGCTCAGTTCAGTAACAGACAAGCCATCACCTAAACGCTAAGCACAACAGTCACATTGATGGCCAGCCTGTCACTGTCCCTGGGGACCCCAGCTGCTGGGATGGGACAGGTGGTGGTTAAGGGCACACCGTTTCTGCTCACGTTCTAGCTAAGTTATATGCCACACCCAACTGAAAGGTACATGGGGAGTGCCGGGAAGGAGAGGGAAAGCCCAAGTCAGGAGCAGCCCTAAGGACAACCACAGGGAGGAGGGACGCCCTGTCTGTGCAGCTGTCCACCTGTACTGGCTGAGAATGTGTGATAAAGACTGGAGTGTTTGAGGACCCCTCGCTGAGTGGCCTCGTAAAGTCAGGCCATGGCACTGCCAGTGGGCTGCTACATAGCTGGCAGTGAGCACATGGCTGATTGCTGGCCCTGGCAGAGTACCAGGTAAGTTTATTTCTCTCTCCAGCCCTCAACCCTGATGGAAATGTCACAAAATGAAGGGAGGAGGAACTAACTGGTTGCCCACAGAATCACAACTTGCAGGGAATGGCTGTGTTTGGGTCATTCAAGGAGTCTGGAGGAATCAGAAGACATGGCTATTCTACATCCAGACACCTGAGTGGCCTGGGCAGCCTCTATGCCGGCTGCCACATCCCAACTACTCCCTATTGTCCCCCAGTAGAGGACTCACAGTGGCCATTTCCCACCAGGAGGTGGCTGGTATCCATCTGCGGCCAGAAGAGAACCTGGAAGGGCTGCATAGCTTTAGCAGCAAGGGAGCAAGCAGGTTGTTGGGGAATTCTGGGGACTCCAGACGATCTGCTGCTTGCTGAGCTGGAGGCTCCCTCTGTGGACCTTTGACTTCATGGCCTGCTTTCAGGGTTCAGGACCACTGTCCAGCAGGACAGCTCTGCTTCTACCCAGGCCCAGGTTCTTCCTGCTATACAGCACACTGTCCCTCAGGCCTCCTGGATGTGGTACTTCTGCAGGGGAGGGACCCATCCATCAATGAGTTGTCAGCGGTCAGGCACGACTTGCGCACCACCCGGAAGGGGCCAAAGCAGAGTCAACTCAGGCCACTGCAGAGAGCCGCTGGGCCGCGGCCTCGGACATGATGGATGGGCGTCACCCGGCCACTTGAAGTCGTGTTTATGGGACACCCAAACAGCCGGTCAATCCCCCAAGATGATCACTCACTCCAGCTACCAGGCGTCCCTGACAGGCCCCCTGGTTGTTTTGCTGCTTTCACTGCAACAGCACTTAGAGTCTTAGCCTGTCAGGCCTGAGGGTCCCACCCAGCCAGCACGTGACAGATGGGCACAGAGCCCTGCAGGGCATAGGACTGCCAGGATTACCAGCTATGAGCCGGGGCTTCTGGGGCTCAGCCATCCTACTCACCCCGTGGGCTGTCTGCATGTCCCTGCAGATTTGGTGACCAGGCTGTATGCGTGTGGACAGAGGACCCTTCCCAGATAAACCTGTTGTGCGGTTTAACTCATGTTCTCATGTTGTCATGGTGTACTCAGGGCCGAGGGGAGCTCTGGTAACCTCCTTCCTTCCTTCAATCTGACAACGGATATAACCCAAGAAGCACAAGCAAAAAACCAAAAATGCTGAATGGGACATCGTTGAAATCAGAAACTTTTGTGCTTCAAACAACCCAATCGAGAAGGTAAAAATACAACAACAGTATGGGAGAAAATATCCGCAAATCACATATCTGGTCAGAGTCTTACATCTGGTATATGCAAAGAACCCTTACCGCTAAAACAAAAAGGCAAAAGATAATTTGTCAATGGGGGAAACAAAATTAAATCCATAGTGAGATACCACTTTATACCCACTAGGACAGCCAAGTACCAAAGGACAAATAATAACAAGTGCTGGAAAGTGTGTGGAGATATTAGGACCCTCATACATTGCTGGTCCAGGTAGAAAATTGTCTGGCTACTTTTGCAAATAGCCTCGTGGTCCCTCAAAATGTTCAAGGTAGTTATCACATGGCCCAGAGGTTCAAGCCTACCTATATATCCAGGGGAATTGAAAACATGTATCCACTCAAAAACCAGTACACAAGTGTTCAAGCAGTATTTTTCCTAACAACCTCAAATGGTAATAACTCAAATGTCCATCAAAAGACAAGTGGGTAAGCAAATGTGGTTCATCCACACAACAGAATATTATTCAGTCATAAAAAGGAATGGAATATTGAAATATGGGTAAACCCTGAGGACATTATTCTGAGTGATAGAAGCCTGTCACAAAAGAACACAAATTACAGGATCCATTTATATGAAATGTGCAAAATAGTGAAAGACTCAGAGGCAGAAAGGAGATTACTGGTTGCCCTGGGCTGGAGAGCAGGAAAGGGTGAATTAGGAGTAACTACTAAGGGATTCCTTTTGGGGTGATGAAAATGTCTTGGAATTACCGGTGATGGTTCCATGACCCTAAATACTAAAGGTCACTGAATTGTACAGTTAAAAGGAGTGAATTTCATGACATGTGAATTACATCTTGATACAGGTGATATATAAAAAAGTAATAATCTGAGTTGGCACCAGGCAGTGTCTTAAAGCCATTCCTGCCTTTCTTGTTCTGGCCCCAAATTTCCATCAGGTGGGTGAGGGGCCAACAGATTTCATGATGGAGTGTGGATTCCTCCACCATTTGGCTCCAAACCTCCTTCAAAACCCTACAATCTTTGGTAACAATTAATGACTGCTTGGAATTTTGTAACAGAGGGGCCAGCCCGCTTGTGGTTAATAAATAAAGGGAAAAATCGTTCATCAGAACCCAAGATGATAAGTGGGCTTAGCATGTTTAACTATTTGCAATTGAGACATTAAAAGCATTGGAATCAACCCCCCACCCAATTGCTCATATCCTTTGGCAAAGTAACCGCCCTTTTGGGAAGGTTTTTCCTACAGAAATTATTTAAAAAGAAAAAAGCTCTGTGTGTATGTGGGTGCTCCTGGCAATGCCATTTCATCAGGTAAACTGTCTTAGGACTGGATGGAAAGCCAAGGAGCAGAAGGAGGCAGAGACCATCCGATGGGTGAGTGGCTTACTGGGGATGGCCATGGTGTTAGGGCGTTTCCATGCTGTGTCCACATCTTTATATCAAACACGCACCCACAGAACTCAGAGGAAGCCCAAATCCCAGAGTGGCCCACAAGTTAGATAGGCCTGGAGACTGAACTTGCAGGATAGGACAGTCCAGCGAGTGGGCAAAGCAGTGGGGTCCTGCTGGGAGGAACAAGTATCTGTGTGTTGGCTCCACAGCTTCCTGGAGAGTAGAGGTCAGCAGGGCCAAGGAGAAACAGACACAGAGGTGGAACCCGGGTAGCAGGAAGCTCCTCTAGTGTTTAGAAGAGTCTCTAATGCAGAGAACTGGTTGTGCAGGTGGTTAAGGGTGGGATAGCTCTCTCTGCTGATCAGCACCTGCCAGAAGTCCCATCTTCTGGCAAGTGGGGCCATAGGACAGTACTGAGCAGAAATAGGAGGGGACTGCTCCTTTTCTCTTACTAAAGATGGAGTTCAGGACAGGGGGAAGGGAGGGAGGGATCTCGCAGCCCATGACCACCACAAAGGTGAGGGGGCTGGACCTTCTGCTAGGTCTTTGAACAAGCCAGGGCCCCAGTCCAGGTGTGGACCCCAGCCCACTAAGCTTCAGCCATGGCTCATGTCACCTTGACTGTGGCGTAAGTAATTTCCTTTCCGTGATGCACTTTCTTTTCTTCAAAATAATTTACTTCAAAGAAGACATTTTCCCACCACCATAAAACCCATGCACGGAAGCATAACTAGGAAAATGAAGACAATAGGAACAAAACAGTGGGATCAAAATCTATTCACTTGCTCCTAGAGTCAGCCATAAGTTTCCAGATTACTGGGAAGGGGTGCCACCTTCTATCCCCATCAGGAGGTCCCACACCTGTGCCTCCTAAACTCACGTGCTGCTCCAAGACCTGTCCAGACCCCAGGGCCAGGTGCCACCGGGCACTGGGACTGAACCAGCTGGGCACACGTGGTTTTCTCTGTCTTCTCGGGACAGCAGAGGGTGTAATCAGAACATTTCGGCACTGGTGGGGCTGCTTGACGTCCATGACCACAGGAAAAGGACAACCCTGGCGCCTCCAGAACCATATCTTCCAGCAGTGTTTTGTTCTCAAGCATCCTTTGTGTGAGTCTGCACTTAACTGCCCCACCAGCAGCCAGGCTGGGGGTGGGGGCTTTGAGCGGGAGATCTCACCCTAATGTCAAAAGCTTTCCCCCTCCCCGAAAGCATCTCACAGCTGTCAGGGGCCTCGGCAGGCAGGGCCCTCCATTAGTGGAGGCAGGTGATTTGTATTGCTTGCTGCTGCTTGTGTAAACAAAGGGCTTAGGAAGCTGGAGAGGGGAGGGGGCTGGGAAACACCTGGTACACCTGAGCTGGAGGCTCGCCACCAACCAGTCATCTACAGACACGTGCCAGGGCCCATCTGCCCCACGCTGGCACTCTGGCGCCCAGGGCGAGGCCAAGGCCACCTTGAGGGTCTCTGCACATAGGGAAAGACAGAGATGAAGATACACCCAACTACGCTCCCACCAGACTGTCGCTGCAGCCCTGCACTGGGCATGGAACACCCAAGAGAGTGCTGATGCTGAGTCCGCCTCCTGCCTCCTGGCCGGGCCCCTGAGGGGCGCCCATCTCTCTGCTGAGCTAGTGTCAAGTCCATTTCAGCTCACGGGGCTTCACATGGCAGCCTCTCTGCCCCCCACCCCCCACCACCCTCCCAGCACTTACCACACGGCTGTGATGGTCTGTTTACAAGGTTGTCTTCCGCACCAGACACAGGGCTCTTGAGGGATTTTAATGACCTCCACCTCCCCTGTCATCGCTAATCAGTGTTTCCTGAATGAATGGATAAAGGAATGAATGAATTCTTGAGCACCTACCACGCGCCAGGCTCCATGCTGGGAGCAGGGCGGGAGCGGCAGTGTGTCAGGAGGCCTGTGGTCGCTACAGCCCAGGTGATCCTGGGGGAATGTTGGGACTGGGTGGGGAAAGGGCTTGCTGAGAAAGGGGCTCTGAATAAAGACCTGATGGGGTGGGGAGGGAGCTGCGTAGACAGACATGTGGGGAAGAGCACTCTGGGGAATGGCACCTGCAAAGACCCTGGGGCAAGGCCAGCCTGGGAAGGTTCCGAGAACATTGCAAAAAAATGGCTCAGCTAGAGCCAAGGGAGGGAAACAGAGATAGAGAGGGAGAGAGAGAGAAGCAGTTTCTGAGAAGTCCTGATATGGAACCGGGTAGCCAACCCCTACACCTAGTCCCACTCTCTCCTGCCACTCTCACCATAAGGGAGAAAGAGCCAGACCCTCACTTCAATATGCAGTAAAGCAGGGCAGGAGAGGGCAGGCAGTTCTGCTCAATGAGATGTAGAGAGAGCTCCCTGAGAAAGAGGTTTCTTAGAGGACTTATCCTCCTTGAGAAGGTGAGAGGGACCTTTCCAGTGTCACTCCCGGCCTCTCTTACATATACTCCAGGTCGCTGCCTTTTCTGTGGTCCTGTGTGCACATGCTGTCTGGAGTGCTGGCAGCCACTTTGAGCCCATGAGACATTGCAGAGCCCCTGCCCCCGCACGCGGATGGTAGAACGGTTGCTACTTCCCACCATTGCCTCGAGTGCTGCGTGAGTCCCGGCTCCAGTTGGTGTCACTCAATTCTAACAAACAGCACGGCCCCGAGTAGCCCTCCCGGACCACCTGAGCTGTATGCTGCTCCTTGACCTATATTACTCTCTTCATAGCTCTTTATTCTCTCTCCAAAATGGTCTGTTTTCTGTCTAGATATTCCCCTTGGGACATCAGCTCATGGCATCAGACTTGGGCTTGTTTTGCTTACAAGCGTGACTTCTGCCTGAAACAGAGTCTGACATAGAACAGGTGCACCAAAATGTCATTTAGAACATGAGCTAGCGGGCAGCATGAGCTGGCATCCGAGGACCATATTATCACTGCTATTGTAGCTGCTGCTTCCTCTGCCCTGATGGAGCACCCATGGACTTCTCTGCATTGTGAACACATATCCCTTTACAAGCTATGGCACTGGTGTGGTGACCTGCAGGGGGCTGCAAGCTGGTGAGTGGGGGCTGAGTCCACTCAGTGACCCAGGGCAAACAGGAAAGGATGTGGGTGCTGCCATGGCCATCATCTGCCAAGACCCAGGAACTACCTAGAGACCACAGCCATGAAGATAGGGGGGACCGCAAGCCTGGCCGGAACCAGCAAGCCAGCTCCTGATGTATTCTGTGGCAACCATTACCATCCGGGGGTAAAATCAGTAAGCAACACAACCTCCCCAAATATCTCATTTCAAGCCTTCATATAATACCTCATCTGCAATGGAAGGAGAAATAAAGGAAACTGACCTAACGTTTTTAAATGTATGTTTTAACATACCAGTGTGTAGGAGGCCTGGTTACACCACACAACATGAGGAGCAACCCAAATGCACAATGCAGCAAGCACAAACTGGACCGAAGAGAGCACTCAGCTGTGTGGACCGTCAACACTGTTTGTCTCTGTGAAATCCGGGTATAGCTGCACGGTTACGGTCACGCATCTGTGTGATGCACCTGTGAAGGGCCTGGCAGGCAGGATGGGGAGGAACCGGCCGGGCAGACCCTCGGCACCAGGCACTCTCTAGCTAGCAGTTTCCTACACAGGTGGGCAGCACCTAGGAATGCTTTATAAACATTCATTAGCATATGTAATATAGTCCATGGGACTTTGTTGTAAAACTCAGGGAGCTCAAACTGGGGCTTTGTAACAACCTAGAAGGGTGGGATGGGGTGGGAGGTGGGAGGCAGGTTCAAGAGGGAGGGGACATGGGTATACCTATGGCTGATTTTTGTTGATATTTGACAGAAAACAACAAAATTCTGTTAAGGATTATCCTTCAATTAAAAAATAAATAATTCTTTTTTAATGCAATGTGATAGTTCCTTAGATTACTCAGGCGTTGCCTTCTTGGAAAATTTCGAATATATCAGAATCACAGAAAAGACACTGTATGTTTTCTGTTTTCTTTTTTTAAAACAATTCTTTTATAAAAAATTTGATTAATTTATTTTAATTGGAGGATAATTACAATATTGTGATGGTTTGTTTTTTTTTTTTCCATATGTTTTTGTATAAAACAGAGCTGGGTTCCAGGCAAGCAGACTGAAGGGGCTCTATTCATTGAGTATGTGTAGCACCCAGGCAAGTGTCTTGCCTCAGGGGCCTGGGCTCTCCCTGGCACCAGAGCCCTCCATGCTCAATGCCACTGCTTTCCAGCCTGGTGCTGAACTGGACCCCCGTCTCCCTGGCTCTTCCGCAGCTGGGCTAAGTGGGTAAAGCCCCAGACCCACTCCCTTGATGGTGCTTAGTCGCTCAGTTGTGTCTGACTCTTTGCGACCCTCTGGTCTGTAGCCCACCAGGCTCCTCTGTCCATGGGATTTTCCAGGTAAGAATACTAGAGTGGGTTGCCGTTTCCTTCTCCAGGGGCTCCCTTGGTTGGTTCATTTCTAATGCCCCTGGTCCCAAAGGCAGGCCTGGCCTAACTTGGGCCCAGGCAAGCAGGGAGACCCGGTGTCAGACTGCAGGAACCCCCCAGCTGGAGCTAGG
Organism: Oryx dammah; assembly: GCF_014754425.2. Taxonomy (NCBI): domain Eukaryota; kingdom Metazoa; phylum Chordata; class Mammalia; order Artiodactyla; family Bovidae; genus Oryx; species Oryx dammah. The sequence continues at coordinate 83,597,026 of NW_024070185.1, read as the reverse complement.
CACAGGCCTGAGCAGGCCTCTGCCTCCCCCTACCCAACCCCCCCAACTACCCAACATAGCAAGGGGCTCTCAGGCAGGTGGTGATGGATGGGCCAAGGAGGCTCCATTCCGCCGCGGGTCTCCCAGACATTCCTCCCTGCAGATAAACGGCCTCTGAGTGGCCGCCCCCGCAGCAGCCCATCCAAGAGGCCCTCTTGAAAGGCAGGAGATGAGGGGCCTCTGTATATAATAAAGGTGAAAAGTGCCATCCAGACATTTTTATGCTCTTCTTGAGGCCCCAGCTGCTGCGCGGCCGGAAGGACCTAGGGCTTTTAGCAAGTGGCCTGAGGAAGCGGCTGCTTTTAGCAGGTTCCAGGACTGCAAGGGAGCGCAGGGGTCGGAGGCCTGGGCGTGACTCAGGGCCCCTTTCCAACTGAATCTGCCCCAGTACCCCCTCCTCTGAAGGAATGAGGACAACCTGCCTGAGACTGCAGGGACTTGCTGGCCTGCTCAGAGCCATGTCTCTGGGGGGCATGTGGCTAATTGGGGAGGGGGCTTGCCTATAGCTGGGCTAGTGGGAGGCAGAGCACCCCTTCCAGAACCTCGAGTGACTACCTGAGTTCATGTAGGAAAGACCAATTTCCTCAGGACACCCAGCCAAGAGTGCCATTGTCCCTAGGGCAGAGGTGTAGAGGCCTGGGGGCCCCTCCTATAGTTTGAGCCCCTGTTGTAGTTTGAGGAGCTTCAAGAGTGGGGTCAGTGGCACTCTGACCCCAGAGCCAACACCTAGCAGGCGCTCAGGGATGTTTCCCTCCCATTTCCATCCTTCATCCCTCTCCCAGGTCTGCAGTGCAGCCAGGACGGAGCCTCCAGCTCACACAGGAAAAGGCCAGGCCACCTCAGGGCATACCACCAGGAAGGGAAGCAGAGTCAGGGCCAGGGACTTGCCCACCAAGGCCCAGGCCACCTAGTGTCCAGGACAGGGACTCATCCACCAAGCCCCCAGGCCACCCGAGTCTCTGGAGCCAGGATACTCAGTGTTCAGCCTTGAAGGCCTGGTGCCCTCTCTCCAGCCAACACCTGCTCAGCATGGTCTCCATCCTGATATCTTAGATTCCCCTTAGTCCAGCAGCCTGTGACCCTGCAGTACCAGGCAATCCCCTGCACACCCCAGCCCCTGAACATAAGGGTCATGTAACATGAAATGGGTTGCTTTTCATGTGGTCAGTGGACCCACAGAAGAGAGGCCTTAGGCCTGGTGGTACTGGAGACCCATGCCCTGCGGGAGAACCCGAGGCCCATGCAAAGCCAATGAACTTATCATGCCTTCATGGCAGCCTTGTAACATCAGCATCTATATTCCCATTTTCTGGAGGGTCAAACAGGCGTAAGACATGAACAGATCTGCTCAAGATAGCAAAGGGGTAGGATTTTGGATTTAAACGTGTGTCCATCTGGCTCCAGGTACAGAATTCTTGACAAACCCTACATCTACCCCTTGGCTAGCAGTCACGAAGTAACTTAATGAATAAAGAAGCCCACTAGAAAAGGAAATCAGAAATGATTTAGGATTTGATCGATAGCACTGATTTACCTCTCCAGGTGCCAGGTGGAACTCAGAATTTTCTGAAAAAGCAGATGGAGTTTATGAGCCACTCAGAGAAAAAGAAATAGCACCAGCTTTAGCCTTTTCTTACCATCCTGAGCCTAATGCTGAACCCCAACCCCTAGGCTAGCCTCAGCACTGGGATCCCCAGTGGCAGGCCCCTCTAGTCCTTAGGGGGGCACACTGATTCTCTGTTGACTCCTGGGAATCTCATGGTTCCTGACCCCTCAGTCTGGCCATCTGGATAAGGGAGACAGGCTCCCAGCACCTACAGAGCTAGGTAGGACATCCTCACCACCCCATCTCCTAGACTCTCATCTTCTCTGCTAGCCCCCAAAGCTACCTTCCTCCCATTCAGACCTCAGGGCACCCAGCTCCATCTTTTCAATTAGCCTGAGTTTTTCTAAGCACAGGAGAGGCTTGGGGGACCACGAGGATCCTACCTAAGCATGGAGATGAACCAATGGGATGGAGCTGGGAAGTGGATGGTGACCTTCTTCAGGATGTTGAAAGAACCCTTGGGCCTAAAGCAATCCTCTTCTTGACTTCTCAGCCTTGAACTAGCCCACTCCTTTTCCCTTAAGCCATGGGAGTTGGTTCCCCTGGCAACCCCCAAATACATTACCCTGTCCTTTCTTGGAAAGGACTGTCATGAATGCTGAGACTCCTGCTCTTTGTAATAACAAATGGCAGTGGATCCTTGTTTGATGACTCAGTGCAGAGCCATGGGCAAGTTCTCCCTAACAGTTTTAAGGTTATAGACCATGAAATCTCATGACCAGGGGCTCCTGGGCCTGCTGACCCTCAGAGCCTTCTGAGGGGAGGGTCAGACATCCTGGCCCTGTGTCCTCCAGAGAGGTCATGGTCAATTGACCTCAGTAACAGCAGAGCCCCACACTGCCCACCTGGATGCCAAGAACACCAGGCATCTCTGAGCTGGATTCTAGGTACATCAGGTAATACCTTTGGGAGAGATCAAAGCAAGGGGTGAAGAGGGGCTGTGTTGTTTGTTCGTAATTTCTAATAGCTAAGTCAATATATTGTTCTGTGGGTCCCTGACCTGTATTGGTCAGAAAGGCAGGTGAGAAGATGCCCGAGTCGCTCTCCTGCCAGAAGGCATTTGACACCAGTGCACCCTCTCCTGGGGGGTGGGGGCACAGTCCACAGTGGCTAAGGGTGACACCATACACTTGGTTGTCACTGTCCCCTCCCTGCTGTCCATCCATAGCCTACTGAGGCTTCCTGGAATCAGCCTCCAAATAGGGGCTTACATGTCAGCTTCTTGGAGAATACCAGTGGTCTGGCTGCTGAACAAAAGGGGAGTGGGGCCTGGGGACTCCTCATCATAGTGGAAAACTTGGAAGATGCAAGTGAGGCCAAGAGCAAGGGTGGGACAGCCCTGAAGTCCAAGCACCTGCCCACCCTCTGCCCACCCAGTGCAGGCCCTAGTCTTCCTGCCCCCACAGTTCTGTGCAGAGCAGCTTTCATCGTTTCTATAGTGCTCACTGAATCACGTTAAGACCCACAACAAAACCCACTTTGATGGCCTGATGTGTTTACCCATCATGATCAGACCACTCCCTCATCTCCAGCCTCATCCACTTGTCCATCTGCTGTTTGCCAACCCCTTCTCTCCTTTCCCCACTGCTAGACCTTCTCCCCCAGAGAAGGCAACAGCACCCCACTCTAGTACTCTTGCCTGGAAAATCCCATGGACGGAGGAGCCTGGTGGGCTGCAGTCCATGAGGTCGCTAAGAGTTGGGCACGACTGAATGACTTCACTTTCACTCTTCACTTTCATGCATTGGAGTGGGAAATGGCAACCTACTCCAGTGTTCTTGCCTGGAAAACTCCAGGGACAGAGGAGCCTAGTGGGCTGCCATTTATGGGGTCGCACAGAGTCAGACACCACTGAAGCGACTTAGCAGCAGCAGCAGCAGACCTTCTCCCCAGCTGAAGCCTGCTCACCTTCCTGCCAACTTGGGCCTGGGAGACCCCCAACAGGCCCCAAACTCCATCTCCCAAGCCCACCTCTCACCCGACCACCACTACAGTGTACCACAGTGCCCCTTCCCCTGGCCCGCCACCTCTCAGCTCATCCGCTCACACATTCTCAAAAAGGAAACTCCAAAGGCAAGAAGACACTGACTCTCTGGAAGGAGCAGGCATGTCCCACCCAGGCTCACAGCTGCACCAGCTGCCCCTCCCTGTCACTCTGGAGACCAAGGATGTGAGAGTCACCATGTTGGCCTGGCCTGTGCCCCAAGCTGGGCCCTGCACAAAGCAGGCACTTAGTAAGCATCTGTTGACTTATTGTGTGGTTGTGGGGTGAGTCACCACTCCCACCCTGATGGATAAGGTGGGCTGTCCCCTCTTGAAGGGGCCAAGGTGTCCAGGCCAGGTGCTCTACTCGCCCAGCAAGGCCAGCCCTAGGGATGCTCTGCTCCCCAGGCCACACCATACCTGCTGCCTGGGTCAGGTTTCCATCCGCCGTCATCAGGCAGATGTCATGCTCGAAGGGGCAGCAGTAATTTGGACAATTACGACCGCTATTATTGCTTCCTCTCCCTAAACAGGGGCCCAGATTACTCATTCACAGCCACCAGCTGCTCCCCATGGCAGAGGGGACCCACAGGGGCAGGGCGGGGCAGGGGCACAGGGGCAGGGCACCGGGAAGGGCAGCATGGGCACAGCACATCTGCTGGTGATTGTCCAGGTTGCGTGTGACATTGGCGGGTCCCACTCTACCCTTCGACTGGCAGAGCCACTGCAGAGGGAGGCTGTGCCCTGAGGGAGGGCTAGCTGAGCTTATCCAGCGGTCACTGCAGGCTGGGGAGGGAGCAGGCCTGTTTGAGACAAAAGTCCAGAGTGAGGTCTCCTCCTCTGATTCCCGGAGCAAGTCTGGCTCTGAGACTGGGTGGAGGGTGAATGAGGGGCACTGCAGGATGTGGGGGAGGGGTCTGGGAAGCTGCAGCCCAGGATGCGCACCACCCAGGAGATGGTGGCCCAGATGCCAGGATGGGCTCACTAGGGGCTCAGCAGGCCCAGGAGGCCCTGCTATTGACAGACAGATGCTGGGCACCCGGGCTCCCTGGTGAGTGAAAAATGGCAACTGTTCATTTCTGGGTGCGGTTCAGGGAGGGGAGGTAAATCCTGACCTTCCCTCTTTCCAGAGTTAATCAGCCACAACCAGATACTATTATTGCTGCTACTGCTAAGTCGCTTCATTCGTGTCCGACTCTGCGACCCCATAGACGGCAGCCCACCTGGCTCTCCTGTCCATGGGATTCTCCAGGCAAGAATACTGGAGTGGGTTGCCATTTCCTTCTCCTATGCATGAAAGTGAAAAGTGAAAGTGAAGTCGTGTCGGACTCCTAGCGATCCCATGGACTGCAGCCTACCAGGCTCCTCCGTCCATGGGACCTTCCCGGCAAGATGTAGCACCTGCTGTGTGCTGGGGCTGAGCCCAGTTTATGTGTAGTAGCTCATTTAATCCTCAGAAAATCTATGTGAGATAGGCATTCCTATCACCCTCACTTTACAAGAGGAGGAGACCGAGGCACAGAGAGGCTCATCAGCTTGCCCAGGTTCACACAGAAGGGAGCTCACCCCTTCCAAGAGCCGCCCACCTCTCTGCAGGCCTCCGTGAGGCAGAAGTAACTCACAATGCTACTTTCACTGTCACCTCATCATAGAGGGAGGAAATGTGGGCCCAAGGAGGGAAGGGGCTGCCAGGGTCACATAGATAAAAAGTTACATGTGTGCCAGGCATTGGGCTGTTAGCCAGGTGGTCTGGGATCTAAAGGAGCAGAGAGGGGCACAGAGTGGCATGCCCAGGCAGGTATGGTCAAGTTACAGGCAGAGGAAGGATCAGGTGAGTAGCTGGAGGGGTGGAGTGGGATTTGGAATGAATAGAAAGAGTATAATGTAAAGTTATGTTCAAAATCCTTCAAACTAGGCTTCAGCAGTGCATGAGCTGAGAACCAGATGTACAAGCTGGATTTAGAAGAGGCAGAGGAACCAGAGATCAAATTGCCAACATTTGTTGGATCCTAGCAAGGGAATTCAGGAAAAACTCTATTTCTGTTTCAGTGACTACATGAAAGCCTTTGACTGTGTGGATCACAACTGTGGAAAATTCTTAAAGACATGGGAATGCAGGACCACCTTACCTGTCTCCTGAGAAACCTGTGTGCAGGTCAAGAAGCAACAGAACCAGACACGGAACAATGGACTGGTTCAAAACTGGGAAAGGAGTACATCAAGGCTATATATTGTCACCCTGCTTATTTAAATTACAAGCAGAATAATACATCATGAGAAACACTGGGCTGGATGAAGCACAAGCTGGAATCAAGATTTCAGGGAGAAATAATAACCTCAGATATGCAGATGGTACCAGTCTAATGGCAGAAAGTGAAGAACTAACAATGAAAGTGAAAGAGGAGAGTGAAAAAGCTGGCTTAAAACTCAGCATTCAAACAACTAAAATCATGGCATCTGGTCCCATCACTTTGTGGCAAATAGAAGGGGGAAATGTGGAAGCAGTGATGGATTTTCTTTTCTTGGGCTCTGAAACCACTGCGGACGGTGACTGCAGGCATGAGATTAAAAGACACTTGCTCCTTGTAAGGAAAGGACTTAATGGAAATCCCCTGATGCTGGGAAAGACTGAAGGCAAAAGAGAGCAGCAAAGGATAAGATGGTCAGATAGCATCACTGACTCAATGAATATGAATCTGAGCAAACTCCGGGAGATAGTGAAGGAGAAGGAAGACTGGCATGCTGCAGTCCATGGTGGCCATGCAGTTCATGGTTCGATGGCATCACTAACTCAGTGGACACGAATCTGAGCAAACTCCAGGAGATGGTGAAGGACAGGGAAGCCTGGCTTGCTGCAGTTTATGGGGTCGCAGAGTCAGACACGACTTAGTGACTGGACAACAAGAGTATCATTTACAACTCTTCACAAGATAAAAAATTAAGTAAAAATCTAATTAAGGTATCTGACAAAATTATAAATTTCTGGGAAAAAAAGAAAGAAAACTTACATTAATGGGGAAACATATCATGTCTGTAGATTGAAATATTCAACATAGTAAAGATGCCAATTCTTCATAAATCTATATATAAATTTAAGACAATTATTATCAAAATTTCATCAAGGTCTAAATTGTTATAAATGTAGACAAGCTTAGTTTATTCTAAAATTTGTGTGGGGAAGCATGGAGATCAGAGTGTTCAAATTCCTTTTGGAAAAATTGAGAGAGAGAAGTCATTTCTCCCAACATTAAGGCACCCTATGTGTGCTAAGTTGCTTCAGTCATGTCTGATTCTTTTGACCCCATGGGCTGGAGCCCACCAGACTCCTCTGTTCATGGAATTCTCTATTCATGGAATACTGAAGTGAATTACCATTTCCTTTTCCAGGGGATCTTTCCTACTAGGGATCAACCCGCATCTCTTGAGTCTCCTCCATTAGCCAGCAGGTTCTTTCCCGCTAGCGCCGCCTGGGAAGCCCTAAGGCACGCTATGTGAAAGTGAAAGTGAAATTGCTCAGTCGTGTCCGACTCTTTGCGACCCCATGGACTGTATGTAGCCTACCAGGCACGCTATATCGCCATAGTAATCAAGCCAGTGTCGTGCTGGCAAAGGAGTAACATACAAATCAATGGAACAGAATAGGCAACCCAGAGATAGACCCACACAAATATACCCAATGAATTTCTAAAATAAACTTCTAATTTAAAACAGTTTTAGATCTACAAAATTCCTACAAAGATAACAGAGTGTTTCCATATACTCAGTTTCCCCTGGTAATAGCTTTCACTGTCACAATTAATACTGATACATTATTATTAACTGAAGTCCACTTTTTATTCAGATTTTCTAATTTTCCATAATTTTTTTTTTTTTTTTTTTTTACTTTCCAATATGCCATGCAGGATATCACATTATTTAGTAGTTATACCTGTTTAGGCTTCTATTGATTGTGACAGTTTTCAAACTTTCTTTTTTTTTTTTTTGAAAGTCTTGATACCTTTGAAGGTTACTGGTCAGGGACTCTGTAGAAAACTCCTGAATTGGGATTTGTTTGATGTTTTTCTTATGATTACAGTGGAGTAATATGTTTTTCAGAGTAAAGTACTAGTCTTATCACGTCATATCTAGGATACATGTTATAAATATGATTTATCACTGTTAATATTATCATTGGTCACCTAACTGAGATAGTGTTTGTCATATTTTTCCATTGTAACTATTCTTTGTCCTCCCTTACCATACTATATTCTTCAGAAGAAAGTCACCACAGGTAAGCCATAATTAAGAAGAGGAGAGCTTTCTTTGGAAAAAAATGTCTGTTTAGGTCATCTACCCATTTTTTAAAAATTGGGTTGTTTGTTTTTCTGATATTGAGCTGTATAAGCTGCTTGTATATTTTAGAGATTAATGCTTTGTCAGTTCTTCATTTGCAATTATTTTCTCCCATTCTAGGGGTTGTCTTTCTGTCTTGTTTATGTTTTCTTTTGTTGTGCAAAAGTGTTTAAATCCCATTTGGTTATTTTTGTTTTTATTTCCATTACTCTAGAAGGTGGGTCAAAGAGGATTTTACTGTGATTTATGTCACAAAGTGCTCTGCCTATGTTTCCCTCAAGCAGTTTTATAGTATTTGGCCTTACATTTAGGTCTATAATCCATTTTGAATTTATTTTTGTGTATGGTGTTAGGACATGTTTTAATTTCATTCTTTTACTTTCAGCTGTCCAGCTTTCCCAGCACCACTTATGAAAGAGACTGTATCTTCTCCATTGTATATTCTTGCCTCCTTTGTCAAAGATGAGGTGCCCATAGGTGCATGGGCTTATCTGTGGGCTTTCTATTATGGCCATTGATCGACATTTCTGTTTTTATGCCAGTACCATGGTTTTACCATGGTGTGAACATTCACCTAGAGCCAGATATCCTGCAGTGTGAAGTCAAGTGGGTCTTAGGAAACATTATGATGAACAAAGTTAGTGAGGTGATGGAATGCCAGGTGAACTATTTCAAATCCTAAAAGATGATGCTATGAAAGTGCTGCACTCAGTATACCAGCAAATTTGGAAAACTCAGGAATGGCCACAGGTCTGGAAAACTTCAGTTTTCATTCCAATCTCAAATAAAGGTAATGCTAAAGAATGTTCAAACTACTGCACAATTGTACTCATTTCACATGCTATCTATCAAGGTAATGCTCTAAGTCTTTCAAGCTAGGCTTCAACAATACGTGAACTGAAAATTTACAAAAGTACAAGCTGGATTTAGAAAAGGCAGAGGAACCAGAGATCAAAATGCCAACATCCACTGAATCACAGAAAAAGCATGGCATTGCAGAAAAACATCTACTTCTGCTTCATTGACTACATTAAAGCCTTTGACTATGTGGATCACAACACATTGTGGAAAATTCTTCAAGAGATGGGAATACCTGACCACCTTACCTGCCTCCTGAGAAACCTGCATGAAAGTCAAGAAGCAACAGTTAGAAACAGACATGGAATGACGGACTGGTTCCAAATTGGGAAAGGAGTATGTCAAGGCTATATATTGTCACCCTGCTTATTTAACTTATATTCAGAGTACATCATTGCAAATGCTGGGCTGAATGAAGCTCAGGGTGGAATCAGGATTGCCAGGAGAAATAACAGTAACCTCAGATATGCAGATGACACCCCCCCAAAATGACAGAAAGCAAAGAGGAACTAAAGAGCCTCTTGATGAAAGTGAAAGAGGAGAGTGAAAAGCTGACTTAAAATTCAGCATTCAAAAAACTAAGATCATGGTATCTAGTCCCATTGCTTCATGGCAAATAGATGGGGAAACAATGGAAACAGTGAGAGACTATTCTCTTGGGCTCCAAAATCACTGAGGATAGCGACTGCAGCCTTGAAATTAAAAAGACACTTACTCCTTGAAAGAAAAGCTAAGATAAAACTAAACAGTATATTAAAAAAGAGACATCACTTTGCTGACAAAGGTCTGCATAGTCAAAGTTATGGCTTTTCCAGTAGTCATGTATGGATATGAGAGTTGGACCGTAAAGAAGGCTCAACACTGAAGAATCAATGCTTTTGAACTGTGGTGCTGGAGAAGACTCCTGAGAGTTCCTTGGACAACAAGGAGATCAAACCAGCAATTTTAAGGAAAATCAACCCTGAATATTCATTGAAAGGACTGATGTTGAAGCTGAAGCTCTAATACCTTGGCCACCTGATATGAAGAGTCAACTCATTGGGAAAGATCATTATGCTAGGAAAGATTGAGGGCAAAAGAAGAAGGGGGCAAGAGAGGATGAGGTGGTTGGATGGCATAGTTATCTCAATGGACATGAGTTTGAGCAAACTCTGGGAGATGGTGAAGGACAGAGGAAGCCTGGCATACTGCAGTCAAGAGTTGGACACAACTGAGTGACTGAAGAAGAATAACAACCATACTGTTTTGATGGTTGTAGCTTTGAAAGTGTAGCTTTGTGGTACAGTCTGAAGTCAGGGAGGTTGGTTGTTCCAGCTCCATTTTTATTCCTCCAGATTGCTTTGGCTATTCAATGTCTTTTGTGTTTCCATACTAATTGTACAATTTTTTGTTCTAGATCAGTGAAAAATGCCATTGGTAATTTGATAGGGATTGCACTGAACCTGTGGATTGCTTTGAGTAAAATAGTCATTTTCACAATATTGATTTTTCAATCCAAGAACATGGTATATCTCTCCATCTGTTTGTGTCTTCTTTGATTTCATTCATCAGTGTCTTATAGTTTTCTAGATGCTCAACATTGCTCACTACTAGAGAAATGGAAATCAAAACTTCAATGATGTATCACCTTACACTGGTCAGAATGGCCATCACCAAAATATCTACAAACAAATAAATGCCAGAGGGGATCTGGAGAACAGATCTTATATGCTGTTGGTGGGGATGTAAATTGATACAGTTACTATAGAGAACAGTATGGAAATTCTTTAAGAAACTAGGGATAAAACAACCGTATGACCCAGCAAACCCACTACTGGGCATATACTCTGAGAAAACCATAATTCAAAATGACACATGTACACCAATGCTCACTGAAGCATTATTTAAAAATAGCCAGGACATGGAGGCAACCTAGATGTCCATCAACAGATGAATAGATAAAGAAGTTGTGGTACATATATACAATGGAATATTATTCAGCCATAAAAAGGAATTAAAGTGGGTCATTTGTAGTGATGTGGATGAACCTAGGGTCTGTCATACAGTGTGAAGTAAGTCAGAAAGAGTAAAACAAATATTGTATATTAGAGCATATATATGGAATCTAGCAAGTGGAATGGATGAACCTATTTTCAGGGCAGGAAAAGGGAAGCAGATGTAGAGAATGGACTTGTGGACACAGCAGGGGAAGAAAATAGGACAGATTGAGAGAAGCACTGACATATATACATTACCACGTGTGAAACAGACAGCTAGTGGGAAGGTGCTGTATAACACAGGGAGCTCAGCTTGGTGCTCTGTGACAACCTGGAGAGGTAGGATGGGGGCGTGGGAGGGAGGCTTAAAAGGGAGGGGATATATGTATACTTATAGCTGATTCACATTGAGTACAGCAGAAATTAATGCAACAATGTAAAGCAATTATCCTCTAATTTAGAATAATAAATAATTTTTTAGAAATGAATATAGCATTCAAGATGGCTTCCCCAGTGACTCATTGGTAAAGAATCTGCCTGCCAATGCAGGAGACATGAGTCCGATTCCTGGGTCAGGAAGATCCTGTGGAAAAGGAAATGGCAACCCACTCCAGTATTCTTGCCTGGAAAGTTCCATGGACAGGGGAGCCTAATGGGCTAGAGTCCAAGGGAGTTGGAAAGAGCTGGACATGACTTAGTGACGAAACAACAGCAAATAGCATTCAAGAAGGATCCTTTAGATTTTAGAAAGATTTCAGGGGCATTAGAGATTCAGGGTCATTTGTTGTTTTTAATAAAAATCTTTGTGTAAGTTGGAAAAAAAAGAAGAGAAGATTTATGTTCCATCTCCTTAAGAGCAGATAATGTACAAAAGTTATTTGAAATTCAGCATGAGAGTCTTGTTTGTTTTCCCTATTTGTTTATTTATTCAGTCATTTACATATATCATAATTGTTGTTAATAAAATATTTATTTTATACTTTAGGTTATAATTCAATTTCAGATTATTTATTCTGTTGTTCAAATATTTCCGGCTTTGGCCATTGGAGCTCTTTCAGTTGGTGTCTGTACCTCTGACATGTCTCCAGTCACTGTGAGTTTTGGTGTTGTCTTTTTTTTCCTTCTTCTTTTGGATTTTTTAAAAGTACTTTCTTACTTTCTGGTACTACAAAATTCTTCTGGCTCATATTGTATATTTCTCACCCTGGTTCAAGCGTCAGCAATTTCTCCAAGGAGCCCAAGTTCCCTTTATTACAGAAAGGTATTAAAACCAAGATGGGGGCACTAATGTACTTGTTTCTACTAGAGTGCATTGCTTTTAGGCCCTCCCAACTGAAAGAGCTAGGAAATATATGTGTGATACTAACCCACTTTTATACAAGTCTGTAAGTATTTCTATGCATAGCCATCACTATATGTCTTCCAACTAATGCCATTTACCCTAACCGTTCTACTTCTTCCACTTGCTTACCTTTGACCTCCAACTCCAAATAAATGTGACTCTTACCATCAGCCATCCATTTATTTAATTGTTCAATTCCAATATATGTAGTGGCTTAAGAATTGTTCACCCAGCAACTTCACTTTCACTTTTCACTCTCATGCATTGGAGAAGGAAATGGCAACCCACTCCAGTGTTCTTGCCTGGAGAATCCCAGGGACAGAAGAGCCTGGTAGGCTGCCGTCTCTGGGGTCGCACAGAGTCGGACACGACTGAAGCGACTTAGCAGCAGCAGCAGCAGCAACCCTCAAAGGAGATGGTTTATCAACTGGTGAAAGTGAAAGCGAAAGTCACTCAGTCATGTCCAACTCTTTGTGACCCCATGGACTGTACATTCCATGAAATTCTCCAGGCCAGAATACTGGAGTGGGTAGCCGTTCCCTTCTCCAGGGGATCTTCCCAACCCAGGAATCAAACCAAGGTCTCCTGCATTGCAGGCGGATTCTTTACCAATTGAGCTATCAGGGAAGTGCTTTATCAACTGGAATACAGTGCTTACACACAGTTCCTTTTAACTTTAGTCTTAAGACATTACTCATTTCCATGCTACTTAGACCAGCTCATTTCCATAGTTACATTCTTATTCCTCACTTTCTTCAGTGAGGCTGTTTTATACATTTTTCAGCCTTATTGTGGTGTAATTGACAAATAAAAATTATACATATTTAAGGTGTACAACAATATGCCTTGATATACATATATATGTATATATATATACATGTATTGTGAAATGATCACTACAATCAATTTATTTAACATATTTATCACCTCTACATTGTTACTATTTTCCTTCTTTTCTTTCTTTTCTCTTCCTTCCTTCCTTTCTTTTTTCTTTGTTTCTTTCATAATAAATGGTACAAATGCTTAAGATTAACAGATTTCAAGCATGCAATACAGTATTGCTAAGTGTAGTCAGCATGCTATACAGTAGGTCTCTGGAACTCATTCATCTTTCATAACTGAAACGTTATACACTTTGACTAACTTCTCCCCATTTCCCCCTGAGCCAGCTCCTGGCAACCACTATTCTACTCTGTGCTTCTGATTTTAGATGTTTGATTTTAGATTCCAAGCATACATGATATCATGCACCAATTGTTTTTCTGTACCTGGCTTATTTCACTTGCCTAATATCCTCCAGGTTCATATTGTTACAAATGGCCTGATCTATGTGTGTGTGTTTGTGTGTGTGTGTGTGTGTTTGACTGATGAATGGATAAAGGAAAATATAATCACATTTTTTAATCCATTCATCTGTTGATGATCATTTAGAGTGAATCCATATCTTGCTTATTGTGAATAACGCTGAGATCACCATGGGAGTGCAGATATAATTTCCTTTGCATATACACCCTGAAGAAGGCTTACTGTACATTGCATTTACTGTACATTGCACATACATGTACACTGACTCATTTATTTTATAACTGGAAGATTGTACCTTTTTATTCCCTTCACCCATTTCACCCACTCCCCCCAGATCAATCTGTTCTCTATTTCTATGGGCTTGGGTTTTTGTTTTGTTTTGTTTAAGATTCTTCTTATAAGCCTATCATACAGTATTTGTCTTTCTCTGTCTGATTTATTTCACTTAGCATAATGCCCTCAATATCTACTCATTTTTGTTTCAAATTCTCCTTCATTTTTAAGGAATCGTTTTGCCAGATATAATATTCTTGACTAGGTGGCAGGTTTCTTTTTAGCGGAGCGGGGGAGAGTATCTCTAAGAACGTTTTTCACTCTGACTTACTGTGAGTTTGCCATCTTAGTAATGAGCAGTGTGTGACTTGGGGTATGAGTCTTGGTTTCCTTTTCTGCAGAATGAAGATGATCACTGCCCCTCCTTGTTGTCCTTCCTTCTTCTCTTCCTTTCTTCAATCAATCAGCAGATATTTATTGAGTACCCACTGCCAGTTATGTGCCAGGCACTACTGATATGCTGGGAATAAAGCAAGCCCCACACTCATAGACTGAGTCCCAGCACAGAAGACAATAGTCACACAAAGAAAAGTACATTGTGTCTCTCAGACAGCCTTGAGTGTGGTGGAGGAGAATGAAGAGTGGTTGGTGAGTACTGGGCGTGGAGCTTGGCAGTGTCAGGCGGGTGGTCCCAGGGATCGGTCAGTGAGAACATTTGAACAAAGTCTGAGGGGCAGTAAGGGGGAGTCATGCAAAACTACAGAGGTAAGCAGGGGGCCCAGCAAGGGTCAAGGTCTGAGGAGTATGTGCAGATAGTTGAGGCACAAAGGAAGCCCTGGGGCAGCAGGGAGAAGTGGGGGCCAAAGGCTGAGGCGAGGGTTCTGGAAGCTACTGGAAGGCTGTAAGCAGATGAAAGGCTGGGTCTGTGTCGAGGTGAGGAACAGTGTGACAGGGACTTCGAGGGCTCAGTGACTGAGAAGGAGGTATGAGAAGGCCAAAGATTCATGATTGGAGGGTAGGCTGCAAAGATTCATGATTGGAGGGTAGGCTGCAAAGATTCATGATTGGAGGGTAGGCTGCAAAGTTTCTAGAAAGAAGCAGCTCGTGCAGACTACTGAATGCAGGAGAATGGAGATGTTTTGAAGGTGAAGTTCAATAGGCATCTAACAGCCAACCCACCCTACAGGTTCAGGACTCTGGGATGTCTGAGGCAGGATGGGGTTCACTGTGAACAAAGGCCCTGACTTCCGGCCAGCTTGCCCATGCTGAGGATGTCAGGCTGGGTATGGACCTGGTCCATGTCAGCAGCCCTGGGGGCCATGTGAACTCATGAGAGCATAGTCCCTGAGCACCTGGAGTCTGATCTCCTCTACAGTCTCCCTAATTTGGGGGAGTTCCACCCGCTGAGCTCCAGGTCTGCCTGGCTGAGGGAGACAGGGCTCCACCTAGCAATACCTTTTCTTGGAAGATAAAGCCTCCTTTTCTGTGATGCTCACTGAACCCATTGGGAACGCATTTTTTTCCTTACCTTCTCTCCTAAAAGTAAAGTAAAAAAAAAAAAAAACAATTTCACAGCTGTTTTATTTTTGAATGCATTAGAAACAGATATAGAGGGTGCTCAGCAGTTAGTTGGGTTTCCAGACCCAGTTGCTAGCTGACCACTTTCAGAACCTGCGGAGGCTTGTGGGCAGGGTGTGCAAGCAGTGGCTTAGGACTGGCACCTTGGGAGGGCTGCATATGTGTTCTGCTTGGTAAGGCCAGGACATGCATACGCATATTTGGGCTTCTGGCTGCACATGCCTGCAGACCTGCAACAGGACATCCACAGGCCTTGGGCTAACTGGCTGAAGCCCTGCCATCTGGGCTTCACCTCTCTAGGTGGTCATTAACCATGCTTCCCTCTTACTTCTCAGTCAACACTCTCCCCAACAAGGGAAATCAATGTTCTGCCTTCTATTATCACTGGAGTGCTAGAGGCTTTGAATTTGTGTGTTCTGAATTTGGAGTTGTATAACTTTGTATCATATGGCAAAAGCATTTCTCATATCTGTTATTCTGTTTCTAATTATACCAGGGAGAAATGCTAAGTATGATAATTATGTTTTGAATGCCTTTAGAGTTATTTGTAATTAAAAAAGAGCAGCTCTCATTCACTCAGACAACACTTCAAGTAACTACAATTCAACATCAGCTCTAAGTTTCCTTGGACTTATTGTGACAGATAACTTTGATTCCTGGAAATTGATGCTGTTTGTTTTTTTATGAGCATGGCCTAGTTTCCTTCAGATAGATACATAGAGAGATAGATGATAGCTAATTAGCTAACTTGATAGTAGACAGATAGAAAGACAAATAGATGGTAAGTAGATAATAGATAAATGTGTATGTATGTGTGTGCACGCACATGCTTAGTTGCTCAGTCATGTCCGACTCTTTGCGACCCCATGGACTGTAGCCCACCAGGCTCCTCTGTCCATGAGAGTCTCTAAGCAAGAATACTGGAGTGGGTTACCATGCACTCCTCCAGGGGATCTTCCCAACCCAGGATCAAACCCGGGTCTCCTGCATTGCTGGGAGATTCTTTTCCATCTAAGCCACCATGGAAGCCCAAGAATACTGGAGTGGGTAGCCTAACCTTCTCTGGGGGATCTTCCCATCCCAGGAATTGAACCGGGGTCTCCTGCATTGCAGGCAAATTCCTTACTAGCTGAGCTACCAGAGAAACCCAACAGACAAATTGATATTATATAGAAAGATAGATATATATGTATAATACATACAAAATATATAAACAGATCAATGATAGATAGATATATACATGTACATTTATAAACATATGTACCACATGTCTGAATAATTCCATTTATATAATGATTAAGAACAGGCAACACCTACCAATGATAATAGAAGGCAGAACATTCATTTCCTCTGTTGGGGAGGGAGTTGACTGAGGGAGCTTTCCAGGGTGCTGGAAATAGTCTATGACCTGGTTAGATGTGTGTACACGTAAGCAAAAAGTCACTGAGTTGGGCACCTTTTTTATGTGTGTGTATGTGTATAAGTGTGTGTTGTTTCTCAATTTTTAAATGATAAACTATTTTCAGACTAAAAATGCAACTTAAAATGCTTTTGCACCAATTAAGTTTTCATCTCACAGATTCAATTTCAAACCATTCAACCAATGTTTCAAACCATTAAAAGAATTTTGAATCTAATTCATCTACCAATTTATAACTATGGTATTCATTATATATGATTTGAATAGAATCGGGACTAAAGCAAGAACATAACTTTTGGTATTAAAGAGCTTCTACAAACTCCTTGAGTTGTTTCATTCCCTGAAATCTTCCTTTCTACTCATACCAATTGCATTTATTCTATCACAAGGTTATCCTGAAAAGTGTTGTCAAATAATTCACAAAAATATAGACTAGGTCTCATTCATCATGCAAGTGACTGTTTTACTCATGTTGTTCAAATCTTTTATACACTATCAGATATGTTTATGTTTGTTCCATCAGTTACTAAGAGAGATGTGTTTAATGTCTCTTACCATAATTATAGACTTATCTCTTCTTTTCTTTTTTTCCTCCCTCATTCTGCAACAGGAAGTCTGTACTTCTTAATCTCCCTCGCCTAATCTTTTCTCCCCCTACTACACTCTGCCCTAGCAAACACCTGTTTGTTCTCTGTATCTAAAGTTCTGGCTTATGTTTTGTTGTTTGTTCATTTGTTTTGCTTTTTATTGATTCCACATATAAATGAAATCATAGACAATTTGTCTTTCTTGAAGTTATGTCACCTAGCCTGATATTCTCTAGGTCCATCCATGTTGCTGCAAATGACAAGATTTCAGTGATTTCTATGGCCGAGTAATGTTTCATTATATATATATTGTGCTGTGCTGCGCTTAGTCATTCAATTGTGTCCAATTCTTTGTGACACTGTGGACTGTAGCCTGCCAGGCTCCTCTGTCCATGGGGATTCTCTAGGCAAGAATACTGGAGTGGGTTACCATGCCCTCCTCCAGGGGATCTTCCCAACCCAGGGATTGAACTCAGGCCTCGAACCCAGGTCTCCTGCATTGCAGGTGGATTATTCACCATCTGAACCACCAAGGAAGCCTAAGAATACTGGAGTGGTAACCAATCCCTTCTCCAGAGGATCTTCCCAACCCAAGAATCAAACTGAGGTCTCTTGCATTGCAGGCAAATTCTTTACCAGCTGAGCTACCAAGGAAGTCCTATATATATATATATTACATCTTCTTTATCCTTTCATCTGTTCATGGACACTTAGGTTGCTTCCATAATGTGGTTATTCTATGGTGCTATGAACATGGGGTGCATGTTTCTTTTCTAATTTCTGTTTTTGTTTTCTTCTGATAAATACTCAGGTGTAGAATTTCTGGATCATATAGTAATTCTAATTTTAATTTTTGAGAAATCTCCATACTGTTTTCCATCGTAACTGTACCAACTTGTGTTCCCACCAATACTGCACAGGGGTTCCTTTTATTTCTTTTTCTTTCTAATTTTGGCAATCTTAAATGGCAACCCACTCCAGCGTTCTGGCCTGGAGAATCCCAGGGACGGGGGAGCCTGGTGGGCTGCTGTCTATGGGGTCGCACAGAGTCGGACACGACTGAAGCAACTTAGCAGCAGCAGCAGCAACTTTATATATTTTCAGGCTCTATTATAAGGTATATGCAAATCTAAAATATTCAAATTGATCACATCATTACGAGATGTCTCCCTTCATTTTTAATTATATTTACACTTAATTCTTTTGGTCTGGTATTGGCTTATCTCTAGATAGTTTGAAAGATAAATTTTTTGTATCTTTTTACTTTTTAACCTTATAATAAGCAATTTCTCATAAGCAATATGTTGTCAGATTTTAAATTCTAGTCTGGCAATCTTTATCTTTTACTTAAGATATTGAGTACATTTACATTTAGTAATTACTGATATACTGGGGTTTTAAATCTATTGTTTACTATTTTTAAATTTGTCTCATTTGCTCCATGTTCTTTTTTCCCTCAGTTTTCTGCTTTATTTTGGATTTTATTTTCCCATTTTTTTACTCAATAGAGCTTCTTTTTTATATAATATCTTTGATACTGTTCTTTTTGTGATAACCATAGAAATGATAACATGTAAACTTATTTTACTAAAATCTAGTTTAAACTTGTATTTTTACCAGTTGCTGGGCAGCACAAGGATCTAAGAACACATAAATTTCATTTACCTTCTGTCTCTTGTACTATTTTTGCCACACATTTTAATTATATATATATTTTTTTACTTAAACTTTTTATTTTGAGATGATGGTAGATTTACACACAGTTGTGCAAAATAATACAGAGATTCAGTGGTACACTTCTGACTCTGGGTACTGTGTTGTTTGTACCCAGAGTCAAAAGTGTATCTAGTCGCTCCACTGATGACATGTTGTAAAACTGTTTATACAATATTGCAACCAGGATGTTGAAGTTGATGGAGTCAAGATACAAATCATTTCCACCACAGGGATCGCTTATAGTGTCATTTTGGAGCCATACTCAGTTCCCTGCACCCCTTACATGCTAGTTTCCTTTTTGAAGAACATTTCTTTAAATAAAATATTACAAGATGATAGTATAGACAGTATGCTGATACAGCAAAAACCAGGAAGCAATTTTACAAAGTGATTAAGTTTGGGAAACACAGACTTCAGAGGTTGGGAAGTATCTTGAGCTGGGCTGTAAAGAGTAGATTCCAGAGTCAAAATAGTGGTAAGAGGATGGCATGTCAAGACACTCTGAAGCCAAAACAAGCTTGGCTTGTGTGGCTGGCAGGCAGTAAGCAAGTGGAAGAGTAGGGGCAGGGGGCCAGAGGCCAGTAGAGACCCTAGAGGCCACAGAAGAGTGTGGGATTCCTACTAAGCAAAATAAGAAGCTACTGAAAAGTGTAAGTGTTAGTCGTTCAGTTGTGCCCAACTCTTTGCAACCCTGTGGACTATAGCCTGCCAGGCTCCTCTGTCCATGGAATTCTCTGGACAAGAATACTGGAGTGGGTAGCCATTCCCTTCTACAGGATATCTTGCTGATCCAGCTTTGGAACCCAGGTCTCCTGCATTGCAGGCAGATTCTTTACTGCCTGAGCCACTAGGGAAGTCCAGGTAGCTACTGCAGGGATTTAAATGGAGAAATTATGAGACTTGATTATGTTTGCTGCTGCTGTTGCTGCTAAGTCACTTCAGTCGTGTCCGATTCTGTGCGACCCCAGAGACGGCAGCCCACCAGGCTCCCCTGTCCCTGGGATTCTCCAGGCAAGAACACTGGAGTGGGTTGTCATTTCCTTCTCCATTACGTTTACAAAGATGCATTTAGCTACTCTGGCTGTGTAAGGAAAATGGACAGTAGGGGGCTCCAGTGAGGAGGCAAATTCAATAGTTAGAACAAGAGCTCAGGGTGGCAGTAAGATAGTATTAAACGGATAGATTTTGGATAGTATTTTAAAATTAGCTTTATTGAGAAATAATTTACATCAATAAAATACAGTGACTTTTAAATGTATAGCTCAATATGTATAGACAAGTCTACTCAATCATATATAACATTTCCATCACCCCAAAATGCTCCCTGGTGCCCCTTTTCAGTCCCACTCCCATTTTCTAGCAACCACTAATCTTTTTTCTGTCAGTATAGTTTTACTTTTGCCAGAATCTCATAGAAATAAAATATGCAGTCTTTTGTGTCGGGCTTCTTTCACGCACCATAATGCTTTTGAGATTCATCTATGTTGTTGTTTGTCTAGTCAGTTCTTCATTTTGGTGGTTGAGTAGTATTACATTGTATGGAGGTATCACAATATTGCTTATTTGTTCACCGGTTAATGAACATTTGGATTATTTCCAGTTTTGTAGATAGTATAAATAAAAGTATAAACATTAAAGCACAAGTCTTTGTATGAATATAGGTTTGCATTTCTCTTGGGCATAAACCAGAAGTGAAAAATTTGAGTCATGTTAAGTATATGTTTAAATTTATAAGAAATTGGAAAATTGCTTCCAAATTGTCTACACAGGTATTCATTCTCACTAGCAATGAGAATTCTAGTTGACTGGCCTCCTCAGCAGCACTTACTACTGTCAGTTTTTAAAAAACTGTTTATTCACTTTTAGCTTTCTGAGAATATGTAGAGGTATCCCATTGTGATTTTAATTTGCATTGTCATAATGACTAATTATATCAAACAGTTGTTCATGTGCTTCTTGGACATTTGTATATATTCTTTGGAGAACTGTCTATTCAAATCTTTTGCCCATTAAAAATATTGTCATTTTGTTATTCAATTGTAAGAATTTCTTATATATTCTGAACACTAGATGCTTTGTCATAAACGATGTGCAATTTTTTCTCTCATTCTGTTGGCTGTCTTTACATTTCTTTGATTAGGTCTTTTGATGCACAAAAGTTTCTAATTTTTTTGAAGCATAATATATCTATTTTTTCTTTTGTTTTCTTGTGCTCTTGGTGTCATGATTAAGAATCTATTGTCAAATCCAAGGTCATGAAGATTCACTCATGTTTTCTCTTAAAAGTTTTATTATTTTCCCTCCTATGTTTTGTCATTGAAACTTTTAGACTTAATTTTTATACAGAGTGAGACAGAAATAGAATTTTATCTTTTACATGTGGAAATCTAGTTGACCAAGCAACATTGTTGAACAGATTATTTTTTCACCCTTAGAATGATCTGGGAACTCATTGAAAATCAATTGACTGTAAGATGTATGGGTTTATTTCTGGCCTCCAAATTTGATTCCATTGTGCTGTACGTCTATCTTGATGCCAATCTGTTTTGATTATCATAGCTTTGTAGTGAATTTTGAAATTGAGAAATTAATCTTCCAATTTTATTTTTTCTCCCAGTTTATTGAGTTGTAATTAATATACAGTACTATGTGAGTTTAAAGTGTACAGCATAATGACTTGATTTACATATATCATGAATGGATCATCACAAGTTTAGTGAAAAGCATCATCTCATATAGATACAATATTAAAGAAATAGAAAAAAGTTTTCCTTGTGATTAGAACTCTTAGGATTTATTCTCTTAACAACTTTCATATATAAAGTACATCAATGTTAGTTATACTTATCATGTTATACATTGCATCCTTAGTTTTTATCTTGTAACTGAAAGTTTAAACCTTTTGATCGCCTTTATTCAATTTTCCCTACCCCTGCCCCCGCCACCTCTGGTAACCACAATTCCGTTCTTTTTTTCTAACAGTTTATTTAGTTGTTGGTTGGTTTTTGAAGTGTAATGGACCTATAGCACTATGTTATTTCCTGTTACCAAACATAGGGCTTCCTTGGTGGCTCAGACAGTAAAGAATCTGCCTGCAATACAGGAGACCAGGGTTCAATACCTGGGTCAGGGAAATCCCCTGGAGAAGGGAATGGCAACCCACTCCAGTAGTCTTGTCTGGAGAATTCCATGGACAGAGGAGCCTATTGGGCTACAGTCATGGGGTCACAGAAAGTTGGACATACCTGACAATTGACACACATATCATTCATGATCTGATATTTCTATACATTTCAAATTGATGGCCACTATAAGTCTGTTGGGCTTCCCTGGTGGCTCAGAGGTTAAAGTACCTGCCTCCAATGCGGGAGACCCAAGTTAGATCCCTGGGTCGGGAAGATCCCCTGGAGAAGGAAATGGTAACCCACTCCAGTATTCTTGCCTGGAAAATCCCATGGACAGAGAAGCCTGGTAGGCTACAGTCCATGGGGTCGCAAAGAGTCGGACACGACTGAGCAACTTCACTTACAAGTCTGTTACCAAGTGTAAACATACAAAAATACCACATTGTTATTGACTATATTCCCCACAGATTACATTTCATATCCATGGCATTTATTTTGCAACTGGAAATTTGTACCTCTCAGTCTCTTCACCTATTTCTTTACTCTTCCTTCCCCCATCCCTCTAGCAATCCTCTCTTTATTTTTTCATTGTCTATATGTCAAAATACGATTAATTTTTGTATGTTAATTTTGTATCTTAACATTTTTAAACCCATGTTATAGTAAAGAGGCTTTTAAATTTACTTAGAATTGTCTACATTGACAACATGTTGTTTATGAATAAAGCCAATTTTACTTCTTCACTTCTAAAATGTATGCCTTTCTTCTTTTGCTTTCCACTGTTGTTATGGCTAAAACAATTTAATAAAAGTGGTAATAACACATATCTTTGCCTTGTTTCTAATCTTAAAGGGGAAGCATTCAGACTGTCACCATTAAGTAGAATATTAGCGATAGTATTTTCGTTGCATGGGTGCTTGCATGCTGTCATGTCTGACTCTTTGTGACCCCATGGACTGTAGCCTGCCAGACTCCTCTGTCCATGGCATTCTTCAGGTAAGCACGGTTCAGTGATTTTTAAGTACATTTGCATTGTTGTGCAAGTATCACTCCCATCCATCTCCAGAATGCTTTTTACTTTACAACACTGAAACTCTGTATTCATTAAACATCAACTCCCCCATTTCTCCTCCTAAACCCTAACTCCTGGCAACCACCATTCTGTTTTCTGTCTCCATGAATCTGACTACTCTAGGTACCTCATATGAATGAAATCATACAGTATTTGTCTTTTTTTGTATCTGACTTAGTTCACTGAGCGGGCTTCCCTGGTGGCTCAGTGGGTAAAGCGCCTGCTTACAATGCGGGAGACCCAGGTTCAATCCCTGGGTCGGGAAGATCCCCTGGAGAAGGAAATGGCAACCCACTCCAATACTCTTGCCTGGAAAATCCCATGGACTGAGCTACCAGGCTTCTCAGTCCATGGGGTAGCAAAGAGTCGGACATGACTGAGCGACTTTCCCTTCCCTTCACTGAGCATAATGTCCTCAAGGTTTATCCATGTTGTAGCATATGTCATAATTCTCTTACTTTTTTCAGGTTGAATAATATTACATTGTATGAACATACCATGTATTGCTTATTCATTCATCCGTTGATGTATTTCCATTTTTTGACTACTGTGAATGCTATGAACATGGGTGTTTAAAAATCTCTTTAGGATCATACACTCAATTCTTTAGGGTTTCACCCAGAAGTAAAACTTCTGGATAATATGATAATTCTATTTTTAATTTTTCAAGAACCACCATACTACTTTCCGTAGCAGCTCCACCAACTTGCATTCCTTCCAACAGTGTACAAGGGTTTCAATTTCTCCACAACCTAACCAAACTTTTTATTTTCTCTTTTTCTTTTTGACAGTAACTATCCTAAAGGATATCAAATGGCATCTAATTGTGGTTTTGATTTACATTTCCCTAACGATTAATGACGTTGAACATCTTTTCATGTGCTTATTGGATATTTGCTTATTTTCTTTAGAGAACTGTCTAATCACCTTGCTCTTTCTTTAAAAATTGAGTTGTTTCATTTTTTGTTGTCACATTGTAGAGGTTCTTTATATATTCTGGATATTAATACTTTATCAGATAGATGTCTTGCAAATATTTTTTCACATTTCATAGGTTGCCTTGTAATACTGTCGACTGTCCTTTGAAATACAGAAGTTTACATTCTTATATAGTCCAATTCGTCTATTGTTTAATTCTGTTACCAGTGCTTCTGAAGTTATAGCCAAAAAATCATTGACAAACCCAATGTCACAAAGCTTCTTCTTTGTATTTTAAGTGTCTTTATACTTTTAGATCTAACATTAAGATGTTGATCATTTGAGTTAATTTTTGTATAAGGGATATGATAAGGCCCAACTTCATTTATTTGTATGTAGATATGCAGTTTTCTTAGAACCATTTGTTGAGAAGAATGTGATTTTCCCATATTAACCTTTCCGTCAAAATTAAATGCCCCAAAATGGGTGGGTTTATTTCTGGATTCTCTATTCTATTCCATTGGTATATATACATATCTTTATGCTGCTGTTGCTGCTAAGTTGCTTCAGTCGTGTCCAACCCCATAGACTCTGTGCAACGCCATAGACGGCAGCCCACCAGGCTCTGCCTTTCCTGGGATTCTCCAGGCAAGAACACTGGAGTGGGTTGCCATTTCCTTCTCCAATGCATGAAAGTGAAAAGTGAAAGTGAAGTTGCTCAGTTGTGTCCGACTCTTCACGATCCCATGGACTGCAGCCTACCAGGCTCCTCTGTCCATGGGATTTTCCAGGCTAGAGTACTGGAGTGGGTTGCCATTGCCTGCTCCAATCTTTATGCTAATACCACACTATTTTAATTACTGTAGCTTTGTAATAACTTTTGAAATCAGGAACTGTGAAACCTTCAACTTGGCTCTTTTTCAAGACTGTTTTGACTTATTTGCTTTCATTTTAAAAAACTGCTGCTGCTGCTGTTGCTAAGTCGCTTCAGTCATGTCTGACTCTGTGTGACCCCATAGATGGCAGCCCACCAGGCTCTGCTGTCCCTGGGATTCTCCAGGCAAGAACACTGGAGTGGGTTGCCATTTCCTTCTCCAATGCATGAAAGTGAAAAGTGAAAGGGAAGTCGCTCAGTCATGTCCGATTCTTTGCAACCCCATGGACTGCAGCCTACCAGGCTCCTCTGTCCATGGGATTTTCCAGGCAAGAGTACTGGAGTGGTGTGCCATCGCCTTCTCTGAGAGTTCTATTGGCTTTGACAAATACCTAATATCATGTATCTACCAAAACAGTAACATATAGGATAATCTCTCCACCTTAAAATTCTCCTGTATTCTATCTATTCATCACTCTCACCCCTTTCCCTATCCCTGGAAACCACTGAACTTCTAACTGTCTCCATTGTTTTGCCTTTTCTAAAACATCATAGAGTTGGAATCATACATTATGCTATCTTTTAATATTGATTTATTTCACTTAGTAATATGCATCTCAGGTTACCCTAGGGCTTTTTAGGTATTGACAGGTTATTTCTTTTTGTTACTGAATAACACCCCATGTTATTATACTATGACTAATTTATCAATTTGTCTATTGAAGGGAATCTTTGTTGCTCCAAATTTAGGCAATTAGGAATAAAATTGCTATAAACATTTGTGTACAGAATTTTGTGTGGACACATTTTTTTCCAAATAATTAAGGTAAATACCAAGGACCACTTCTTGTAGCTCTAGGCAGCCTCCTTGACTCAAGGCTCCGAGAAGTCTCTTGCAAATCCAGGTCCCAAATCTGCTCCAGTGACTGCCAACTTCCATGTTGCTAGACAGCTCCAGTGGCCCAAGACTCTTATCTCACCTCAGTGCCAACCAACTTTTATGACACCAGGCTCCTGGTAGATTCCTGAAAACCCAGGTTTTTAGAATATCCCAGTACAGTTCCTAAAATATCCCAGTACAGCCTGACTTTTACAGCTTTGAAGCCCTCCTGTTGCTCTAGGCTACCAATCAATGACCACAAACCCAGTTCCAGAAGGAACTCATAAACCCAGGGGTCCAATGCTTTTGACTCACCCAAACACCAAGTCACCAAGAACTCCAATAGTAAGCCTGCTGGTGGATACCACCTGACTTCCCACCCAGAATCTTTGACAGGCTGATCAGTGAAGCTGGTCTAGAAAGACTGGAAGAGATGTCTACACTCTCAAAATTCACAGAGACCAATGTAAAACCATAGGATCATAAATAATCAACAAAAATAATACCACCAAGTGGAACTAATAAAATTTCAATAGCTGAACATAAAGAAACAAAGATCTATAAACTGTCTAAAAAAGAATTCAGAATAATCCTCTTAAAGTGATTCAGTGAACTACAGTAGACACAGATAAGTAAATTAAATTAGGAAAACAATGCATGAACAAAAAGAGAGATCAACAAACAAATAGAAATCTTTTTTAAAACAGAAATTCTAGAGTTGAAGACTACAATGACTGAACTGTAGAATTCAAAAGACAGCTTCAGCAACAGAATCAACTAAGTAGAAAAAGATTTAGCAAGCTAGAGTCAGGTCATTTGAAGTCATCCAATCAGAGGAACCAAAAAAATGAAAAAGAAAGTGAAGAAAAATTAAACGAAACGTAGGATAGAATTAAAAGGAACAATCTACACATTACTGAAGTCTCAGAGTAGAAGTGGAGAAAGAAGCAGAAAGTTTATTTAAATAAGTAATAACTGAGAATTTCCCAAATCTGCAGAGATATTTAGACATCTGAGTTCATAAATCTAATAAGTAATACCCCAATTCCAACATTTCAAAATGATCCTTCTCCAAGACACATTATAATAAAATTGTCTAAAATCAAATACAGAAAATTTCAAAAGTAGCAAGAGAAAAAAACTTCTCACATATAAGAAAACCCCATAAGATGAACATCAGATTTCTGAACAGAAATCTTGCAGATCAACAGAGAGCTGGGTGACATGTTCAAAGTGCTAGAAGAGTTTGGTGCCAACCAAGAGCACTTTACTCAGCAAAGTTGCCTTTTAGTAAAGAATCAATGAATGATGAGAGATAAATCTTTCCCAAACAACAAAAGCTGAGGGAGCTCATCACCACTAGATGTATTTTATAAGAACTTCTAGTTCTTAAATTAAAATGAAATAATGTTAATTAGTGACAAGGAAACATGAGAATATAGAACATTCTGGTAAAAGTAGGAAGACAGTCAAATTCAGAATGTTCTAATATTGTATGTGGTGGTGTGTATAAGTATTAAAATAACCATAGCTACAATAATTTGTTAATGGCTATACAAATAAAAGAGGTAAATTATGACATCAAAAATAAATTATGGGGTGGGTAAAAAGGAAATTTCTTGTATGTGAGTGAAGTGACTATCAGCATAAAGCAGATTATTATATCTGTAAGATATTTTATGTAAGTGTAATGGCAGTTACAAAGAAAAATCTGCAGTAGATATACAAATGATAAAGAAAAATGCCGTTACAGAAAACCATCAACCCACAAAGAAACTAAGCAAAAAATGAAGGAAAGAAGGTGAACTACAAAACATCCAAAAACAATAAGACAAAATTTGGAAGCTCTCACCTGTTGACGCTTCCATGGTAACTCAGCTGGTGAAGAATCTGCCTGCAATGCTGGAGGCCCCAGTCCAATTCCTGGGTCAGGAAGACACCCTGGAGAAGGGAACCCACTCCAGGATTCTCGCCTGGAGAATCCCATGGGCAGAGGAGCCTGGCAGGCTACAGTCTGTGGAGTCACAAAGAGTCAGACACGACTGAGTGACTTTCAGTTTCACCTGTTGATTATCACTTTACAAGTAAACTAATTAATTTTGCTATCAAAAGCAGAGTGGTGGAATGGATTGAAAAATAAGACACAACTATATAAGGCCTACAAGAGGCTCATTTCACATTTAGGGATACTCACAGGGTCAAAGTGAAAAGATGGAGAAAAAATTCTAGGAAAATGAAAACAGAGGCAGCTATACTTTTATCAGCCAAAATACACTTTAAGTAAAAAACTGTAATAAGAGACAAAGAAGGTCATTATACAATGATCAAGGAGTTAATTCTTTAAGAAGATAAAATAATTATAAATATATATGCACCCAACTTTGGAACACAAACATATTAAGCAAATATTAACAGATCTAAAAGAAGAAACAAAATAAAATAATAGTAGGGGATTTCAATACTCCTCTTTTAACAATAGGTAGATCATCCAGACAGAAAATCAATACAGATACATTGAACTTGAATTATATCTTAGACTGAGTGAACTCAACACGTATATAAAACATTCTACCCAGCAGTAGCAGCATACACAGTTTTCCCAAGTGCACACAGAATATTCTCCAGGGTAGATCATATGTTAAGTCACAAAAAAAGACTTAGCAAATGTAAGAAGATAGACATCATACCAATTATCTTTTCTGACCCCAACTGTAGGAAACTAAATATCAATAACAGGAGAAAAATTCGGAATTCAAAAATGTGTGGGAATTAAACAACATACTCTTGAAAAGCCACTGGGTCAAAAAAAAAAAGAAATAAAAATATATTTTGAAACAAACAAAAACAGAAACACAGCATATCAAGACTTATGGGATGCAACAAGAAAATCATGCTTAAGGAAAAAATTTTGGTGAAAAATACTACGAAAAAAGAAAGAAAACAAATAACCTAACTTTACAGATCAAGTAGTAAGAAAAAGAAGAACAAACTTGCCTCAAAGTTAGCAGAAGGAAGGTAATAATAAAAATTAGAGCACAAATAAATAAAATAGAGATTCAGAAAAACAAAAGAAATGATCAACAAAACTGAACTTTTATTTTCTATTTTTTTAATTTTATTTTTACTTTATTTTACTTTATAATACTATATTGGTTTTGCCATACATTGACATGAATCCACCACAGGTGTATACAAGCTCCCAATCCTGAATCCCCTCCCACCTCCTACCCCATATCATCTTTCTGGATTATCCCCATGCACCAGCCCCAAGCATCCGGTATCCTGTATCAAACATAGACTGGCACTTCATTTCTTACATGATAGTAGACATGCTTCAATGCCATTTCCCAAATCATCCCACCCTCTCCCTCTCCCTCAGAGTCCAAAAGTCCATTCTATATATCTGTGTCTCTTTTGCTGTCTCTCATACAGGGTCATCATTACCATCTTTTAAAATTCCATATATATGTGTCAGTGTATTGTATTGGTGTTTTTCTTTCTGGCTTGCTTCACTCTGTATAATCGGCTCCAGTTTCATCCATCTCATTAGAACTGATTCAAATTTATTCTTTTTAATGGCTGAGTAATAATCCATTGTGTATATGTACCACAGCTTATCCATTCATCTGCTGATGGACATCTAGGTGGTTTCCATGTCCTGGCTATTATAAACAGTGCTGCAATGAACACTGGGGTACGTATGTCTCTTTCAATTCTGGTTTCCTCGGTGTGTATGCCCAGTAGTGGGATTGCTGGGTCATATGGCAGTTCTATTTGCAATTTTTTAAGGAATCTCCACACTGTTTTCCATAGTGGCTGTACTAGTTTGCATTCCCACCAACAGTGTAAGAGGGTTCCCTTTTCTCCACACCCTCTCCAGCATTTATTGCTTGTAGACCTTTGGATCGCAGCCATTCTGACTGGTGTGAAATGGTACCTCATTGTGGTCTTGATTTGCATTTCTCTGATAATGAGTGATGTTGAGCATCTTTTCATGTGTTTGTTAGCCATCCGTATGTCTTCTTTAGAGAAATGCCTATTTAGTTCTTTGGCCCATTTTTTGATTGGGTCATTTATTTTTCTGGAGTTGAGCTGCATAAGTTGCTTGTATATTTTTGAGATTAGTTGTTTGTCAGTTGCTTCATTTGCTATTGTTTTCTCCTATTCAGAAGGCTGTCTTTTCACCTTACTTATAGTTTTCTTTGTTGTGCAGAAGCTTTTAATTTTAATTAGATCCCATTTGTTTATTTTTGCTTTTATTTCCAGTATTCTGGGAAGTGGATCATAGAGGATCCTGCTGTGATTTATGTCGGAGAGTGTTTTGCCTATGTTCTCCTCTAGGAGTTTTATAGTTTCTGGTCTTAACGTTTAGATCTTTAATCCATTTTGAGTTTATTTTTGTGTGTGGTGTTAGAAAGTGATCTAGTTTCATTCTTTTACAAGTGGTTGACCAGTTTGTATTTTCTTGCCTCCTTTGTCGAAGATAAGGTGTCCATAGGTGTGTGGATTTATGTCTGGGCTTTCTATTTTGTTCCATTGATCTATATTTCTGTCTTTGTGCCAGTACCATACTGTCTTAATGACTGTGGCTTTGTAGTAGAGCCTTAAGTCAGGCAAGTTGATTCCTCCAGTTCCATTCTTCTTTCTCAAGATTGCTTTGGCTATTCGAGGTTTTTTGTATTTCCATACAAATCTTGAAATTATTTGTTCTAGTTCTGTGAAAAATACCACTGGTAGCTTGATAGGGATTGCATTGAATCTGTAGATTGCTTTGGGTAGTATACTCATTTTCACTATATTGATTCTTCTGATCCATGAACATGGTATATTTCTCCATCTATTAGTGTCCTCTTTGATTTCTTTCATCAGCGTTTTATAGTTTTCGATATTCCACGCAAATAGAGACCAAAAGAAAGCAGGAGCAGCAGTACTCATCTCCGATAAAATAGACTTTAAAACAAAGGCTGTGAAAAGAGACAAAGAAGGCCACTACATAATGATCAAAGGATCAATCCAAGAAGAAGATATAACAATTATAAATATATATGCACCCAACATAGGAGCACCGCAATATGTAAGCATGAAAGGGGAAATTAACAATAACACAATAATAGTGGGAGAGTTTAATACCCCACTCACACCTGTGGACAGATCAACTAAACAGAAAATTAACAAAGAAATGCAAACTTTAAATGATACAATAGAACAGTTAGACCTAATTAATATCTATAGGACATTTCACCCCAAAACAATGAATTTCACCTTTTTATCAAGTGCTCATGGAACATTTTCCAGGATAGATCACATCCTGGGCCATAAATCTAACCTTGATAAATTCAAAAAAATCGAAATCATTCCAAGCATTTTTTCTGACCATAATGCACTAAGATTAGATCTCAATTACAGGAGAAAAACTATTAAAAATTCCAACAGATGGAGGCTGAACAACACGCTTCTGAATAACCAACAAATCACAGAAGAAATCAAAAAAGAAATCAAAATATGCATAGAAACTAATGAAAATGAAAACAAAACAACCCAAAACCTGTGGGACACTATAAAAGCAGTGCTAAGAGGAAAGTTCATAGCAATACAGGCATACCTCAAGAAACAAGAAAAAAGTCAGATAAATAACCTAAATCTGCACCTAAAGCAACTAGAAAAGGAAGAAATGGAGAACCCAAGAGTTACTAGAAGGAAATAAATCTTAAAAATTAGGGCAGAAATAAATGCAAAAGAAACAAAAGAGACCATAGCAAAAATCAACAAAACCAAAAGCTGGTTCTTTGAAAAGATAAATAAAATTGACAAACCACTAGCCAGACTCATCAAGAAACAAAGAGAGAAAAATCAAATCAATAAAATTAGAAATGAAAATGGCGAGATCACAACAGACAACACAGAAATACCAAGGATCATAAGAGACTACCATCAGCAATTATATGCCAATAAAATGGACAACGTGGAAGAAATGGACAAATTCTTAGAAAAGTACAAATTTCCAAAACTGAACCAGGAAGAAATAGAAAATCTTAACAGACCCATCACAAGCATGGAAATTGAAACTGTAATCAGAAATCTTCCAGCAAACAAAAGCCCAGGTCCAGACGGCTTCACAGCTGAATTCTACCAAAAATTTCTAGAAGAGCTAACACCTATCCTACTCAAACTCTTCCAGAAAATTGCAGAGGAAGGTAAACTTCCAAACTCATTCTATGAGGCCACCATCACCCTAATACCAAAACCTGACAAAGATGCCACCAAAAAAGAAAACTACAGGCCAATATCACTGATGAACATAGATGCAAAAATCCTCAACAAAATTCTAGCAATCAGAATCCAACAACACATTAAAAAGATCATACACCATGACCAAGTGGGCTTTATCCCAGGGATGCAAGGATTCTTCAATATCCGCAAATCAATCAATGTAATTCACCACATTAACAAATTGAAAAATAAAAGCCATATGATTATCTCAATAGATGCAGAGAAGGCCTTTGACAAAATTCAACATCCATTTATGATAAAAACTCTCCAGAAAGCAGGAATAGAAGGAACATACCTCAACATAATAAAAGCTATATATGACAAACCCACAGCAAACATCCTCAATGGTGAAAAATTGAAAGCATTTCCCCTAAAGTCAGGAACAAGACAAGGGTGCCCACTTTCACCGATACTATTCAACATAGTTCTGGAAGTTTTGGTCACAGCTATCAGAGCAGAAAAATAAATAAAAGGAATCCAAATTGGAAAAGAAGAAAGTAAAACTCTCACTGTTTGCAGATGACATGATCCTCTACATAGGAAATCCTAAAGACTCCACCAGAAAATTACTAGAGCTAATCAATGAATATAGTAAAGTTGCAGGATATAAAATCAACACTCAGAAATCTCTTGCATACCTATACACTAATAATGAGAAAGTAGAAAAAGAAATTAAGGAAACAATTCCATTCACCATTGCAACGAAAAGAATAAAATACTTAGGAATATACCTACCTAAAAAAACTAAAGACCTATATATCGAAAACTATAAAACTGAACTTTTAAAAAAAGATATATAAAATTGGTACTGCACTCAATATGCCAGCAAATTTGGAAAACTCAGCAGTGGCCACAGGACTGGAAAAGGTCAGTTTTCATTCCAGTTCCTAAGAAAGGCAATGCCAAAGAATGCTCAAACTACCTCACAATTGCACTCATCTCACATGCTAGCAAATACTCAAAATTCTCCAAGTCAGGCTTCAACAGTACATGAACTGTGAACTTCCAGATGTTCAAGCTGGATTTAGAAAAGTTTCCTCTGAACCGGAGATCAAATTGCCAACATCTGTTGGATCATAGAAAAAATGAGAGAGTTCCAGAAAAACACCTATTTCTGCTTTATTGACTATGCCAAAGCTTTTGACTATGTGGGTCACAACAAACAGAGGAAAATTCCTCAAGAGATGGGAATACCAGACCACCTGACCTGCCTCCTGAGAAATGCAGGTCAGGAAGCAACAGTTAGAACTGGACATGGAACAACAGACTGGTTCCAAATCAGGAAAGGAGTATGTCAAGGCTGTGTATTGTCATCCTACTTATTTAATTTATATGCAGAGTACATCATGAGAAATGCTGGGATGGATGAAGCACAAGCTGGAATCAAGATTGCTGGGAGAAATATCAATAACCTCAGATATGCAGATGACACCACCCTTATGGCAGAAAGCGAAGAACTAAAGAGCCTCTTGATGAAAGTGAAAAAGTTGGCTTAAAACTCAACATTCAGAAAACAAAGATCATGGCATCTGGTCCCATCAACTCATGGGAAATAGATGGGGAAACAGTGGAAACTGTGACAGACTTTAGTTTGGGCGGCTCAGAAATCACTGCAGATGGTGACTGCAGCCATGAAATTAAAAGACGCTTGCTCCTTGGAAGAAAAGTTATGACCAACCTAGACAGCATATTAAAAAGCAGAGATTTTACTTTGCCAACAAAGTCCATCTAGTCAAAGCTATGGTTTTTCCAGTAGTCATGTATGGATGTGAGAGTTGGACCATAAGGAAGGCTGAGTGCTGAAGAATTGATGCTTTTGAACTGTGGTGTTGGAGAATACTCTTGAGAGTCCCTTGGACTGCAAGGAGATCCAATCAGTCCACCCTAAAGGAAATCAGTCCTGAATATTCATTGGAAGGACTGATGCTGAAGCTGAAATTCCAATACTCTGGCCAACTGATGTGAAGAACTGACTCATTGGAAAAGACCCTGATGCTGGGAAAGATTGAAGGTGGGAGGAAAATGGGATGACAGAGGATGAGATGGTTGGATGGCATCACTGACTCAATGGACATGAGTTTGAGTAAACTCTGGGAGTTAATGATGGACAGGGAGGCCTGGTGTGCTTCAGTCCATAGGGTCACAAAGAGTCAGACATGACTGAGCGACTGAACTGAACTGCAAATGGTGCAACCTTAGCTAGACCAAGAAAAAAACAGAGAAGACTCAAAATTAGAAACGAAAGAGGAGACAGTACATTTGACCCAACAGAAATACAAAGGTCCATATGAGATTACTATGAACAATTACACACCAACAAATTGGGTAACCTAGCATAATGGATTGGAGAAGGCAATGACACCCCACTCCAGTACTCTTGCCTGGAAAATCCCATGGATGGAGGAGCCTGGTAGGCTGCAGTCCATGGAGTCGCTAGGAGTCTGACACGACTGAGCGACTTCACTTCGACTTTTCACTTTTATGCACTGGAGAAGGAAATGGCAACCCACTCCAGTGTTCTTGCCTGGAGAATCCCAGGGATGGGGGAGCCTGGTGGGCTGCCATCCCTGGGGTCGCACGGAGTTGGACAAGACTGAAGCGACTTAGCAGCAGCAGCAGCATAATGGATAAATTCCTAGAAATATAGAACCTATCAAGACTGAATCATGAATAAATAGAAAACTTGAATAAACCAATAATGATTGAGGAGGTTGAAACAGTAACTAAAATCCGCCCAATACAGCAAAGCCCAGGAACAGAATATGTTCTCTCTTTATTAATGTTCCATGTCAGTTTGTGAAGAATGTGTTTTATTCTCTTGTTGGATGAAGTGGTTGATAGATGCCAATTATTTTCAGTTAATTGATGGGGATATTTAGTTCAACTACATTCTTACTTTCTTTTGCTTACTGAGCCTATACATTATTGCTAGAAAAGTGTCCAATTGTCCAAATATGTGGACTTGTCTATTTCTCCTTGAAGTTCTATCAGCTATTGCCCCACGTCAGGCCAATTTTGATGCTCTGTTGTAAAGTTCAAACACGTTAAGAATTGTTATGCTTTCTGTAGAACTGACTCCTTCATCATATGTAGTATCCTCTTTAACTCTCATAATTTTCTTTGTTCTAAAATCTGCTTTGTCTTAAATTAATATATAATTAGCTTGCTGCTGCTGCTGCTAAGTCGCTTCAGTCGTGTCCAACTCTGTGCGACCCCATAGACAGAAGCCCACCAGGCTCTACCGTCCCTGGGATTCTCCAGGCAAGAACACTGGAGTGGGTTGCCATTTCCTTCTCCAATGCATGCAAGTGAAAAGTGAAAGTGAAGTCACTCAGTTGTGTCCCACTCTTAGCGACCCCATGGACTGCAGCCTACCAGGCTCCTCTGTCCATGGGATTTCCAGGCAAGAGTACTGGAGTGGGTCACCAGTGCCTTCTCCTAGCATACTATATCTTTCCTCTTCCCTTTATTTTTCTTACCTGGAACGTTATGCTTCAAGTAGGTCTATGGATCATATACTGTTGGGCCTTGTTTTATTTTTACTCTTACAGTTTCTATATTTTAATTGGTGCATCAGACCAATCATATTTTAAATTATTATTTATATAGTTAGATTAATATCTACCATACTTTGGAAGTGTTTTCTATTCCTGGTTATTGTTCTTTGCATTTCACTGGGATGGGTTTTTTTTTTTTTTTTTGGTAGTCTACTCTTTCA
This sequence comes from Oryx dammah, assembly GCF_014754425.2. NCBI lineage: Eukaryota > Metazoa > Chordata > Mammalia > Artiodactyla > Bovidae > Oryx > Oryx dammah. The sequence continues at coordinate 83,561,154 of NW_024070185.1, read as the reverse complement.
TCTTTTTTGGTTGTAACTGAACATTTTATATAATTCCATTTTTTCTATCTTAATACTAATTACACGTCTTTTGAAAAAATTTGTGGTTGCCATAGGACTTTCAGTGGGCATTTACAACTAAATTAAATCCACTTTCAAATAACACTACACTGCTTCATGGGCAGTGCTGGCACCTCATAACAGAATATTTCCAATTCCTGCCTCCTATTCCTTATAACATTGCTGTCATTCATTACATTTATTCATAAGGTATAATCACCTAACTGTTGCTGTTAATATTTTGAACAAAGTATTTTTAAAATCTATTAAGAATAACAAAAATAAAATATTTCACTTTACCTTCATTTATTATTTCTTAAGCACTTTTTTCTTTATATAGATTAAAATTTCTGATCTATATCAGTTTTCTTTTCTCTGAAGAACTTTTTAAAACATTTCTTGTAAAACAGATCTACAATCAAGAAATTCTATTGGTTTCTGTTTGAGAAATTCTTTTATTTTCACTTTTGAATAATACTTTCACCGTATACAGAATTTTAGTTTTGTGGTTTTAATTTTCAATACTTTGTATATTTCACCCACTCTTTTCTTGCTTGCATAATTTCTAAAGAGAAACCCAGTGTAATTCTTATCCTTGTTCAACTGTAGATAATCTGTGTCCCTCCCTCCCTCCATGATCTTCTATATTCATTGTCTTTGATTTCCACAATTTGAATATGATATGCCTAACTATGGGGCTTATCTGGTGGCTCAGATGGTAAAGAATCTGCCTGCAATGTGGGAGACCCAGGTTTGATCCCTGGGTCAGAAAGATCCCTTGGAAAAGAACCTGGCAACCCACTCCAGTACTGTTGTCTGGAGAATCCCATTGACAGAGGAGCCTGGTGTGCTACAGTCCATGGGTTCACAAAGAGTCAGAAGTGCCTGAGCAACTAATACACACACACACACACTCACACCACACACACACACACACACACACACACGCGCGTCTAACTATAGATTCTATGGTATTATAATGCTTGGTATTTTCTGAGATTCCTGGATCTGTGGTATGTTGTCTCTCAGCTAATTATTACTTCAAATATTTCTTCTGTTTCTCTTTCTTCTTTGTCTGATGTTCCTATTATGCATTTGCTACACTTTTGTAATTGTTCCGTGGTTCTTGAATACTGTTCTTTGTTTCATTCCTTTTTCTTTTTGCTATTTAGTTTGAGACAATATTTTTAATTATCTTCACACTCCACAATTATTTCCTCAGTCATGTCTAATCTGCTGATGAATCCATCGAAAGCATTTTTTTGTTAGATTTTTTTTATTTCTAGTATTTCCTTTTAATTCTTAGCATTTCCATCTCTCTTCTTAGATTCCCAATCTGTTCTTTCATATTACCAACATTTTCCTTTAGATTCCTTGACCAATAAATCATATTTATTTCAAATTCTTGATCTGCTCAATCCAAAATCTCTGCTATATCTACCTACCTGTGGTTGTGATGCTTGCTTTCTCTTCATACTGTGTCTTTTTTCTTTAAGTATGCTTAGTATTTTTTTTTAACTGAAAACCAGGCATTGTCTAATTCAGTGAAATTATGAGCCATGCCATGTAGGGCCACCCAAGATGGATGGGTCATGGTGGAGAGTTCTGACAAAACAAGGTCCGCTAGAGAAGGGAATTGCAAACCACTTCAGCATTCTTGCCTTGAGAACCCCATGAACAGAACAAAAAGGCACAACAATAAGACACTGAAAGATGAACTCCTCAGGTCAGGAGGTGCCCAATATGCTATGGAGAAGAGCAGAGAAATAGCTCCAGAAGGCATAAAGCTATTGTTTTTCCAGTAGTCATGTATGGATGTGAGAGTGGGACCATAAAAAAGGCTGAACACTGAAGAATTGATGCTTTCAAGCAGTGGTGTTGCAGAAGACTCTAGAGAATCCCCTGGACTGCAAGGAGATCAGTCAATCCTAAAGGAAATCAACCCTGAACATTCATTGGAAGGACTGATGCTGAAACTGAAACTCCAATACTCTGGCCATCTAATGTGAAGAGCCACCTCATTGGAAAAGACCCTGATGCTGGGAAAGATTAAATGCAGGAGGAGAAGGGGCTGACAGAGGATGAGATGGTTGGATGGCATCACCAACTCAATGGACATGAGCTTGAGCAAGCTCCAGGAGATGGTGAAGGACAGGAAAACCTGGCGTGCTGTAGCCCATGGGGTAGTAAAAAGTCAGACATGACTGAACGACTGAATAACAGGTCATGGTACATTGTGATTCTGTGTATTTGCCTGACTCTCCAGTTTTCAAGGTAGCCATTTGACATTTTTCTTTTTACTGTCTCCATAATTGGCCTTTTCTAAAATATATAGTTAAATCACATAGTATAAATATTTTCAGATTGACCTCTTTACTTAGCAATATTTACTTGTCTCTTTCCTAATTTTTGTGGCTTGATAGATCATATTTTGTTCATTTTGTTGTTGTTCAGTCACTAAGTTATGCCCTACTCTTTGCAACCCCATGCACTGCAGTACATCAGGCTTCCCTGTCCTTCACTATCTTCCAGAGTTTACTCAGATTCATGTTTACTGATGCAGTCATACTATCTAACCATCCCATCTTTTGCTTCCCTCTTCTTTTACCTTTAATCTTTCCCAGCATCAGGGTCTTTTCCAATGAGTTGGCTCTTCACATCAGGTAGCTGAAGTATTGGAGCTTCAGCTCTCAGCATCAGTCCTTCCAATGAATATTCAGGGTTGATTTCCTTTAGGATTGACTGGTTTGATCTCCTTGCAGCCCAATGGATTCTCAAGAGTCTTCTCTAGCATCACAATTTGAAGATATCAATTCCTTAGTGCTCAGCCTTCTATATGGTCCAACTCTCGCATCCAGAAATAACTACGGGTTAGTGTTGTATAATATTCCGCTGTATGAATGTGCTACCATTTGTTTATCCGTTCACCTATTGAAGGACATCTAGTTTGCTTCCAGCATTTAATAGCTATGAGTAAAGCTGCTATGACTATTGTTGTGTAGTATTTATTGTAAACACAAATTTTCAACTCATTTGAATAAGTATGTAGGGGAATAACTGTTGGATATTTAGTAAAAGTCTATTTAATTTTGTGAAATTGACATCCAAAATCATTTACCAATTTACATTCCAACTAGCAGTGAAAACAATGAATGAGAACTCCTGTTGGTCATATCCTGATCAGCATTTGGTGTTGCACTTCCCTTCATTTTCAAATATATATATATATATATATATATATCCTGGGTATTTTTTCTTTTAGTACTTTAAATGGCATAGCAGAAAAACCCTAAGGTTACATCTTCTCAAGGGCACACCAAAATTACAACTATTTATAGAGCCACTATTGATGAGAAAGACAGGAAGACTAGCAGAAAAGATATTTTACAACTAAAGGTATAAAAAGGAAACCATGAAATGTGTAAGAAGAGAAGAGTCATGGTGTAGTCAAGACCCATACTTCCAGCCGGAAGATCCACAAATGGGAGACCAATTGCACCTGCAGTGGTTCTACCCAAGAAACAAGTCTGAGCACCACATTGGGCTTCTCATCCTGAGGTCCTACACCAGAAAGACAAGCCCTGGAAATATCTGGCTTTGAAAGCCAGCAGGGCTTACTTTCAGAAGTCCCAGAGTGTTGTGGGAAAAAGAGACTCCACTCTTAAGGGTTGCACGCAAAACTCCACACACTTCAGGGACTGAGGCAGAAGCAATAATCTGTAAGAAGCCTTGGTCAGACCTACTTGCTGATCCTGCATGGTGAAGAAGCAACTGGAATCAGAGAGTCTGGGACCCAGTTATGCCTACTAGTGGTCCAATATCAGCCTCAGGACCACCACAGACACACAACTTTTCATGGCAGGATCGAGAACTCCTGCAAGCAAGCTGGCACCAACCTTTATACCTCTTGAGCCATAGCCCAACCCACAAGTAGGCCAATATCAAGTCTGAGACATCTGGGACCCTTTCAGCTACCTCAGGATCCAGTTCCACCCACCAGCAGGCTGATACAAACTTTCAGACACCCTCACCTCCTCAGCCAGCTGTCTTAAGTACTAGCTCTGCTACCAGCAGGCCAACACCAGCTCCAGGACCCCCATGGCCCTGCAGCCAGAAATACTGGGACCCATCTCTATCCACTAGTGATCCAACACTAGCACCAGAACCTGTCCTCATCCCCCTGTGAGTGGACATCAGCTCCAGGAACCCCTGAGCTTTAGCCCACCCACCAGTAGGTAGACACAAGCCTCAGGCACTGCAGCCCAGCAGCCTGCTATGGCAGGATCCAGGCCACACACCAGCAGGACAGCACCAGTGCTTGGACCACCTGCTTCTTAGCCCCACCCACCAGTAGGCCAACACCAACACTTGAGACACCTCAGGCCCTTCAGTCAGCCACCCTGGGATCCAGACCTACTCAACAAGAGGCCAACACCAGCTGGAGGACAACCAAGGGCCTTACAGCCAGAGATACCAGGACCCAGCTCCATCCATTAGTCACTGGCACTAGCCTTGGGAAATTTTGAGTACCAACCTGGCCACCAACAAGATGTTACCAGCCCCAGGACATGATTTGATCCATCAGCAGGCCAACAGAGCTCTAAGACACCTTGACCATCTCAGCCAGCCAACCCAGGATATAGCGCCATGCACCACTGGGCAAATGCCAGCTTTGAGACACCACAGAACTTAGCCAGGCATGTCAGGAACTAGCTATACCCACTATCAGGCTAATGCTAGATTTGGGAACCCTGGCCCTGCAACCACTCACTCCCACACAGCTCTGCCCATTGAGTAGCACTAGCCCCAGGATCCCCCCTCCCCCAGGGTACTGCACCTTGCCACCTCATGACTCAGCCCCACCAACCAGTGGCTGATAGCCTCTGCACAATGTAGGGTCTGGCAGCAACTGGACCAAGGGGCAAGCCATGCTTATCAAATCACTCACAATATTCAGCTCACCATAACAGAAGGACACACTTGGCCCACATAGGGAGCATCCTTAAAGTATATAGCTCTGGTGACCAAAGAGGGGTGCACTTTGGGAATGCATAAGCCACTTCTTCAAGATCAGTAAATGTAACCAATCTACAAGACACATAGAAATAAAAAGCAGCATTAGGCAAAATGAGGAAACAGAGGAAGAAGATGAGAAGTTGTAAGTTTTAAGCAAAGTGTTTGAAAATTCTAAATTTTCATTCTTAAAGAAGAATCAAAGTGAGATGAAGAATAACTGAAATAAAAATACACTAGAAGGAATCAGAAGTAGATTAAATGGTGCAGAGGAATACATCAGTGATCTGGGAGACAGAGTAGTGGAAATCTCTGAAGATGAACAATGATAACCAAAGAAAATAAAAAGAAATGAGAACAGTTTAAGAAAACTCTGGGACAACATCAGATGCACTAACATACACATTATAAGAGACCAAGAAAGAGAAGAGAAAGAGAAAGGGGCAGAGAATGTATTTGAAGACATAATAGCTCAAAATTTCCCTGACTTATGAAAGGAAACAGATGTTCACACTGAGGAAGCACAGAGTCCCAAACAGGATCAATCCAAAGAGGAAAACACCAAGGCGCATTGTAATTAAAATGACAAAAATTAAAGACAAGAAAAGAACATTAAAGGAGCAAAGGAAAGCAACAATTTACATACAAGGGAACTTCCCATAAGGTTATCAGCTGACTTTTCAACAGATACTCTGCAATCCAGAAAGGAGTAACATAACGTTTTTAAAGCAATGAAAGGGTAAAATCTACAACCAAGAATAATCTACCCAGCAAGGCGTTCATTCAGATTTGATGGAGTAATAAAAAATTTTACAGACAAGCAAAACCCAAATAAATAAACCCAAAATTATCAGAAGGAAAGAAATCATAAAGATCAGAGCAGAAATAAATGAAATAGAGATGGGGAAAACAGAAAAATTGAGTAAACCTAAGAGCTGGTTCTTTGAAAAGATAAACAAAATACATAAATCTCTACCTAGACACATCAAGAGGAAAGAGGGCCCAAATCAATAAGATCAGATGTGAAAAAGGAGAAGTTACAACCAATGCCACAGAAATAGAAATACAAATTATTATTAGATATTACTATGAACTATTTGCCAATAAAATAGACTAACATAGCAGAAATTGACAAATTCCTAGAAATTCAAGACTGGAAGAGGAAGAAATAAAAAGGTGACCAGATCAATTACCAGTTCTGAAGTTGAATAAGTAATTTTAAAACTTCCAGCAGACAAAAGTCCAGATTCAGAGGAGGGTTTCACAGGTGGATTCTATGAAATATTTAAAGGAGAGTTAACAACTACCCTTCTCAAACGATTTCAAAAAATTTCAGAAAAAGGAATATTTCTGAAACCATTCTATGAGCCAGCATCACTCTCATACAAAAATCAGACAAAGATAATAACAAAAAAATAAATTACAAGTCAATAAACATAGATGCAAAAATCCTGAACAAAATATTAGCAAATCAAATTCAACAATACATTAGCAGGATCATATACCATTAACAAGTGTGATTTATCCCCTGGATGCAAGGATGGCTCACAATTCACAATCATTGTGAGACACTGAATTAACAAGTCAAAAAATAAAAATCATATAATCATCTCAGTAAATGTAGAAAAGGCTTTTGATGAAAATCAACATTCATTTATGATTTTAAAAAAAATCTTTCCAGAAAGTGGGCATAGAGGGAACATACTTCATCCTAATTTGTGACATATGTAATAACCCACAGTTAACATATACTCAATGGTGAAAAGCTAAAAACATTTCCTCTAAGGCCAGATACAAGGATGTCCACTTGCACCACTTTTGGGAAGTGCTAGCCACATAATTTGGGAAGTCCTAGCCACAGCAACCAGAGAAAAAAAAAGAAAAGGAATCCAAATTAGAAAGGAAGAAGTAAAACTGACATTATTTCCAGGTGACATGATACTATACCCAGAAAATATTAAAGATGCCACCAAAAACTGCTAAATCTCATTAATGAATTTGGAAAGTTTGTAGAATAATACAAAATTAATAATCATAAATCTGTTGCATTTCTATACATTATCAACAAGCTATCAGAAAGAAAAGTTAAGGAAATGATCCCATTTGCAATTGCACCAAAAAAACCCACAAAATACTAAGGAATAAACTTATCTAAGGAGATAAAAGATCTTTACCTGGAAAACTAAGACACTGATGAAAGAAACTGAAGATTATACAAACAGATGGAAGGAAATTCCGTGTTCATGGATTGGAAGAATTAATATTGTCAAAAATAACTATACTACACAAGGCAATGTACAGATTCAATACAATCCTTACCAAAATACTAAGAAAAAATAATTCTAAAATCTGTATGGAAACACAAAAGACCCTGAGTAGCTAAAGACATCTTGAGAAAGAAGAATAGAGTTGGAGATATCATGCTCCCTGACTTCAGACCATGCTACAAAGCTACAATAATCAAAACTGTATGGTGCGGGAGCAAAAAAAGACACATAGATCAATGGAACAGAATAGAGAGCCCATAAATAAACCCACATAATTATGATCAATTAATCTATGACCAGGCTCAGCGGTAAAGCTGCTGCTGCTGCTACTGCTAAGTCACTTCAGTCGTGTCCGACTCTGTGTGACCCCATAGACGGCAGCCCACCAGGCTCCCCCATCCCTGGGATTCTCCAGGCAAGAACACTGGAGTGGGTTGCCATTTCCTTCTCCAATGCATGAAAGTGAAAGTGAAGTCACTCAGTCGTGTCTGACTCTTCGCGACCCCATAGACTGCAGCCTACCAGGCTCCTCTGTCCATGGGGTTTTCCAGGCAAGAGTACTGGAGTGGGGTGCCATCACCTTCTCTGCAGTGGTAAAGCATCCACCTACAAAGCAGGAGCCATAGAAGACACAGGTTCAATCCCTGGGTTGGGAAGATTCCTTGGAGGAGGGAACAGCAACCTACTGCAGTATTCTTGCCTGGAGAATCTCATGGGCAGAGGAGCCTGGTAGGCTACAGTCCATAAGGATTGCAAAGAGTTAGACACGATTGAAGCAACTTAGCATGCACATACAATCTATGGCAAAGGAGGCAAGAAAGTACAATGGTTGAAAAGGATTTTATTATAGTGGTGCTGGGAAACTGCACAGCTACATGAAAAAGAATAAAATTAGAATGTTCTCTAACTCCATCTACAAAAATAAACTCAGAATGGATTAGACCTAAGTGTCTGACCAGATACCATAAAACTCCTAGAAGAAAACATTTTCTGACATAAATTGTAGCAATTTTTTTATTTGTCTCCAAAAGCAAAGGAAATAAAAGCAAAAATAAGCAAATGGGATCTAATTAAACTTAAAATCATTTGTACAAGAAAAGAAGCCATCAATGAAGCAGAAAGACAACCTACTGAATGCGAGAAAATATTTGCAAATGATATGACCAATAAGGAGCTAAAGGTCCAAAAATATATAAACAGTTCATCCAACTAAGGTCAAAAAACAACCAATTAAAAAATGGACAGAAGATCTAAATAGACATTTCTTCAAAGAAGATATATACATGGCCAGTAGGCACATTAAAGGATCCTCAACATCATTAATCATCAGTTCAGTTTACTTCAATCTCTCAGTTGTGTCCAACTCTTTGCGTCGCCATGAATTGCAGCTTACCAGGCCTCCCTGTCCATCACCAACTTCACTGAGACTCATGTCCATCATGTCAGTGATGCCATCCAGCAATCTCATCCTCTGTCATCCCCTTCTTCTCCAGCCCCCAATCCATCCCAGCATCAGAGTCTTTTCCAATGAGTCAACTCTTTGCATGAGGTGGCCAAAGTACTGGAGTTTCAGCTTCAGCATCATTCCTTCCAAAGAAATCCCAGGGCTGATCTCCTTCAGAATGGATTGGTTGGATCTCCTTGCAGTCCAAGGGACTCTCAAGAGTCTTCTCCAACACCACAGTTCAAAAGCATCAATTCTTCAGTGCTCAGCTTTCTTCACAGTCCAACTCTCACATCCATACATGACCACTGGAAAAACCATAGCCTTGACTAGACAGACCTTTGTTGGCAAAGTAATGTCTCTGCTTTTGAATATGCTATCTAGATTGGTCATAACTTTCCTTCCAAGGAGTAAGCATCTTTTAATTTCATGGCTGCAGTCACCATCTGCAGTGATTTGGGAGTCCCCCCAAAGTAAAGTCTGACACTGTTTCCACTGTTTCCCCATCTATTTCCCATGAAGTGATGGGACCAGATGCCAGGATCTTCATTTTCTGAATGCTGAGCTTTAAGCCAACTTTTTCACTCTCCTCTTTCACTTTCATCAAAAGGCTTTTTAGTTCCTCTTTCCTTCCTGCCATAAGGGTGGTGTCATCTGCATATCTGAGGTTATTGATATTTCTCCTGGCAATCTTGATACATCAGAGGAATGTAGATCAAAACCATGATGGGATATCCCCTTACACCTGTCAGAATGGTTATCATTAAATGATCACCACAAATAACACATGTTGGCAAGGATTTGGAGAAAAGGAAACACTCATACACTGTTGGTAGGAATATTGGTACAGACACTATGGAAAACAGTATGACAGTCTCTCAAAAAACTAAAAATTAAACTACCATATGACCCCAAAATTCCATTCAAGGCTATAGGTCTGAAAAAAAACACACACTAATTTAAAAAGATACATGCACCCAATGTTCATAGCAGTGTTGATTAAAGATATAGAAGGAACCTAAATGTTCATCAACAGATGAAAGGATAAAGAAACATAAATACATCTAAAGAAATACTCAACCATGGGGAAGAATGAAACCTTTGCCAATTGCAGCAACATGAATGGACTTGGAGGGCATTATCCTAAGTGAAATAAGCCAGACAGAGAAAGACAAATACTGTATAATATAACTTGTTTGTGGAATCTTAAAACATACAACAAACTAGTGAATATAATAAAAAGGAAATAGACATAGAGATATGGAGAACAAACTAGTAGTTACTAATGGGAAAGAGGGAAGGAGGGAGAGGCAGTATAGGGGTAGAGGATCAAGGGGTACAAATTATTAGGGATAAAATAAGTCACTAGAGTATATTGTACAACATGAGGCATACAGTAAATATTTTACAATTATAAATGGAATATAACCTTTGAAAATTGTGAACTATTATATTTTATACTGGTAATTTATATAATATAATGTATCAACTATATCTGAATTGGGCTTCCCAGGTTTCTCAGACAGTAAAGAAGCCACCTACAATGCCAGAGACCTGGGTTTGATCCCTGGGTCAGGAAGATCCCTGGAGAAGGGAATGGCTACCCACTCCAGTATTCTTGTCTGAAGAATTCCATGGATGGAGGAGCTTGGCAGGCTACTCCATGGGGTTGCAAAGAGTTGGACATTTATGTCTGAATTATAAATAAACTACAAGGATATATTTCATAACAAAGAATATAGTCAATATTTTTATGACAACTTAAAATGAAATAAAATCTATAAAAATATTAAATCATTATGTTGTATAGTTGAGACTAATATAATATTGTAAGTAAAGAGTACCTCAATGAAAACAGTTTTTTAATAAATGGAATCATAGAGTTAAAAAAATACTCCATTACTTTCTGGATTGCATACTTTTTGAAAAGATGTCTGCTGTTTTTCTTATATTCTTCTGTTGCAATGTTTTTTTTCTTTTTTCTTAAAATTTTTACTTTATAATTATTTTCAGAAACAAGATTGTGATTCATTAAGTCTGTAAATTGTTTTGTACTTAGAGTTAGCAGGTGATAGATCAGATGTGGAGAGTCAAGAAAGAAAGACATCAAAGATATTGCCAAGAGTTTGAGTTTGAGCAACTGGATGGATGGAGTGAAATTGCTGAGAAAGGGAAGACAGTTGATGAAGGCCATTGAGAATCACAGTTTGGTTGATTCAGAGACAAAGAGGACATATCCCTTGGGCTACCTCAGAAGCAGAGCAATGGACAAATATTACAGATGTATTTAACACTTGTAACTTATTGAGCAATGACCCCAGAGCACCCAAAGCAAGAGGGACATGATGCCAGGAAGGGAAGGCAGATTAACAGGTGTGTTGTCAAAATTACCACTACTGGGAAATGGAGCTTACTCCCACTGGAGAATTCTGGGATCCAATGTAGAACACACTCCTCAGTAGTAGACAACCCAAGGACTAACGGAGATGAAGTACTGACTTACTAGCTCCCATCAGCATCTGACTGAGGGCTGGCCTTAAGGTTATTAATCCTCAGACATTTCTGGCCTATCTCACACAGGCACAGAGCAAAGCTCTGGAGGCAGACGGCCTTGGGTAGGAATGCTGGTGCTGACAATTGAATGTTGGCTGCTGTGTTCCAAGGGGATATGGGCAGGGTCTGAGTGGTAGACCAGAGGACAGACGCCTATCAGCTATTCATGAGCCAGGGAGTTCCAAATTTGTGAGTGAATGACAACATCCCTGATAATCCCATTGGCTTGGCTATTTGCCTGGAAGTTCACCTGCCATCTATTTTAACACTTGTTAGGGCATGGTGATTCTTTGCCAAGACCTCAGTAACAGACAAAGGGAGCCCAGTTTAGCAAGGCTCCCAAACTCCGTTCCCACTGCCAATTAAGATCTGCATGCGGAGAGATCTGTACTCACCATTTCATTCCATCCTCACTATGGAGCTGGAAGTTGGCATCTTTCCCATATACATTTCATAGAAGAAACTGATGCTCAGAGAGTTGCAGTCACTTATGTAAGGCCACACAGCAAGAAAGTTGGAACCAGGACTGAAACTCATCCCTGTGTCACTGCTTCTCAGGAATCCAGTCTCCCAGCTTCCACGTTCTAGAAATAAGTGTTAGACAAGGCAGTGGCTCTTATTCATCATCATGTCTTATGAATTAAAAACAATGTTCATGAGGTCATTTCCATGGGGCTTTGAGGTTGGCTGTGTAAATATTTGGCCTTCGGGGCTCTTCTCGGCCAAACTCCTCAGGGTGCTGACGTTAAACACACTCCTTCAGGAAAAATGCAATTGGTCTCAGGAAGCCCCTGGGGTCCGGCTCTCAGAGGGTGTCTGCTCAGGCTAATGTTTGACAACACAAAGCCCATTTTTCCTATGACTTTTTCTCATTTAAGACAAGAAAGATCGCCCTCCTCTCGCCAACGCACATACTCAACAGTCATTAATACGCAGGCATTTAAAAACATTTGTGATCAGAAAGGTCTGTGTTTTCTCATTTCTTTACAGAGTCGGGGAGGTTTGAGAGTGAGAGACAGGGGAAAGGGGAAAGGAGAGAGAGAGGGAGAGGAAGAAAAGGAGCAAGAAATAGAGGGAGGGAAATGAAGAGGGAGGTAAATAAGGGAGAGAAAGGGGAGAGAGGGAAGAAGGGAGGAGAATGGATGAAGAGAGGAAGAAAAGAAAGCAACCTTATTATGCACCAACAAGACTTTGTTAAAGTATGTGCTATCTGTGTTAAAATGATGCTGAAGATCTACATGTAATATCCTCAGGTGACAAAGCAGGTCTCAGAGTAGCCTAAAAAGCTGTAAGTCAGTGTCCAACTATGTGCACAAAGACTGATACAAGGGGTGGTCACCAGAAGCTTAGCATCAATTTCCTCTGAGTGGTGGAGTTCCCGGGGTTTTTACCTCTATTCTGTGATGCTACCGCATGTGTTTTCTCCCTAAGGCTGCAGTAACCAAGTACCACTGATGGAGTGACTTAGATAATAGGCATTTGTTTTATCTTAGTTCTGGAGGCCAGAAGTCCAAGATCAAGATCAACAGGGGTGTGCTCCCTTTGGGGGCTCCAGAGGGAAGATCCTTCCTCTCCTCTCCTAGTTTTGAGCAGTGGCTGGCCATCCTTTGTTCTCCTTGATTTGCAGCTGCAGCATTCCAGTCTCTGCCTCTGACATCACGTGGCCTCTGCCCTCTATGTCTATAGCTGTGTCTCCTCTTCTAATAAGGATACCAATCATGTTGGATTAGGGCCCACCCTACTCCAGCATGACCGCATCTTAATTAATTGCATTTTTAATAACCCTATTTCCAAAAAGGTCACATTCCAAGGGCCTAGGGATCAGGACTTCAAGGTAACTTTTGGTGAGGGTCACAGTGATGAAAAAAGACCACGCAGGGCCTAGTTCAGCAGATGAAGGGCCCATCACTTGGGGACTGACCATCTGTGTTTCTGGGAAGTCACATCTTCCCCCAGTGCTATGGAAAGCCCACAGAGTGTCCCCAGATGCAGAGATACTTCACAAGAAAGAAGGGATCATGGGTTATGCCCTGGGATGAAGGCTAGGTCTCTGATAAGATGACAGGGGACCAAGTCGGGGCTCTGAAGCCAGAGCAAGGTGTCATCATAACAATGCCTCCTGGTGTATTGGAAGGGCACTAGATACATGATCTAGTGGACAGAGGGGCTGGGACAGCTAGAATGAACTAATTGGACAAGGATGACATGCTAGGAATACTGAACCAGAATATTTTATCATGAATCCCTTGTCTAGCCTGAGGATGGACCTGGAGGACAGGACAAGTTCATGGAGTCTTCCCTATTGCACTGATGAAGAGGACTTGGCCTGGTGGAGGAAGAGCAAAGCCCAGGGATCTGTGGGAAGGAGAGAGACTGGGAGGTCAGCAGGAAGCTGCACAGGCATAGGTGGCTCAGGGCAGGAGCAGTGGGGGAGTGGAATCCCTGAAGAGTGGAGAACAGGGGCACTTTCCAGATACACCTTCAGAGTCTTCTTAATATCACTGAATCCATAAAAGTGATTATTTATTTTTAAATGTTATTGTTTTTATTCTTATCTTTTTAGGTTGATAGGCATACATATTAGAGAGGAGAGAGAGTAAGAAATCAGTCATAGAATGTAAATAGCAAGGCATTAAACATCTAGTTTCATTACATTCCAGGGCAATATTACTATTGTAAGATATTGAAGTCTTTGATTACTCTCTTTTTTTTCAAACCCCACAGTCATTAGGCATAATGGACGTTTTTAGAAGTGATTACTTATAATATACGTGTGAGGTACAAAGAATATCAAGAAACAAGAACCTAGGTAACCATCATGGTTTCTTCATCCCATCTCTGTCCTCCTACCCAGATGTGACCACTCCCCAAATTCTGTGTTAACCTGCCCTTTGTCATTTAGATGTAATGACACCTGCGAGTGCCTCCCTAAATAGAATCTTGTGACATATGTTCTTTTGTGACTTGCCTCTTTGCGAACAGCTAAGTATACACCTGTAATTAATTTGTTTCAATGCTACTTTGTTTTCACTGTATGAATGCATAGTTTGTCCACTCTCCTTCCAGGGAACACATGGCTGCCCCACAGCTTTGCCACTGTGAGAAGTTTCCTGGGAACACTTTTGTGCCTGTCTACTGGCACTTGTATGTGGGCCCTTGCCCAGGAGGGGGATTGCCTCAGCACAGGATAGGCATGTCAGCTTTGCCAGCTGATGCCAAATGGGTCTGCCAAGCAGCCAGGTGGGTTTACATGCCCAGTGAGGGGCCAGGGATCTGCTCCACACCCTCGCCTTTCAGACCCTCAGTCCTATTTCTCATACATCAGAATTGTCAGGATATTGCTCACAAATGTCACAAAATAACCAGGAAATGGGCAATAAAGTGATCTACCATTCAAAACAAATCCAACTGACAAAAGGGAGGCCATCCATCAAGGAACCACACTTTAACTGAGGTCTCTGAGGCAAGGGCTAACACAGCATCCAGGCACTAGGAAGGCTGTCCTGGCAAGGGAGGGGCCCCTCAGGCTGGGAAGGGATTTGTGGCACTCCAAGGCAGAGGAGCCCCTCCTCTCGGTGGGACTCCCTGTGCAGCTGCTGCTCAGAGTGCAGCTTCAGTGGTCCAGACTACATTGTAGGTCGACACCTAAGGGTTCCCAGGGTGACGGCTGGCCCTCAAGCATGGTGGTCCAAGAGTGCGGTGGCCAACCCTAGGGCTGGTGGCTGACCCCAAGGGCCTTGACAAGGGCAATTGGAGTGGTGTGAGTAGTTGCTCCCCTCATGGGGTCCTCCCTTCTCCTCATTCCTCCTAGACTTCCCCTGCCCAATGGAAACAGTCTCTCTTCCCCCCCAGGGTTCTGCATGGAGACCTCTTTGCCCCAGGGAACCCTTTGGTATCTTGCCAAGTGGCATGATGCTCTGAGGTTCATCATCTGCTCCTTCTCCTTACCTTTCAAAGGTGTGGCTCGAGATAAGCCTGCCGCCTCCTTCGTGCCCTCTCAAAGAGCAAGACAGATATGATGATAGCCCTGCCCTCCTTCCCCAAGCCTTACTCTCATCCTTCAACAGCAACACCTTCCTTTGCTGACATGCCCTCAGACTCACTGCACTGGCATCTTGTGGAGACTTCCCCTACCTGTCCAGCGTGATGACCTTATGAGGCTGGTGCACAGACAGGCTTGAAGAGTTCATGAGGCAGCGAGGAGGAAGCCCGAGTGAAGGCTGACTGCAACTCCTACCTCAGCCCAGCTGCCTCGCTCAACATGCCCTTTATCATCACTGCCTGCCTCTGAGCCGTGGTTTCCTCACAGGGACAGGGCAACAGTACCCAACTAGCCCAGTGCCTGTGGAGACGCAGCTCCCTGCCCTGCCCACAGGCAAGCATCACGCTCTAGGTGATTTCTGTGGGCTGGCCGGGCCTCTCATCCCTAACATGCCTCTAACCCGGCCTCCTAGCTGTTTATCCTCAACCGTGTGAAGAAGTCATAAACCGTGGAGCCTGCCCAGGTATTTATTTTAGTTAGTAAAAATGCCTTGGACCTTGCCAAGAGCCATTTGACTTTAATTGGAAACTTTTGAGGCATTAAGAATGCACTGAGGTTTAAGACGTGTACAAAGTCTCTGCAATCATCGATCATGTGAGCGCTGCTTTGGACCAGGTGGAACGAAGACAACCTTTTAGCAAATCCACCTCCCTTAATGGACTCATTTATAATAACTCTGCATTGCTGGGCAGTGTGTCTCCCCCAGAACTCCATGAACGCTGGCCAGCGCATTTAAAAGCAATGAACATCTGGTGACTGTAAACGAGGAACCCAGAAAAAAAAACAAAACACGACATAAACAAAAGGCAGTTTGGGGAGGGCCAATAAGATGGCCCCCATTCGGTGGTCAGGGCAGACATTTCCCTGCAATGTGAAGGAAGCTAGGGAGAGACACCATCTGCTGTTCCTCCGAGAAATGTCATCCCAACAGCTTTGTTTACGGAGGACTTACTGGGTGCCAGGCTCAGTCAGGAAGCCTCAGCCAACTGCACTAGCCTCATCTCATGACATGTTCCCACTGGCCTTTCTCAGACCCCAGGCCATTACAGGGCCTTTGCTTATGCTCTTCCCTGTGCCTGTAGCACTTCCCTCTCACTCTTCTCATCTGTATTAGTTAGTTGTGGCCACATAACAAATGACTCCAAAGCTTAGGAACTTAGAACAATAAACATTTACTATCCTGGTCTCTGAGCCAGGAAGCCAACAGCAGCTTAGCTAGGTGGATCTGGTTCAGGTCTCTCATGAGGTTGTTCTCAAGCTGTCAGCAGGGACTGTAGTCTCCTATGAAGGCTGGATTGGGGCTGTAGGATCTGCTTCCAAGCTCACTTATATGGCTGAGGCTGAACCTGCAGTTGCTCATCACATGGACACATCCACAGGGATGCTTGAGTGTCTTCTACAACATGACTGCTAGCTGCCCCAGAGTGAATGATCCAGAGAGAGTCAATCTGGAAGTTTGGGAAGACCCAGTCTTTTATGACCTGATTTTGAAAGTGATATACCATCATTTGTGCAGCATTCTGCTGTTTACAGGGGTCCTCAAAATCTATGTGTACCCAGAACTTCAGAATGTGAACCTGCTTGGAAATAGGTTCTTTTCAGATGTAATTAGTTAAGATGAGGCCATTCTGAATTGGGGTGGGCCCTAAATCCAGTGACTAGTGTCCTCATAAGAAGGCCATGTGGTGGGAGCCCAGCCTGGCACTCTGTGATTACCTAGAGCGGTAGGGTAGGGAAGGGGAGGGGGGCTCAAGAGAGAGGTGATATATGTATAATTATGGCTGATTTGCATTGCTGTATGGCAAAAATCAATACATCATATAGCAATTTCTCCCAATTAAAAATAAATTTTAAAAATAAAAGAAGTCCATGTGTAGACACAGAGACATAGGGAAACGTAGGGAAACATAGCAAACATAGGGAAGAGGGCCATGGGGCAATACAGACAGAGATTAGAGTGATGTTTCGACAAGCCAAGGATTGCTGGCAGCCCTAATTAGAAGCCAGGAGAAAGTCATGGAATGGGTTCTACTGCAAAATCTCCAGAAGGAACCAATTGTGCCAATAATTTGATGTTGGACTTCTGGCCTCCAGTCTAGGAGAGAACAAA
Source organism: Oryx dammah (assembly GCF_014754425.2). NCBI lineage: Eukaryota > Metazoa > Chordata > Mammalia > Artiodactyla > Bovidae > Oryx > Oryx dammah. The sequence goes on along the minus strand of NW_024070185.1, from coordinate 83,543,686 downwards.
TTCCTATTGTTTTAAGCTCCCTAGACGTGGGCACTTTGTTACAACAGCCCCAGGAAACTAATACAGATTGGCCACATACAGTCCTATGGTCCATGTAGGAGGGAGCACGAGGCTGTAACAGAAGGTGGGGACATGGACTGCCTACCCTGTTGCCTGAGCTGCTCCACTCATTCTTCAGATCTCAACTTCTGTGGCTTTCTCCAGGAGGCTGGGCCTTGTGCCCTGGAGCATCCAGAGCCCCTCTGTAACTCACACCCACTTGGGGTTGTTTCCACTGTCTTTCCGCCCTACCACACTGTAAGGTCCAAGATGAGAGCATTTCTATCTTGATGACCTCCTGCTTGCTCCTATCCCTGGCGACAAGCACATGCCCAGCAAACAATGTGTGCTCAATAAGTACATGGATGACCGTGGGATGTGCTATACCTCTGCTACTTCTACCACCCCTCCACTGTTAGTAACCCTCTTCTGAGGTTCAAGGCTGAGAGAACTCATCAGGTCAGCCAGTACATCTGACTACATCAACATTGCCTTAAAACAGGTGCCAGTGGTGGGGTGGGATGAGAAGGGTCCTGAGGAGATTTGCCTGCCTCAGGTGAGGCAATGGAGAGACACTTGCCTCCCGTGGTGGGCGGGGTGGGGGGGGCAGGAGCAGATGGCCATGGGCCTCTTACCTGGGAATTGCTCGCTGATCATCACTGCCAGTACCCACTGATTGCAGAAGCCTGTTTCTCCTCACCGACTGGCCTATAAGATCTCAGGACCCCACCTTTACTCCACAAAGCACAGTGGAGACCAGGCCAGAATAACAAGAACAGATTCACTAATGGCTCAGAAATGATGACAGGGAAACAGACCCAGAAGCTAAAAGAACTCAGAGCACACCCATGTTGCAACCAGTGACCCATTCTCCTTCTCATCCTACTTGTGGTGAATCACTAGCTGGGGGCATGCACAGACGATATTTCTCAAACTCCTGTGCGGCTATACATGGCCACAAGTACATCTGAATTCTAGTCAGTGGGATAGCAAGAGTGTCACATGGAACCTCCCTGGAAGTGATGTATGGGGAGGAGGATGAATCTTTCTGTGCTCTTTGTCTTACTTTCAGCTTCCTGGAGTGGCAGCAGTGATGACTGATGCTCAAGCAGCTACCTTTGACCATGAGATGGAAGCTGTGTGTTGAGGATAGCTGTGCAGGAAAGTAGAAGTGTTGGAGTCCCTTATGCCTACCTCTATGCTTTTCACATGAGAGAAGAATAAGCTTCCATCTCTCTTAAGCTACTACTATAATTTGGATTTTTCTGTTGATGGTAGGCAAACTTAATGCCAATGAATGGAGGAGATTATGTCTTCTGTGCTATAGCCACGGTCCTGCTATCAGAGCTTTCTCACACTCTTTGAGCACCTGCTGAGCTGTGAGGGGGCCACCAAACTGAAGCCATGGATCTGTGGCTCTGATGACCTCTCACTCATGGGGGAGGGAGGCTGATGGGTGACCATTCCAGAGTCTCTTGACGCTCTAGCTGCCCCTTTCACCTCCTTGCCCCCAAAGCTCAATCTCCTCTCCTGATCCTGGGAACAGACAGCTCACATTTATTAAGCACCAGCTATGTGTGTATAACAAGTTACTAAGTCCTTCGTGTCAGTGATCTCACATGGTTCTTACCATTATACCCTGACATGGCAGGGGGAGTGTACAGATGATGAAAGAGAGGGTCAGAAACTCACCATATGCCTCTGTAGCACAAGGCGGTATCCGTCAGCTCCCAAGCATGAGGGTAACCTGTTTGTAACACCCCTGTGGGATGTGCCTAGCTTTTCAGGAAGCCCCCTGCAGCATCTAATCTTCATGGGGTCTAGCACTACCCCTCCTCTCTACCTCCTGGCCACACTATGATCCAGGCCCCTTACCCACCTGGAGAGAACCCTGTGCCTACCTAGAGAAGTCTCCTCTGTGTCTCCATGCCTACCTTTACTGTACTCGTCCTGCTTACTACACTCCAGATATTCTTGCGGCTCGTCAAGTAGGCCAAACTAATTCTTGCATGATGGCCACCCAGAGGTATTCATCCTCTATCATACAACCCGCTGCTTTTCACAGTAGTTTTATTTGTTCATCGTCTATCTCCTGAATAAATAAGCAAGAAGCCAGGGACTTGCCCTTCTGCTTTGCTGTGTTCACAGAGCATAAAAGAGTGTCTGTCACACAGAGATGCTCAATAAACTTCTGTTGAAAGAACTAATTAAAATCAACCTAATTAACGTAACCAGCAGAGCTAGGAGAAACTCCAGCAAGCAATGAGAGGTAAGAGGAGATTTTAATGGAGAAGCCTGAGACCAAGACTACTGCAGAGAAAGGACCCTTAAGCATCCTGGGCAGGTAAGGCGTATCAGGGATCAACCTCAGGAACAGAGCCAGTAGATGAGATATATACATATGTATGACTTACTACCCCTTCATGGGTCACAGCCTTTTCATGGTGAAGGGGCTTGCCTAACTCAATGAAGCTATAAGCCATGCTATGTAGGGCCACCCAAGACGGACGGGTCATAGTGAAGAACTCTGACAAACCGTGATCCACCAGAGGAGTAAAGGGCAACCCACTCCAGTATTCTTGCCTTGAGAAGTCCATGAACAGTATGAAAAGGCAAAAAGATATGACCCCGGAAGATGAGCCCCTGATGTTGGGAGGTGCCCAATATGCTAATGGGGAAAAGCAGGAGCAATGAGTAATAGCTCCAGAAAGAATGAGGCAGCTGGGCCAAAGCAGAAATGACACTCAGTTTTGGATGTGTCCGGTGCTGAAAGTAAAGTCCAATGCTGTAAAGAACCTGCATAAAGATAAGCAGATGATACGACTCTAATGGCAGAAAGTGAAGAAGCACTAAAGGGCCTCTTGATGAAGGTGAAAGAAGAGAGTGAAAAAGTTGACTTGAAACTCAACATTTAAGAAATTAAGATCCATCCCCATCACTTCATCACAAACAGAAAGGGGAAAAGTGGGCTCCAAAATCCAGTGATTTTGGAGCAATCCACTGTGGACAGTGACTGTAGCCATGAAATTAAAATACACTTGCCCCTTGGAAGGAAAATTATGACAAACCTAGACAGCTCATTAAAAAGTAGAGACATCACTTTGTCGACAAAGCTCTGTATAGTCAAAGCTATGGTTTTTCCAGTAGTCATGCAGGGTTGTGAGAGTTGGACCATAAAGAAGGTTGAACGCCGAAGAACTGATGCCTTCAAAATGTGGTGCTGGAGAAGACTCTTGAGAGTCCCTCGGTCTGCAAGGAGATCAAACCGGTCAATCCTAAAGGAAATCAGTCCTGAATATTCATTGGAAGGGCTGATGCTGAAGCTGAAGCTCCAATACTTTGGCCACCTGATGCAGAGAGCCAACCCATTGGAAAAGACCCTGATGCTGGGAATGATTGAAGGCAAAAGTAGAAGAGGGCAACAGAGAATGAGATGGTTAGATACCATCACAGACTCAATGGACATGAGTTTGAGCAAATTCTGAGAGGTAGTAGAGCACAGGGGAACCGGGCATGCCTCAGTCCATGGAGTCGCAAAGAGTCAGACATGACTTAGTGACTGAAAACAACAAAACAAATGACTTATTACAGGGAGTTGGCTCATGTGATGATGGGTGCTAGCTAAGCAAGTCCAAAAATCAGGATAGGCCACCAAGAGGGAAGAGTGTGAGTAGGCTGTAACCCCCAGGCATGTGCTGAAGCTGTGGTCCTCAGGTGTTGTATATTCTCTCTTTTAGGGAAGACTCAGCTCTGCTTTTAAGACCGCCCCCTCACAAACTGATTAGGTCAGGCCCACCTAGATTATCCAGGATATTCTCCAGTTATTTAAAGTCAATTGATTAAGAGCTTTAATTATATCTGAAAAATACCTTCACCACAACATCTGGGTTAGTGTTTGATTGAATAACTTGGAACCATACTCTAGCAAAGACTTCTCAGGTGGCACTAGTGGTTGAGAAATCGCTTGCCAATGCAGGAGATGCAAGAGATGCAGGTTTGATCCCTGGGTCTGGAAGATCCCCTGGAGAAGGGCGTAGCAATCCACTCCAGTATTCTTGCCTGGAGAATCCTGTGGGCAGAGGAGCCTATCAGGCTGCAGTCCATAGTGTCGCATCGTGTTGGACATGACTGAAGCGACTTAGTATGGAGCACACACACACATAGTCTAGCCAAGGTGATACATTAAAGAAACCATTATGATCCATCCCCCATCAATGTGGCACTCATACACATCTCCTTAAACTAGATGAATCTACAGATAAAAAAGTAACAAAGCCACACTTCCACCTAATATGGTAGAATTATCCTGATGCTGGGAAAGATTGAGGGCAGGAAGAGAAGTCCATGACAAAGGATAAGATGGTTGGATGCATCACTGACTCAATGAACATAAGTTTGAACAAATTCCCAGATATAGTGAAGAACAAGAAAGCCTGGCATACTACATCCATGGGGTTCCAAAGAGTAAAAAACAACTTAGCCACTGGACAACAACCAAAACTGCACTAATCATGTCCCCAAAAAGAAAATGCAAGATCCTTGGATGATGCTCACTCTTGTCCTTTATATGCAGAAATTTAAGTACTAGATGTAGTGTTAACACTATTAATGCATCTTATCAGATTATAAATGCTTAAGAGAGGGAAAATTTTTCAAATATTTGGTTATTTGATATAACAAATGTATTCATACATTCAATAAAAGGAAGAAATCACCATTTCTCATTTCTGTATTCCTCACTTCTGTGACTAGTCATATAGTGTAGCTGGTATTTATCACTTTCCTTCTTCCAGTGCCTAGTCCACATTTATTTCAACAAGCATCTTAACAGGTTATAGTTCTTAACTTGATGGGATGACCCAAAACTTTATTCATGAAGGGTCTGGGCCATTGGTTTTTGTAGCTTTGCATTGACCTTAATCACAGGGCACGCGAGATACCCTAGGGAATCTCTTCTATTCCAAACATCCTCTTCCTTTCCTCAGTTGTGTAATAGTAGCCCAGTTTCTCTTGATCAGTCAGGATTAATCACCTTAGCCAGTACCATGACCCCCTTCTTTAGCTTGTTTATTCAGAGGCACAGGGAACCCAAAGTGGTCAGGTGAAAGTCTTAACCTCTATTTCAGGGGAATCATTGTTGTGCCTCCTAGTGGAAGCATTCCTCCTTCTCTAACTAAGGCCTTTAGGCCAGCAGAGTATAAAGTTATGGGAACAGGAAGCAAAAATTTTGCTAGTGGTCACTAGCAGTAACAGTGAGTGCTGCCACGCTCATTTCCATCCCTTTAGTCCCGCACCTGTGAATCCTGACTATGGGAGAAATAGTACCATACATTGGACACTGATTCAGAGCATACACAGCCTGCTAGAGAACCTTGCCCCAGTCCTGCAAGGTATTGCTACCTAGCTAGCACTGTAACTGAGTCTTCAAAGACTATTCCACAGAACCTGTCAAACCAGTTATTACAGGATGGTGGGAAGCATGGTGAATTCGGTGAAATCCATGAGCATGGGCCTGCTGTAGCACTTATTTTGCTGTGAAGTGAGTTTCTAGATAAGAAGCAATACTTTGTGAAATACCATGATGGTGAAAAAGCACTCTGTAAATCCATGGATGGATGGTAGTTCCGGCAGAAGCATTGCCTGCAGGGAAGGCAAATTCATATCTTGATCACTCCACGGAATAGTGCTATTTTGGGAACTCAGGTTAGCCAAGGTGATTGGAGGTCCATGTAGCTGAGCCCATGTATCATCTCTGTCACTGTCACTACGGCCCCAGTGTTCCTGACCCATTAGGTCATGACAGGGTAGCTGAGGAAAGAGGATGTAATTCCATCAACTTGATTATCAAAATCCTTCTCTGCTGAAGTCATCCTTTGATTAGATTCACATGGGACACAAATATCTTCACATTTTTTGCCCATTCAGAGAGGTCTACACACCTATGTCTTCCCCAGACTTCTTTATCACTAATTTTCCAATCATGTTCCTTCCAAGTCTCTGATCATCCATTCAACCATTGGTCAAAGCCTATGAATCAGTATCTAATCACTTATTTGGCTATTTCTCTTCCCAAGTAAAGTGAACTTTGAGTTTTGCCTGCTAGGAGGACTTGCCTTTTCTGTTATCCTTCAGTGATGTCCCAGAAAGAAGCTATGGAGCTGCAACTGTCCACTTTCAGATGGTGCCAAATACCAACCAAAAGCATCTGTACATCAGACCCAAGTCACCTCTTCCTCTATCAGCTAATCATAGGGAACTCCCCATGAGGCCATAGGTCAAGGTGGGGAAACAGAAGGCAATGTAGCAGGAGGGGGGACTAAGGATATTTGGGCCACTTTTTCGTGTAATTTACTTGTGCCTTCAGGATTGCTTGGGTCTGATCATGTACATACCATGTTTATGGTATGATGTACACACCCAACTTTATGACATGGTGGGTCAGGTAATGCCCAGTCAGTGATGAGCAGGGTAAGTCACATGGTAACTTGGTGACCCATGATTAAGTGCTTAGTCTCTACTAAGCATCAGTAGCAGGTGAACAACTGTTTCTAAAAAGAAGAGCAGTTATCTGTGGATGGTAATAGGGTCATGCTCCAAAATGCTAAAGGCCTGCTCTGTAATTCACCTATAGCAGCCTGCCAAAAGCTCCAAAAAGCATCTCTATCTGCCATGAACACATCAAACACCATTGGATCTGCTGGATTATATGATCCAGAGCAGCTTACATGGCAGCCTGGACCTGTTGCAGATCCTTCTCTTGTTTTGGATCCTATTCAAAACTAGCAGCTTTGAGGGTCACACAATAAAAGGGCCAAAGTAACACATCCAAATGTCCTCCAAATCCAAAAAAGCCCACTAGGCACTGTGCCTCTCTTTTAGTTGTAAGGGGGCCAGATATGACAACTTATCCTCCTTCTTAGAAGGAATATCTTGACATACTTCACACCACTTGAGCCCTAGAAATTTCACTGATGTAGCAGGCCCTTAAATTTTAGTTTGACTTATTTCTCATCCTCTGATTTGCAAATATCTTACCAGTATGTCTAGAGTGATGGCTCTTTCTTGCTTACCAAGTTCAGTTAACGTGGTGTTATAAATGTAATGGACTGGTGGATGTCCTGTGGAAGGAAAATATACCTCTGAGGCAAGACAGGAAAGATATATTTCTGGCCTTGCCGTCTGAAAGCAATTGGCTTCTGATGAATCTTATGGACAGGGATCTGGCATTTGCTGCATACCAAGTTCCAAAGGTTCCAATAGTTTGGACACCTGATGCGAAGAGCCAACTCATTGGAAAAGACCCTGATGCTGGGAAAAATCGAAGGCAGGAGGAGAAGGGGACTACAGAGGACGAGATGGTTGGATGGCATCACTGACTCAAAGGACATGAGTTTGAGGAAGCTCCAGGAGATGGTGAAGGACAGGGAAGACTGGCGTGCTGCAGTCCATGGGGTCACAAAGAGTCAGACACGACTGAGCGACTGGACAACAACCTCATGGTTACTGTTTTTGACATCATAGTTTATATCTTTTTGTTCTGTATATCCCTTAACTGCTTATTGTCTGTATCAGTCAGTTCAGTTCAGTCGCTCAGTCATGTATGATTCTTTGCGACCCCATGAATTGCAGCACGCCAGGCCTCCCTGTCCATCACCAACTCCCAAACTTCACTCAGACTCACGTCCATCGAGTCAGTGATGCCATCCAGCCATCTCATCCTCGGTCGTCCCCTTCTCCTCCTGCCCCCAATTCCTCCCAGCATCAGAGTCTTTTCCAATGAGTCAACTCTTCACAGGAGGTGGCCAAAGTACTGGAGTTTCAGCTTCAGCATCATTCCTTCCAAAGAATGCCCAGGGCTGATATCCTTCAGAATGGACTGGTTGGATCTCCTTGCAGTCCAAGGGACCCTCAAGAGTCTTCTCCAACACCACAGTTCAAAAGCATCAATTCTTCGGTGCTCAGCCTTCTTCACAGTCCAACTCTCACATCCATACATGACCACAGGAAAAACCATAGCCTTGACTAGATGGACCTTAGTCGGCAAAGTAATGTCTCTGCTTTTGAATATGCTATCTAGGTTGGTCATAACTTTCCTTCCAAGGAGTAAGCGTCTTTTAATTTCATGGCTGCAGTCACCATCTGCAGTGATTTGGGAGCCCCCAAAAATAAAGTCTGCCAGTGTTTCCACTGTTTCCCCATCTATTTACCATGAAGTGATGGGACCGGATGCCATGATCTTCGTTTTCTGAATGTTGAGCTTTAAGCCAACTTTTTCACTTTCCACTTTCACTTTTATCAAGAGGCTTTTTAGTTCCTCTTCACTTTCTGCCATAAGGGTGGTGTCATCTGCTTATCTGAGGTTATTGATATTTCTCTCAGCAATCTTGATTCCAGCTTGTGTTTCTTCCAGTCCAGCGTTTCTCATGATGTACTCTGCATAGAAGTTAAATAAGCAGGGTGACAATATACAGCCTTGACGTACTCCTTTTCCTATCTGGAACCAGTCTGTTGTTCCATGTCCAGTTCTAACTGTTGCTTCCTGACCTGCATACAGATTTCTCAAGAGGCAGGTCGGGTGGTCTGGTATTCCCATCTCTTTCAGAATTTTCCACAGTTTATTGTGATCCACACAGTCAAAGGCTTTGGCATAGTCAATAAATTTTGTGTGTATAGCTTATTTTATTTTGTTACCTTTGAGAAGGCTGGTAAAAGGTTTTCACAGTATAATGGAATCCTCTCTGAAGAGCAGCTGTCCTCCCTTTCATTCAAGGGGCTCTGGGTTTGTAAACTGGCTCAAGTCTGGAATTTGATCGAAAGGTGTGACTCTGTGCTTTTATGATTCAGGTTAGACTTTTGTTCACTTGACCTGGAGCTTTTTTGCTCATACACATTAAGTATGTAGCAGACTGTCCATCTATTTCAATTCTAGGAACACCATGATTATTGGTCAACACATAGGTCTCTGCAAGTCAGACTATTCTGATTGCTCCTTTGACACTACTGTCCATGCCCACTTTGTGTCTAGTGATTAGGGGTTGTCACTTGGCCTCTGTTACCCCAGGATCCAATTATTCCCATTGCCTTTAGGTTTCTCAATTTAGTGACAGCAGTTTCTACTGTAATTTCTGACCTACAAAGAAGAGCAATCACAGAGCTCTTCAAGGATGTGGGGACTTCTGCTACAAATAGACTTCTCACAGTTGCAATAAACGGATGTCCTTCCTCTTGGTGAGCAACGGGTGGTGGTGTTTTTGTTCAGTCACTAATCATGTCCAACTCTTTGAGAACCCATGCACTGCAGTACACCAGGGTCCTCTGTCTTCCACTATTTCCTGGAGTTTGCTCAAATGCATGTCATTGAGTTGGTGATGCTATTTAAATATCTTGTCACCTGCTGCCCTTTTCTCCTTTTACATTCAACCTTTCCCAGCATTAGGGTCTTTTCCAGTGAGCTGGTTCTTCACATCAGGTAGCCAAAGTAGAGGAGCTTCAGCTTTAGCATCTGTCCTTCCAATGAATATTTGAGGCCTATTTACTTTAAGATTAACTGGTTTGATCTTCTTGCAGTCAAAGGGACTCCCACAGTCTTCTCCAGCACCACATTTTGAAAGCATCAATTCTTTGGTGCTCAGGCTTCTTTATGGCCCAAATCTCATATCTGTATATGACTACTGGAAAGGGTGATGAGTAGATCTCAAATGACAAACTCACTCTAACGTTCCAATTTCCCTAAGCCTTCTATTTCCTTTCTCTGTGGTAAAACAGGACAGCTCTGGCATCAGCTTTGTCTATGTTGGGCCACCACTTGGTCAGTGTTTTAGCCAAGAAATAAAACAAAACTTTTAGATCCCTTTCTTTCCCCTCAAGTTGCAACGCTAAATCCAGAATCTCTGCTTAGTGCTCCCATATCAATAAACTCCTTCTGATCCAACTTTATGTTTCTTTAGCTATTGTCTCTCATTACTCTTACTATTCATCCCCACATATTCCCTAAATTTCTGTCTGTATACAATAGAAAACTTTTTTTTCTAATGTAAAAAAGTCAGTTTTTTGGAGGTTGCAATTCCTCATGGGTCATAATTTGTACCTCATTTTTGGGGTCTGTTTGGACTTCTGTCTAATCATGTCATGTCTAGAAGCCAAGCGGGATGATGGGCGGGGGGGTGGTAAGAGTAGGAGGACCTAAGGAAAGTCAGCAATGTCTTGCAAGGCTATATGGCAGGAGAAAAAGATTACAGGTTTCTTTGGATAAACTTCTCAAGCAGGATAAACTTCCCAAGCAGGATAAACTTCCCTGGGTCAAAATGACTCAGCAGAATTTAGAGGTTCAGTGTCCCCACTTTCACTGGTGTCCTTCCATGTATCCTCCTTCCAACTTTCAGGATCCCATTTCTTCCCAATCAGTGCTCTCAATTTAAAAGCAAACACCATGCAGAATTGGGGCTTCAATATGCTTTATAATTCAGTCATTAACAAGATGACATTCTGTGTTTCATTTACAGAAGTCCCATCCCTGTGGTTGTATGAGTTAAAGGTTCCAGAAAAGATGTAGAAGACTTCAGGTCATCAATGTAGAGTTTGAGCTGGGAATCTGAAGTTTGAGCTCATCTTCTTTCCCCGCTTTCTTTAGCACACTTAGGAGCAACTACCTAATACCATTATACTCCTTATTTTGATGGAAATGTTCTAAGATAGCAAACATGTGACAACCTAGACTCTTGCCATCTGTGTTTAATTACAAATATCCAACAGCAATCATCTGAGTAACTTTTGGTCACATCTTGACACAACTTCCACTGTCTTCTTTACCACTAGAAGCAGAGTTATTAGTGCCTTTAAATCTAGGAAGATAAGAGAACCAGATCTAGAAACCCAGAGCCAATAAAGGGAACTCATCCATAAAAGTCTGCTTCTCTGGAATCACTTACACTGTGGACATCTGTATCAGCCAGGATTCAAACAGGGAAAAAGACTCAGTATTACACATATGGAGTGGTTATAAAGTTCTACATTTTGATTTAATGTCAGAATGAGCCATAATGGAAATGCCAGAGTCAAGCAAAGAGTGAAGGGACAAAGATGCAAGTCAAAGCATTATATTGTACACACTAAACTTACATAGTGCTGCCTGTCAATTACATCTCAATAAAACTGGAAAGGAAAAGATAGTTCACTCCTTTTTATTGGTGAGTATTATTCCATAGTATGCAGGTGGTGGTAGTGGTAAAGAATTCACCTGCCAATGCCAAAGAGGTAAAAGACCTGGGTTCAATCCCTGGGTTGGGAAGATCCCCTGGAGGAGGGCATGGCAATACACTCCAGTATTCTTGCCTGGAGAATCCCATGGAAAGAGGAGCATGGCGGGCTACAGTCCATATGGTCACAAAGAATCAGACACAACTGAAGCAACTTAGCATGCATGCATGCAAATACCTTGTATGTGTACTAGAGCATGCTTAAACATTCACTTCTGGAAGGCCTCATAAAATGAGTTAAGGAGTATTCTCTCCTCTTCTATTTTCCAGAAGAAATTGTGTAAAATTGGTGTTACTTAAATGTTTGGTAGAATTCTCCAGTGAAACCATTTGGGCCTGGAAATTTCTAGCCTAGGAGCTTTTTAATTCAAATTAAATATCTTTACTAGATGGGCTTCCCTTGTGGGTAAAGGGAAAGCTGGTAACCTTTCAGCTGGTAAAGAATCTGCCTATGATGTGGGAGACCTGGGTTCAATCCCTGGGTTGGGAAGATCCCCTGGAGAAGGGAAAGGCTACCCACTCCAGTATTCTGGCCTGGAGAATTCCATGGACTATATAGTCCATGGGATCATAAAGAGTCAGACACAACTGAGCCAATCTTTGATAGATACAAGACTATTATTATCTATTTAATCTGGTTGAGTTTTCATAGTTTGTAGTATTTGAGAAATTGATTCATTTCTTCTAAATTGCTGAGCTCATGAGCACAAAGTTCTTCATAGTATTCCTTCATTAGCCTTTTAGTGGCTGTAAGATCTGTAGTGATATCCCTTATTTCATTCCTGATATTGAGGGTTTGAATTTTCTCTCTTTTCATTTTTGCCATTCTTGCTACATGCTTTCAGTTTATTTTTAAACCAGTTTTCTGTTTTATTGACATTTTCTAATTTTAAAAATAATTCCAATTTCATTAACTTCTGCTCTTATTTTTATCATTTTATTCCTGTAGGTGAGTGCTAAGTCGCTTCAGTTTTATCTGACTCTTTGTGACCCTATGGAGTGTAGCCCACCAGGCTCCTCTGTCCATGGATATTCTCCAAGCAAGAATACTGGAGTGAATTGCCATGCTCTCCTCCAGGGGATCTTCCTGACCCAGGGATCAAACCCACTTCTCTATGTCTTCTGTACTGGCAGGCAAGTTCTTTACCACTAGTGCCACCTGGGAAGTCCTTTATTTCCTTCCTGCATTTTATTATTTCTTTCTAGCTTATTTTTCCCCTTCTTTTTAATATCTTGAGGTAGAAACTTAAGATTATGTATTTGAGACCTTTCTTCCCTTCTAATGTAAGCATTTAAGTGCTGTAAAGTATCTTCTCAGCACCATTGAGTTGAATCACACATATTTAGATTTTTTCCTTTGAGACTTCCTCTTCGACCCATAGATTACTTAGAAGTGTGTTGTTTAATTTCTAAGTGTCTAGAGGTTTTCCTTTTATCTTTCTCTTATTGATGTCTAGTTTCATGCCATTATAGTGAGAGAATTCACTGCATGATTTCTATTTTTAAAAATTTCTTGAGGGTCTTTTTCTGGCCCAGGATATGGTCTATCTTGATGAATGCTACATGGACCCTTGAAAAGAATGTGTGTTCGGCTGTTGCTAAATGGAGTGTTCTACAAGTGTTAATTAGATTCTGTTAGTAGACTGTTTTGTTCAATTCTTCTAAGCATTGCTGCTGCTGCTGCTGCTGCTAAAAGTCGCTTCAGTCATGTCTGACTCTGTGCAACCCCATAGACAGCAGCCCACCAGGCTCCCCCGTCCCTGGGATTCTCCAGGCAAGAACACTGGAGTGGGTTGTCATTTCCTTCTCCAACGCATGAAAGTGAAAACTTTAAGTGAAGTCGCTCAGTCGTGTCCGACTCTTCGCAACCCCATAGACTGCAGCCCACCAGGCTCTTCCAGCCATGGGATTTTCCAGGCAAGAGTACTGGAGGGGGGTGCCATCGCTAGTTTTCTATTTTGTGGCCCTATCAGTTACTGAGATAAGGGTATTGAGGTCTCTAAACATAATTGTGGATTTGTCTGTTTCTCCCTTTAGTTTTACCAGTTTTTGCCTCATGCATACTGAGGGTCTGTTTTGGAGGATTAGGACTATTAAGCTTCCTGATTTTCTAAGACTGATTTTCTCATTATGTAATGTCTCCTTTGTCTCTAGAAATTTTCTTTTCTTTGAAATCTACTTTATCTGATATTTATGTAGCCACTTCTACATTTAAAAAATTAATATTTGCTTGACATGCCTTTTCTAATCTTTTATTTTCATCTTACCTATACCACTGAATTTAAAGTGATGTTCTTATAAACAGCACAACATTGTACGGTGCTTTTATTTATTTATTTTTTCTTTCTTTCTTTCTTTATTTATTTTACTTTACAATTCTGTATTGGTTTTGCCATACATTGACATGAATCCACCACGGGTGTACATGCGTTCCCAAACCTGAACCCCCCTCCCACCACCCTCCCCATAACAGCTCTCTGGGTCATCCCCGCGTACCAGCCCCAAGCATGCCATATCCTGCATCGTACATAGACTGGCAATTTGATTCTTACATGATATTATACATGTTTCAGTATCATTCTCCCAAGTCATCTCACCCTCTCCCTCTCCCACTGAGTCCAAAAGTCCGTTATACACATCTGTGTCTTTTTTGCTGTCCTGCATACAGGGTCATCATTGCCATCTTTCTAAATTCCATATATATGTGTTAGTATACTGTATTGGTGTTTTTCTTTCTGGCTTGCTTCACTCTGTATAATTGGCTCCAGTTTAATCCATCTCATCAGAACTGATTCAAATGTATTCTTTTTAACGGCTGAGTAATACTCCATTGTGTATATGTACCACAGCTTTCTTATCCATTCATCTGCTGATGGACATCTAGGTTGTTTCCATGTCCTGGCTATTATAAACAATACTGCGATGAACATTGGGGTACATGTATCTCTTTCAATTCTGGTTTCCTCCGTGTGTATGCCCAGCAGTGGGATTGCTGGGTCATAAGGTAGTTTTATTTGCAATTTTTTAAGGAATCTCCACACTGTTCTCCATAGTGGCTGTACTAGTTTGCATTCCCACCAACAGTGTAGGAGGGTTCCCTTCTCTCCACACCCTCTCCAGCATTTATTGCTTGCAGATTTTTGGATCGCAGACATTCTGACTGGTGTGAAGTGGTACCTCATTGTGGTTTTGATTTGTATTTCTCTAATAATGAGTGATGTTGAGCATCTTTTCATGTGTTTGTTAGCCATCCGTATGTCTTCTTTGGAGAAATGTCTATTTAGTTCTTTGGCCCATTTTTTTATTGGGTCGTTTATTTTTCTGGAATTGAGCTGCAGGAGTTGCTTGTATATTTTTGAGATTAGTTGTTTGTCAGTTGCTTCATTTGCTATTATTTTCTCCCATTCGGAAGGCTGTCTTTTCACTTTGCTTATATTTTCCTTTGTTGTGCAGAAGCTTTTAATTTTAATTAGGTCCCATTTGTTTATTTTTGCTTTTATTTCCAGAATTCTGGGAGGTGGATCATAGAGGATCCTGCTGTGGTTTATGTCAGAGAGTGTTTTGCCTATGTTCTCCTCTAGGAGTTTTATAGTTTCTGGTCTTACATTTAGATCTTTAATCCATTTTGAGTTTATCTTTGTGTGCAGTGTTAGAAAGTGATCTAATTTCATTCTTTTACAAGTGGTTGACCAGTTTTCTGTACGGTGCTTTTATACCCATTCTGCCAAGCCCTGATCCAGTCGTGTGCCTACCCCTAAGCTTATCATGACACAGGAGAATGCCATGGTCTGACTGGCCAGAACCGGACCCCAGGTTTGGCTCCACCTAAACCACCTGGACCAGGAGAGAGAGCTATGGTCCTTCAAAGGAAAAGAGGAGATGGCAAGACAGAGAATGGGCAACATAAACACCCACTCCCACTCCCTGACCCTCTCAGTGACCAGGCAATCCAAGTCTAGACAAAGTGTCAGGCAGTCCTGTCATCACATCCACTTCCTGCCCCTGCTTGCACATTGGGGTGGGTTCTAGAGATTTCTCAAAGGAACTGTCTCACAGCCTCCTTTTCCCTGGAACTGGTGGTTCCAACTGAGTCTGGCAGCACCCCAACTCTATACTAAGAGTCAAGAACCAGGGAAAGGAAGAGGAGACCAATCCATCTGAAGTCACCTGAGAACACATGCCTATGCCAAATTATCAGATAGCCATAGAAAGAGCAACCAGAATTCTGAGAAGAGCAAGTTGGGGACCTCTGTGCCTTCTGGAAAGGATCATGGGCCAGAGGTAGGAGCTGGAGGGCTGTATACTGTTAATGGTGTAAGATGCTTTTAGCCCCCATCAGGGTGGGTCGGGGGGCTCCTCCTAATGTAGTACCAGGCACTGTCCAGGAGCCATCAATGCCCTGACCTGCAGAATTGTATCCCAGGTGTGACCCTGCAGCCAAGGAAGTCAAGGAATGTGCCCAGGGATACACCTCTGCTAGGAGTGGGGTTGGGACCCAGTTAAGGACCATCTGATCCCAAAGCCCAGGCTCAGCAGAGGAACTGGATTGTTCTCCTTAGAGAAATGAAAACAGAGAAGTGTATTCAGCAGTTCTTACAGGGGAGCAAGTCACTTGTCGGCTTGAGCACATGGGCCAGGACTTGTTCAGCCCTACACTTATCTCCTTACCTGCCAGGTACAGGAGTATTCCCTCCTTACTTCCCTCTGGTGTCTGTGGGAGATCACAGGAGATCTTGCCCAGGCACCCTTTGGTAGACTCTCAGCCCACAGTGGGGCTGCTATAAGTAGGACAGAAGCTGTAATACCTGTCAGGGGTTGGACTGGACTACTCTTACCTCCCCACCTTATCTCCCTCCCTCATCTCCCCCTATTATGCTCAGCTTCATCTGATGAGGAAGAGTGGGGGCAACATCTCAAGAGACTTGAGTCTTCCCAAAATGTCCCAAGGGGCTGTCAGCAAGAAAGTCATGCAATTGCAAGGGTCTCAGGTGAGTGATAGGTCCTCTGTCCTTGACCCTGCCTTCCAAAGACCCTGTGTTAAGAATGGGAAGAGGATGAGGGAAACTAATAAGAGTCTTTCTTCACACTCATGAAGACTTTTTCCAAGATGTATCAGTAAAGGAAAAACAAAAGCACAAAGGTTTGCACAGCTAGACAAAAATGAAATAATATATTGTCTCTGCATAAAGATATTCTAAAGGGGTAGGCAGGAAATGGGCAGGATTGGGTGGTTGACCTGCAGTGCAAGGGGCAAGATTTTCCTGTGTACGTTTCTGTCCCTTCTGAATTTTGAACCATAGAAAAGAGATATCGTTTGGCTTCCCTAGTGACTCAGTGGTAAAATATCTGCCTGCCAATGCAGGATACATGGATTCAACCCCTGATCCAGGAAGAACCCACATGCCACAGAACAACCAAGCCTGTGTGCCATAACTATTGAGCCTGTGCTGTAGGGCCTGGGAGCCTCAAGCATTGAACCCATGTGCCGCAACTAGCTACTGAAGCCTGTGTGCCCTATAGCCCATGCTCCACAGAAGAATCCATTGCAATGAGAAGCCCGTGCACCGCAACTAGAGAGTAACCCCCTGCTCATCACAACTAGAGAAAAGCCCTCACAGCAAAGAAGACCCAATACAGCCAAAAGTAAATAAATAAAATTATATAAAAAAGAGATTTTTTAAAATAAAAAACCTACCTTATTTGATACTTTAAAAATTTTCTGACTTTTTGTTTAATTTTTTTTAATTTAAGGATTTGTTGTTGTTTAGTAGCTCAGTCGTATCCGACTCTTCGCAACACCATGGGCTGTGGCTTCCCTGTCCTTCACCATCTCCCAGAGCTTGCTCAAACTAATGTCCATCACGTCAGGGATGCCATCCAACCATCTGGTCCTCTGATGTCCCTTTATCCTTCTGCCTTCAATCTTTCCCAGCATCAGGTTATTTTTTTATGAGTTGGCTCTTCACATCAGGCAGCCAAAATATTGGCGTTTCAGCTTCAGCATCAGTCCTACCAATGAATATTCAGGGTTGATTTCCTTTACAATTGACTGATTTGATCTCCTTGCAGTCCTAGGGACTCTCAAGAGTCTTCTCCAACACCACCATTCAAAAGCGTCAATTCTTTGGCGTTCAGTCTTCTATATGGTTCAACCCTCATATCCATACATGACCACTGCGAAAACCATAGCTTTGACTGTGTGGACCTTTGTCGACAAAGTAATGTTTCTGCTTTTTAATATGCTGCTAGGTTTGTCATAGTTGATAAGGATAGCTTATAAAGAACTCAAGGATAGTTGATATACAATATTATAGAAGTAACAGATGTATAATATAGTGTTTCACAATTTTTAAAGGTTATATTCTATTTGTAGTAATCAAATACTTGCTATATTCACCATGTCATACAATATACTCTTTTCTAAATTTATTTTTATTGAAGTATAGTTGAATTACAATGTTGTATTAAGTGCTTATATACAGTAAATTGATTCAGTTATATATATATATATATACATACATTCTTTTTCATATTCTTTTTCATTACAGTTTATCACAGGATATTGAACATAGTTCCCTCGTGCAGCAGGATTTTGTTGTTTATCCATTCTATATATACCAGTTAGCATCTGCTATGTTCGATCCCTGGGTCGGGAAGATCCCCTGGAGAAGGAAATGGTAACCCACTCCAGTATTCTTGCCTGGAGAATCCCATGGACGGAGAAGCCTGGTAGGCTATAGTACACGGGGTCACAAAGAGTCACGACTGAGCGACTTCACTTCACTTCACTTCACTTCACTTCACTCCCAAATTTCCAATCCAACCCTCTCGTATCCACCCACCTTGGTAACCACCAGTCTCTTCTCTATGTCCCTGATTCTGTTTCTGTCTCACAGATAGTTCATACTTTGTGAACTATAATTTGTGTCATACTTTAGATTCCACACATAAGTGACATATATAGTATCTGCCTTTTCTCCTTTTGACTTATTTCCTTTAGTATGATAATCTCTGGGTCGATTCATGATGCTGCAAATAGCATTCCACTGTACATATGAACCACAACTGCTTTATTCATTCATCTGTCAAGAGACATTTAAGTTGTTTCCATGTCTTGGCTATTGTGTAATGTGCTGCTATGAACATAGAGATGCATGCATCTTTCTGAATTATGGTTTTGTCTGGATATATGTCCAGGGGTGGGATTGCTGGATCATATGATAAATTCTATTTTTAGTCTTCTGAGAAACATCCATACTGTTTTCCACATTGGCTACCCCAATTTACACTCCCAAAAAGAGTGTGAAAACATTCCCTTTTCTCCACACCCGCTCCAGCATTTTTTATTTGTAGACGTTAATAATGGCCATTCTGACCAGCATAAGTTGGTACCTCATTGTAGTTTTGATTTGCATTCCTCTAATAATTAGTGATATTGAGCATCTTTTTGTGTGCCTAACGGCCATCTGTATTTATTCTTTGGAGAAATGTCTACTGAGGCTTCATGACCATCTTTTGATTGGGTTGTTTGTTTTTTTGCTGTTGAGGTTTGTGAGCTCTTTGTATATTTTCAAAATTAAGCCCTTGTCAATCCCTCCTTTGCAAATATTTTCTCCCATTCTGTAGGTTGCCTTTCATTCTGTTTTTTGGTTTCCTTTTCTGTGCAAAAGCTTATAACATACTCTTGTAGCTGACTTTAAACCTAATAGTTTGTATCTCTTACTTTCCTACCCCTATATTGTCCCCTTCTTCCCCCCTCCCCACTGGTAACCATTAGTTTGTCCTCTATATCTGTAAGTCTGATTCTTTTTTGTTATATTCACTGGTGTGTTATATTTTTAGATTCCATATATATGAGATATTATACAGTATTTGTCATTATTAATCTGACTTACTTTACCTGGCATAATGCCCTCCAAGTCCACCCATGTTGCTGCAAATGGCAATTTTTCATTATTTTTTACGACTGAGTAGTGTGTGTGAGTGTGTGTGTGTGTGTGTGTGTGTGTGTGTGTGTGTGTGTGTATGAGATATACCACATCTTCTTTATCCATTCATCTGTTGATGGACATTTTGGTTGCTTCCATAACATGGCAATTGTAAATATGCTGCTATGAAATTGGGGTACATGGGTGTTTTTAAATTAGTGTTTTTATTTTTTTTTTCAGATATATACCCAGGTGTGGAATTGCTGGATCATCAATTCAGTTCAGTCTCTCAGTTGTGTCTGACTCTCTGCCACCCGATGGACTACAGCACCCCAGGCTTCCCTGTTCATCACCAACTCCCAGAGCTTACTCAAACTTACGTCCATCGAGTCGATGATGCCATCCAACCATCTCATCCTGTGTCATCCTGTTCTCCTCCTGCCTTCAGTCTTTCTCAGCATCAGGGTCTTTTCCAAGGAGTCAGTTCTTTGCATCAGGTAGCCAAAGTATTGGAGCTTCAGCTTCAGCATCAGTCCTTCCAATGAATATTCAGGACTTCTTTCCTTTACAATTGACTGGTTTGATATTGCAGTCTAAGGGACTCTCAAGAGTCTTCTTCAACATCACAGTTCAAACGCATCAATTCTTCAGTGCTCAGCTTTCTTTATGGTCCAACTCTCATATCCATACATGACTACTGGAAAAACCATAGCTTCAACTATATAGACTTTTGTCAGCAAAGTATTGTCTCTGCTTTTTAATGTGCTGTCTGAGTTCATCATAGCTTTTCTTCCAAGGAGCAAGCATCTTTTAATTTCATGGCTGCAGTCACTATCCACAGTGATTTTGGAGCCCAAGAGAATAAAGTCTCTCACAGTTGCCATTGTTTCCCCATCTATTTGCCATGAAGTGGTGGGACTGGATGCTATGATCTTAGTCTTTTGAATGTTAAGTTTTAAGCCAGCTTTTTCACTCTCCACTTCCACTTTCATCAAGAGGCTCTTTAGTTCTTCTTTGCTTTCTGCCATAAGGGTGGTGTCATCTGCATATCTGAGGTTATTGATATTTCTCCTTGCAATTTTGATTCTGGCTTGTGCTTCATCCCAATGCTTGTGCTTCATCTCAATGCTGAAATGGTGCTGAAACTCCAATACTTTAGCCACCTGATGCGAAGAATTGACTCCTTGGAAAAGACCCTGATGCTGGGAAAGATTGAAGGCAGGAGAAGAAAGGGACGACAGAGGATGAGATGGTTGGATGGCATCGCTGACTAGATGGACATGAGTTTGAGCAGGCTCCAGGAGTTGGTGATAGACAAGGAAACCTGGCGTGCTGCAATCCATGGGGTCACAAAGTGAGACTGAATGAATGAGCTACTGAACTGAACTGTGCTTCATCCAGTCTGGCATTTTGCATAGTGAACCCTGCATATAAGTTAAATAAATAGGGTGATGATATACAGCCTTGATGTACTCTTTTCCCAATTTTGAATCTGGATCATATGACAATTCAATTTTTAGTTTTTGAGAAACTGCCATACCATACTGTTTTCCACAATGGCTCTACCAATTTATATTCCCACCAAGACTGTAGAAGGGTTCCCTTTACTCTCACCAAAATTTGTTATTTTTGTTCTTTTAATGATAGCAATTCCGAGAGGTGTGGTTTTGATTTGCATTTCCCTGATAATCATTCATTGCTGAGCATCTTTTCATGAGTCTGTTGACCATCTGTATTTTCTCTTTGGAAAAATGTCTGATCGGTTCTACTACTCATTTTTAAAATCAGATTGTTTGTCTTTTGATTTTGTTTTATGAGCTTTTTGTACATTTGGATATTAACCCTTTATTAGTCATATCATTAGCAAATACTTTCTCCCTTTCTGTGGGTTGTCTTTTCATTTTGTCTATGGTTTCCATTGTTATGCAGAAGCTTTTAAGCTTAATTAGGTTCTATTTGTTTATTTTTACTTTATTTCCTTTGCTCAAGGAGATGGATATAAAAATAGTAATACAATTTATGTTAAGAAGAGTGTTCTGCCTAAGTTCTCCAGTAAGAGTTTTATGGTATCTGGTTTTACATTTATGTCTTTAATCCATTCTGAGTTTATTTTTGTATACAATGTTAAAAAAAAAAACTTCTAATTTTGTTCATTTACAGGTAGCGTTCAATTTTTTCAGCACCACTTTTTGAAGAGACTATCTTTTCTCTATTGTGTACTCTTGCATCACTGTCACAGACTAGGTGACTATAGGTGAATGGGTTTGTCTCTGAACTTTCTATACTGTTCTATTGATCTCTACTTCTGCTTTTGGGCCAGTATCACACTGTTTTGATTACTGCAACTTATAGTCCAAAGTCAGGGGGCATGATACTTTCAGTTTTATTTTTCCTTCTCAAGATTGTTTTGGTTTTGAAGATCTTCCATGTTTTCATAGAAATTTTAAAATTATTTGTTCTAGTTCTGTGAAAAATACCATTGACATTTTGCTAGGGATTGCATTGACTCTGTAGATTGTCTTTGATAGTATGGTCATCTTGCTAATACTTTTTCCAATTCAGTAACACAATGTATCTTTCCATCGGTTGGTGTCATCTTCAATTTCTTTCATCAGTGCTCCTACATTTCCAAGTAGAGGTATTTTTCAGCACTAGGTAAGGATATTCCTAGATATTTTATTTTTTTTTTGATGCAATGGTAAATGAAATTATTCCCTCTTTCTCAGTTTTTTTGTTAGTGTGTAGAAATGCAACAGATTCGTGTTTATTAATTTTACATCCTGAAACTTTACTCCATTTATTGATGAGCTCTAGTAGTTTTCTGGTGGTGTCTTTAGATTTTCTATTTATACTATCACGTCATCTGCAAACAATGCCAGTTTTACTTCTTCCTTTTCAATTTAGTTTTTTTTTTTTATTTCTTTTTCTTCTCATTGCTGTGACTAGGACTTCTGAAACTATGTTGTAAAAGTGATCAGAGTGGGCATCCTTGTCTTGTTCCAGATTTTAGAGAAAAGTTTTCAGCTTTTTATCATTGAATATAATGTTATCTGTGGTTTTGTTATATATGGCCTTTATTATTTTGAGGTATATTCCCTCTATGCCCATGTTCCAGAGAGTTTTTATAGTAAATGAATGTTCAGTTTTGTCAAAAGCTTGTTCTGCAACTACTGAGATGATCTTATGACTTTTATTTTTCAATTTGTTAATGTGATGTATCACATTCATTAATTTGCAGATACTGAAAAATCCTTGCATCCCTGGGATAAATCTCACTTGATTATGGTATATGATTCTTCTAGTGTATTGCTGGATTCAGTGTGCTAATATGTTGTTGAGGATTTTTGCATGTATGTTCACCAGTGATATTGACCTGTAATTTTCTTTTTTGTGTGATATCTTTGTCTGGTATTGGTATCAAGGTGATGATGGCCTCATAAAATGAATTTGGAAATGTTCCTTCCTCTTCAATATTTTGAAATAGTTTCAGAAGGATGGGTGTTAACTCTTTTCTAAATGTTTGCTAGAGTTCACCTGTGAAGCCATCTAGTCCTGAAATTTTGTTTGTTGGGAGCTTTTAAATTACTGATTCCACATCATTACTGGTAATTGGTCATTCATATTTTCTATTTCTTCCTGGTTTAGTCTTGGGAGAGTGTACATTTCTAAGAACTTGTCTGTTTCTTCTAGATTGTCCATTTTATTGGCATATAGTTGTTCATAGTAATCTCTTAAGATCAGTTGTATTTCTGTGGTATCTGTCATAATTTCATTTCTGATTTTATTGATTTGGGCCCTCTCCCTTTTTTCCTTGATGATGCTAACTAGAGTTTATCAGTATTGTTTATCTTTTCAAAGACTCGGCTTTCAATTTCATTGATCTCTTCTGTTTTTTAAGTCTCTACTTCATTTATTTCTTCTCTCATCTTTATGATTTCTTTCCTTATACTAACTTTGAAATTTTTTTTGTTCTTCTTTCTCTAGTTCCTTTAGATGTAAGTTTAGATTGTTTATTTGAGATTTTTCTTATCTCTTGAGATAAGCTTATATTGCCATAAACTTCCCTCTTAGAACTGCTTTTGCTGTCTCTGATGGTTTTTGGATCATCATGTTTTCATTTGTCTCTAGGTATTTTTTTTATTTCTTCTTTGATTTCTTCAATGATCCATCAGTTGTTTAGTAACCTATTGTTTAAACCTCCATGTATTTGTGTTTTTGCAGTTTTTTCTTATAGTTTATTTCTACTCTCATAGTGTTGTGGTTGGAAAAGATGCTTGATATTATTTCAATTTTCTTAAATTTACCAAGACTTGTTTTGAGGCCTAATATGTGATCTATTCTGGAGAACATTCCACATGCATTTGTCTCTTGTAATAGTCTTTACTTTAAAGTCTATTTAGTTTGTTGTAAGTATCACTACTCTGGCTTTCTTTTGATTTTTCCTTTGCATGGAATACCTTTACCTATCCCCTCCCTTTCGGTCTGTGTGTGTTTCTGATCTGAAGTGAGTTTCCTATAGGTAGCTTAGATGCAAGTCTTAGGTTTGTATACATTCAATCATTCTATAACTTTTGGTTGGAGTATTCCATTTACACTTAAGGTAAACATCAATATGCATGTTCTTATTGTCATTTTTTCCACTGTTTTTGGTTTGTTTTTGTAGGGGTTTATTCTCCTTCTGTTTTCTTGTAATTTGATGACTATTTGATGACTATCTTTAGGGTTATATTTGGATCTCTTTTTTATGTATATTAATTATAGATTTTTCATTTGTGGTTACCATGCAATTTTTATGTAGCCGTGTATGCATATATGTGTATGTATACGGCTCCCCAGGTGGCACTAGTGGTAAAGAATCCATATATATAATTGCTGTTTTTAATATCATATTTTGTATCTAATTGCTTTCTGTATCCCATGACTACTTATTGTTGTTACAGAAGATTTTTATTACTTGTGTCTTTTAACCACCCTAGTAGTTTTGTGTGTGGATGATTTCCTGTCTTTATTATATGTTCACCTTTATAGGTAAGCTTTTTATTTTGTAATTTTCTTATTTATAGTTGTGGCTTTTTCTTTTTTACCTAGAGAAGTTCCTTTAACATTTGATGTAAAGCTGGTTTGGGGGTGCTGAATTCTATTAGCTTTTACCTGTCTGTAAAGCTTTTGATCTCTCTATCAAATCTGAATGAGAGCCTTTCTAGGTAGAATATTCTTGGTTGTAGGTTTTTCCATGTTATTTTTTGCTTTTCCTCTGCTGTTTTTAATATTTTTCTTTATCTTTAATTGTTGTCATTATAATTACAATTTGTCTTGCTCTTTTCCTCTTTGGGTTCATCATGTATGGGACTTCTAGTCAAAGATACCAGCCTGTATATTCAAGGTGAGCAAATATTAAATAAAGTAACCCTCAGGAAATCTACTCTAAGACACAACATACTTAAAATTCTGGAAACTATAGGTATATGAAAAAAAAATCTTGAAAATGACCAGGAGAAAAGACACATTACTTATAAGAAACATAAATTTGAATTAGAGCAGATTTCTCATCAGGAGCTATGTAGGCACAACATTTTTCAAGCACTGAAAGAACTGTCAACCATGAATACCAAATCCAATGAAACTATCCTTCAAGCAATGAAGGATAAAAGAAATTTAAGAAAATTTATTGTTATAAGACATTCTCTTAAATGATGGCTAAAGAAAGTTCTGTAAACAGAAAGGAAATGGTGAAAGAAAAATGTTTGGAATGTCAGAAAGGAAAGAACAACATTAACATGGGTAAAAATAGGAATGAATGTAAGAGACTATCTTACTTCTCATGAGTTTTTAAATCATATTTGATGATGGAATCAAAATTATAATGTAATCTGATGTTGTACTCAATATAGAAAGAAAAAACACAAAAGATATATTTTTAAATGGGGAAGGTAAAGAACATAAAGTAAATCAATCTCCCACACTTCCCAATATACTGAAAAAACACTATTTACATGAATCAAAGAACACTAAAAATCGTTAAGAAATCCATAAAAAGATATGAAAAGAGAAACAGAGGACTGAAAAATAAAAGAAACAAACAAATGAAGCATAATAAAGTGTTAGACTTTAGTCATAATGTTATCAATAATTACCTTAAATGTAAATAGTCTAAATACATTGATTAAAAGACAGAAATTGGTAGACTGGATAAAATTGTGATTCCAACAACATTCTGACCACAAGAAACTCAATTCAAATACAATAACTTGGGTAAATTGTAACTTAAAGGGTAGAACTAGATGGACCATGAAAATATTGTTTTCTAAAAAGTAGGAGTGGCTATTTGAACATTAGCAAAGAAAATAAAAATACTAAAGAGAGAGACATAACATAGCAACTAAAAAATTGATCTGCCATGAAGTCTCAGTGACCCTACCTGTGCATGCACAAGACAACACAACCAAATTACATGAAGCAAAAAACGACTAGATCTTTACTTCTTTTCTTTAAATATTGGCAGCATTTATTCTGATGTTTACAAAGAAGTAACTAGGTTTTGCTGCCTGGAAATTTAAATTTATGTCCATTAAGAAATGAGCAATAAGAAAATAAAAGACAAACATATAATGCCTCCAACCTCAATGATTTCATATATATATTTTGTAACTTCAGAAGGATCTTTTAAGAACCCATAATCTGATGTTCAGCAATTCCTTCATTCTACTACAATATCTTTTTTTTTCTGTTAAATTTAAAGTTAAAATAAAACTCTGTAACTTTTAAATGTTAACAGTGATTCTGTTTTTCAATTGATATTTATCTAGGTATCCAGGCATTGTTGATGGTAGGAGTCTGTTTTGTTTGATGAACAAAACAGATGAAAACACTAGGAGAGTTGCATTCCAGTAGGAAGGGATAATAAGCGAAATTAACCAGGTGTAATAAGAGCAAGGTTAGTATGGTAGATAATAATGCAAAGGAGAAAAAAAAGTCAGGGATGAGAAATAAAAAATGAGAATCAAGGAGATGGGTTCGAGTTTTAGTTAGGACATCCTGGAAGACCTCCTGAGAAGAACTTTTTCTGTAGGTCTTTTTCTAGTTTTGTTTCCTGCCTAAAAAAGTTCCTTCACCATTTGTTATAAAGCTGTTTTGGTGGTGCTGTATTCTCTTCAACTTTTGCTTGTATGGAAAGCTTTTGATTTCTCCATTAAGTGTGAAGGAGAGTCTTGCTGGGTAGAGTATTCTTGATGATAGATGCTTCCCTTTCATCACTTTAAACATATCATGCCATTCATTCTCTTCTGGCTTGTAGAGTTTAAGAAATCAGCTAATAATCTGATGGGAGTTCCCTTGTGTGTTATGTGTCATTTTTCCCTTGTTGCTTTTAATATTTTATCTTTGTCTTTAATTTTTCTCAGTTTGATCACTATGTGTCTTGGTATGTTCGCCCTTGTTTTTTTCCTGACTGGGACTCTCTGTGCTTCCTGGGCTTGGCTGACTATTTCCCTTCCCATGTTCAGGAAGCTTTCAGCTATTATCTCTTCAAATATTTTCTCAGGTCCTTTCTCTCTCTCTCTTCTCCTTCTGGGACCCCTATAATGTGAATGGTGGTGCATTTAATGTTGCCCCAGAGGAGTCTTGGGCTGTCATCATTTTTTTCATTCCTTTTTCTATATTCTGTTCTGTGACAGTGATTTCCACCATTCTGCCCTCCTGGCCATTTATCTGATCTTCTGCCTCAGTGATTCTGCTATGGATTCCTTCTAGGGTATTATTCAGACTTTCCTGGTGGCTCAGACAGTAAAGCGTCTGTCTGCAATGTAGGAGGCCCAGGTTCGATTCCTGGGTTGGGAAGATGCCCTGCAGAAGGAAATGGCAATCCACTCCAGTACTATTGCCTGGAAAATCCCATGGACAGAGGAGCCTGGTAGGCTACAGTCAGTCCATGGGGACGCAAAGAGTCGGACACGACTGAGCGACTTCACTTTCACTTTCACTTTCAGTGTACTATTCACCTCCGTTTCTTTGTACATTAGTTCTTGTAGGTCTTTGGTAGACATTCCTTGCATCTTCTCCATTGTTTTCCCGAGATCCTGGATCATCTTCACTATCATTACTCTGAATTATTTTGGGGGAAAGTTGTCTATCTCCACTTCATTTAGTTGTTTTTCTGGGGAGTCGTCTTGTCCCTTCATCTGGCACATAAGTTTCTGCTTTTTCATCCTGCGTAACTTTCTGTAATGTGGTTTTTGTTCTAGCCACTGTGGGATTGTGGTTCTTCTGCTTCTTCTCTCTGCCCTCTGATAGAGGAGGCTAAGAAGCTGGTGTAAGCTTCCTGATGGGAGGGACCGGTGATAGGAAAAACTGGATCTTGCTCTGATGGGCAGGGCCTTGCTCAGTAAAGTTTTAATCCAATTATTTGCTGATGAGTGGGGTTGTGCTCTCTCCCTGTTTGTGGTCTGGCTTTAGGCAACCCAGCCCTGGGGTCTACAGGGCTCTATGGTAGGGTTAATGGTGACCTCCAAGAGGCCTTACACTGACGGGGACCTTCCAGGACCACTGCTTCCACTGCTCCAGTCCCTGTGATGAGCCACTGCTAACCCACATCTCCACAGGAGACCCCCAACACAGGTAGTTTTGGTTCAATCTCCTGTGAGGTCACTGCTCCTTTCCTCTGGGTCTTGGTGCATGCAAGATTTTGTGCCCTCCAAGACCGGAGTCCCTGTTTCCCCCAGTCCTGTGGAAGACCTATAATCAAATCCCGCTGGCCTTCAAGGTCAAATTCTCTGGGGATTCCCAGTCCCTTTGTTGGGTCCCCAGGGTAGGAAGCCTGACATGGGGTTCAGAACTGTCACAATAGTGGGAAATCTCTTTGGTATTATATTTCTCCAGTTTGTGGGTCACCCACCTGGTGGGTATGGGATTTGATTTTATCATGATTATGCCCCTACCATCTCATTGCAGCTTCTTCTTTGTCTTTGGACATGGTGTATCCCTTTTTGGTGGGTTTCAGCATCCTCCTGTCGATGGTTTTTCAACAGATAGATGCAGTTTTGGAGTACTCATAGGAGAGGAGTGCATATCCTTCTACTCTACCATCTTGAACTGGAAGCAAAAAACTACTAGATCTTGAAAATGAAATGGGAAAAGATGGAATTACATCTGAGAACTTTAGCAAGCTTTACTCGGCAATTGATATGCTGCTAGACAGAGAAACAGCATGAATACAGTAAAACCAACCAACATAATCTAAATGACATTTATAAGCCACTCCACTCAACAAGAGCAGAACAGACATCTTTTCAAACACCTAGAAGACAGTCACAAAAATAGACCATACACTGGGCCATAAAACAATCCTCAACAAATTTTTTAAGATGAATATTATACATATCTGAGGTTATTGATATTTCTCCCAGCAATCTTGATTCCAGCTTGTGTTTCTTCCAGTCCAGCGTTTCTCATGATGTACTCTGCATAGAAGTTAAATAAGCAGGGTGACAATATACAGCCTTGACATACTCCTTTTCCTATTTGGAACCAGTCTGTTGTTCCATGTCCATTTCTAACTGTTGCTTCCTGACCTACATACAGATTTCTCAAGAGGCAGGTCAGGTGGTCTGGTATTCCCATCTCTTTCAGAATTTTCCACAGTTTATTGTGATCCACACAGTCAAAGGCTTTGGCATAGTCAATAAAGCAGAAAAAGATGTTTTTCTGGAACTCTCTTGCTTTTTCTATGATCCAGCGGATGTTGGCAATTTGATCTCTGGTTCCTCTGCCTTTTCTAAAACCAGCTTGAATGTCAGGGAGTTCACGGTTCACGTTGCTGAAGCCTGGCTTGGAGAATTTTGAGCATTACTTTACTAGAGGGTAAGATGAGTGCAATTGTGTGGTAGTTTGAGCATTCTTTGGCATTGTCTTTCTTTGGAATTGGAATGAAAACTGACCTTTTCCAGTCCTGTGGCCACTGCTGAGTTTTCCAAATTTGCTGGCATATTGAGTGCAGCACTTTCACAGCATCATCTTTCAGGATTTGAAACAGCTCAATTGGAATTCCATCACCTCCACTAGCTTTGTTCGTAGTGATGCTTTCTAAGGCCCACTTGACTTCACATTCCAAGATGTCTGGTTCTAGATTAGTGGTCACATCATTGTGACTATCTGGGTTGTGAAGATCTTTTTTGTACAGTTCTTCCATGTATTCTTGCCACCTCTTCTTAATATCTTCTGCTTCTGTTAGATCCATACCATTTCTGTCCTTTATCAAGCCCATTCTTGCATGAAATATTTCCTTGGTATCTCTAATTTTCTTGACGAGATCTCTAGTCTTTCCCAATCTGTTGTTTTCCTCTATTTCTTTGCATTGATCGCTGAAGAAGGCTTTCTTATCTCTTCTTGCTATTCTTTGGAACTCTGCATTTAGATGCCTATATCTTTCCTTTTCTCCTTTGCTTTTCGCCTCTCTTCTCTTCACAGCTATTTGTAAGGCCTCCCCAGACAGCCATTTTGCTTGTTTGCATTTCTTTTCCATGGGGATGGTCTTGATCCCTATCTCCTGCACAATGTCATGAACTTCATTCCATAGTTCATCAGGCACTCTATCTATCAGATCTAGTCCCTTAAATCTATTTCTCACTTCCACTGTATAATCATAAGGGATTTGATTTAGGTCATACCTGAATAGTCTAGCAGTTTTCCCATCACCCTTGTGCCAAAAAGTGAAGAGGAGCTAAAAAGCCTCTTGATGAAAGTGAAAGAGGAGAGCGAAAAAGTTGGCCTAAAGCTCAACATTCAGAAAACGAAGATCATGGCATCTGGTCCCATCACTTCATGGAAAATAGATGGGGAAACAGTAGAAACAGTGTCAGACTTTTTTTGGGGGGTGCTCCAGAATCACTGCAGATGGTGACTGCAGCCATGAAATTAAAAGACGCTTACTCCTTGGAAGAAAAGTTATGACCCACCTAGATAACATATTCAAAAGCAGAGACATTACTTTGCCGACTAAGGTCCGTCTAGTCAAGGCTATGGTTTTTCCTGTGGTCATGTATGGATGTGAGAGTTGGACTGTGAAGAAGGCTGAGCACTGAAGAACTGATGCTTCTGAACTGTGGTGTTGGAGAAGACTCTTTAAGACTATTGAGAGTCCCTTGGACCACAAGGAGATCCAACCAGTCCACTCTGAAGGAGATCAACCTTGGGATTTCTTTGGAAAGACTGATGCTAAAGCTGAAACTCCAGTACTTTGGCCACCTCATGAGAAGAGTTGACTCATTGGAAAAGACTCTGATGCTGGGAGGGATTGGGGGCAGGAGGAGAAGGGGACGACCGAGGATGAGATGGCTGGACGGCATCACGGACTCGATGGATGTGAGTCTGAGTGAACTCCAGAAGATGGTGATGAACAGGGAGGCCTGGCGAGCTGCGATTCACGGGGTCGCAAAGAGTCGGACACGACTGAGCGACTGAACTGAATATTATACATAATGTGTTCTTTAAACAGAATGGAATCAAATGAGAAACCAATAAGATAAAGACAGGAGAAAAATCTCTAAAGGCTTAAAATTGAAACAATACACTTCCAAATAATCCATGGGACAAGGAGAAAGTCTCAAAGGAAATTCAAAAATACATATAACTAAATAAAATAAAAGCCCATCATATTCAAATTTGTGGGATACAGCTAAAATAGTGGTTACATCAAAATTTGTAGTATTGGAAATATAGTGCCCATCAATGGATAAATGGGTAAAAAAAAAAAAAGAGGCAGAATATATATATATATATATATATATAATGGAATATTATTCAGCCATGAGAGAGAAGGATATCCTGCCATTTGTGATGACATGGATGGAAATTGAGGGTGTGATGCTAAGTGAGATAAATCAGACAAAGAAAAATACATATTGTATGATATCACTTACATGTATAATCTAAGAAAAATCAAACTCATAAAAACAGAGAGTAAAATGATAGCTACCAGGGGACAGTGGGTGGGGGATAAGATAGTTGCTGTTTAAGGGTACAAATTTGTAATGAATTAGTGCTATAAATAAGCCCTGGAAATCTAATGCACAGTGTAGTGAACATAGACAATGCTGTCTATAATACAATTGTATAGCACAGGGAACTTTGCTCAGTATTATGAAAGTGAAAGTGAAAGTTGCTCAGTCTTGTCTGACTTTTTGCAACTCCATAGAATTCTCCAGGTCAGAATATAGGAGAGGGTAGCCTTTCCTTCTCCAGGGGATCTTCCCAACCCAGGGATTGAACCCAAGTCTCCCACATTGCAGGCAGATTCTTACCAACTGAGCCACAAGGGAAGCCCAAGAATACTGGAGTGGGTAGCCTATTCCTTCTCCAGTGGATCTTCCTGACCCAGGAATCTAACTGGGGTCTCCTGCATTGCAGGTGGATTCTTTACCAACTGAGCTATCAGGGAAGCCTGCTCAATATTATGTAACAGCCTAAATGGGAAAAGAATTTGAAAAGAATAGATACATGTATATGTATAATGAATCACTTTGCTATACACCTGAAACCAACACAACTTTGTTAATCAACTAAGCTCCAATATAAAATAAAAGTTTTAAAAAATAAAATAAAATATATTTTATTATATTAAGAAAATGATGAGGCAAAAGACCTATATTTTGAAAATATAAGGCACTGATGAAAGATATCAAAGGTGACACTAATAGATGGAAAGATATACCATGTCCTTGGATTGGAATAATTAATACTTTCAAAATTACTATGCTACTCAAGGCAACCTACAGATTCAATGTGATCCCTATCAAATTATCAATGGCATTTTTCACAGAATTAGAACAACAAAAAATTTTAATTTGTATGGAAACACAAAAGATCCTGAATACCCAAAGCAACCTTGATAAATTAAAATGGAACTGGGGGAATCAGGCTCCCTGAGTTCAGGTTATACTCTGAAGCTACAGTCATCAAAACAGTATGGTACTGGCACAAAGACAGAAATATGGATCAATGGAGCAGAATGGAAAACCCAGAGATAAACCCATGCACCTAAGGTCAATTAATCTACAACAAAGGAGAAAATAAAACTGTACAATGGAGAAAAGGCAGTCTCTTCCATAAACATTGTTAGGAACACTAGACAGCTACATTTAAAAGAATGAAATTAGAACATTCTTTAACATCATACATAAAAATAAACTTAAAATGGATTAAAGACCTCAGAGTAAGGCTCAATAGTATAAAACTCTTAGAGGAAAACATAGGCAAAACACACTTTGACATAAATCACAGCAATATCTTTTTTGATCTATTTCCTAGAGTAATGGAAATAAAAACAAAAATAAACAAATGGGACCTAGTTAAACTCAAAAGCATTTGCACAGCAAAGGAAACCGTACACAAAATGAAAGACAACCCACAGAATGGGAGGAAATACTTGCAAACGATGTGAACAACAAGGGGTTAATCTCCAAAATAAGCTCATGCAGCTCAATATTGAAAAAGCAAACAACCTAATCAAACAATGGGCCAAGGACCTAAAAAAATATTTCTCCAAAGAACACTTATCAATGGCTAACAAGCACATGAAAAGATACTCATTGTCATTAATTATTCAGTTCAGTTCAGTTCAGTCGCTCAGTCGTGTCTGACTCTTTGCGACCCCATGAATCACAGCACGCCAGGCCTCCCTGTCCATCACTAACTCCCAGAGTTCATTCAGACTCACGTCCATTGAGTCAGTGATGCCATCCAGCCATCTCATCCTCTGTCGTCCCCTTCTCCTCCTGCCCCCAATCCCTCCCAGCATCAGAGTCTTTTCCAATGAGTCAACTCTTCCCATGAGGTGGCCAAAGTACTGGAGTTTCAGCTTTAGCATCATTCCTTCCAAAGAAATCCCAGGGCTGATCTCCTTCAGAATGGATTGGTTGGACCTCCTTGCAGTCCAAGGGACTCTCACAGTCTTCTCCAACACCACAGTTCAGAAGCATCAGTTCTTCAGTGCTCAGCCTTCTTCACAGTCCAACTCTCACATCCATACATGACCACAGGAAAAACCATAGCCTTGACTAGACGGACCTTAGTCGGCAAAGTAATGTTTGTGCTTTTGAATATGCTAATTACTAGAGAAATGCAAATCAAAACTACAATAAGGTACCACCTGACACTGGTCAGAATGGCCATCATTTAAAAGTCTACAAATAACAAATACTATGGCAACCCACTCCAATATTCTTGCCTGGAGAATCCCAATGACGGAGGAGCCTGGTGGGCTGCCATCTATGGGGTCGCACAGAGTCGGACATGACTACAGCGACTTAGCAGCTGCAGCGCAGAGGTTATATGGAGAGAAGGGAACCAACCCTCTTACACTGTTGGTGGGAATGTAAATTGGTACAGCAACTATGGAGAACAGTATGGAGGTTCCTTTAAATGCCAAAAATAGAGCTACCATATGATAGCTCCTGGAGAAATCCCAGGAGCTGGAAAAAAACCATGGTTGGAAAGGATATATGCATTGCAATGTTTATTGCAACACTGTTTACAATAGCCAAGACATGGAAGCAACCTAAATGTCTATGGATAGATGAGTGGATAAAGAAGATGCGGTACACAAACAACAAATGCTGGAGAGGGTGTGGAGAGAAGGGAACCCTCCTACAGTGTCGGTGGGAATATAAACTGGTATGACCTCATGGGGAATGGTATGGAGGTTCCTTAAAAAACTAAAAATAGAACTACCATATGTCCCTGCAATCTGACTCCTAGGCATATACCTGGAGAAAAACATAATCCAAAAGGTTACATGCACCACAATGATTACTGCAGCACTGTTTACAATAGCCAAGACATGGAAACAACCTAAATGTCCATCAACAGAGGAATGAATAAAAATTTGTTACATATATACAATAGAATATTGCTGTTGTTGTTCAGTCACTAACTTGTGTCCAGCTCTTTGCTCTGTCCTGGGCTGCAGCACACCAAGCTTCTCTGTCATTTTCTCCCAAAGTTTGCTCAGATTCAAGTCCATTAAGTCGGTGATGCTATCTAACCATTACTCAGCCATTAAAAAGAATTAAATAATTCCATTTGCAGCTATATGGATGGACCTAGAGAGTATCATAGTAAGTAAGTCAGAGAAGGAGAAATATGGCATGACATCCCTTATATGTGGAATCTAAAAAGAAATGATACAAATGAACTTACTTACAAAATAGAAAGAGACTCACAGACTTAGAAAACTAACTTACGATTGCCAGAGAGAAAGGTTAGGGACCTTGGGAAGGTCATGTACACACTGCTGTTCTTAAAACGGGTAACCAAAAAGGACCTATTGTATAGCATATGGAATTCTGCTCAGTGTTATGTGCCAGCCTTGATGGGAAGGGGAGGGGTCTTATGGGAGAATGGATACTTGTATATGTATGGTTGAGTCCTTCACTCTTCTCCTGAGACTACCACTACATTTTTAATCAGCTATACCTCAATACAAAATAAAAAGTTTAAAGTTTGGATTTTAAAAATGTGGTATGTATACACCATGGACTATTACTCACTGATTAAAAAAGAATGAAACAATGCCATTTGCAGCAATATGGATAGACCTGGAAACTATCATACTAAGTGAAGTAAGTCAGACAAAGTAAGACAAATATATGATATTGCTTATATGTGGAATATAAAGAATGATACAAATGAATTTATTTACAGAACAGAAATAGGCACATAGATTTAAAAAACAAACTCTGGTTACCAAAGGGGAAAAGTGGTGGGGAGGAATAAATTGGGAGTTTGAGACTGATACATACACTACTATATTTAAGATAGATAACCAACAAAGGCCTACTCTATAGCACAAGGAACTTTGCTCAGTATTTTGTAGTAATCTAAATGAGGAAAGAATTTGAAAATGAATAGATACAGGTATATATGTATACATGTATATATGTGTATTCTAGGGCTCCCCTATAATGAAGCAGATATGTCTCAGATGGTAAAGAATCTGCCTGCAATGCAGGAGATCTGAGTTCAGTCCCTGGGTTGGGAAGATACCCTGGAGAAGAAAATGGCAACCCACTCCAGTATTCTTGCCTGAAGAATTCCATAGATAAAGGAGCCTGGTGGGTTACAGTCCTTGGGTTGCAGAGATTGACGCAGCTGAGCGACTAAAGCAAACACACACATAGGTCTTTCCAGGTGGCCCTAGTGGTAAAGAACCAGGTAAAGCCTGCCAACGTAGGAGACATAAGAGGTGTGGGTTCAATTCCTGGGTCAGAGAGATCCCCTGGAGGAGGGCACAGCAACCCACTCTAGTATTCTTGCCTGTAGAATCCTCAGATGAGGAGCCTGGCAGGCTATAGTCCATAGTGTTGCAAAGAGTCAGACATGACTGATTGACTTAGCATGCACACAAGCACATATATTATAAATATAGTAAATAATGTTTACAAGAAAAAATTTTAATAGTTAAAACTCAGTTTTCAAAAAACAACTGAAAGCCTGTTAGGAAGCTGATCCCAAGGAAAACATTAGAATCTGCTCAATCAGGGTGATCATTATTGTGGTCACTAAGGAGACAATCATGGGAACTTGTTAACAAATCTCTAACAGCCCAGAAAATAGACTCCACAAACAGATGGTGTGATGGCTACAAGGTCAAAGCTGTATATGGTGTGAACCCTGGAGAAGGAGTGGGTCAAGGGTGCTATGCACCTGAATCCTGATGAGAATGTGAGCTAAATGCCTGGGACTCATAGGCCTCTTAGAGAATATTTTGAAGATCTGGGACCACGTGCCAGAACAATACACATTTGTGAGCATACAAGTACACACACATAGGCTGTCATAATAGCATCAAGCCCGGTCATGAATCCCCCTCACACTGAGGACCAGGAGCAGCTTCACAGGTGAGGCAATGATGGGCAAAGGAATGGCACTGGAAGAAGCACCCCTCCACATGAGAAGGTACTGAACAGCATGGCAATATGAGGTACCATGGCCCAGGTGGCATGAATGGCCCACTGTAGAGTAGAATGGCAAGGGGGTGATGATTTGGGCCCCAGATCAGGAAGATTTGAAAAGATAGAAAAGGTCAATGAAACTAAAAGTCTATTTTTTGAAAAGATGAACAAAACTGGTAAATTTTAGTCAGCCTCCAGAAAAAAAGGGAGAGGACCCAAGTCAATAAAATCAGAAATGAAGACGTTATGACAGACAACACTAATACAAAGAATCTTAGGAGACTACTATGAACATCTATGTGCAAATAAAATGAGCAATCTAGAAAGTGAAAGTTGTGTCTGACTCTTTGTGACCCCACAGACTATACAGTCCATGACATTCTCCAGGCCAGAATACTGGAGTGGGTAGCCTTTCCGTTCTCCAAGGGAACTTCCAAAGTGAGGAATCGAACTCAGGTCTCCTACATTGCAGGCAGATTCTTTACCAGCAGAACCACAAGGGAAGCCCAGGAATACTGGAGTGGGTAGCCTATCCCTTCTTCAGCAGATCTTCCTGACCCAGGAATTGAACCAGGGTCTCCTACATTTCAGGCAGATTCTTTACCAACTGAGCTATGAGGGAAGCCCAAACAATCTAGAAGAAACATAAATTCCTAGAAATGTACAATCTCCCAAGACTAAAGCAGGAAGAAATAGAAAATATGACTGGACCAATTACCAGTAATGATGTTGAGTCAGTAATTTAAAAACTCCCAACAAACAAAATTGCAGGACCAGATGGCTTCACAGGTGAATTCTAACAAACATTTAGAGAAGAGTTAAAAGCTATCCTTCTGAAACGATTCCAAAAAACTACAGAGGAGGGACCATTTCCAAATTCTTTCTATGAGGCCATCATCCCCTGATACCAATACCAGAAAGATATCACACAAAAAAGAATATTACAGGCCAATATCACTGATAAAAAAAATGTAAAAATCCTCAACAAAATGTTAGTAACCTGAATCCAGCAATATATTGGAAGGATCATACACCATGATCAAGTGAGGTTTATCCTAGGGATGCAAGGATTTTTCAATACCTACAAATTAATCAATGTGATTGTTGTTGTTCAGTAACTCAGCTGTGTCCAACTCTTTGCAACCCCATGGACTGACTGCAGCATGCCAGTCTTCCCTGTCCTTCACTATCTCCCTGAGTTTGCTCAAACTCATGTCCATTGAATAGATGATACCATCCAACCATCTCATCCTCTGTCTCACCCTTCTCCCCCTGCCCTCAATATTTCCCACCATCAGGGTCTTCTACAATGAGCTCTTCGCATCAGCTGGCCAAAGTATTGGAGCTTCAGCTTCCACATCAGTCCTTCCAACGAATATTCAGGATTGATTTCCTTTAGGATTGACTGGTTTGATCTTGCAGTCCGTTGGACTCTCAAGAGTCTTTCCCAACACCGCAGTTCAAAAGCATCAAATCTTCAGCATCCAGCCTTCTTTATGGTCTAGCTCTCATATCTGTATATGACTACTGGAAAAACCCTAGTTTTGACTATATGGACCTTTGTCAGCAAAGTGTTGTCTCTATTTTTTATATACTGTCTAGGTTCATCATAGCTTTTCTTCCAAGGAGCAAGTGTCTTTTAATTTCATGGCTGCAATCACCATCCATAGTGATTTTGCAGCCAAAGAAAATAAAGTCTGTCACTGTTTCCATTGTTTCCCCATTTATTCGCCATGAAATGATGGAACTGGATGCCATGATCTTAGCTTTTTGAATGTTGAGTTTTGAGCCAGCTTTCCAACTTTCCTCTTTCACATTCATCAACAGGCTCTTTAGTTCCTCTTTGCTTTCTACCATTAGGGTGATGTCATCTGCATAACTGAGGTTATTTATATTTCTCCCAGCAATCTAGATTTCACCTTAGCTTCATGCAGCCCAGCATTTTGCATGATGTACTCTGCATATAAGTTAAATAAGCAGGGTGACAATATACAGCCTTGACATATTTCTATCCCAATTTTGAGCCAGTCCATTATTCCATGTCTGGTTCTAACTGTTGCTTCTTGATCTGCATACAGGTTTCTCAGGAGGCAGGTAAAGGTGGTCTGAAATTCCCGTCTCTTTAAAAATTTTCCAAAATTTGTTGTGATCCACAGTCAAAGGCTTTACCATAGTCAATGAAGCAGAAGTAAATGTTTTCTGGAACTCCCTTGCTTTCTCTATAGTTCAGCAATTGCTGGTAATTTGATCTCTGATTCCTCTGCCATTTCTGAACCCAGCCTGTACATCTGGGAGTTCTTGATTCAAGTACTGCTGAAGCCTAGCTTGAAGGATTTTGAGCATAGCCTTCTAGCATAGGAAGTGAGTGTGACTGTCTGCTGGTCTGAACATTCTTTAGTACTGTCCTTCTTGAGAATTGGTATGAAGATTGACATTTTCCAGTTCTGTGGCTACTGCTCAGTTTTCCAAATTTGCAGACATATTGAAGTGAAGTGATGTCGCTCAGTTGTGCCCAACTCTTCGCGACCCCATGGACTGTAGCTTACAAGGCTCCTCTGTCCATGGAATTTTCCAGGCAAGAGTACTGGAGTGGGTTGCCATTTCCTTCTCCAGGGGATCTTCCTGACCCAGGGATCGAACCCAGGTCTCCTGCATTGCAGGCAGAAGCTTTACTGTCTGAGCCACCAGGGAAGCCATACTGAGTTCATGATGTTATCTAACCATCTTATTCTCCGCCACCCTCGTCTTACACCTTCAGTGTTTCCCAGCCTCAGAGTCTTTTCCAGTGAATTGGCCCTTCACATCAGATGGCCAAAGCATTGGAGCTTCAACTTTAGGATCAGTCCTTCCAATGACTACTCAGGGTTGATTTCCTTTAGGACTGACTGGTTTGATCTCCTTGCAGTCCATGGGACTCTCAAGAGTCCTCTCCAGCACCACAATTTGAAAGTGTCGATTCTTTGCCACTCAGCCTTCTTTAGGGTCCAACCTTCATATCTGTACATGACTCCTGGGAAAATCATAGTTTTGACTATACAGACCTTTGCAAGCAAAGTGATATCTTTGCTTTTCAATGTATTGTCTTAGTTTGCTTTCCTTCCAAGGAGCAAATATCTTTTCATTTTGTGGCTGCAGTCACCGTCCACAGTGATTTTGGAGTCCAAGAAAACAAAATCTGTCACTGGCTCCACATTTTCCCCTTCTATTTGCCATGAAGTGATGAGATCAAAAGCCATGATCTTAGTTTTTTGACTGTTGAGTTTCAAACCAGCCTTTTCACTCTCCTCTTTCACCCTCATCCAGAGGCTCTTTACAGCTGATCTCTAGAAATTATTTAACTTGCATAACTCAAAACTTTACCTCTGTTGAATAGAAACCCATTTCTCCCCACCCCACCTGAGGCAGCCTCCATTCTCTGAGTCTATTAATCTATTAGATATGTCATGAGAGTAGAATCATGAAGTATTTGTTCTTTTGTGACTGGCTTCTTTTGTAGCATAATGTCCTCAAGGTTCATCCATGTTGTCACATATGGTAAAATTTCCCTCTTAATTTTTAGCCAACATTGATTTGTCTATTCTCTATTTCATTTATCTCTGCTCTAGTTTTATTATTTCCTTCCTCTACTAACTTAGGAGGGCAGAAACCAAAAGGAAGAAAGAATTCAAACTTGAAGCCTGGGAAAAGGAGACCTCAAGCACAGCAAGTAAAAAATAAATAAATAAATAATGAGAAGGCAGAGAAATACTACACAAATGAAGGAACAAACTAGAAACACAGAAGTCCAAATAAATGAAGAGGAAATAGGCAAACTACCTGAAAAAGAATTCAGAATAATGGTAGTAAAGATGATTTTTTTTAAGTTGAAAACAAAATGAAGAAAATACAAGAATCAATTAACAAAGACCTAGAAAAATTAAGGAATAAATATACAAAGACAAACAACACAATTACTGAAATTAAAAATACTCTAGAAGGAATCAATAGCAAAATATCTGAAGCAGAAGAACAAATCAGTGAGCTGGAAGATAAAATGGTGGAAATACCTTCTGAAGAAAAGAATAAAGTAAAAAGAATGAAAAGAACTCAAGATAACCTCAGAGACCTCTGGAACAATATCAAGTGCACCAACATTAGAATTATAGGGGTCCCAGAAGAAAAGAGGAAAAGAAAGGGTGTGAGAAAATTTTTGAAGAGATTATAGTTGAAAATTTCCCCAACATGAAAAAGGAAATAGTCAATCAAGTCCAAGAGGCACAAAGAGTCCCATACAAGATAAACCCTAGGAGAAACATGCCAAGACACATACTAATCAAACTGACAAAGACTGAACACAAAGAAAGAACATTAAAAGCAGCAAGGGAGAAGGAACAAGTAATGTACAAGTGAAACTCCATATGCTTGACAGCTGATCTTTCAGAAACTCTGCAGGCCAGAAGGGAATGGCAGGATATACAACCAAGATTACTGTACCCAGCAAGGATCTCATTCAAAATTGATGGAGAAATAAAAAGCTTTTCAGACAAGCAAAAGTTAAGAGAATTCAGTACCACCAAACCAGCTTTGCAACAAATGTTAAAAGGACTTCTGTGTGAGAGCTGGACTGTGAAGAAGGCTGACTTTATACCTAAAACAACTGGAAAAAGAAGGAAAAAAAACACCAAAATTAGTAGAAGGAAATAAATCATAAAGATCTGAGCAGAAATAAATGAAAAAGACATGAAAGAAACAATAGAAAAGATTAATAAAACTAAAAGCTTGTTCTTTGAGAAGATAAATAAAATTGACAAGCCTTTAGCCAGACTCATCAGGAAAAAAGGAGGGAAGAATCCAATCAACAAAATTAGAAATTAAAAAGGAGAGGTTACAACAGACAATGCAGAAATACAAAAGATTATAAGAGACTATTATGAACAACTATATGGCAATAAAATGGATAACCTGGAAGAAATGGACAGATTCTTAGAAAAATTCAATCTTTCAAGACTGAACCAGGAAGAAATAGAAATTATGAACAACCCAATTACAACCTCTGAAATTGAAGCTGTGATCAAAAATCTCCCAAAAAAAACAAAAGCCCAGGACCAGATGGCTTCACAGGAGAATTCCATCAGACATTTAGACAAGAGCTAATGCCCATCCAGGCTGTATATTGTCACCCTGCTTATTTAACTTATATGCAGAATACATCATGAGAAACACTGGACTGGAAGAAACACAAGCTGGAATCAAGATTGCTGGGAGAAATATCAATAACCTCAGATATGCAGATGACACCACCCTTATGGAAGAAAGGGAAGAAGAACTAAAAAGCCTCTT
Organism: Oryx dammah; assembly: GCF_014754425.2. NCBI lineage: Eukaryota > Metazoa > Chordata > Mammalia > Artiodactyla > Bovidae > Oryx > Oryx dammah. Next base: position 83,502,202 of record NW_024070185.1, on the reverse strand, counting down.
GATGAAAGTGAAAGAGGAGAGTGAGAAAGCTGGCTTAAAGCTAAACATTCAGAAAATGAAGATCATGGCATCCAGTCCCACCACTTCATGGGAAATAGATGGGGAAACAGTGGAAACAGTGTCAGACTTTATTTTTTTGGGCTCCAAAATCACTGCAGATGGTAACTACAGCCATAAAATTAAAAGACGCTTACTTCTTGGAAGGAAAGTTATGACCAACCTAGATAGCATATTCAAAAGCAGAGATGTTACTTTGCTGACTAAGGTCCATCTAGTCAAGGCTATGGTTTTTCCAGTGGTCATGTATGGATGTGAGAGTTGGACTGTGAAGAAGGCTAAGCACCAAAGAATTGATGCTTTTGAACTGTGGTGTTGGAGAAGACTTTTGAGGGTCCCTTGGACTGCAAGGAGATCCAACCAATCCATTCTGAAGGAGATCAGCCCTGGGATTTCTTTGGAAGGAATGATGCTGAAGCTGAAACTCCAGTACTTTGGCCACCTCATGCGAAGAGTTGACTCATTGGAAAAGACTCTGATGCTGGGAGGGATTGGGGGCAGGAGGAGAAGGGGACGACAGAGGATGAGATGGCTGGATGGCATCACTGACTCGATGGACGTGAGTCTGAGTGAACTCCGGGAGTTGGTGATGGACAGGGAGGCCTGGCGTGCTGTGATTCATGGGGTCGCAAAGAGTCGGACATGACTGAGTGACTGAACTGAACTGAACTGAATCCCCATCCTTCTAAAAACTTTCAAAAAACTTTCCATCCTTCAAAAAACTGCAGAGGAAGGAACACTTCCAAACTCATTTTATGAGGCCACCATCACACTGATACCAAAACCAGACAAAGACAACACACACAAAAAAACTACAGGCCAATATCACTGATGAACATAGATGCAAAAATCCTCAACAAAATTTTATCAAACAGAATTCAGTAACATATCAAAAAGCTAAAACACTATGACCAAGTTGGATTTATTCCAGGAATGCAAGGATTCTTTAATATATGCAAATCAATCAATGTGATACACCATATTAACAAATTGAAAGATAAAAACCACATGATAATCTCAATAGATGCAGAAAAAGCCTCTGACAAAATTCAGCACCTATTTATGATTAAAACTTTAAAAAATGGGCATAGAAGGAACCTACCTCAACATAGTAAAGGCAATATATGATAAGCCTACAGCAAACATCATTCTCAATGGTGAAAAACTGAAAGCATTCCCCTTAAGACCAACAAAAAGACAAGGGTGTTCACTTTCACCACTATTATTCAACATAGTTCTGCATAGCCATAGCAATCAGAAAAGAAAAAGAAATAAAAGGAATTCAGATCAGAAAAGAAGAAGTAAAACTCTCACTGTTTGCAGATGAAATGATACTGTACATAGAAAACCCTAAAGATAGTATCAGAAAATTACTAAAGCTATCAGTGAATTTAGCAAACTTGCAGGGTAGAAAATCTATACATAGAAATCACTTGCATTTCGATATACTAACAATGAAAAATTAGAAAGAGAAATTAAGGAATCAATTCCATTCACCACTGCAACAAAAAAAATTAAATATCTAGAAATAAACTGAACTAAGGAGACAAAAGAACTATACACAGAAAACTATAAGACACTGATGAAAGAGAAAAGATAACATAAGCAGATGGAGAGACATTCCATGTTCTTGGGTAGGAAGAATCAATATTGTAAAAATGACTATCCTACCAAGTGCAATCAACAGATTCAATGCAATCCCTATCAAATTACCAATGGCATTTTTCACAGAACTCAAACAAAATTTCACAATTCATATGGAAATACCAAAGAATAGCCAAAGCAGTCTTGAGAAAGAAGAATGGAGCTGGAGGAATCAACCTTCTTGACTTCAGATTATATTACAAAGCTACAGTCATCAAGACAGTATGATACTGGCACAAAAACAGAAATATAGACCAATGGAACAAGACAGAAGGCCAAGAAATAAATCTATGCACCTATGGGTACCTTATTTTTGACAAAAGAGGCAAGAATATACAATGGGGCAAAAACAGCTTCTTCAATAAATGGTGCTAGGAAAACTAGACAACTACATGTAAAAGAATGAAATTAGAACACTTCCTAACAACATAAACACACACACACAAAAAAAAAAATCAAAATGGATTAAAGACCTAAATGTAAGACCAGAAACTATAAAACTCTTAGAGGAAAATATAGGCAGAACACTTGATGACATAAATCAAAGCAAGATCCTCTATGACCCAACCTCCTAGAGTAATGGAAATAAAAACAAAAGTAAACAAGTGGGACCTGATTAAAATTAAAGGCTTTGCAGAGCAAAGGAAACTATCAGTTCAGTTCAGTTCAGTCACTCAGTCGTGTCCAACTCTTTGCGACCCCATGAATCGCAGCACACCAGGACTCCCTTTTCATCACCATCTCCCGGAGTTCACTCAAACTCATCTCCATTGAATCGGTGATCCCATGTAGCCATCTCGTCCTCTGTCATCCCCTTCTCTTGCTCCCCCAATCCATCCCAGCATCAGAGTCTTTTCCAATGAGTCAACTCTTCTCAAGAGGTGGCCAGAGTATTGGAGTTTCAGCTTTAGCATCAGTCCTTCCAAAGAACACCAAGGACTGATCTCCTTTAGAATGGACTGGTTGGATCTCCTTACAGTCCAAGGGACTCTCAAGAGTCTTCTCCAACACCACACTTCAAAAGCATCAATTCTTTGGTGCTCAGCCTTCTTCACAGCCCAACTCTCGCATCCATACATGACCACTGGAAAAACCATAGCCTTGACTAGATGGACCTTTGTTGGCAAAGTAATGTCTCTGCTTTTTAATATGCTATCTAGGTTGGTCATAACTTTCCTTCCAAGGAGTAAGCATCTTTTAATTTCATGGCTGCAAACACCATCTGCAGTGATTTTGGAGCCCCCAAAAATAAAGTCTGACACTGTTTCCACTGTTTCCCATCTATTTCCCATGAAGTGATGGGACCAGATGCCATGATCTTTGTTTTCTGAATGTTGAGCTTTAGGCCAACTTTTTCACTCTCCTCTTTCACTTTCATCAAGAGGCTTTTTAGTTCTTCTTCCCTTTCTTCCATAAGGGTGGTGTCATCTGCATATCTGAAGTTATTAATATTTCTCCTGGCAATCTTGATTCCAGCTTGTGCTTCCTCCAGCCCAGTGTTTCTCATGATATACTCTGCATATAAGTTAAATAAGCAGGGTGACAATATACGGCCTTGATGTACTCCTTTTCCTATTTGGAACAATTCTGTTATTCCATGTCCAGTTCTAACTGTTGCTTCCTGACCTGCATATAGGTTTCTCAAGAGGCAGGTCAGGTGGTCTGGTATTCCCATCTCTTTCAGAATTTTCCACAGTTTATTGTGATCCACACAGTCAAAGTCTTTGGCATAGTCAATAAAGCAGGAATAGATATTTTTCTGGAACTCTCTTGCTTTTTCAATGATCCAGCGGATGTTGGCAATTTGATCTCTGGTTCCTCTACCTTCTCTAAAACCAGCTTGAACATCTGGAAGTTCACGGTTCACATATTGCTGAAGCCTGGCTTGGAGAATTTTGAACATTACTTTACTAGCATTTGAGATGAGTGCAATTCTGTGGTAGCTTAAGCATTCTTTGGCATTGAATGAAAACTGACCTTTGGCAATCCTGTGGCCACTGCTGAGTTTTCCAAATTTGCTGGCATATTGAGTGCAACACTTTCACAGCATAAGCAAGGTGAAAAGACAACCCTCAGAATGGGAGAAAATAATAGCCAGTGAAACAACTGACAAAGGATTAATTTCCAAAATATACAAGCAGCTCATACAACTTAATGCTAGAAAAACAAACAACCCAATCAAAAAGTGGGCAAAAGACCTAAACAGACATTTTTCCAAAGAAGACATACAGATGGCTAACAAACACATGAAAATATGTTCAATATCACTCATTATTAGAGAAATGCAAACCAAAACTACAATGAGATATCACCTGACATCGGTCAGAATGGCCATCATCAAAAAGTCTACAAAAAATAAATGCTGGCAAGGGTGTGGGAAAAAGGGAATACTCTCTCACTCTTGGTGGTAATGTAAATTGATACAGCCACTGTGGAAAACAGTATGGAGATTCCTTAAAAAATTAGCAGTAAAACCACCATATGACCCAGCAATCCCACTCCTAGGCATATACCCCGAGGAAACCAAAATTGAAAAAGACACGTGTATCCCATTGTTCATTGCAGCACTATTTACAATGGCTAGAACATGGAAGCAACCTAGAGGCCCATCGACAGATGAATGGATAAAGAAGTTGTGGTACATATACATGATGGAATATTACTCAGCCATAAAAAAGGAATGCATTTGACTCAGTTCTGATCAGGTGAATGAGCCTAGAACCTATTGTACAGAGTGAAGTGAGTTAGAGAAAGATAAACATCATATTCTAATGCATATATACAGAATCCAGAAAAATGGCACTGAAGAATTTATTTACAGGGCAACAATGGAGACACAGACATATAGAATAGACTTATGGACTTGGGGAGAGGGGAGGAGAGGGTGAGAAGTATGGAAAGAGTAACTTGGAAACTTACATTACCATATGCAAAATAGATAGCCAACGGGAATTTGCTGTATGGCTCAGGAAACTCAAACAGGGGCTCTGTATCAATCTAGAGGGGTGGGCTGGGGCAGGAGATGGGAGGGAGGTTCAGATGGGAGGGGATATATGTATACCTATGGCTGATTCATGTTGAGGTTTGACAGAAAACAAAATTCTGTAAAGCAATTATCCTTCAATAAAAATAAATAATTTAAAAAGGAAAAAAAAAAAAAACGTTTTAAAAGGAAATGAGCAGGCCAAACTGTCACTATTTGTAGATGATGTGATTTTATATATGGAAATCCTAAAAACTCCATCAATAAGCTATTAGAACTAATAATTTAAGTAATGCTGGGAGATACAAAAATGATACTCATGAATTGGTTGCATTTCTGTGCACTAATAATGACCTGTAAGAAAGAGAAATTTAGAAAAAAGAAAACAATCCCATTTACAAGTGCATCAAAACTAATTAAATACCTAGGAATAAACTAAATTAAGAAAATGAAAGATCTATACTCTGAAAACCATAAGACTCTGATGAAAAAAACTGAAGACAACACAAATTAAAGGAAAGATATACCATGCTCATAGCTTGGAAGAATTATTGTTAAAATGTCCATACTACCCAAAGCCACCTACAGATTCAATGCAACCCCTGTCAAAATAACAGTGATGTTTTTGTAAAGAACAGGAATAAATAATCCTAAAATTTTAATGGAATCACGAAAGACCCCAAATCACCAAAACAATTTCAAAGGAAAAAAACAAAACTGGAGGTATCATGTGCCCTGATTTAAAACTATACTGCAAAGCTATAGTAATTTAAAACTGCATGATACTGACACAAAAACAGACAATGGAATAAAACAGAGAGCCCAGAAACAAATCCACACTTGTATAGCCAATTAGTTTATGGCAAAGGGACAAGAATAAAAAGTGAGGAAAAGAGTCACTTCAATAAATGATGTTGGGACAGCTAGACACAGTTAAATGTAAAAGAATGAAAGTGGGTCAGTTTCTTACACCATATACAAAAATAAACCCAAAATGGATTAAAGATATAAACCTAAGACCTGAAACCATAAAACTCCTAGAAGAAAACCTTGGCAGTACTTTCTTTGACCTTGATCTTAGCAAAATATTTTTTTGGGGATCCGTCTCCTCAGGCAAAGGCAACAAAAGCAAAAATAAACAAATGGGACTACATCAACCTAAAAGTCAGATCATTATGTTGTACTTGAGACTAATATAATATTGTATGTCATCCATATGTGTTTGTGCTCGGTTACATCCGACTCTTTGCAACCTTCAAGGCTGTAGCCCACCAGGTTCCTTTGTCCATGGCATTTTCCAGGCAAGAATACTGGAGTGGGTTACTGTTTCCTCCTCCAGGGATCTTCCTGATGCAACCCATATCCCTATATCTCTTGCATTGCCAGGCAAATTCTTTATCACTGAGCCACCTGGGAATCCCCTGTATGTCATTTATTCTTCAATAAGAACAACAACAATGAATACTGTAATTCTTGTCAGATCAATTAGGCAAGAAAAAGAAATAAATGTTATCCAAATAGGAAAGGAAGAAGTAAAATTATTTCTGTTCAAATATGACATGATATTACATGTAGAAAACACTAAAGAATCTACACACACATGCAGCTATCAGAGCTAATACATGAATTCAATAAATTTGCATGATACCAAATCAATAGGTTCAAATCAGTTGCATTTCTATACAGTAACAGTGAAAATGGAATTAAGAAAATAATCCTGTTTACAATAGCATCAAGAAAGAATAAAATACTCAGGAATAAATTTAACAAAATATACAAAAGGCTTGTACATTGAAAACTACAAAACGTTGCTGAAAGAGATTAAAGAACACATAGAGCTAAAGATATCCTGTGTTCATGAATTGGAAGATTTAATATTGTAAAGATCACAATGCTGCCAAAAGTGACCTACAAATTTAATGCAATCTTTATAAAAAAAATATCTACAGCATTTTTTGTAGACACAGAACAACTGTCTCTAAAATTTATATGGAATCTTAAATAACCCAAATAGCCAGGGGAATACTGAAAAAGAAGAGCAAAGTTGGAGGATTCATATTTCCTAATTTCAAATTTTACTTTAAAAAAATACAATAATCAAAACAGTGTGGTCTGGGCTTCCCCGGTGGCTCAGTGGTAAAAAATCCACCTGCAGATGCAGGAGACACTGGTTCAATCCCTGGATCAGGAAGATCCTACATGTCTTGGAGCAGCTAAGCCTGTGTGGCACAACTATTGTGTCTGTGCTCTAGAGTCCGTGCTCTGCAAGTGACTTCAAGAGAAGTCACTGCACTGAGAAGCCCATGCACCACTAGAGAGTAGCCCCTATTCTCTGTAACCAGAGGAAAGCCCGAGCAGCAATAAAAATCCAGCACAGCCAGTAAATAAATAAATATATTTTAATAATAGTGTCATCTGGCATGATGGACATATAGATCAATGGAATAGAATGACTACCAGAGAAATAAACCCTCATATATTTGATTAAATGATTTTCAACAAAGTTGCCAAGAACATTCAGTGGAACAAAGTTTCTTCAACAAGTGGTACTGGGAAAACTACATATCCACATGAAAAATAATGAAATTTACCTTTACTTTATCCCATATACAAAAATTATCTCAGAATGTATCAAGACCTAAACATAAGAGTTAAAACTATAGAAATCATAGTGAGAAAAAAAGAGGAATAATCTTCACAACATTGGATTTATCAATGATTCCTTAGTTCTGACACCACAAACATAGACAACAAAAGAGAGAATAACATTGAAACATATACATTACCATATGTAAAATAGATAGCCAGTGGGAGTTTGATGGAAGATGCAGGGAACCCAAAGCCAGTGCTCTGTGACAACCTAGAGGGGTGGGATGGGGGGAAAGTGGGAGGCGGGTTCAAGAGGGAGGGGACATATGTATACCTAATGCTGATTCATGTTGATGTATGGCAAAAACCATCACAAGATTGTAAAAATAATTATCCTCTAATTAAAAAAACAAAATATAAAAACAGAAAAGTAGATGAATTGGATTCATCAAAATTAAAAACTTTTATACATCAAAGATCACAACCAGGGGAGTGAAAAGACAACCCAGAAAACGGGAGAAGATATTTGCAAATTAATCTGATCAAGGATTAATATTTAAAATATAAAAGGAACTCCCACTCAATAACAAAAAAAAAAGCAAAAATAACAAGTGTTGAGGATGTGAAAATCACAAATATCACACATTATTGATAGGAATGTAAAATGGTCCAGCCATACTGGAAAACAGTATGGCAGTTCTTCAGAGAGATAAAGATAGAATTACCGTGTGATGCTGGAGAAGGAAATGGCAACCCACTCCCAATATTCTTGCCTGGAGAATCCCATGGACAGAGAATCCTAACAGGCTACAATCCATGGGTTCGCAAGAGTCAAACATGACTTAGCAACTAAACCACCACCACCACCATATGATGCAACATTCCCACTTCTAAGCATATACCCAGAAGATCTGAAAGCAAAGACTCAGACATTGTACACCCATGTTCATAGAAGCATTATGCACAGTAGCTAAAACGTAGAAACAACCCAAGTGTTCACCAACAGATGAACGGATAAACAAATGTGATATGTACATACAATGGAATATTATTCAGCCATTAAAGGAATGAAATCCTAATAACACTACAACATGAAGGAACCTTGAAGACACTATGCTAAGCGAAATAAGCCAGACACAAAAGGGCATATATTGCATGATTCTACTTATATCAGATTCCCAGACAGAGAATAGAAAGGTGGTTTCCAGGGGCTGGCAGAGTGGGGAATGGGGAGTTATTGCTTAGAGGCTATGGAGTTTCCATTTGAGATGATTTTTTTTTAAGTTCTGGAGACAGATGGTAGTGATAGTTAGGCAACATTATGAATACACTTAGTTTCATCCCTTTAAAATTATGTATATTTTAAAATGAGTAAAATGGTAAATTTTATGTTATATATATTTTGCCCAATAAGATATAATCAGGAAAGGGAAGGAAGGGAGGGAAGGAGGGATAAAGGGAAGAAGGAAGGGGAAGGAAGGAAAGATGAAAGAGCCTGGCTGTTATCCGTGCCTGACAGTGCCAGTACTGCCTTTCCTGATCCAGCCTCCTTACAAACTGTCCTCTTAGGCTGGGTATGTATACTTCCAAAGTAAACAGAAGGATAATTTAATCCCCAAAGAAGAGAGTTGAAGGAAGGGAGAAATTTCTCCTATTTTTGCAGTCTTAATTTTTCAGGTGAAGAGGAAATACTCATTGTTTCCAGATGGAAATCCCAGCATTTCACAAAGGAGACTCTGCGTTCCAAGTGGAGTATCTCTAGAAATATCCCAGGGTTATGAGTGACAGGATAGAACTAATCACACATGAGCCTCCCCCAGTCAGAACTAATCCTCCCATGTCATGAATGGAGTGTGCTTAGCCCATGTTATTAACAAAGAACCCCAGGCTCAGAGAGGCATTGAGATTTGCCCATGTCTCACTGTCATAGTACATGAAATAGTCTATAACAAAATCCAGGTTTGCTTGAATCTTTTCCCCTGATTTCTAGGAATAGAAGGAGAATTTATAAGACCGGAGGTGGCGAAATGCAGGATTTGAAAGCAGAAGGTTTAGCTCAAGTCTTTGCCCCCAACTCACTGTGTGTCTTTGGTCCAGTTGTTCCATCTTCCTGTGCATCGTTTTCCTCATCAGTAAAAGGAGGATCAGAATCTGCCTCAATAGACTTGTAGCTGAGCTCTGCTGAGTTGCTGTGGTGCATAGTCTATAAGCTTCTTTGGGGGAGATTTACTGGTGGCTGGCCTGATTCCTTCCATGTGTTTCACATGGACACCTTGAAAGAGGCACATTCTCTTGGTCTGATATATTTTCCCTCCAGAAATGTTAAGATGGAAGTGTAAGAAAATAGGTTCTCAAAGCTGAGTGATCACCCAGGAGGGAAAGCAAAGGATTTGCTTGTAACTGGGCAAGCAGCCTTGACACAATGTACGGAGGTGATTTCTCCTCTGGAAAGGAGTAAGACTAAGTATCTTTTGGAGACCTTACAAAGCCTGATGACCTTTGAGGAAAGTAGGTGGAGCAGCAGGAGTGCTTTCCGTTCCCCAGGAGAGCTGCACAAGGAAATCCTGTGAGCAAATGTAAGCACTGGCTTCTGGCCAGCCGCATCCTCTCCACACTAACTGTGTGACTTTGACAAGCTCACCTAGGAGCCTCTTATTCCCAGTGTCTACCATCTTCCTCTGAGCCCTTAGAATAGAATCTGTGCAGTCTGACAGTGGAGTAGATGGCCATGGGTGTGGTCAGACTTCCACATGAGGGCAACTCCCTTCCACTGATCTCGTCATTTCTTGAGCGCAGGAGTTTGTTAGTAGCAAACACAGTATGAGCATCTACCATCCCAAGCTGCCAAGCACTGGATGCCAAGGTCCCTGGAGGGTAGTTTTCCTCCCACATGAGGATGTCTGAGTCTCCAAGCATCTCCTTGGAGCAGAGCTTCACAGTAGTGGGAGACTCAGAGTGACGGGGGCCTCTAGAGATAGTGATAGCATGAGTGAGTAAATGGGAAACTGAAGCAGAGTGGGACAGTCTTGCCCTCCAATAAAGCTGCCACTCAGCCCGTCCACTCAGGGCTATGTGGGAAATTTAGCCTCATGTGGCCAGAACTCCCAACTTTTTCTAAAAATTCAGACATAATTATGTAAAATATCTATAGCACACAAGACAGTCTTGATTCTGCAGCAGTAGAAAACAACCTCAAATCCCAGGGGCTGGAAACAAGAGAGCTTTTTTTCCCACCTTGCTCACTCATTGTCTGTGTCCCACAAAATCTTCAGGAGCCCCTCATTCCCATTGTTTACCATGATTTTTGTCCCATGTGACTGGTGGAGAGGACTTTTTCTGTGTGGCTGGAGGAGCCACCTCCATCCCAGATGTCTCCACACCAAGGAGAAAGCACTGTAGAATCACCCTCCCTTACAGTCAAATGCTCAGACCCAGAAAAGACACATCACCTTTGCTCATCCACAGGGCCCCATGGGCCAGGGGTACAAGTCAGCCACAACCTTTGGAGGAAGTCCCAGCTAACCCCACAGCTAGCCATCCCATCTCCTGGTGAGTCAAGGCTGGCATCAGCCTGCAGGCCACACAGAACCCGTATCAGGTAGGATGTGGCCCAAGCACATGGGGTTGTGTCCAGGGACTATGAGATAGTGAAGAGAGGTGCTGGAAGCCAGACATGACAGCCAGCCAGACAGAGCCTGCCCATCCCACGTGTGCAGGGACTGATAAACACCATCACCCCCTGCCCTGACCATTCCTCCTCTCCCCTGAGAAGATACCTGTCAAGAATCCTGTCCCTCGGGCCTGTGGGTATGTATTTTCAGCAGGCTCCCTCCTGCCCTTTGACCTTTTTGTTGGGGATCATCCCATTGTTCCTGTCCTCCTAGCTGAACTGCAGCCCCCAAGAAGGGCCAGCCCCGTCCCAATTCCAGACTCACAGGACAGATACTCAGTAGTTTGGAAGAAACAACAAATGAGCACATGGGACCCCCATCTTTAGATAAAAATTATTACAGCCAATACTGTTGCTCATTTGCACATGTTGAGTACTGAGGCAGTTAGTCAGTCAGTTCAGTCACTCAGTCGTGTCGAACTCTTTGCCACTCCATGGACTGCAGCATGCCAGGCCTCCCTGTCCATCCCCAGCTCCCGATGTTTACTCAGACTCATGTGCATTGAGTCAGTGATGCCATCCAACCATCTCATCCTCTGTCCTCCCCTTCTCCTCCTGCCTTCAATCTTTCCCAGCATCAGGGTCTTTTCAAATGAGTCAGTTCTTCACATCAGGTGGCCAAAGTATTGGAGTTTCAGCTTCAGCATCAGTCCTTCCAATGAATATTCAGTACTGATTTCCTTTAGGATGGACTGGTTGGATCTCCTTGCTGTCCAAGGGACTCTCAAGAGTCTTCTCCAACACCACAGTTCAAAAGCATTAATTCTTCGGTGCTCGGCTTTCTTTAAAGTCCAACTTTCACATCCATACATGATTACTGGAAAAACCATAGCTTTGACTTTGTTGGCTGAGTAATGTCTCTGCTTTTTAATATGCTATCTAGGTTGGTCATAACTTTTCTTCCAAGGAGCAAGTGTCTTGTTTGGGAACGCATGTACACCTGTGGTGGATTATATCAATCTATGCCAAAACCAATACAGAATTGTAAAGTAAAAATTAAAAATAAATAAATTAAAAAAAAAATAAAACATAAAAAAAAAAAAATAATTTCATGGCTTCAGTCACCATTTGCAGTGATTTCAGAGGTCCCCAAAATAAAGTCTCTGTTTCCACTGTTTCCCCATCTGTTTACCATGAAGTGATGGGACTGGATGCCATGATCTTCATTTTCTGAATGTTGAGTTTTGAGCCAAATTTTTCACTCTCCTCTTTCACTTTCAACAAGAGGCTCTTTAGTTCTGTTCTTCTTCACTTTTTACCATAAGGGTGGTGTTATCCGCATATCTGAGGTGATTGATATTTCTCCCAAAAGTCTTGATTCCAACTGTGCTTCATCCAACCCAGCGTTTCTCATGATGTACACTGCATAGAAGTTAAATAAGCAGGGTGACAATATACAGCCTTGACCTACTCCTTTTCCTATTTGGAACCAGTCTGTTGTTCCATGTCCAGTTCTAACTGTTGCTTCCTGACCTGCATAGAGGTTTCTCAAGAGGCAGGTCAGGTGGTCTGGTATTCCCATCTCTCTCAGAATTTTCCACAGTTTATTGTGATCCACACAGTCAAAGGCTTTGGCATAGTCAATAAAGCAGAAGTAGATGTTTTTCTGGAACTCTCTCACTTTTTTGATGAGCCAATGGATGTTGGCAATTTGATCTCTGGTTCCTCTGCCTTTTCTAAATCCAGCTTGAGCATCTGTAAGTTCACAGTTCATATAATCTTGAAGCCTGGCTTGGGGAATTTTGAGCATTACTTTACTAGCGTGTGAGATGAATGCAATTGTGCGGTAGTTTGAGCATTCTTTGGCATTGCCTTTCCTTGGGATTGGAATGAAAACTGACCTTTTCCAGTCCTGTGGCCACTGCTGACTTTTTCAAATTTGCTGGCATATTGAGTGCAGCACTTTCACAGCATCATCTTTCAGGATTTGAGATAGCTCAACTGGAATTCCATCACCTCCACTAGCTTTGTTCATAGTGATGCTTCCTAAGGCCCACTTGACTTGCATTCCAGGATGTCTGGCTCTAGGTGAGTGATCACACCATCATGATTATCTGGGTCATGAATATCTTTTTTGTAAAGTTCTGTGTATTCTTGCTACCTCATCTTAATATCTTCTGCTTCAGTTAAATCCATGCCATTTCTGTCCTTTATTGTGCCCATCTTTGCATGAAATATTCCCTTGGTATCTCTAATTTTCTTGAAGAAACCTCTAGTCTTTCCCATTCTATTGTTTTCCTCAGTTTCTTTGCACTGATCACTGAGGAAGGCTTTATCATCTCTCCTTGTTATTCTTTGGAACTCTGCATTCAAATGGGTATATCTTTCCTTTTCTCCTTTGCCTTTCACTTCTCTTTTTTTCTTAGCTATTTGTAAGGCCTCCTGAAATAACCATTTTGCCTTTTTGCATTTCTTTTTCATGGGGATGGTCTTGATCCCTGTCTCCTGTACAATGTCACGAATCTCTGTCCATAGTTCTTCAAGCACTCTATCTATCAGATCTAATCCCTTGAATCTATTTGTCACTTCCACTGTATAATCGTAAGGGATTTGATTTAGGTCATACCTGAATGGTCTGGTGGTTTCTCCTACTTTCTTCAATTTAAGTCTAAATTTGGCTGTAAGGAGTTAATGATCTGAGCCACAGTCAGCTCCCGGTCTTTTTTTTTTTTTTTTTTTTTTTTGCTAACTGTATAGAGCTTCTCCATCTTTGGCTGCAAAGAATCAATCTGATTTCTGGTGATGTCCATGTGTAGAGTCTTTTCTTGTGTTGTTGGAAGAGGATGTTTGCTATGATCAGTGTGTTCTCTTGGCAAAACTCTATTTAGCTTTTGCCCTGATTCATTCTGTACTCCAAGGCCAAATTTGCCTGTTACTCCAGGTATTTCTTGACTCCCTACTTTTGCATTCTAGTCCCCAATAATGAAAAGGACATCTTTTGGGGGTGTTAGTTCCAGAAGGTCTTGTAAGTCTTCATAGAACCATTCAACTTCAGCTTCTTCAGCATTACTGGCTGGGGCATAGACTTGGATTACTGTGATATTGAATGGTTTGCCTTGGAAACAAACAGAGATTATTGTGTCATTTTTGAGATTGCATCCAACTACTGCATTTTGGACTCTTGTTGACCATGATGGCTACTCCATTTCTTCTAAGGGATTCCTGCCCATAGTAGTAGATATAATGGTCATCTGAGTTAAATTCACTCATTCCAGTCCATTTTAATTCGCTGATTCCTAAAATGTCGATGTTCACTCTTGCCATCTCCTGTTTGACCACTTCCAATTTGCCTTGATTCATGAACCTAACATGCCAGGTTCCTTTTCAATATTGCTCTTTACAGCATTGGACTTTACTTCTGTCACCAGTCACATTCCACAACTGGGTGTTGTTTTTGCTTTGGCTCTGTCTCTTCATTCTTTCTGGACTTATTTCTCCACTGATCTCCAGTAGCATATTGGGCACCTACGGACCTGGGGAGTTCATTATTCAGTGTCCTATATTTTTGCCTTTTCATACTGTTCATGGGGTTCTCAAGGCAAGAATACTGAAGTGGTTTGCCATTCCCTTTTCCATGGGACCACATTTTGTCAGAACTCTCCACCATGACATAGCATGGCTCATAGTTTCATTGAGTTAGACAAGGCTGTGGTCCATGTGATCAGATTGTTTAGTTTTCTGTGATTGTGGCAAGCACTAGCCTAAAAACCCAGCACTGGGTACTGTGTGCTTCCTGTGTGGCAAAACCTGCTCTCTTTTACTCCTCACAGCAGCCCTTGAGGTTAGCATCATCTTCCCGGTCTACAGATGGGGAGACTGAGGCATGTAGCTTGCCTTTAGCCACTGCCTCCACCAACTCCCAACAGCCACCTGAGAGCCCTAGAGTGAGGAGGGGGCTGGGCTGGCCTGCCCTCTGTGGGCTACGTCAACCTCTGGGGCCATGTTCCTCCCACCTGCAGGCTCAGAATCCAACCCTGGGTTCCATTTCCTTCACCTCTTCTAGAAAGCTCTTGATGCACTAGGTGTCAACAGAGGGGATCCAACTCCTGGAAGCCAGGCGAGTCTAAAGACAACGTCCACTCAACTCAGTCCTCAGTGCCCCCATGTTGATCCTGGACACCTGACGGGGTATCCGTTCCATTGTCTCATGCTGAAGAGAGGCAGCGTCCCATTCTACAGATGAGAAAAAACAAGTCCACAGGGCCAGCCAGCATGGGGGCACATCCCAGCCAGACTGCCGCCCCCAGGGGACAACTTTGAATAGAGCCACTACACCAGACGAGAAAATTGATTTGGCAAGGTGGAGATCACATTGTCAAATTATTTTTAATTGTGGTAAAATAGAAATAAGATGAAGTTGACCATTTTAACCAATTTTAAGTGACAATTGAGCAGTGCTAGGTACCTTCACTGTGTTGTGCCAACATCACCACCATCCATCTCCAGAACGCTGGCGTCCTGCATAACTGTAACTCAATCACTGTTAAGCACTAACTCCCCAGCCCCTTCTCCCCCAGCCCCTGGCACTCACCTTTCTACTTTCTGTCTCTGAGTCTAACTACTCTAGTAACCTCATATAAGTGGAATCAAACAGCATTTGTCCTTTTGTAACTGCCTTATTTCACTTAGCATGATATCCTCAAGTTTCATCTGTGCTTTAACTTGTGTCAGAATTTCGTTTTTAAGTTTGAATAGTATTCCACTGTATGGCTATACCATATTTGTTTATCCATTCATACATCAGTGAGTTGCTTCCCCTTTGGGCTTCTGAATAATACTGCTATGAACATGGGAGTGCAAATATCTCTTCAAGACCCTATTCTCAATTCTTTGGGGTATATTTATCCAGAAGTGGAATTATTAGATATATGACAATTGTATATACATTGTTTGAGAGAGAGAGATTTTTAACGAGTCTTTTAATAATTTACATTGATTGTAAGAAAGTGGGAAAAATATAGTTGAGAAAAAAAGAAAATAAAAAATGATCGCTTTTTTCAATTTTGCGGAAGAAACCCACTTTTAACACATGTGTATGCTTGCCTCCAGAGGTATCAACACGCTGTCAATCTGTCCCTCAGTTTACCTCCTGTAGGTGTCGTTTGCAGCTAATTGCCCTGGGCTCAGCTGGACTGGGTGGTTCTGCTACCTCATGGGTGGACATTGGGAAGAGCACCTTGGCCTCCAGGTGCCACACCAGGTCTTCCCTCAGTAGAGGCCAGTGCCGCTCAAATGTCACCCACCCCCAGGGCCTCGGGTCCCCAGCACCTCCTCCTCTGCCAGGCGCCAGGCTCCGCGTGCCTTGCAGGTGCTGGGGGCCCAGCCTGCCCAGCCTCCCAGCGGCTCCAGAGTCATCTATGGAGTATATTCGAGCTGTCGTGTGGAGTTGAGTTTCTTTTGGCAAACGCTGGAGACTGACAAAAATATTCACGTCAAAACATTTCTGGTGCAAAATTTATGAAAGCATTTGAATTTGGCTTGGGCATTTTTTTCCTTTTTCCTTCTCCCCCTCCCCCGCCTTGTCCTGAGTTGGGGGTGGGGAGAAGAGATAGAGTCCAGATGTTGGTGGGAATTAACTTCTCTTTTCTCCCTCCCCCCAACCCCTCTGGCCAGAGGGACAGTGGAATCAATGGCCGCTGTGTGTCCACACAGCACAAAAGGCCGTGTGGCTGAGACCTGGGCTCTCCCTGCCTTGCGAGCACCGAGGAAGTGCCCCGGCCTGGAGTTTGCCCCCTAACCCCAGGGTCTGGGGTAATTGTCTGCAGAGGCAGCCTGGGGCCGGGCGGGCCATAATGATTTAGGCAGGATCTATTTCACTTCAAGCCTTTTCTACTCCGAAGAGGCCTAATCGAAAGTAATCTGAAAATTAGGGAAAATAAAAACCATGCCCACCGTTACATAAATACCCATTTCCTTGCATCGGCTGCTCGAAATCACCTCATTCCAGAGCAATGTGATGTTTGCCTGATGGGTAAGGCCGAGCCCCCAGGGGGCTTTTGATCCGCACCGCCTGTGCCCTGCTCCCTGACAGGAACCCCAGAACAGACGGTGGGAGCGGGAGAAGGAGGAGAGCATCTGGCCACAGGGCTGGCCCAGTCCCCATGGGGCCACCCCTGCAGACCTCGAACGTGGCCTGTGGGTAAAGAGGGTTTGGGTTTGAGGTAGCCCTGTGGACTGTTCATGTATTCCTCCATCCCATTTCCTCCTTAAGACTCAAGACTTTGCAAGGCCCTCATGACAGCTCCATACTTCTGTACTCATACCCTCTCCCTCTCCTCCTGACTCATTTCTTTCAGCCCTCAGAGACTCCCAGCTCAGCTGCCCTCTAAGGCCTTCACACAAGCTGGTCTTAAAGCCTAGAGAGCCAGCCCTTGCCCAGGTTTTCACTCACCTCAGGCCTTCTTTGCTCTGCCATCTTAGATGGAAAGTCACTTTCTCAGAGTTGCCTTCCCAGGCTCTTTGCCACAGGACACCTCCTCACAGCACCCTCACTCACCCTACCCAAGTCCAGCATGTCGTTGCTGGTTCCTTGTTTCTGAGCCCTGTGTGTGAACTCCAGGAAACAGGGGCCACATCCAGCTTAGGCACCATGACTAGAACTCAGTAAACATTTGCTGTCAGAATAGAAGTTTTTCATGCAAGAATGAAGTTCAGTAGTTTACAGAAGTGGAGCGGGGGGGGGGATCTAGAGCTCAGGAGGAAACCGAGTTAAATCTACCTGTACCACCCACCTCCTCAAGGGTCTGGCTGGAGACAGCATCCTGAGCCTGCAAAACTCCCAGACCAGCATCCAACACATTAAACGGTGGTGTTCAACATGGCTACAAATCCTCTGACATCTCATCAAAAAGTGAGGTCTTCTCTTGGATGTGCTGGGCCTGTGAGGAAGAATCTTCCAGATGGTTCTGGAGGTCTGCAGTCACTTGAGTCTTCCGAGTTAGGCCCCAATTGGAATGTATGGGCTCCTTCTCTGGGCCAAGCCAAGTGCTAGGCATGGAGATGTGACAGGGAGCCAGATTCTCTGTGTCCTTAAGAGATGGACCAGGATCAAGTGCCCCTTTGCTGACAGAAGTGGCAGTAGATGTGCCCAACTCACTCGGGTGAGGAAACTGAGGTTGGAATTGTACATGAACACCTACAAGGGTGCTGGCCAGAAGACACATGCTTTGCTGGGCTCTTTCCTCCCTGCCTCCCTTCATCCCTCTTCTGGCATTTCCCGGGGGCTCCTCCCACTCACTGCTGCACTCAGACCCTTGACTGAGGCTGATTGAGGAGGACCCAGCCCCTCTGGGCCTCCATCTCTTCACTGGAATGAAGGACAATTGTCGATGGTAATGGATGATAGGATATCTGTAGGCCCAGGTGAAGGACATGGACTGCCACAGCCCCACAGCCAGGAAATCAGCCATTCTTCCCCAGCACAACTGTCTAGCTGGTTTGAGTTTTGCTCTTGGCAACATTTAGAACAAGAATAAGGTGACTGGAGTTCCCCATAATAGAGTCAAGTCTGCTCTCTAAGGCCTTGTCTACCCTGAGCTGCAGAGATTCCAGAACACTGTAATATCAGGGGCTGAGGGTCACCCAGTGCCACCAGGCAGGTCAGAGTCTCTGAGTCCCTGAGAATGGAAGTGAGCCCCTGCATCTCAGGATAAGAGTCACCAGGACCAGTACCCACAGCCAGCTGTACCCATGACTTTTCAAGCCCTTCAGTCCCATGTACCTGAGAGGTGGGGCCCTGGCTCAAGAGTGAGGGCATTTCTAGAATCGATAATTGTATCAATAACTCATATCCATCACATGCTCAGAGGAGGTAAGACTTTCTCATGTAACTATGCTTAATACTCAACAACAGTCCTACAAGTTCAAGATGAACAGCCCCGTCTTTTTTAGATGAAGAAACTGAGGCATAATGAGGCTGAGTGACTGAGTCCATTGTGACCCCTAAGACACAGAGAGGCCTGACACTCAAATACTAGCAGTTCTTTTTCTGCCCCTCAAAGACCCATCTCTGCACTATCTCTGCCTCAATATCTGCCCAGTTCAGACCCCAGTGGTTCTGTGGGAGGCACATCCTCCCAGCTCAGGCGGGATGGAGGGAGATGCCTGGGAAGGGGAGGGACTGCTGGCATCTGAGCAGAGGCAGGTCACCCTGGGGCAGGACAAAGCTTCCAGTCTTGGGTGGAGGCTGGACTACGGGGCCTTCAAACCCTCAGACCTCCAAGTTCCATGGGCCTGTGTGCCATAGGAAGAAGAGGCCCCTCCCCTGGCCCCATGCAGCCCCCACCTACACCACTATCATACCTAGGCCTTTGTGTTGTCCTCCACCTGGAGCACAGTGTCACCCATCACACCATCCCCCACCTGGCCAGCCCCCTCTCAGGTCCTCCCTGGGCTGGGCCAAGGGTTCTGCTGGGCTCTGAAGCTCCAAAGTTCCTCTGGGGTTGCATGCTTTTCTGCATCAGCCTCCCCAGCAGCATAGGCCCCTCAAGGATTCACACTGGATCAGAACAATGCCCAGCAGAAGGTGCTGGTGGATGAGGACAGATGACTAGTGAATACATAACAAAAGGGAAGGACTCTTCTCTGGGTTCTGGTGTCCAGCTTCTCACAATGTTATGGGGGTATAAACACATAGCTCCCCGAGGCCATCTACACAGGCACACCTGCCCCCTCCATCTCTTTACATGTGCCTAGTGCAGCCCCGTGCCTGCCGGGGATGGACACCAGCCTATCCAGACTTCTCCAGGTCCTAGAGGTGAGCCAGCATACAGTTACTCTCATTTCTAATCTAGAACCTGACGCTGCATAGAGCGTGTGGCAGGGGCAACCATCAGACCCACCCAGAGTATGGCCTAGGTTCCAGGAGCCAGAGTGGGGTCCCCATGCCAGTTGCCATCCCAGGCCTGAAGATAAGGCTAAGTCCAGCAACCCCTAGTGACCCTCTCTTCTCCTCTAAGCAAGGGGTCTCTCAACAGAAGAGACAAGCCTCTGTAGGTCCCACAGGACCCTGACACCATTCCCTGGACCGTGCTGGTCAGAGTTGCAAAAATTCCAAATCTGCCTCTGGAATGTCCCATCTACTGTATCCGGGGACTTTGACTGAAACTTCCATTTAACTACGGAACCCTGGCTCCTAAAGGAAATCAATACTGAATATTCACTGGAAGGCCTGACGCTGAAGCTGAAGCTCCAATACTTTGGCCACCTGATGCGAAGAACTGACTCATTGGAAAAGACCTTGATGCTGGGAAAGACCGAAGGCAGGAAGAGAAAGGGATGACAGAGGATGAGATGGCTGGATAACATCCCCGACTCAATGGACATGGTTTGAGCAGGCTCTAGGAGTTGGTGATGGACAGGGAAGCCTGGCGTGCTGAGTCCATGGGGTCGCCAAGAGTCAGACACAACTGAGCGACTGAACTGTACTGAATTGAACCCTGGATAAGGCTTCCTAGGCAGGCATGGGCCCCAACCCAGGGCCTGGATATGCAGGCAGACCACACACAGGATCCTGAGAAAGTTCACGAAAGCTGTGAAGCAAGAGAAAGTCATGTAACTGAGAGCACTGGAAGGCCTATGCTGAGGTGTAGCAGAGGTGAGCACTGAATAGAATTGCAAATGGCCAGTTCCAGGCAACAGTCTCCCTGGGAGCTGGGCAAGGAGAGCCAAGCAGGCTAGGGGCACATGGTGGGAGCACCAGGCTGGAGTGTCCTTCAAGCTGAGGTCAGAGGGGGCAGGCCCAGCTGGGGAAAGCTGCAAGACAGACCTGAAGGAGTGGGCCTGGAGGCTGGACACCATCCAGAAGCTGGGCAAGAGCTGTTCAGACCTGAGCCAAGGCAGGAGAGGATCCCCAGGACTAGACTTCATGGATTGGAGTTGAGGGGTGAATAGAACTAACCAGCAGATGTGGGGAGACAGTGCTTCCCAAAGCCAGAAGCCCCAGGAAGCCTCCTTTTCCCACAGAGAGAACACTTCTAGAAGCCTTGCCTCTCAGAGTAGGGTGGGGACCCAACTGTCTCATTTTCGACCCTCGAAGCTTTTGGGGGTGGGTGCTTTGGGGGCAGGCAGGGGCTCCCAAGGGTAATGTGTGTTTACCCGCAGTAGTCGGGGAAGGCAGGCTATGTGAAAGCTCCCGGAGTGGAGCCGGTGCTCTGTTGCAATTACCCGTAAGCCTGGTGTTTACATGGGGGTTTTACAGAGAATTCAAAGCATATCTTCCTGTTGCTTTGGCAGCAAAGGCGTATCAAGTGAGTGTTCAAAAGGGCCGAACTGCGTTTGCAAAAATAAAAACCAAATGGCTGAGTAATTTCCACCAGAGAAGGACTTACTCTCACAATTGCACGGTCTATTTAGCATGCTTTCATAAAACCTTTTAACGAATCAGCCCTGAACTTGAGTACCAGCCCAACCCACCTGTCGGGCTTGCATTTCCAAACACAGGTATGGGTGCTCAGGAGACTGGGGGCAGGTTTCTGTCTCCTACGTGGAGTAGAAGCCTGGAGCAGGAAGCAGGCTCCGTGTGCCCAGCAGTAAGCATGTGAAGACCCTGTGCCAGTCAGGGACAGAGGTCCTAGCCCAGAGGGAATCCCAGGAGAGCGGGGGACAGAGCAGTAGCTCAGTGCTGTGACATTGCATGGATACTGGGGGACCCACAGAAGACCTGACTCAGCCTGGGGAATCAGGGGAAGCTTCTGGAAGGAAGGACTCCCTGAACCAGACACTAGAAGGATAAAGTAGGAGACAAGAGACCAGGAGTGAAGGAAGGCCCTGTGAGAGAAGTGTGCCCTGAGAGGAGGCCAACCAGGACCAAGGAGGGTCAGTGGTTCGTATGTAATCACCTAAAGGAGACAAGAAGAAAAATGCTTTCACGTGGAAGATTCCATTCCAGAAGTACATGGTGAGCCATTCAGCCAAGCTGGGCCAATGGGGGTTGTTAAAGGAGCAGGATCTCAGCCTCCGATGAAGGGAGACATGTAACATGTTACTAAGTCAACCTTACTGAGGTATTGGGTCTTAGGGTAACTATGTGTTCAACTTAACAAGAAACTACCAAGATGTTTCACCCAGGGTGACCCATTTGCTAAGCTACCTGCAGTGTATACGAGTTCCAACATGCTCCACATTTTCTTCAACACATGGTATTGTCAGTCAAAGTAATTTCTGCATTCTAATACAGTTGTAATTTGCATTTCCCTGATGAATAATATGGGCTTCCCCAGTGGCTCAGTGGTAAAGAATCTGCCTGCAATGCAGGAAATGTGGGCAGGAGACGCGAGTTCTCCTACATTGGGAAGATTCCCTGGAGAAGTGAAGTGAAGTCGCTCAGTTGTGTCTGACTCTTTGCGACCCCATGGACTGTAGCCTACCAGGCTTCTCCGTCCATGGAATTTTCCAGGCAAGAATACTGGAGTGGGTTACCATTTCCTTCTCCAGGGGATCTTCCCGACCCAGGGATCAAACCCAGGTCTCCTGCATTGGAGGCAGACGCTTTAACCTCTGAGCCACCAGGGAAGCCACTTCAGTACTCTAGACCGCTCCAAGTGCTTACTGGCCATCCAAATATCTTCTTTTGAAAAGGGTCTTTCAACTTTTCTGCCTATTTTTGATGTTTGTCTTACTACTGATATGTAAGACTTCTTTGTGTGTTTTGGTTACACAAATTCTATTTAGATTTTTTTCCCTTCTGAATTTTAGCTTGCCTTTCTTTTATACCTTTTTATTTTGAAATAACAATAGATTTAAAGCATGTTGCAAAAAAATGTATGAGGAGTTCTATACATTCTTCACCTCACCTCCACCCAAACCTAAGATAGTGCGTGACAATAGTGTGTAATCGAAACGAGGAGAGTCACATTAATCTGATCCATGGAGCTTATTCAGATACCTCCAGTTATAGATACACATGCGTGTGTGTGTGTGTGTGTGTGTGTGTGTGTGTGTGTGTGTGTAGCTCTATGCAATCTTAACGTAACTGTTACCCAAATCAAGATACTCCACAGGACTACCTCATGCTACCTCTTTACAGCCACTCCCATCCCATCCCTATCTCATGGCAACCGATAATCAGATCTCCATCTCCATAACTATGTTATTTAATAAATGTTATATAAAAGGAATCCGCAATATGTGTCCTTTTGAAATTGGCTTTTCTTCACTCAGCCTTGTTCCCTGGAGATTCATCCATATTTCTGTGTGTGTCAATATTCATTCCTTTTTCTTGCCGAGCAGTGTGTTTCATGCTATGGATGTACCAGTGTTTCCATACTCACTCACTGAGGGTCACTGGATCCTCTCCAAACTTCAGCTATTACAAATAAACATTCCTGTCCAAATTTCTGTGTGAAAATACATTTTCATTTTCTGGGATAAATGCCCAAGTACAATTGCTGGGTCTTCTAGTAACTCCGTTAATAAGTTTAAAAGGAACTGCCCAAGTATTTTACAAAGGGACTGTACCATCATACATTTCAACCAGAATTATAGGAGGGATCCAGTTTCTCTGCATCCCACAGGATTTGGTGTTGTCACACTTTTTTGTTTTAGCTGTTCTGATAGGCATGTAATAATATCACAGTTCCCTAGTGATTACTGCCTTTGAGTATCTTTTCACAGCCTTCTTTGCCATCTGTGAATCATCTCTGGTGAAATGCCTGTTTATGTGTTTTGCCGATTTCCTAATGGAATTGTCTGTCTCTTAGTGTTAGATTTTGAGAGGTCTGTATGTATTGCAGGCATTAGTATTTTGTCATGTATGTGGTTTACAAAATTTTTCTCCCAGTCTGCAATTTATCTTTTCATCCTCTCAATAAGGATCTTTCACAGAGGGGCAAATTTGTTCACTTTTGATTTATTTTCCTTTCATGGATCATTCTTTTGATGTCAGGCCCAAGTACTCTTTGCCTAGTCTAGGTCCCAAAGATTTTGTCCTGTTTTTTCCTAAAATTTATTTAGTTTCACATTTAAATCTATAATCTGTTTTGAATTCATATTTGTACAAGGTGCTACATTTAGACTGAGGTTCACTTCTTTGAATTACGGCCCACCTTAGTCACCTCATTTTGACTTGATTACTTCAGTAAAAACTGTCTCCACTGAGACTCGATTACATGAGATCACTGAGCAAGCCACTTGGCGTAAAAAGGTGGCTCTTTCAATGGGGTCTTTCTTTGACTTATTTGATTTTGATTGGTTTGGGTCTTGCAGACCATGGCTATGAAGTAGTCTCCAGTTCCTCTTGACGTGTTAGATGAGATGCTGCCTGATTCATGAGTTGTTCAATAAAGCCAATTAGATCTTTTAAATTAAAAAAAAAGACTATATTACCAAATAAGGTCACAAATCTCCAAATACAGGGAGAACTGACTTGTTTACCGTGTTAAGTCATGCAGTTCATGAACATGGTTTGGGTCTGCATTTGTTTAGGTCTCCTTTGACTTCTTTCATCAACATTTTATAACTGTCAGCTTTTCAGATCCTGTACATGTTTTGTTACACTTGCACCTAAGGGTTTGATTTTCTTTGGAATGAGTATAAATGGTATTATGGCTTTAATGTCAGTTTTCAAATGTTCATTGTTAGTGTATAGAAATAAACTTTTGTTTTTTGATCATTTATCTTTTAACCTTGCTGAACATGCTTATTACCTCTAAGAGCTTGTTCTCATATTTTGTAGATTCCTTTGGATTTTATACATATACCATAATGTTATCTGCAATTAGGAACAGTTAAATTTTTTCCTTTATAATTTGCGTGCCTTTTTTCCTTTTCTTATCATAGTGGCTAGAACTTCTAGCACTATGTGAAATAACTGTGGTGAGAACAAGCATCTCTCCCTTGTTCCCAAATTCACAAAGAGAGCATTTAGCCCTTAGATGGGAAACAATCCAAAAAAGAGTGGCTATATGTATTTGACAACAGATTCATTTTATTGTACACCTGAAACTAACAGAAAATCGTAAATCAGCTATTCTGTGTGTGCTTAGTCACTTCAGTTGTATCTGACTCTTTGCAACGCTATAGACTATAGCCCATTAGGCTCCTCTGTCCATGGGATTCTCTAGGCAAGAATACTAGAGTGGGTTGCCATGCCTTCCCCAGAGGATATTCTTGACCCAGGGGTCAGACCTGTGTCTCTTATGTCTCCTGCATTGGCAGACGTGTTCTTTACCACTAGTACAACCTGGGAAGCTAAAATCAACTGTACCCCAATAAAAGTTTTTAAAAAGAAAGTATTTAGTTCTTTAACATTAAGTATAGTATGATATGGAGAAGGCAATGGCACCCCACTCCAGTACTCTTGCCTGGAAAATCCCATGGATGGAGGAGCCTGGTAGGCTGCAGTCCATGGGGTCGCTAAGAGTCGGACACAACTAAGCGACTTCACTTTCACTTTTCACTTTCATGCATTGGAGAAGGAAATGGCAACCCACTCCAGTGTTCTTGCCTAGAGAATCCCAGAGACGGGGGAGCCTGGTGGGCTGCTGTCTATGGGGTCGCACAGAGTCGGACACGACTGAAGCGACTTAGCTGCAGCAGCAGCAGCATAGAATGATATTAGCTGTAGGTATTTTGGTAGATTTTCTTTAGCAAGTCAAATGAATTCACCTCTCTACTTTGTTTATTGAAAATAAAAATTGGCTATTGGATTTGTCACATTCTTTTTCTGCATCCATGGATATAATCATATTTTTTACCTTTGACCAGTTGATGCTGATGGTATTGCCTGATTTAAAAATATTAAACCAACCTTGAATTCCGAAATAAATTCTACTATGTATATAAGGTTTTGCTTTATACTCCTGGATTTGATTTGCTTCTATTTTGCTGAAGACTTTTGCTTCTAGGTTCCCAAAACATATTAGTTTTTTATTCTATTTCTACCTCTCTATTTGTACTTTATCTGGTTTTGGTATCAAAATAACATTGGTCTCATAAAATAAGTTGGCAAGTGTTCCCTCTTTTTGTATTTTCTGAGATAGATTTTGCAGAAGTGGTGATAATTCTCTAAATGTTTTCTAGAGCTTTCCACTGAAGTAATTTTGGCCTGCAGATTTCTTTTTCAGGAGTTTTAAATCTGATTCATTTAACAGTTACATTACTATTCAGTTTGTCTCATTCACCTTGATTGAATTTTAGTTGTTGTAATGTTTGAGGAATTAGTCAGTTGGTTTTTTCTAAGCTGTCAAATTTATTCTCATAGATTTTATTGTAGTATTCCCTTACTATGTTTTAAATGTGTGCAGGATCTCTTGTAATATCTCCTGTTTCATTCTTGGTATTGATGATTTGGGTCTTTTATTTATCTTAGTCTTGCTAAAGGATTATCAATTTAAATGATATTTTTCATTAATTTTCTGTATTGTTTTATTTCTTTTCAATGTCATAAATTTATGCTCTTATCTTTATTAGTTCTTCCTTTAAATTGCATTGGGTATATTTTGCTCTTTTTATCCCTAACTTCTTGAGGTATGAGCATATATTATTGTTTTGAGAACTTTCCTAATTCCTAACATAAGCATTTAGGATTAAACTAAGATCATGGCATCCGATCCCACCATTTAATGGCAAATAAATGGGGAAAAATCAGAAACAGTGATAGATTTATTTTCTTGGGCTCCAAAATCACTGCAGATGGTCACTGCAGCCATGAAAATAAAAGATGCTTGCTCCTTGGAAGAAAAGTTATAACAAGCCTAGACAATATATTAAAAAGCAAAAAGATCACTTTGCTGACAAAGGTCCAATAGTCAAAGCTATGCTTTTTCCAGTAGTCATGTATGGATGTGAGAGTTGGACTGTGAAGAAGGCTGAGTGCCGAAGAATTGATGTTTTTGAACTGTAGTGTTGAAGAAGACTCTTGAGAGTCCCTTGAACTGTGAGGAGGTCAAACCAGTCAATCCTAAAGGAAATCAGTCCTGAATATTCATTGGAAGGACTGATGTTGAGTCAGAAGCTCTAAAACTTTGGCCACCTGATGCGAAGGGCTGACTCACTGGAAAAGTCCCCTATAGTGGGAAAGACTGAGGGCAGGAGGAGAAGGGAGCGACAGAGGAGATGATTAGATGGCATCACCAACTCAATGGACAAGTGTTTGAGAAAGCTCAGGGAGATGGTGAAGAACAGAGAAGCCTGGAGTGCTGCAGTCCAGTTCAGTTCAGTTCAGTTCAGTTGCTCAGTCATGTCTGACTCTTTGCGACCCCATGAATTGCAGCATGCCAGGCCTCCCTGTCCATCACCAACTCCCAGACTTCACTCAGACTCACATCCATCGAGTCCATGATGCCATCCAGCCATCTCATCCTCGGTAGTCCCCTTCTTCTCCTGCCCCCAATCCCTCCCAGCATCAGTCTTTTCCAATGAGTCAACTCTTCGCATGAGGTGGCCAAAGTACTGGAGTTTCAGCTTTAGCATCATTCCTTCCAAAGAAATCCCAGGGCTGACCTCCTTCAGAATGGACTGGTTGAATCTCTTTGCAGTCCAAGGGACCCTCAAGAGTCTTCTCCAACACCACAATTCAAAAGCATCAATTCTTTGGCGTTCAGCCTTCTTCACAGTCCAACTCTCACATCCATACATGACCACAGGAAAAACCATAGCCTTGACTAGATGGACCTTAGTCGGCAAAGTAATGTCTCTGCTTTTGAATATGCTATCTAGGTTGGTCATAACTTTTCTTCTAAGGAGTAAGCATCTTTTAATTTCATGGCTGCAGTCACCATCTGCAGTGATTTTGGAGCCCAAAAAAATAAAGTCTGACACTGTTTCCACTGTTTCCCCATCTATTTCCCATGAAGTGATGGGACCAGATGCCATGATCTTCATTTTCTGAATGTTAGGCTTTAAGCCAACTTTTTCACTCTCCTCTTTCACTTTCATCAAGAGGCTTTTTAGTTTCTCTTCACTTTCTGCCATAAGGGTGGTGTCATCTGCATATCTGAGGTTATTGATATTTCTCCTGGCAATCTTGATTCCAGCTTGTGTTTCTTCCAGTCCAGAGTTTCTCATGATGTACTCTGCATAGAAGTTAAATAAGCAGGGTGACAATATACAGCCTTGACCTACTCCTTTTCCTATTTGGAACCAGTCTGTTGTTTCATGTCCAGTTCTAACTGTTGCTTCCTGACCTGCATACAGATTTCTCAAGAGGCAGGTCAGGTGGTCTGGCATTCCCATCTCTTTCAGAATTTTCCACAGTTTATTGTGATCCACACAGTCAAAGGCTTTGGCATAGTCAATAAAGCAGAAATAGACGTTTTTCTGGAACTCTCTTGCCTTTTTGATGATCCAACAGATGTTGGCAATTTTATCTCTGGTTCTTCTACCTTCTCTAAAACCAGCTTGAACATCAGGAAGTTCACGGTTCACATATTGTTGAAGCCTGGCTTGGAGAATTTTGAGCATTACTCTACTAGCGTGTGAGATGAGTGCAATTGTACGGTAGTTTGAGCATTCTTTGGCATTGCCTTTCTTTGGGATTGGAATGAAAACTGACCTTTTCCAGTCCTGTGGCCACTGCTGAGTTTTCCAAATTTGCTGGCATACTGAGTGCAGCACTTTCACAGCATCATCTTTCAGGATCTGAAATAGTTCCACTGAAATTCCATCACCTCCTCTAGCTTTGTTCGTAGTGATGCTTTCTAAGGCCCACTTGGCTTCACATTCCAGGATGTCTGGCTCTAGATGAGTGATCACACCATCGTGATTATCCGGGCAGCCCATGAAGTTGCAAAGAGTCAGACACAACTGAGAGACTGAACAAGAACAAGGGCTATGAATTTTCCTCTTAGCATGGCTTTTGCTATATCCCACAATTTTTGATATGGCCTGTTTTTATTTTTGGAGAAGGCGATGGCACCCCACTCCAGTACTCTTGCCTGGAAAATCCCATGGACGGAGGAGCCTGGCAGGTTGCAGTCCATGGGGTTGCAAAGAGTCGGACATGACTGAGCGACTTCACTTTCCACTTGCATGCATTGGAGAAGGAAATGGCAACCCACTCCAGTGTTCTTGCCTGGAGAATCCCAGGGATGGCACAGCCCAGTTCTATTTATTATTATATTTTCTTTGAAATTCCCTTTTTGCTCCATGGGTTATTTAGAAATATGTTGATGGTTACTTTCCAAGTGTTTGGAGATGTTCCTTTTGTCTTTACCTTATTGATTTCTCTGTATGATTTCAGTTCTTTTAAACAAGTTGAGGTTTGTTTTATGGCCTAGATTAGATGGTAAACATCCCACGGCTGTTTGAAAGGAATGCGTATTCTATTGTTGCTTAGTGATATGTTGGGTGTTCTCTCACTTACTGAGAGTAAGATGTTGAATTCCCAAGCATAATTATGGCTTTGTCTATTTCTCCTTTCAGCTCTATCAATTCACATGAAAGAATTGCTGTTTCATGCATAATATTTAGGATTGCTGCATCTTCTCAGTGGATTGGTGCTTCTATTATTATGTGATGTTCATCTTTGTTCCTAGGAATTTTCTTTTTCTAAATTCTACTTTATGTGGTATTAACATAGCCACTCATCCTTTTTAAAATTGGTGCTTGGAATGTATATGTCTTTTTCCATTCTTTCACTTTCAACCTATCTATGCCATTATGTTTGAAGTGATTTTTTTTTAATTCATGAGATAAGTTTTATTCTGTTTGCTGTTGGAAAAATAGGGTGGACAGATTATACTGAATATGTTATTGGCTTATAGATGACCCTATAGGAAATCAATATGTATACAGTTCCCATTAACCTGAAAAAACACATTATTTAAATTTAATGTCTCAAAGAGACTTCTTTTTTCCTCTTTTTTTCTTTTTATGGCTCTGATCAATATTTTATGGTATCTGCTGCCTTGTCCTCCAATGCAAATGAACGCATATCAGTCATTTGTATATTTAATGTGATAAACACAGAAAGATTTTCTGAACAAAACTTTGGCCCTGCTTCCAGATGTTTCCTCTACCAGAAGTGAGGTGGTCTTGTATTCAAGGAGGTATCTTGTTTAGGTAAATTGTTTCTTAATTTCATAGAATATTCTCATCCCACCTTCTAATGTTTATGGTCAGCCTTTCACCAGAAACATACATGAAGTGAATTTCTTGATGAGAGCCTATAATTGGAACATTTTTAATCACTTTATCAATATCTATCTCTTAATTGATGTACTTGTATCATTTACATTTAAAGCAATGATTGACATGTTCATGCTTAAATCTGTCATTTTATTGTTATTTTCTGTTTGTTCCTTTTGTATCTATCCCTCTGTTATTTTTTATAGGTTCCTATTTTTTTATAGCTTCCTATAGGTTATTTGAATATTTCTGAGATTACTTTTTTATGTAATAAGGCTAACCAGATTTATTTACAATAGTTTTAAATAACTTTAAATACACTGATCTGTATAGTTTCATTAGTGGTTGCTCAAGGTATTACCACACCAGATACTACTTATCACAGCCTAGTGGTATAGCTATTTTACCAGTCTGAGTGATGTGCAGAAACCTTTCTTCCATGTAAACTTTTAAAAAATATTTATTTATTTTGCTGCACCAAGTCTTAGTTGTGGCACCTGGATACCTCCCTGTGGCACATGGACTCTCTAGTTGTGGTGCACAGGCTCAGAAGCTGCAGCATGTGGGCTCCAGAGCACGTCGACTTCAGCAGTCCTGCCAGAGGGCTCTCTAGCTATGGCTTATGGGCTTAATTGCTCTGTGACATGTGGGATCTTAGTTCCCTCACCAGGGATCAAATCTGCATCCCCAGCATGCCAAGGCAAATTCTTAACCAATGAACCACCAGGGAAGTCCCTAGACTTTCTTTATTGGGTTTATTTTTCTGAATTTTAAAATTATTTTTTCTTTAGGGAATTCCCTGGTGGTCGAATGGTTAGGACTCTGTGCTTTCACTGCTGAAGCCTGAGTTCAATCCCTGGTCAGGGAACTAGGATCCCACAAGCCATGCAGTGTGGCCCCCAAATAAATATTTTTAATAAATAAAATTTTTTCTTTGTCATTGCTTTTAACAAGTTTAACTCTGACGTGTCTGGATGGTGTGAATTTCTTTGGATTCATCTTGTTTGGAAACACTCAACTTCTTGAATCTGGATGTTGATATCTTTCATGTGGCTTGGTTTTTACTTTTTTAATGGAAACGTACAGAAAGCAAAACATTTTTATTTTTATATAATTCAATTTGCCAATTTTTAATTTATTTTTTGTCCATTCTAAAAAATCTTTACCTATCCAATGTCATGAAGGTTTTCTCTTATGTTTTCTTAATGATGTATAGTTTTATCTTTATAAGGTACAGAAGAACTGTACAAAAAAGATCTTCATGACCCAGATAATCACGATGGTGTGATCACTCATCTGGAGCCAGACATCCTGGAATGTGAAGTCAAGTGGGCCTTAGAAAGCATCACTACAAACAAAGCTAGTGGAAGTGATGGATTCCAGTTGAGCTATTTCAAATCCTGAAAGATGATGCTGTGAAAGTGCTGCACTCAGTATGCCAGAAAATTTGGAAAACTCAGCAGTGGCCACAGGACTGGAAAAGGTCAGTTTTCATTCCAATCCCAAAGAAAGGCAATGCCAAAGAATGCTCAAACTACCACACAATTGCACTCATCTCACACGCTAGTAAAGTAATGCTCAAAATTCTCCAAGCCAGGCTTCAACAATACGTGAACTGTGAACTTCCAGATGTTCAAGTTGGATTTAGAAAAGGTAGAGGAACCAGAGATCAAATTGCCAACATCCGCTGGATCATCAAAAAAGGAAGACAGTTCCAGAAAAACATCTATTTCTGCTTTATTGACTATGCCAAAGCCTTTGACTGTGTGCATCACAATAAACTGTGGAAAATTCTGAAAGAGATGGGAATACCAGACCACCTGACCTGCCTCTTGAGAAATCTGTATGCAGGTCAGGAAGCAACAGTTAGAACTGGACATGAAACAACAGACTGGTTCCAAATAGGAAAAGGAGTAGGTCAAGGCTGTATATTGTCACCCTGCTTATTTAATGTCTATGCAGAGTACATCATGAGAAACTCTGGACTGGAAGAAACACAAGCTGGAATCAAGATTGCCAGGAGAAATATCAATAACCTCAGATATGCAGATGACACCACCCTTATGGCAGAAAGGGAAGAGGAACTAAAGACCCTCTTGATGAAAGTGAAAGAGGAGAGTGAAAAAGTTGGCTTAAAGCTCAACATTCAGAAAATGAAGATCATGGCATCTGGTCCCATCACTTCATGGGAAATAGATGGGGAAACAGTGGAAACAGTGGCAGACTTTATCTTTTGGGGCTCCCAAATCACTGCAGATGGTGACTGCAGCCATGAAATTAAAAGATGCTTACTCCTTGGAAGAAAGTTATGACCAACATAGATAGCATATTGAAAAACAGAAACACTACTTTTCCAACAAAGGTCCGTCTAGTCAAGGCTATGGTTTTTCCTGTGGTCATGTGTGGATGTGAGAGTTGGACTGTGAAGAAAGTTGAGCACCGAAGAATTGATGCTTTTGAACTGTGGTGTTGGAGAAGACTCTTGAGAGTCCCTTGGACTACAAGAAGATCCAACCAGTCCATTCTAAAAGAGATCAGTCCTGGGTGTTCTTTGGAAGGACTGATGCTAAAGCTGAAACTCCAGTACTTTGGCCACCTCATGCGAAGAGTTGACTCATTGGAAAAGACTCTGATGCTGGGAGGGATTGGGGGCAGGAGGAGAAGGAGACGACAGAGGATGAGATGGCTGGATGGCATCACCGACTCAATGGACGTGAGTCTGAGTGAACTCCGGGAGTTGGTGATGGACAGGGAGGCCTGGCGTGCTTCAATTCATGGGGTCGCAAAGAGTCAGACACGACTGAGTGACTGAACTGAATCCTTTTGACCTTAATTTTTGAGTGTGAATGAGGTAAGGATAAAAGCCCTTTTTTCCTGGTAGACATTTAGTTTGTCCAGTACTATTTGTTGAAAAGAGTTTTCTTTTCATAGTGAATTTGAATTCATATCAAAGCCTTGGTAACTTTGTTGGAAATCAATAGACCATATACATATGGATAAATTTCTAGACATTAGAATTCACTAGTAAAGCAATCTGGGCCTGGAATTTTTTTTTTTTTTTGAATGGGGGCTTTTTAATTATTAATTCAAAAAATTTTACACACAGAAGACTATCCAGATTTTCTCTTCTTACATCAATTTTGGTTGTTTGTGCCTTTCAAGGAATTTGTCCATGTTATAGCAGTTGTCAAAAATTTATATAAAATTGATCATAATATTCTTTTGTTGTTTTTTTAAAACTGAAAGATCAGGAGTAATGACCACCCTTTCACTCTTATATTAGAAATGTATATCTTCTCCATTTTCTTATCTGTCCAGCTAGAGATTTATCAACGTTATTGATCTTTATAAAGAACCAAGTTGGGAGTTCATTAGTTTTCATTAGTTTTCTTTTTTTTTCCATTTTCTATTTCATTGTTTCACATAGCCATTTAAATGTAAACTTAAAAGTAATTAAACAGTAAGAATTCAAAACTCAGCCACACTAGCCATATTTCAAGTGTTTGACTGTACTATATAAACATTTTCTTCATTGAAAATAGTTTATTGGTCAGCACTGTTCCAAAGGATAGAAGGTCTTTTTTCTCAGTTGATCTCATCTCTCTTAACTAGGCATTTTCTGAGCTTCTTGAGGGTCTTGGGAGGGCCAGGTGGCTCTTGAAACCACCCTGTCCTCTTGATGACTCTGGCCTTGGTTCCATCTCAGGCTTTGTGGCCACCTCCTTTCTTCTTGATCCCTTTGCCTCCTCTCATTCTCCACCTTTGCTTCCAGAGAGAGCCTCCAACACAGTGATATGTCCCTACACCACCTTTCTCGAATCACAATGCTCCCATCACCTGGGCCCCACAGGACTTCCCAGCAGAGCATGATCTGTTTCCCCTATAGGCCTGAGTTATGTTTTCTAGGAGCAGCCCCCACTTTTAAATGGGCCACCAAGAACATCCATGTCACTTGCACCACTTGACTTCAGTCACCCAGTGGACTACCAGAAAATGGGGACAGGAAAAATTGCCCCAGAGCTGTAGGGCTCCTTCTCTTGGATATGGTTTATGACATAAGCCCCAGAGCACCTCCTCTCCAGGCCTTCCAGAGCCAGCCTAAGAAGGCAAGTTCCAGATCTCTGAGTTCAGCCAAGTTTAAGAGTGAGACAGAGAATCCAGGAAGATGTGTGTGCCCCACCAGAGGTATCAGGGGTGTGGGGTTGAAGGCCAGACAGCATTTGTCTGAAGTGGGCTCCCAGGCTATACCTAGGGGATCTTGCACTCTGCCACCCAGACTCCCAGGAGCCTGGTCCTGCCTGCACAGGTCAGCCCAGTTCACCACAGTAGGAATGTCCATGACCCCTCCCTGCTGGTCTAACCATGCCCCTGACCACCTGCCCATCAGCCCTCAGGCCATGAATCACCAGCAGCCTTACAAGAGGAAGCAGTGATAACCCCAGGTCCCAGAAGGGCTGCCCTGGCTGCTTGTCTGTCCTAATCCACCCCTGCAGGGCAGGAATTAATAGCCCTGTTCCACACACTCCATGAGTTTCTCTATCTGGAGCTCTCTTCCTTGTAAACCGCCCCCCCACCACTTGAATATCCCTCTTCTCAAAGTCCCCTTTTGTCTCCCTCCCACCTCTCTATTTCCTCCCTTCTCTGGGGTCCCTGATCCACCTTGCTTTCCCACCATCTACCAGTCACTGGTGCCCTTGCCTGCCCTGGACCAAGGGCTCCGCATGGCTCCAGGGCCCACATCAAGGATATAAACTACCTTCTGGAGTGATATAGGTCAGGAGGGGGTCCATTTGACCACACAGAGCATCCGCTGATGGGGCTGTAGGAGTTGAGGCATGAAAGAATAGAAGGCCTGGGATGTGGGGATACTGCTGGCAGTTAGTGGCTGAGCTGAAGTTTAACCAGAGGAGCTAGTGTTTGGGGCTGAATTTGGGTACTGTGAGAAAGGGAATCAGGGAAACAGAGTCAACGCAGGGCTGGTATAAGGCATTCTGGGGCAGGCTAAGGTGGGGCCAGACCTGATGAAGCCAGAAGCAACCCATCGAAGCATGTTGGCAGAAGGACAGAAAGGACCTCTGAAGCCCAAGGCAGTGAGAAATGAGAGTCTGGAGCAGCTGAGTGAGCACAGCTGAGGGTCCTCCAGAAGACTGTGGGGTGGAGCCTGGAGAGCTAAGCCCAGAGAATGTCTGCATCTAGGGAGAGGAGGAGGGAGGGTTTGAACAGACATGGAGGGAGCCCCTCCTT
Source organism: Oryx dammah (assembly GCF_014754425.2). Lineage (NCBI taxonomy): Eukaryota > Metazoa > Chordata > Mammalia > Artiodactyla > Bovidae > Oryx > Oryx dammah. The sequence continues at coordinate 83,466,950 of NW_024070185.1, read as the reverse complement.
CCTGAGTGGAGACTGTAACTGGAGCACAAGCCCCTTTTCCCCACCTTCAAAACTGCTTCACAGATTGTAGCACAGTAATTCAAGAAGCAAAGGGAAGGTCTGATAGTTTGGAAATACATTCTAAAGCTGCAATCATGAAAACTACATGGTCTGAGTCAGAGCCGATGAAACAGGAAAAAAGAAAAAATTCCCTCGAAAGCTTCCTTATTCACATTTGCCACACACCCCCAGATGTCTCCTTCTCAAGGAACCTTTCCCACCACACACACACACACACACATCTCCTAACCCTAACACTTCTCCTGGTAACCCCTTGGAAAGAGCAGAGAACAGACACCAATAAACTTTCTAGAGCTTAGTCCACAGCCACTGAGAGAAAGCCACTAAAAAATTTCTATGTGATATGGGTCACAAATAGCTGTATGTCGATGGAGGATAAACTCAGGATCTTAACTCTTGGCCGTTACAGTTCATCTCAGGAGGTCACAGTTAGGTGGTCTAAAGAGAAAAGGATAAGAAAATAAGACTGGGTTTTCCCCCAGGTTTGAAGATGAAGTAAATGACATTTGAGCGAAGATACTGACCTCAGAACACATTGCAGGAACCCATCTGTGAGCCTGGCATTGGTTTATCCCTATGACTCCATCAGAGGTAAGATATCTGTCCCCATGTTGCAGCTCCCAGAGGTGGCATCTCCATCAGCCACAGGTGCAGAGCAAGGAGTTCCTGAGGCCCTATCACAGGCAAAATCATGCAGTTTTCCTAAACTCTAAGAAAAATGAACCAAAAAGGGAAAAAGGAAGGAAAGACAAATGTGGCAGACCAATGCTTACTCTACAAAATGTGTAGCCCATTTATATGGTATTTCTCTTTGAAAAGCAGAAGTATTTGTGGTGTACCTATACACACTGATTGTAGACCACATTCTAGAACAGCAGTCTACAAAAATCCTCCCTCTTCAGGGTAAAAAATCACATGTTGTAACACATGTGGCTTTACACACTTATTAAATTAGTCAAAATGAGTAGAAAAGATAAGGGGCAACGTCAGGCGTGTTGAGCACACATCCGGGGGTGGAGACCCCATTGACCTGTGGGGGCCGCTGGCTTAGCACCTGATCCACTCGGGCCAGGCAGCCGAGACAGAGTGCCTGTGGGTGTGCGGATGCTCTGGCCCAACCTGAGCCAGGCATGGGCGTCCCATTCCCCTGACCATCGAGGGGGCCAGGACGACACCTCTATTTTGCAGGGAGGAAGTCGAGGTCTGCAGAGCCAAGACCATCTCCATTCTCCTTCCTACAAGCTCCAGCACAGCCGCCGTTTGGTGAATGCAGTTTGGGAGCGGGGGTGGCAGGAGGGATTGAAATAACACTGGCTGGAGTGTGGGTTCAGGCCGGTGGGCCGGCAGGCGGACAATTAATTACGAGGATCCCGCTTTGAGCCGGGCGAGGGCCCAGCTAGGCCGGGTGTTTACATGCACGCTCGTCTGTTTGGGGCCTGCAAATCCGTGTCAGATGTTAATGGAACAGCATCATTTTTCTGCCGAGGTGGCATCCCCTGGGATGTTTGGATGAGGCAGCCGATGGGACTCGGCCTGGGAAAGGCGGGCTAGCGGCTAAGGAGGGAGCCCATTTGTCAGGCTGCCCGACAGCCCACAGAGCGCCCCTCCCACCGTCACCTCTCCTCAGCTCCGCAGCCCCGCCCGGCGTCCCTCCATCCAAAGCACTCTGGGGACGCAAAACCCTGGGTCATGAGAAGTAAGGATCCACTCCAAAATGTAGGAGGGAGACTGCAAGCTGGAAGTGAGTAAACATTTAACTGAGCATGGACACAACCACCTGGGTTCACACCCAGCCCAGGGCACAGCCTCTGCTCCACACAACTCTGCAAGTTGGGGTGTGCATGGCATGTCCATTGGCAGACCTCTCAGGCCAGGCTGAGGCCTGGCTGTGTCTTGCATCCTTTTGCAGCTTCCCTTCTGAGTGGGCAGGCGTCTGCAGGCCATAGCAGAGAAGATCTGGGGGAGACCAGGTGGGGACATTCCACCCCTTCATCTCCAGCTCCTGGCTTCATCTGTCTCCTCATCATCAGGAAGGCCGATGGAAGAAGCGGCCCAGAGAGGGGAAGTGACCTGCCTGAGATAACACAGCCAACAGGCTGTCAGGTCAGACAGGTGGAAGAGAGGAGCGTGCTCCAGCAGAGGGTCAGGTGGGAATGGTGACCCATAGGGAGAAGTTGGCCCCATAGAATTTCTGTGTGGGTTTGAGATATCAGTCACTCAAGATGAAGAAGCTGAAGCCAGCTCCAGGTTTCCACAGCCAGGAGAGGTGAGGCCTTCCACAGGTTCCTTGGGTCAGGAAGGGGCAGGGGACACAGCCTGGACCAAGGATTGGGGCAGAAGAAGCCTTGCTGGAATCCTGGCCCTGCCAAGCTCTCCACTCATACCTTCCCCGCTGTTCTTCACGAAGCTTGATCCTGTCCCTGGGCCTTTGCTCTACTGATCCTTTGGCCTCGGCACTCTTTCCCCACAATCTCTGGGCTCTGCCCAAAGGTCATCTCCTCAGAAAGGCCTCCTAGCCCCAGGACCCAAGCCTGAGGTGTAGGGGGCAGTGGCAAGTGGTTAGCCTTGGGAAACCACATGGCACTCTGCCCAGCACACAGTAGGCACTCAGGAAAGTGTACCACACTGGCAGCATAATCACAACACGAAACCCATGGAATTTAGCACCAGCATCTAATGTCTTTGACATGAATTTTATGAACCATTATCATTACTGCTAAGGAGTTTTTTTCCACAGGGCTGGGAACACAATCTTAAGTTTTATATCAGCAGCATCTTTTTCTTTAAACCTTGGATGGTAAGCACTCTTCACTCTTTCTCCCACACACTGTGCAGCCTTTCAGAACCATGGGCAAGGAAGCAGAGACCCCCCAGCAGCCATGTGTCCAACAGAAGACCTGCCTCAGGGTCTTCATCTGCAAAGAGGGCTCCTTGTTCAGGGCTGTGCACAGAGGGAGGGTTTGGGGAGGGGGGATTTGAAGGTCTCTGTGCAGCCTGGGAAAGGGGGAGACCCCCATGATGGAGCAGAGAGTCAGGCAAGAAAACTGCTGCCCTGCCTGATTTCTGTCCCCACCCTGTGCTCAGCCTGTACTCCAGCCATCCTCAAAGATGGCACTTCGCCTTGTCCCCACCTCAGGGCCTTTGAACGGTAGCTCCTTTCTGCTCTGGCACAGCTCTTTCTCCTGTGTCTTGGGGAGTCTGCAGCAGGGTGTCTCTCACAAGCTCAAGGGCCCTGTAACTGTCCTGCCTGGACTTGACTTTCACCCTAGCTCCACCAGCTGTGAGAGTCTGTACCTCAGCTTCCCCCTTGGTAAGACAGAGACAGTTGTAGGACCTTCATCAGAGGGTAGTTGTGAGGTGTGAATGTGCTAATAATATATGCCAGATACTTAAACAGGCCCTGGCACACCCAGCGCTTAAATAGTTCAGGACCGGGAGTTGGTGATGGACAGGGAGGCCTGGCACGCTGCGATTCATGGGGTCGCAAAGAGTCGGACACAACTGAGCGACTGAACTGAAGGTGAACTGATTATTATCATCTCTTTCCCAACCCTCACAGCATGCTGATAACTTCTCTTTGCCCACATCAGTCCCTTCCGCCATTAGCCCCAGGGTCTTGCCTGAAGGACACTTAGCACTAAATGAACTCACGTTGCTATCGCAGGACAGGTCGTTCCCGGCCCTCCCCTGCCCCCTGGTGGTCACTCTCAGTATTGCCCCAAGGCGCCATAGGGGATCCTTTCCTGAGTTTGGGGACTGGCCCTGGGTCGGTTTAAGGCTCTGAGCATCTAGGCGGGACCATGCAAAGCAGACTGGGCTGTTGGTGGTGCTGAGCTCCCTCTCCACTTGCACAGTGGTAACATGTGCCTGATGGGCACAAGGGGTAGAGAGGGATGGAGGGGGGCAGGTGTCAGAAGGGGAGGGAGCCCTAGAAAGAGCGGGACCCTAGGGGGAAAGGAGCCCGGGTGGAAAGTAATCCCCTTTTCCTCAGCCTATCCTGCAGCAGGCTGCTTGCTCACCTACAGGGGTTTCCCAGGGCCTGCCGCATCCCTACTGTGTGGACACCCTCTGCGGCTCTGAGCCAGCTGCTGCCCCACCTCCCACCATCTGATCACCCTGAGGTCTGGTCACCTGCCCTGAGGCCTTTGCTTGCGTTGCTGAAGACATTTTCATCTCATGGGCTGCTCCAGGGAACCTCCCAAACTCCCTTCTTTCACCTGGAGTATAAGATGACACCATGGGTGTCTCATCACAGACTCTCCCACAGCAAAAGGGAGCAGGTGACAGTGTGAGTCCCAAGTGAGGCAAAATTTCCCCTTGGCAAAATCGACCCTGATGAAGCCTCTGTACATTTCTCAACATGGAGCCTGGAACTCAATAGGTGCTCAGGAAAAAATGACTGTAAAATTCAGCTCCACTTTGTAAGTTGAGTTGAGGCTATTTGTTACTTATGCCATGTTCAATGCATAAGCCACTCACGAGTCTCAGGCAGAGCTAGGGCAGCCTGCAATAACAAACAAAAAGCTCCAGCATCTCAGAGGCTTAACGTGCAACCCTTTATGTTTCTTTTTGAGAAGTTTGTTGCTGGTCAGATGGCTCTCCAGGACCCTGCTGCCAGCATCCTGTGGTCCCCTGGAGCTGCCTTGATACGATGGTGGTGTTCCACTTACATGGCCGGCCACCTGTTGCTAGGAGGTTGAGAAATAATGGTTGAGCAAGGGACGATCCCAGAGCACTCAAGTGTCATCCACGGAGGGCTTCAGTCTGAGCCTTAGTTTATCTGTCAAATGAGGGGTTGGGTCTGTGGAGCCAGGCAGGGAGCTTTCTCAGTGGCCTTGCATGGAGATGAGAAGACCCCTCAAGGGCCACAGTCAGCACCAAGCATGGAGCAACACAGGCCCTTTGCTGCCCCTGCTACAGGAATACTGAGAAATGCACAGCCTGGGTCCACCTGTAGTCATTCCTGGACATGTGGGCTGCTGAGGTCACAGCGAGGGCCCAGAGCACAACCAGGCCAGGCTGCCCCAGGATGATTTGGTACAGCCCAGGACAGGGCCTAGGGCCAGGGACGAGACCCTGGGCACCTTCTGGGAGCCCTCCCCAAGCCCAGGGCCCTAGGTCCCAGGTGGCCCTCTGAAGACCCAATCCCCACAACCACGCTGGGGTGGGGAGACCCAAGGAGCCCCCAGATAACTCAGCCTCAAGGACTCCAACTCAGAGGCTGGACAGCCAGAGCCAGTCCTGGAGGGCAGGATGCACAGAACAGCCCAGGGCTCAGCATGGTCCTTCAGTGGCTATGGGATGAGGGTGTGGGGACCCCTGGGGGATCCACAGGGCAGACTCTGGCTGGATCTGGGCAAGGACAGGAGAGCTGCCAGACAGGGTGAGTGCCTAATCTGGGGGTGTGCAGAGGCCCCAGTTGTGGGATCCAGCAGAGCAGATTCAGGCTGTGCAGTTGAACATTGGATCCCAGAGCCCAGCAAAGTCTGAGATGCCATGCAGCTGGGGCAGCCCCAGCGTGGGCCCAAAGTCTCCTCTGTGGCGCTCCCCTCTGGCTAGCTGCTCTTTCTCCCTAATCTTTGATCTTCACTGTGCCCTTCACTGTGCATCTGTCAGGGTGGGATGGGAGGATCTGCTTTTGTTCATCTGTTGTAAATAACATCAGATTTAGACTGAAATCTTGCACACATTCTCGGGTGCCTGTCACTGGACTCGCTAAACCGCATGCCTGTGAACACTAAGACACTAAGACTGTGCTACAGGCACCTGAGGATGCTTGGCGCTGGGGCTGGTATTGCCAGGGTCTCAAAGGCTGCCCACTCTGACCAAGGGTCTCTTCTGCCTGCTCCTACAGGCTGGCTCAGGGTGCTGTAGCTTTGGGGTACAGGGGAGGTACAATCCAAGGGCTTTCCAAGGGAAATGGCAGCCAGGGCCTGGGCCTGGCCTGACTGCCCACCCTTAAACTCAGCCCACCACACTGGTCCCCTCCTCTCCCCAGTGTCCAAGACCCCCACCATCTTCACTGCAGAGTGGACAACAGCGAAGGAGGCAAAAACGACAAAGACATGGTTCTGTACAAAACCGGAAATATTTTTACTCTTTTAAAACTTTGATCTAAGTTACCTTAGACCTCATGGACTCGATACAAGAGTAATATGAATTGGGAAATAAAACACTTTAATAGCCACAATAAACTTTGTTAGAAATGTACATGTTGCCAAAATAATAATAATAAAATTAAAAAAATAAAAGAGAGGAAGAGAGAGAACAGCTTGATGGCCAGGTTAGATTATATAAATGTTCAACAAGGACAGGAAAGGAAACCTTCCAAACGCTGGGTCAGAATAGTCAGGGCCCCATGAGGCTCACCCCTTCCAGCCTCTGGGCCCCGGGGCTGTGTCTCCCCCACCAAACAGGATGAGCAAGGATGGCAAGGCCCACACAAAGCTGCCTCTCCTCATGGACAGAACACCCAGGGATGGGCATATAAACAAAGCTCATAAGAAATGTACAAATATAAAAAGCTACAAACATTAATAAATTACAGCATCACAAAACACAGAAACACTTCACAAGGTGCTAGTAAAGTAACTGTACCCCCACCCCCTTCGTCAACAAGAAGGAAAGAAAGAGCTGGTATTCAAGTTGAAGATTCCTCTCCAAATGTGTCTGAAATAGATCTTGTGTGTACGTATGCTTCTGTAAAGACAGATATAAGGCTGCACAGACATCACTTGTTTTTCAGGCAATACCTTAGTTCCTAAAAGAAAAAATAATAATAATAACCATAATAATACAAAGAAAGAAGGAAAAGCATCGGAAACCCAACTGTTCATCATACTCGGCAAAAAACTCGTATAAATGTTAATGAAGGACTCTATAGAAAGAAATTCCTAAAGATACTTTTACTCTTATAAAAAAGAAGTTATTTAAAAAGCTATTTACACGCTACATTCTATGAAAAATATGCTTCAGGAAATACATCTAAAATTAAAATACAGGATTGCCTGAGAAACAAATCCAGCCCCTCCATGTCAATGGGCAGACACGTGGTCCAGGAGCCACCCGTGCACTCGACACCAAACGTCAACACGTGACAAGATAGAAGTGCCTGGCCCCCAAGTCCTCGGGCCACCCGGCCACCACCTGCCCCACCAGGCATATGGCGGAGTGCTTTGGCTGGGAAGTGCTTCTCGGAGTATAGATGGTCAGGCTGGATGAGGCCCACCCATGTGGCTTAGCCTGGGCCCCTGGGATGCCACACTGTGGCTGGGCCTGAGCCCTTCCCCGGGGACCCCATGATGGCTCCAGTTCGCCCCCACTGACACACTGACCCTGCTGCCAGCCCCAGCCGGCCCCAAGAAATGCCCCAGACATTCAGGGCACAATACCCACCATCCGGCCCACCACCCACTATCTGGAGAGCACAGAGACTCCTCTCCTAACTGGACCGAACACTCTCTGGACTTGTCTGAGAATCACTTGGGAAGAGAAGGGGGGCACATACACACCCCAATTTCTCCTCCTCTTCCTCTCTAGTGTTCTTTGCCTTTTTTTAAGCCTCTGGAGGCTACCAGTCTGTGGCCAGCTCAGACTCTGGGCCTGGTGAGCATTGGCTCACTCCTCCTTCCTTGAAGGACTCATGCTCCCAGCAGAGCTGCAGAGGCCCTGCAATCACACCCATGCTCGGGGATGCCTGGAGGCTGTCCTGAAACTGGAATGGTCCTCAAACGGGCAGGGCCATGTTTCGGGAACTGGTCACTCTAAGCAACTTGAGAAAGGACGTCTGTCCACATTGGCAAGCTCCGCCTGCTGAAGCAACAGATGCTCATGTGAGGGGGGTGTTTGCTGGGAGGAGGCCAGGCCCTCCCTGGGTGAGGCAGCAAGGCCACCCTCCTGGGGGCTGGTGTTCTAGCGGGGCTCCGGGGGTCCTGAGTGGAGCAGAAGGATCCTGGCTTTCCAAACTTTAAAGGAGCAGTTTTCCATTCCGATGAATTTTCAAAATTTTCCCAAGCCTCTGTTTGGCAGTGGCCATGCCCTTTTTTGTACGTTTTCCTGGTGGAGGTGGAGACACAAAAAAGACAGGTAGGTGAGAGGAGCAGCATATGGGATGGGGGTCTGTAATCCCTCACTGAGCCCACATCCTTTCTGTAAGATGGGTGTGCGATGCCCAAGTACAGTGAGCTCTGCATCCCTCCAAAACCATCAATTGTCAACAAAATGCCCCACTCAGAGGCTATGTCAACAGGAGGCTGGGGCATGGCATGTGCAGCAGGGAGAGTCCAGGGATGGCATTAGGACAACCTAGAGCTGCACTCCCCATGTCCATGGCTGGCTGGGGCTCACGGCCAGGGCGCAGTGGGCCTGAGGTGACAGTGGGGATACCATAGGACCCAGCCAGCTGTTCCACCCCTAAATCACATGGAGGAGCCTGGGCCACCTCCCAGTGAACCCTCAGCAAACCATCAACCACACTCTGTCTCCAAGCCAGGACCCAAAGCCAAGGCCCTGGTAGTCTAAAGGAATGGACCTAGCTCCAAGGTACCCAGAACCACTCCCCCAGTCCCCTAACCCCAGGTGAGCAACCAGAGGTCAGTCTTGAAAGGAGCCATTTCTCTCACACACTGACTGAGGGCCTGGCAACAGAAACTCATGGCTGCAGGGACAGAGACCTGTGGTCACTCATAGGCAACTCAAGGTTGCCAAGCAAGGTACCTTTGGCAGCGGTGTTGTTGGGGGATGATGAGGAGGGCCTCCTCTGCGTGAGGAAGACCCCGGGGGCCATGGGCTGAGAGGCACGGCCGGCTTGGGCCCCAGTGAAGGTGCCAGCTGCTGTGTACTCATGGTCGACCAGGCTGCTGCTGTGGGACTCTGGCGGGGGCTCAGGTGAGCTGCCCTCCTGTGAGGCCTGGCTGCTGGCCGTGCTGGTGGAGGCTGGGGTGGTGGAGGCCGGGGTGGTGGAGGCCGAAGTGGTGGAGGCCGAGGTGGTGGAGGCCGAGGTGGTGCTGGCCGAGGTGGTGCTGGCCGAGGTGGAGGCAGAGGGGGAGGTGGTGTTGGGAGCCAGCTTCCTTTTGGTGTTCTTTTTCTTTTTGCTTTTCTGCTCCTCCTTTGAACAAAGCATGCAGGCGTGTCACCCCACAGGGCTGGCCAGACCCCAGACCCTGGGGAGCAGTCTGCAACCTGGGAGCAGCCTGGTCTACTAGGGACAAGGCTTCTTCCATGGAGCTGAGCAAGTCAGCACTGCAGGAGCAGAAAGGGCTGGACCATGCCCAAGCCCACCTCCAGCCACCACAAGCCCCCCAGAATAGTACTGAAGTCTGTGGAGGGACCACCAGGCCCCACTCTGTGAGGCAGGCCGTCCTGGACATGGGGACGTCCAGGATATGGCATCAGCACTCAGCTGTAGTGGACAGACCCTGCCCGATCTGAGCTCACCTACTGGTGGACATGTAGTATGGGTCCCTCCCCCATCTCCCTAACCTCTCATTCCCCACCACCCCACTGTGAGCTGCCATGGGACTTCTGACACCAGTTCCCAGCTTCTCTGCTTTCCACTAGCATGGACCTGGGAGCCTGAAGGAACCCAGGGATCAGCAATACTCAAATGTCCCCAAGGCTATGACAGCCCCAGCCTGGGTGATCCCCGTGCATGAAAGTGGGGGGAGCAAAGGCATCAGGGGGAGCCTAAGCCCAGGCAGGGTCACTCTCCTCACCTGCTGGGACAGTTTGGCTGCGGCAGCTGCCAGCCCAGTCTCAATGGAGGCCACTCTGGTCCCCTCGCGCACAGGCCTGTCTTGCCTTGGCACCGATGGGCCAACCCGCGCTGTAGGAAAGAAGGTCAGCCTGCCTCAAGTCGCCACCCAGTGCCTGGGCGCCCTCCCGGATATCCCAGCCCTGTCCTAATCTGTCCCTGAATCCCAGGGACAAGTCACATTTTGGGGAAGGTCAGCAAGAGCCCCAACCTCGTGTGGGGGTGGTTGCCCTACACCAGCAGGACAGGAGGGGTCAAGAAGGGAGTGTGTTAGGGGAACCAGACCCCACTCTGTTGGCTGCCATGATGGGGGCCAAGGGCAAACGGGACCCTCCCAGGGATGCTCGTCGAGGAGAGCCAAGGCAGAGGGCCAGCGCTCCACGGGGACACCGCACTGCCCTACTGGCAGGAGCCGGGACGCCTTTGAGTGTTGGCAAGAGCACTGGGCTGAGGTCCTGGGATTGAAGTGGAGCCCCAGGCAGGCTCCAGGAGGCCACAGACACCCTGTCTGAGCCACAGAGCCAGTGGGTGTGCAACACGACAGCTGGCATTCCATGTAGACAGACCTCCCCTCCCAGCCCCCAGCGCTACCTGTCGGGCTATAGGGGGCGTCATCTGAGCCTTTCCTCTTCTTGGATCGGGACTTGAAAACAGGACTGTCCTCATCTGACTCCAGGGAGGGGTAAACTAGAGGCGGAAAGAGGAGGAAGGACTGAGCTGCTGGTGTGGCCCCAGGAAGATGGGAGCTGCAGGCTGCTGGCAGACCCTGTGACCAGCATCCCCTGGGGCCGTCTTCAGGCTCCATAGCGCCAGCCCTCCCGGAGTGGTTGCCCCGTGCACAGGCACAGCTGGCCTCTGAAATCGTTCAGCCCAGGCACCCCTGGGGTCCAGAGAGGCCAGAGAAGGGGTTCCATCCAGCCCCCATGGCCACCCAACCAGCCATGCCTACCCCAGCCTGGCTGCCACACCCACCCCAGCCTGGCTGCCACACCCACTTGAAAGCCCAATTCTCAAGACATCTCTTCTGTTGCTGTCAGAGAAGGGAACCTCTGATGTCCATGGAGCTGGCTGGCTCTGAAGTACCCCAGACTCTCCTCGACAAGTCTCTAGAGCAGGGAGACCTACACAGCAGTCCTGGGTGACTCACTGGGTGCCTCCTCCTATTATCAATAGGTTTAACCCCCAGGACCTGCCCCATGTCCCAAGGGTGCCCCCCAAATGGAGTTCACCCCACTGTCAGTCTGTCAGACCATGACAGCCCCTGCCAGTGAGGCCTGAAGGTGTCCACCAGAGAGGATACACCCAGCCTCACCGCGGGAGGGCTCTCCAGGACAGAGGTGCGGCCTCACACCATCAGGACTGCGCGGAAGATAGGCCCTGCACTGTGGGGACAGCACACCCCCTGCCCTGAGAAGCACACCGCAGCCCGTGGGGACTGGGCCATCCCGGGCACTGGGCCAAGGCGTGGAGGTGGGTCCTTGCTCCAAATCTCCCAGGTGGCCAACAGCAACTCCTTCAGACCGTTTTGGAACCTGAAGCGCTGGGCCTGGAGGGGCTACGGTGTGAGGTGAGGGGCCATGCCCCTGGGCAGAGGCCACAGCTATGGCCCAGCCACCAACTTACTGCCCACCTCAGACTCAGCCACTCTGGGCCCTGGTTTCTCTGTTTACACAGACACAGAATGGATGTGGTCTCAACGTGTCTATGAAGTGGTATAGCCACGTGAAGGACAGTCAGGCAGAATCTCAGAAGGTGCAGCAACCCAGCCAGACACCACAGACACAGGCCACACAAAACCCCCTGCAGCAGCCCTATTCACAACTGCTGAAAGGTGGAAGCCACCTAAGTGCCTGGGGATGGATGAAGGGATAAACAAATGTGGTGTGTCCACACAGTGGAATGTTATCCAGCCAGTAAAAGGAACAAAGCTGACATGTGCTATAATGTGGATGAAGCCTGAAGAGTATGCTGAGGAGGACTTCCCTGGTGGTACAGAACCCATCTGCCAGTGCAGGGGACACAGGTTCAATCCCTGGGCCAGGAAGAGCTCACATGCTGTGGAGCAACACAGCCCGTGTGACACAACCAGCGAAGCCTGTGCACACTAGAGCCCGCACACTGCAACTACCGAGCTTGCGTGCTGCAAGTCCTGAGGCCCGTGTGCCTAGAGCCTGTGCTCCACAAGAGAAGCCACCACAGTGAGCAGTCGGTGCACCGCAAGGAAGGGTAGAGCCCGCTCACCGCAACTAGAGGAAGCCCACGTGCACCAGTGAAGACCCAGCGCAGCCAAAAACCGCATAAATAAATGACTAACGTGTTACTATAAGTTAAAAAAAAAAAAGAGTATGCTAATGAAAGAGGCCAAGCACCGAAGGCCAAGCACCGTGCAATTCTGTTCACATGACACGTCCAGATGAGGAAAATCCTTGAGTTAGCATAAATCAGCGTAAAGCAGGTGAGGCATATTGACTCTTAATGGGCAGAGGGGAGGGTTTCCTTTGATGAAATGTTCTCCGATCGGGGGTGCTGACGGCAGCACACCCATCCCTCTGAATACACTAAGCACCGCTGAGCTGCATGCTTCTAAATGGAAACGTCTAAGGTCTGTGAATCACATCCACAAGAGGGTCTGGGGCCCGCCCCCAGCACCCAGGACAGGCTCCTCTCCCTCACAGCAGCGCTCACCATAGTCCGAGTCCTTGAAGCAGGCGTCCAGGTGGTCCTGCTCCTCCTCATAATCGTCCAGGTCCACACTGTTCTTGGCCGCCCTCTTCAGCAACCGCTTGCCTGTGCTCTTCCCACCAGCCCCATTCTTCCGGGCACCATGGGCGGCCAGCGAGCTGCCCTTGGCCTGGCCAGCACCCCACGTGGTCTGCAGGCAGGAGTCGGAAGCCTGCAGGTTGGCCATGGACAGCATTCCCTGAATGGCTTCCTGTGTGCTGGGGGAGGCGGGGGGCTGGCTGGAGGCACAGAGAGACAGGCACTCAGCCCACGGCCCACACATCCTCCCACTCAGCAGCCAGCAGAGGGTGTGGGGGGAGGACGGTGGGGGCTGATCCTTTGCCCATGGAAAGGATCAGCTACCCGCTTCCTCTACCCTCTGCCCCCCCACCCCCCAACATCAAAGGGAGGGCTGGAGGCCTTGGGACATAGAGGGGCATAAATAGAGAAAAGAGGGAGGGGGCAGTGGAGGGAGGGGACAAGGGAGGGGCAGACAAAGGTGCTTCTGATCTCTCCCATCATGAGGTCGACAAGAAGATTCCCCCCAAGGACCCAGGCCACCTCTCCCTCCCTCTTCCATTCTCTGTGCACCCCTGCACCCACCATGGGCTCCTGCACTAAGCCCCAGTCATGGGTGCTTCCCCCACATCTTATCCAGCAACTGAGATGGGGCGGCTCAGCCCTCTCCCTCCCGTGGCACTCGATCTCCCCAGGTGACCCACACCATCTTTTCATGACTGCATCTGCACCCACACCCTCACCCTCGCTCATCACCCCAGACATTTGTCCACCTGGGTCAGGATAGCCCACCCCAGCCTCTGGGGAGCCTGGCAATACCTCTCATTGCCCCCTGGTTCCTGAGGAAGCCGGGCCTGGAATGGCACACTGCTTGGCTCTCCTCTCTGGTCACAGACCCAGGAGGCCCAGGAGGCCCAGCAGTGGGCCTGTCTTGCATGTGTGACACTCAGGCCCCCTCTGGCTGGCCCCATGTGCCCCTGGGGGATGGATATACCCACAGGGCTGCCAGAACACAAAAGCAGCACCACAAAGTGTACCCACAGAACCACACTGGTGGTTCTCCATGGTCCCTGCCCCCTCCCCCACTTCCAAGAAGTGTTTGAGGCATCTCTAGTAAGACATTAAAATGAGAAGAAATCCCTGCTCAGATATAAGGCTCCCAAGACTGAGGTTGGAGGGTACAGGGAGATAGAGCTGGCCCCAGGAAGCACAGACACAGAGGGTGGTCCCCTGTGTTCCTGGGGGCCCACCGAGACAAGCTTGGACAAAAGTCATCCTGCAAGGGGTACTGCTGGGCTCCAGGCCAGGGACTCCGCCCTAAGCCAGGAGGCAGCGACGGACGGGCGCCTCTCTGGGCAGTCCTCCATGAATACCACTTCCCCCAGCCCCGCCCAAGACGTACTGGACCGCAGTGTTTTGGGCTTTTGCTAGAAGCGGATGGATTATGGTTCCAAAGCCACAAACAGTGGGGAAAATCAAGTATGATCAGACTGCTGTGGAGAGTTAGGAGCCCTCCACCAGACCTTCCACCTGCCCCAGCGTCCTCCCAACCCCCACTGTCCAGTGCCACGAAGGCAGAGGGACACCCAGACCCAGTCAGGAGCACATGGCGTTTGGGAGCAGTAGTATCATTGCTATACCATCATCACTGATGCTTTCTGAGCAGGGACGGACCCCCCGCCCTGGCCAAGTATGAGAGCCAGCAAGAGCTGATAGATGGCCCCCCACGCTCTGTACCAGGCTCTCTAGTGCTCTGCAGATGAGGCCCTGAAGGTCTCAGGCATCCTCACCCAGCCTTATGGCCTGGACAAACGCCAGGCTTCCTGCAGGGATGGGAGGGTGGAGGCCAGGACACCCACCACGAGGGTCCTCCGGGAGCCAGCATGGAAGCCAGCCCCCTGCCTGTGCCATCTGGACATCGTGGTCCCAGCCCAGCTCAGCTGCAACTGAGAGGGAGGGGCCTTGGAGCCCAGGGCTGCAGACTGGCCACGTGGGCCGGGAATCAAGGAGCAAAGTCTAACCAGTGTGCATGGAAAATAATACCTTAATCCTCCAATTATCATACCAAAATCCTCTCCTTTCCCCCCGGCCGTAAACACTAAGCAAACCATCCACAAGAAATTAACATATTTTCCTCCATTTTCTTCAGCTGTTTTTTTCCAAAAAAGCTAATACTTAAAACAGAGCAAATGGACCATCAAACACTGACCTACACTGCAAATGGAGACTTGGGAAAGGAACTGCCTGCGGCAGCCAAGGAGGCCAGCCCCGGCAGGCACACGTGCACACATGCAGGCGTGTGTGAGCACACACGTATGTACCTACAGATCAGTCCACAGTGCGTCCACAGACTGGCCACCCTCTCCCAACAGGCCATGCCCAGGCTCAGTCAGGAGCCCAAGCTGCAGGCCCTGTGTCCCAGCTCTGGGCAGAGTTCTGGCACCAGCCTCATCTGTCCTCATCTGGTTTTGGGGGGAGCTCTCCATGGAGCTCAAAGGGGATCCAGGTGAGCGTCATTCAGTCACTAAGGTGCCAGCTAGCCAGAGCATTCCCAGAAGAGAGGCACCTCTGAAGAGGTGTGGGGCCAGCCCAGGCACCAGCCCCTCCAGCAGAAGGGGGCTCACAGCCAGGCTTCTCCTCCTGGCAAAGGGGTCTCAGGCCAGGGTCCCTCCTGCCACCACCGGGGCATCTCTGCAGTTGAGGGGCTTGGGTCTGTTTTATCTGCAGGAACTACTTCATGCTGAACAGGAAATCTGTACCCCACAGCTCTGTAGAAGCCTCCAACCATACTCCACTCCCATGAGAGCAGGCACCTATGGCTATCTGTGAGCATAACACTACACACAAAATGGTAATCTGTGAAAGAAAATACAACCATTTGATTTAGGAAGAACACTTTTCAATCAAGCCCTAATCCTCCTGCTGTGGCCCCACTGTCTGAGATGGGGCTGATATGTGCCCCCACCGGCTCAGGTAGCCCTCAGACCTCAATCCTGGTAGCACGGGCTGAAAGGCAGATCTGGAGGACCAAACAAACCCTGAGCAACCATGTAAGGCCTGCCGCCCTCAGGCCAAGTCACCCCTCCCGCCGCCCCCTCCCCCCCCCGCCGCCGGCTGGAAGACAGTCTAGTATGGTCAGCCTTCCAGGACCCCCACGCTTGGGCTCCATCATTAGCAAATGGAGATTCTAGTCCTGCCTCTGCTGCCTCCTAGCTGTGTGGCCTTGGGCAAGTCACCTAAGCTCTCTCAGGCTCAGTTTCCCCATCGATGCAGCAGGAATCTCCTGATGACTCAAGAACTAGGAGGGGAGCCAGCCCTCACCATGGTAGCAGACATCTCCAGAATGGGGAGGCTGCAGGGGACACAGGCCCCCATCCCTTGGTTGTCTGTCTGTGGTACTTGTAGAAATTTCATGTGGAAAAAAAAAAAATGCCCCATGATGCTTAAAAGCAAGAGCCAACTGGGACCAAAAGGGAATTTAACTGGGACCATCCTGAAAAAGGGCCTTCCGAGTGGTAAAGAATCCACCTACAAGGCAGGAGACTAGGGTTCAATCCCTGGGTTGGAAAGATCCCCTGGAGAAGGAAATGGCAAACCACTCCAGTATTCTTGCCTGGGAAATCCCATGGACAGAGGAGCCTGGTGGGCTACCGTCCATGGGGTCACAAAGAGTCAGATATGATTGAGTAACTAAATAACAACAATCATGAGAAAAACAAGCCCCATGGCCTCCCATCCAATGCAAAACCCCAAGAGAATTAATCCATTTCTCTCAAATCAAAGGATTGAAACTGGGCAGGCCTAGGCAGGGAGGACCACCTGAGCTGAGTAGACACATGTCCTGGCCTGCCTGATCACCTGGAAGCTCAGGGCCTCCAGGAAAGGGCAGCATGTACACCAGCAGTGAGTGGGCTCCTGAGGCCGCACATGTGGACTCAAACAGGTCTCAAGGGTAGCCTGGCTTAGCTCCCACACACTCCCAGTTGGGGTGGGAGTCTGGGACCCTGACCAATCCAGCCCCTTCTAAGGGAGTGGGCTCTCACGTCCCAAGCTCTGAAGCCATCATCTCCCTTGCTGCAGATGACAGCTCTGCAGGGAAGCCAGCTTGGGGTCCCAGAGAAGCCCATGAATGCTCTTTACCCTGACACCAGGCACACACTGTGGAATTTTCTTAGGTCATTTTTATGGCATTTGGGAAATGACGAGGCAGAGACAGCTGGACGTCCCAGTCTGGAAAAACCCTGATACCCTCCAGGTACCCAGCCTGGCCCTGCGTCTCCACAGGCACACAGATATGGTGGCCCACAGACTCCTCACACAGGAGCTCTGCAACATGAAGGACCTACATAGCCAGCCTCCACTCACCTCCCTGGCCACCTGGCACCACCTCTGCCAGGCAGGGGTCCCACTCTGACTGTCCAGCCTCCAGGATGTGGGCTGATGGAGTCCTGTTTGGCCCAACTCTGTGGAAGCACCCACTCCCCCCAGGTCCCTGAGGGCACTGGGCCTACCTGTTGGGGTTGTACTCGAGTGCGCCAACCTCCTCGCTGGCCTGAAGCAGGTCTAGGATGCCCGCGGCTGAACCCCCGCTGTCCTTCTTCACTTTGGCATTGCGGGCGGGCTTGGTGTCTGTGTCTATGTGCAGTGAGCCCTCATCAGAGGAGTCATCGCTCTGCTGTAGGGACAGAGCAGCCAATCAGAAAAGGGTTGGGGGCTGGGGATGGGGACTCTTTCACTCCAGTGAGAAAAAGAGGTTTTTAAAGAGCTTGTCCTTGTGCTGAGCACCGGGAGGCCAACTGACCAGACACACTGCAGAGCATGGGCGCCCGAGCTTTGTGCTGGGAGCCTGGAGCCCCAACTGCACCACTTTCCCAGATGAGCCCTGGTTTACAGAACCTTATGTGAGAGCCCCAGTATTGAGCACAGGTACAAGAAGAGTTTCCATGGTTGGACAGGGATCAGGTGGGTGAACCTGTGCCTGAAGGACACCAGTTAACAGCGCCTGGCAGGTGGCTCCGCAGGGACACCCTGGGCTCTACAGGTAGAATATCACCCGTCTTCCTGGAACTTGGCTTCCTGGGAGATGGCTGCCACATCCTGGGCTGGACATGCACGGCCTTGGAGGTTATCTAACTTAACCTCCATTCCTCAGTGCAAGACCCAACCCCCAGAAGCTTGGCCTGCTACCCTCTGCACCACCATACTCAAACATCAAGGAAACTCGTGGAGCTGACTGAGGAGCGCAGCTCCAGAGGCCCCACCACTCAGACACCTGTAGACCTTCCGCAAGTCCCGACTTTGCTTTTGCCCCTTTGTGCAGGGCCCCAGGGCTCACAGTCCCACATCTGGAGCCCAGCCAGCTTCCCCAGGAAAACATCCCCCTCTGCACTCTACCCAGAAAGCTCAGTCAGAGATGTCCCCCCAAGTGGTAGGCGGGCCACTGCCTCAACAACAGCCAGACGCAGGAATGGCTGTCTCACTCACTCCTGTGACCAGTGTCCCAGAAGGCCATCGCTTACCTTGTAGAGCGCCGAGTCCAGCTTTGGCTTCGTAACGGGCGTGGGCAGCGGCTCCTTCTTGTCCAGTAAGACTGAAAGCAGAGCAGAAGGGAGTCAATGGCAACTTTGGAGGGGCAGAGGGGACCCTAGTCCCGCCACATCCAACGCCCACTCCACATGCCTGGGATGGTCCCTATGGGGCTGGGCCTGGCCCCTCCCCATGTCCCCCCAACTCACAGGACAAGTCCCTCTTCGGAGCATTTTTCTTCCTCCTAATAGGGAATTCGTCAATCTTGAGCTCCCCATCATCCGACACATATTCATACTCATCCCGCACTGGCTGGGGCTTGTCCTCCTTGAAGTTCTGCAAGGCCCCGAACACCCCTGGGCCGGGCTGTGGCTTGAGGGCCTTGGAGCTGGGGGGGGCAGAAAAGGGCCAGTCAGTGGACATCTGCACAGCCTGGCCAGTGCCCCCAGCACTCCACCCCTCAACAGGCCTTGGAAGACCAACAGTAAGGGCCGGACCCCTCCCAACCCCACAGCCTCCTCTCCAATGCCGTGACCCCAGCAAGGATAGCACACAACCCACGGGGTACATGCCCGGCCCTTTCTCGGGCTGTGTGAGGTTGTGCCCCTAACTGCTCCCCAATCCTAGCCGCTGGATGAGCGCTGGACTTCTGTCAGGCCGCTCTGGGGCCTGACACAAGCTCAGAGTCAGACACAGCCAGTGCCAACTGGCCTGGGTTTTTTATTCACTCAGTTATTATGGAAAAATAATTTCAGGGCTGAGGTGTAGGAACAACATGACAAATCTCCCTCCTGGGGCCACAGGGCTACTGCAAACGAGGAGAGTCCGATGCCCCAGCTGCTGCCCCCGGGGTCAGCTGAGGGCGCAAGGCACACTCAGCAGGGGCAAACAGCCGGCAGGGCACAGGCGTCTGCAGTTCCCCATGGGCACGGCTCCGATTCCCAACAGTGGAGACACCAAGGCAGTGAGCCCTGCTGGGTGCAGGCAGGAGTTACACCATGCAACACACACACACGGGCACACACACACCGCCATGTACGCACATGGTTATAGCATCCGGTCTCCTTGTCTCCCTTCCATTTCTAAACTCTAGCACAGTCAGTCGGTCATACAGTTAATGCCGTCAAAAGCTCCCCGGGACCCACCAGCTGAGCTTCAGAAAAATCAAGGACATGCCCAGGGCCATGAAGTCATGGCAACAGATCCAACCCATCTGCTTGCCAAGAGGCCTTGGCACACTGCCATGAGCTCTTAGGAAAAATAGGCGCACCTGAGCCGGGCTCTGCAAGCGCACCAGACACTGATAGCTCTGTCCCTCACCGCCTGAAAACGGCCTTCTCCCACTTTGCAGGTGAGAAAACTCAGATCCACGGGCGTAAAGTGGCCCTGTTCCCACCGGGATGTGTCTACCTCCTGTTTGTTAGGCGCCCACGCTGCACTCTGGATTTAGTATACAACTGTCAGACCAAGGCCAGCGAGGGGCTTCTCGGTGGGCACAGGGTTCCTGGCCCACCCACCTCCCATCTGGCCAGCCCACCACACTGGTCAGCCGACCGAGATCCCTTATACAGTCTGGGACCTAGACACACCAGCTCACACACACAGACCCACCCAGGCTGGGTGCCCCACCTCTCAGCTTAGGGCCATCTCCTCCAGGAAGCCCTCCCACCAATTCCCTTGGGCACCCATGGGCTCCATAGAACTCCAGGCCCCACAAATCCTCCTTCCATGATCCCAATCACAGCCATAACTTCAGATGGATTTGAAAGTATTGGGCTCATACCAGCCTCTCCCCACTGGCCTCTGGACTCCTAGGCCAAGATCCTGACCCCCAGGATGTCCTCTGTGACAGCCCAGGATAGCACTTGGATAATATCTGCCCAATCATACCCTCCCCTCCTTGCCACACACACCACTGTTCCCTGCCTACCTACCTGAGCTCTTTGGTTTAGGAAGCAGGAAAGGGGTCAGCCTGGTGAGGCCCTCATGAGGGGTGTGCCTGTCCTCTAGCTCAGGACACAGGCTCATCTGCAGAGTCCTCCAGGCGAGTGTATGTGTGTGTATGAGGTGTGCACAAGCAGGGCATGTGTGTGTGTGATGTGGAGAGGGGATGCTCAGGGTATGCGTGTGCGACATGTGGCGCATGTACAACCAACCCCTCCTGGCACAAGCACTCACGTACCCAAGCAGTTTCTTGTTGGAGAAGGAGAAGGAGAACTTAGTGTCCTTGTTCCCTGACAGAGGAGACTTCTCCAGCTTCTGCTCTTCCTCCATCTTCAGCAGGGAGTCGGGTTTGCTGTTCTGAAAAGCAAACCCAGGACCGTCCCTGAACCCCATACCATACCTGGACCCCATGCCAGTGGGCAGAGGCAGCAGGACAGGCCAGCCTCCTCCCTCTGACATGTTACCCGAGGACCCATGTCCACCGCAGCCCCAGGTCCACAAGAACTGCCCTCAGATGCTGACCAGCTCCAGGGATTGCCAGCTCAAACCAGGGCAGGCCACTAAGGGCAACAGCGTCCATCCCCTTAGGCTAAGATGTGCCCACACCAATCCTCAGAAGGTGGCTCCAGGAGGCCACGTGCACTCCCAGACCCTCAAAGACCTTCACAGCACACACCCTGACATACCCTACACACCACCAAGCCCACACCTGCCTCACACACCACCTTCTTTCACTAACATAGCCCTCTGAGGATAGACTCACTCACCAGCACATCTGCACACACACACACCTCACCTTATACTTCCATTTGGCCTCTGACTTGCTCTTAGTTTGCTCTCGGATTTCCAACCGCTCCACATCATTCTGCGTGCTGATCACCTCCTTGTTGGGCACACTCAGGACATTCTTTGTGGCCTAGAAAATACCAGCCATGATCTAGTAGCAGTCATGGGAGGGCAGCAGGGTCCATCAGGCTATAATACAAAGTCCCTACAGCACAGAGTCTCCACCTCCTGCTGGCCTACATACATCAGTTCATCCATCCATCAATACACCCAACCACATATCCAACCAGCCATCTGTCCATCAGCCCACCCATCCAATTATCCACTATCCACCTATGCACCCACCCACTATCCACTATCCACCTATCCACCACCCACCATCCACCTATCCACCACCCACCATCCAC